>NC_073633.1:56897500-57522500 GCF_029407905.1 Bubalus kerabau | reverse complement strand
AAGTTTTGCTTTTTTTGAATTTTCCAGGATTTTTTTTCCTTTTCCTTCTTCTGAGTATTTCGGTTCCATGGTGGTGGTGGTTTAGTCGCTTAGTTGTGTCCGACTTTTTGTGACCCCATGAACTGTAGTCCGCCAGGCTCCTCTGTCCATGAGATTTTCCAGGCAAGAATATTGGAGTGGGTTGCCATTTCCTTCTCCAGGGGATCTTTCCAATCCAGGGATTGAATCCGTGGCTCCTGCATATCCTGTACTGCAGGCAGATTCTTCAGCACGGAGCCACCGGAGAAGCCCCATTTTGGCTCTGAGGTTTGTTGAATCTGTGGATGTGGAACCCACATATATGGAGGGCTGACTGTATTGCAGCCTCTCAAAAAAGAAAAGGCCTAAAGTTTCATTTATACTTATGTTTTCACACACCAAACTTAAATGTCCTGGTGCCCGGGAAGTGTGCATCAAGGTGGCAAGGGTCTGTGGTAGGACAATGGGGGCGAGTGGCTGGTGCTGGGGAGGAGCAGGGAGGACGCTCTCCAGGATCACTAGTACATGTCCATCTTAAAGTCACTCAGATTCATAATTTTGAAAAACTCTGTGCTGCCAAATAAACTCATCTGTAGACTGCATGTATGCTAAGTTGCTTCAGTCATGTCTGATTCTGGGACCCTATGGCTCCTCTGTCCATGGGATTCTCCAGGCAAGACTACTGGAGTGAACGGCCATGCCCTCCTCTAGGGGATCTTCCTGAACTAGGAATCAAACTCACATCTCTTATGTCTCCTACACTGGCAGGCAGGCAGGCAGGCAGGTTCTTTACCACTAGAGCTACCTGGGAAGCTCCATCTGTAGATGTGATGTGGCCGAAACCCCACAATTTGCAACCTTTTATTTACATTTTCTAATGTTTTCTTTCTGTGCATTATAAAGAAAACACTTATTCCTTTAAACCACTTTTTTTCTCTAGTCAGCATGAAGTGATGTTCCTCCCACATCATTCATTATAAGTTTGTCTGTCTTCTGCTATTTTGACAACTTCAGGGTTTCTTTTTAACCTTATACACAATCTTAAATTACTCAGAGCTGTCATCCATTAGATATAAAAATTAAATTAAGCCCAAGAATTCTAGGTGATGGAAAACATGATCCAGTCCCATAAGATATGGGCAACCACGGGAGTCCAGCAAAGGCTGATAAAACCCTAAATTTCATCAATGTTGGATGACTATTTATTTAAAGGGAGCTACCTGCTTCCTGGTTTCCTGCATACCAAATATTTCTTTTCAACATTTATGAGCTTAAATAGATGCAGATGTTGCCAAAGAATGTATTATAACATCAATCATCCTAGAATCCTATAATTTAAGCACTGAAAGGCACCTTGGAGTTCATCTGGTTCAATACCCTCATTTTAAATGGGAGAAAACTGAGGCCTAGGAAAATTAACTGGATACAAAGTTGGTGGTACACAGACCCTCTCTTCCCAAAATCATAGTTGTGGACCAACAAATTTCACCACTATCCCTCCACTTCACTTCTCTGATCTGGATCACCTTTACTGTCCATATGCTATGCTTGACTGTTCTCTCCTCCAAATTTTGGAGAAAATCAAGGAGGACTTTTTCCCCTTGGTCATTCTCCCGAGTCTATGCTATGTGGGCCTCCCTTCTCTTCTCCTATTCCCCCTTGCTGAAACTTTTCAGAGTGGTAATCTTTATGCAAGACAGAAAATTAAAGGTGACCAGACTCTTGATTCTGGCCAGGGTCTCACGAGAGGAGAGGGGTGGATAGTTTTCTCTAAATCCATTTTGCTGCTGATCATTGATTTCTTTGTTTCATGGCCTCCAATGTACACTGGATTCCAAAGAGTGAGACATAAACGGTGTGCTGGCACTGAAGTAGAGACCTGGTTCTTCTTTCCCTCCACTAAAGGCACAACTCTCAAGTCCCTCTCCTATGACACTTGGAAGAAAATTATTAAATCTCACCCTTTAGTGACTTTGCAAATTACCTTCCTTAAACAACGCACCGGATGTTTTACCAAGAATCTTGGGTGACAAGACCCATGTAAGTATAGAAGGATCTGCCCTTCAGCACAGAATCTGAACCGATCTAACCAAACTTTGGTTTTAATATCCTCGCTTTTTGCCTACCCTACATATTCTCCAAATTGTGAAAAGGTGGTCTTCTGCGGTCTTTCTGCCACCTCAACTCTCTGTTGTAAAACTCTCTCTGGTCTACTTTTCCTCTCCAATGCCTCAAAATTCTATTTTCTCCCTTTCTCTTCTAACAAAGCCCACTTTTTAGTGTAGATCATCACCTCAGCTAGCCTTTTGTGAGTAAGCCATTTGGAACAAATTCACACTCTAGTGTAAATGGCTGATAGGCCACAAGCCTTCTAGAAATATCTACTGTCTCAAAGGAAGATCCTTGTTAACCTAGTGATTCTTTTATCGGTGGAATTTTAGCCAATCCATCAAAGGGAAGTGAAGTAAGTCAGCAGAGGGGAAGTGAAGTCAGACTTGAACAAAGAGAACAGCCTTCTGGCTGCCAGAGGTGGGGTGGGGTCGGGGGGAGTGGGTAGATGGAGTGGGATTAGCAGATGCAAACTAGTCTATATAGGATGGATAAACAATAAGGTTCTACAGTACAGCACAGGGAACTATATTAAAGATCCTGTGATAAACCATAATGAAAAGAATATAGAAAAGTATATATGCATAACTGAATCACTTTGCTGTACAGCAGAAATTAACACAACATTGTAGATCAACTATCCTTCAATAAAAATGTAAGTAAAAAAAAAAGTCTTTCTCCTAATGGGAGAGGAGGGGTGTCAGCTACAATGTCTGTATATTCTATAACACATATCAGCACATGCTTGCTTTTTTTTTTTCCAGATGAATTCAAGGGTGGTTTAATATTTAAAAATTAATAAAAATTTACCATATTGAAAGAATATAGGAGTAAAATCATATTATTATATCAACATAATTTTTTTGCAGTTTTAAACCTTTTATTTTGTATTGGGGTATAGCTAATAAACAATGTTGTGACCGTTTCAGGTGGAGAGCAAAGAGACTCAGCCATAGATACACATGTATCCATTCTTCCCCAAACTCCCCTTCTATCCAGGCTGTCACATACATTGAGCAGAGTTCCTTGTGCTTCAGTACATGGAACTGTGTGTTCCAGTAGGTCCTTGTTGGTTATCTATTTTAAATATAGCAGTGAATACATGCTTTCTTTCAAGAAGGTGGTTTTTTTTTTTTTTCCCTGGTTTATGAGTTTATTCATATGAAAAGTCTCATAGAAGGACTTCCCTGGTCCTACCTGGTGGTCTAGTGCTTAAGAATCCACCTGCCAATGCAGAGACACTGGTTCAATCCCTGGTCTGGGAAGATTCCACATGCTATGGGGTAGCTAAGCCCATGTACCGCAACTATGGAAGCCTGAGTGCCTAGAGCCTATGCTGGGCAACAAGAGAAGTCACCAATGAGACTAGAAATCACCCGTGCAATGCAACTAGAGAAAACCTGCTTGCAGCAATGAAGACCCAGTGCAGCCAAAAAGACAAGCAAATAAATAAACAAACAAGTGTTTTTTTAAATGGGCAAAGGATCTGAACAGACATAAAAATAAAATTCACAGAGGTGTTAATCACCATCAGTCACATATCTAACCAATAATCTTGATTAGTGTTGCTAATTACAAAGTAAAATCACCTGGAACTTTAGCGCACCAATTTTTTTTCCCTGAATTATCTCTTTCCATGCTAACAGAAATATCATAAAACACTGTGGTGGCCTGAAATGAGAAATTTGTCACCAAACAACACTCAACCGTGTGAAAGTCTGAACAGAAAAGTGTTCTTTTCCTTTGACTTGAACCTTATTTGACTGGGATTTTCTCACCAGAGTCTTCCTATTTTTTTTCCATGGGCAACTGCCCCCTTGATTAATCCCATTTCCCTCAGTCTTAGTTTTTCCAAGCAGCTGAGCAAACAAAGATGGAGGCAGCCATTTTAACGTGCTTCCTCCCTCAAGCCCTCTGGGATGGGCCGTCTGTTCATCCTGTTCATAAACCAACGGCCTGAATGTGCTTGGAGAAAGCAGCAAGGATCTTCTGTCAGGATTAATTTTAATAGTTCCACAGTCTGTCACTGGGGAACCACAGTCCTGGAAAATGGCTTTAAATTACTATTTGCTGATAAAGAGACAGATATGAGCTGAAAATTTGGTTCCTTGTTTCAAACAGTTTGGATAACTCATGTAAGACTTTACCTGTAGTGTGGAGTGCAGGCACTTTACAGCCTAAACTCTTGGGTAGCTGAGGAAAACCTTTTGTTGCGGTGGCATCACAGTGAAATGCAAAGGGGGGAAACGTGACATTCTGTAGAAGTACAAAAATTTTAGAGCTGGAAGGGAGATGAATTTGTGGGTGAATTCCTCAGCATAAAGCTTCCTATGAAACCTTCTATTTCTGATATCTGTGGAGAGAAACTGATTCCCCTTGTTGCCCCTTCCAGTTTTTTGTCTCCCTCTCTACCAGTTCCTTCCTCTTTCCTCTTTTCACTCTGTTTTTCTCATATCCAATTCCAATTGCCTGTTCCTTCCCTTACTTTCTCTTCCCTAACTGGCAAGGCTGCTGTCAGTTAATTGTTAAGTTCTGTGCTAAGGCATAGGTGAGGCAGCTAGCAAGACTGACCGACCCATCAAGGGACTTCCCTGGTGGTTAAGTGGCTAAGACTCTGTTCTCCTAATGCAGGGGCCCTGAGTTTGATCCCTGGTCAGGTTACTACATTTTCCTAACAGACTGATGCTACTAGGCTTTGTATTAGTCAGGGGTCAAGACTGAAGGCAAAAGAAGAGGGTGGCAGAGGATGAAATAGATAGCATTACCAACTCAATAGAGACGAATTTGAGCAAACTCTGGGAGATAGTGAAAGACAGGGAAGCCTGGCGTGCTGCAGTCCACGGGATCGCAGAGAGTCAGACACGATTTAGCAACTGAACATTAGTTAGGGGTCATCAGAGAAAAAGATCCAGTAGGGTGTTTGTGTTTGTGTATCAGCCATTATCAGAGAGAGATTCATTTTAGGGAACTGGCTCAGGTAATTATCACTGCAGGGTAGACCATCAAGTTAGAGAACCAGGAACTTAAAGTCTGGAGGCTGTCTGCTGGCAAAATTCCTGTGGGGGTGGGGTGGGGGGAGGGGTGGTCAATCTTTGTTCTCTAAAGGGCTTCAGCTGATTGATGAGGCCCACGCACATTTTAGGGGGTGATTGGATTTACTCAAAGTCCAATGATTTGAATGTTAATCTCAGCCAAAAAATAACTTCACTGAAACATGTAGAATAATGTTGGACAAATTTATTCACTTGTGGGGCTTCTCTGATGACTCATGGTGAAGAATCTACCTGCCCATGCAGGAAACATGGGTTTGATTCCTGATCTGGGAAGCTCCCATATGCTGTGGAGCAACTAAGCCCATGCACCACAACTTTTGAGCCTCGGCTCTAGAACCACAGCTACTGAGCCCATGTGTCACAACCACTGAATGCTGAGAGCCCTAGAGCCCATGTTTGGCAACAAGAGAAGCCACTGCAATGAGAAGTGATCCACACACTGCAACTAGAGAGCAGCCCCTGCTCACAGCAACTACAGAAAAGCCTGAGCAGCAAAGACCCAGTACAGCCAAAAATAAATAAATAAAAATTGGAAAAAAAAAAATCTCTTCACTTGCTAAGCCTCTTGGTTACTAATTAAAGAACTAGATAGTTGGTGCACCCCTTGTGAGGAATTCAGATTTGTATTATAGTACCTTGAAATCCTAAACTATGTTGTGTAAAAGATTCTATCCTATACCACTGAGAATATTTTCACAAAAATTATGGTCAACGTTTATATAAAAAGCTTAAGATCTGCAATATATAAAGGGTATTTCATTAAGAAGGTGAATATGAGGGAAAGACAGGGAAAAAATTATGAGAGGGAGATTTATCAATTAGTATCTGCTACCTGCTGGGAGGGATTGGGGGCAGGAGGAAAAGGGGACGACAGAGGATGAGACGGCTGGATGGCATCACCGACTTGATGGACGTTAAGTCTGAGTGAACTCCAGGAGTTGGTGATGGACAGGGAGGCCTGACGTGCTGCGATTCATGGGGTTGCAAAGAGTCAGACACGACTGAGCGACTGAACTGAACTGAAATGACCTGCTTTAAGGGAGACAGAAAAGCACAAATACAGCTCCTTGATGGAATTCCCTGACTTCACATTTTGTTAGAAATCACCATGCAAAACACACCTTGAGAAGCACGGTATGTTCTAAGCACTATAGTTATGCTCAGAGAGTAATTTGGGTTGGAATAATCTAGGAAGGCTCAGGGAGGAGGTGAGACTTGAACTAAGATTTCTAATGGACTAGGGGAAAAGGGACAGCCTTCCACAAAAGGAAAACAGCTGGGGGCAAAATTCTGAGGCTTGAGAGAAAGCATCCTTGCTTGGAGGGTGCCTGTGGCCCAGGTCTGAAGAAAGGGTTTACTATCACCAGGGTAGGGGGATGGGGGTGAGGAGGTGGGGAGGGAATAAAGGCCTTCAGGTCCGGTCCAGGAATAGAGGGAGAAGGCTAGAGTGAAGAAGGCCTTGGGGGAGCTTGCCACAGGACAGATACCTGACAAGGGCTTTACTTAAGTATTTCTCATTTAGAAAGATATGGAGCAGGTTACTGAAATCCTTGTTTCAAAGCAGAGTTTATGTTGAGACTTTTGATACGTTAAACTGATTAGAATGGACTAGATAGCAAAGATACAGAAGCAATTTCAGCTGTACTTCCTGAAGTAGCCTCATATTTTATCTAGAGCTTCCCTCTGATTGGGAGGGAATTGTTTGTTACAGCACCTTACAAAGCACTAGCAAATGTAAATTTTCCGTATCACAGAAGGGAGAGACTGGGGTTGGAGGTTATAGGGTCTTTCAAACCTCACAACTGATGTCTGACTATAGCACACTTCCTACTTTTTTCTTGGGGAATCCAGCTCTCTTACCTGAACTATAGAGAAGAATTAGGTGTTACATTGGAGAGTTAGCAGTTACACTGCTTTCCTCAACAGCCTAAAAAACTTTCTTGCTCTTTGGAAGATTTTTGAATTGGGGTGGCAGAAAGACCACCTGGACATTTGTGTCTAAAACCTATGTTCTCACTAGTTCTGTACCTGGGAAAACTTCAGTTTTTGTGCCTTTGTTTTTCTAAGGGCAAAACGGGTAATTGAGAAAAAGAGGTTCTCCGTTTGCTTGTGCAGCACCTCCCACTATCATCACCACTTGTGTGCCTTTGAAATCGTGTGTGTGTGTGTGTGTGTTGGGGAGATGCATTTTGTATTGTTACAAGGATTCAGGAGTGTGTGTGTTGGGGTGGGGCGGGGGGTGCGTTTTGTATTGTTAGGATTCAGGAATGCCAAACAAACTAGAGGGCAGAAACCCAGACATCAAATAGACACCAAACGTGCAATACCTGAGGCAGTCCTGAAAACGAGGAAAAGTCTTGCTTCAAATGCCACAGAGCTGCCTTAAGAAACGCTGATGGTTCTGAATGATCCTTCCAACATTAATGTTTGAGGTCTTCATTAAACCCAGAACTAGGAAGGCCACGCCATAGGCCAGGGCTTCACGTGCCGGGTACATACCCCAACTTCACTAATGGTTAACCAACTCATCACTCATGTTTCCACATGTCTTTCACTTCTTGGTTATTCCTTCCTTGGTGCCCATAGCCGTCTTACAATTCTTCCATTTGTTACTTGATTAATGCCTGCTCTCCTCCTGCACTCAGTAGACTCCTTAAGGGCAGGGCCCCAGGAGCTCACTTTTTCTGAATACTCCAGAGGAGACCCAAGGCACAGGTGAAGAACAAGCAACTAGAAAGCGCGCCCCGCCGGCGCGTGACGTCACCCCGCTATTCCCGCCCCGGCAGCCACTCCCTCAACTCTGTCCCTGTTTGTTTCCGGCGTTTCAATAAAGCTCGATTCGGCTAGAAGAAGACCTGTTCTTCCGGGAAAATGGCGACTCCCGCTCGTTCGCCGGAGTCCCCGCCGGCCGCGGATCTGGCGCCAGCTACGGGGGCTGCCGAGGACGCCGAGTGCCCACCGCCTCGCCAGCCTCAGCTCCCGCAGAATGTCCTCGCTGCCCCGCGGCTTCGAGCCCCAAACTCCCGAGGACTTGGGGCAGCGGAGTTTGGCGGAGCTACGGGAAATGTTGAAGCGCCAGGAGAGACTTTTGCGCAACGTGTAAGCTTGGGTCCCGCGAGGTCACCGCAGGGTTCCTCGGGTTCGGCACCCTGGGACGCGCCCCTCCCCGCCCCCATCCCGATCTCTTTCCTGGAAGGTCACCTTGTCTTAGGTCCGTGTCAGGCCCGCGGGCTAGTGGCCGGCCTACAATCACAGAGCTACCGCGTACGGCCCGGGCGCCGGGCGCCTGTGTTTCTGGCTCTCCAGCGTTTCGGCTCCTCATCAGCTTCTCGTTGATTTTATTTACTCAGTGCCTGTGTCGGCCCTCCAAGGGGAGGGTCTGTATCCCAAATCCTTTCGCTCCCTTTACCCCAAATAGTGCCCCAAACACCTAGTCAGTTTCATCTCTACATCCCAATTTTTTTTTTTACAGGAACTGTAGGAAATGGGAAGAGTAGGGTAAAACAGTGGCTTATTAGGCAAAGTATGTTTGATTCACACTTAGCTGTTAGACTTAATGGATTTTAGCAGAGGATCGGTGTAACAATAATGATTTTTTAGGAAGCTTATTTTAGCAGGTTGGTGCAGGATAGTTTGAAGGAATAAGAGGTAGAAGAGACTAGGAGGTATTTTCAGAGAAGTTCCCCAATAAGGGGATTCTAAGAAAGTGAACTAGAAGGGTAGCTGTGGGATTGGGGAGACTAGATCAGGCTTAGGATCATTTGAATATGTGGTTGACAGAGATGGCTGAAGTTTCCAACCTGTATGGAGCACCATTAATAAAAGTAGGAAAGCTGGAGGAGGATAATAGTCTGAGATTGATTTTACTTACTGGAGCTGAGTTAATGGAAAAGTTAATTATATTTGATTGAAAGTTGGAGAAGTGGTCATGAGGCTGGAGAAAGAAGAGAACATTGGGAAAAGACAGACATCTCAACTGGGAGGAATGTTAATAGAACTGGGAGGAATGTTAATAGAATTGGGAGAATCAATGTAGTGTCATAAAGAATAGAGGGTGTGAGCTGTAACCTTCCCTCCACATTTATTGTATGGCTAAAGAAAAGGAAATCAGAAAAGGAACTTTTGCCACTTAGCCAAAGTGGCAAATGATCACGTGGGGACTTCCTGGTAGAGAACTATTTTGACTGTGAGAATGAGTGAGTTAACTTTTTAGTCTCAGGACCGCTTTAACTCTGAAGACTTACAGAACATCTTGAAGAGCTCTTGTCGTATGTGTGTTATATCGACTGATAGTTATTGTCTTAGGAGTTACAAGTGAGAATCTTTAAAACACAAGAATACAGAAACACACACATTCTATTAGCCATCAGAACAATGCTATCATCCATATCATGTGGCCTCTGGAAAACTCCCCTGTACTCATGGTAAGAAAAGGAGAATGAAAATGACAAATAGTACCTTAGTTATTATAAAAAATAGTTTTGACCTTACAGATCCATCCACCTCCCCTCACCAGGAAGGTCTTGGAAATCACACTTTTAGAAACTGATTTGGGGGATGTCTTATATTAATATCATGCTTAAAATACTTTTGCAGAAATTCTAATTGTTAATAGATGAGACAAACGAGACATAGTCCCTAATCATCCTGTAGTCCCTTGTTTTGAGGGGTATTTGGGTAACGATTCTCTTATTTCATTCCTGTTTTGGGGCAGCTGGAAATCAGTTTTTTGACTTAAAGGTCAATTTTTCTCCCTTTGAGAATACTACTGTGTATATCTCAAGTTTAAAAACATGGCTGTATGTAACGTATACCTATTTTTTTCCTTTTGTAGAAAATTCATTTGCAAATTGCCCGACAAAGGTAAAAAGATCTCAGACGCTGTCACCAAACTGAAAGCTGCCATTACAGAACATGAAGAAGTTAGAGGAAGAAGTGAACTCTTTTATCCTGTTAGCTTAGACTGTAAGGAGAGGCAAAAAGCGATTGCAGTTGTTGATGGGGACAGAGATAAGGCCCAGAATTCTGACCAGATACTTGACACTTCATCACCCGTTCCTGGCTGTTCCTCTGTAGCTAACATCACATCATCTCAGACAACTTCACGACAACAGGGACTGGCACATCCGACTCGCGGAGGTGATGCTGAGGCAGCTGAGGCTGAACACACAGTGAGCGAGCACCCAACTTCTAGCAGCAGAGCCCCAGCGCCTTCCTCATCTCAAGCTAGTGAGGGTCTCCCTCAGCATTGTGCCTTAGGTCAAGTGGAGGATCATCCTGGCAGCTCAGACAACCTGTTCATTGATAGATTACAAAGGATCACAATTGCGGATCCGACTGAACACCACTCAGAAGGAAACCAGAGTCCTGAGAACTTGGCCGGCCTCTGGAGTGGGCCGCAGAAGAAGCCTCATTACATGGAAGTGCTGGAAATGCGAGCCAAAAATCCCATGCCCCCGCCACATAAATTTAAAACCAATGTGTAAGTACCATCGGAAACAGGCTTGTCACAGGAGCATAATACTTGTTAAACTCCAAAAACTGGGAGACTGCATTAAGTTCAGTGGACTTGGTGTGAGAACTGCTTGTACTTGGGAATGAGCGTATTGTAGAAGCAGTAAAACAAACATGGCTGGAGTGGAGGATTCCTGCTGAAAAATGCTTTCTTTTTTTAGCCAAGTAATTGAAAAGGTTTTCAGTAGCAGATGGAGCATTAAACTTCAGGATACTTAGGCAAAATTTTATATAAAACATAGAATTAGAGAATTTATTATAATTGTTTCCAGAACCATATTCTTGTACATAGCTCCTCCTCTAACCAGACTATAAGCTAAGAGGAAAACAATTGTAGGAACTGATGGCCTTTCTCAGTAAAAAAATATTTGTGTGCTCACTGTATGTAACAGTAGGTGCTGTGACAAGACGAGAGTAAAGATTCTGTTCCTCATAGAGTGTAGGGTCTAGATGAGGACTCGAGGCTTACACACTTGGAAGAACGTTAAAGTATATAATCATTTTAGGAGGAAGGGAGCTGAGAAAGGGTTAACAAAACAAAACAAGTTTGGGCAGGAGGGGCAAGTGAACTGTACTTCTAAGTTCCTTGTCATAGTTGTTTCTGAGATCTTCAGAAAAAAATCTCTTCAAAAAGTTTTATTTATGTATGTGCAGTTATAACACTCAAATCAGGGAGTAGTTTTATAAGACATTAATATCAGATACAGGGAGCTTCCCTGGTGACTCAGTGGTAAAGAATCCACCTGCCAATGCAGGAGACGCAGGTTCGGTCCCTGGGTCAGGAAGATCCCCTAAAGAAGGAAATGGCAACCCATTCCAGTATTCTTGCCTGGGAAATCTCATGAACACAGGAGCCTGGCAGACTACGGTCCATGTGGTTGCAAAGCCTCTGACACAACTTACCATCTAAACAACAACAACAGATATAAAGTTTAACCACTACTGCTTTTCTTTGAAAAACTGAAAGCTTGTAGTTACAAGTACCTAAACCAATTTTTTTTATTATTATTATAGAGACTTTAAAGTTCAATTGTATCTCACTGTTCATTTTTTTAAACCTCAAAACTATTTGTTCTGCATAGAAAACCAGAACAAATAGTTTTGAGTAGAAAACCAGAAGAGAAGGCAATGGCACCCCACTCCAGTACTCTTGCCTGGAAAATCCCATGGAAGGAGGAGCCTGGAAGGCTGCAGTCCATGGGGTCGCTGAGGGTCGGACACAACTGAATGACTTCACTTTGACTTTTCACTTTCATGCATTGGAGAAGGACATGGCAACCCACTCCAGTGTTCTTGCCTGGAGAATCCCAGGGACAGGGGAGCCTGGTGGGCTGTCGTCTATGGGGTCGCAAAGAGTCGGACACAACTGAAGTGACTTAGCAGCAGCAGAAAATCAGAATTAATTTTTAGTTAGGAATAAAAAGTAATCTTTGATTAAGTAATTACTCATCTTGTGTGTGGTGAGGTATCTTTCCTCACTTCGAGGGAGGCAGAAAACCAAAAGCATTTTCTAGTCAATACATACAACAGAGAATACACTGACCCTGATTCTGTATTGTGGTCCTTTAGCTGGAAGTGGGAGGAGAGGAAGGGAATATCCGTGAAGGTTCCCAAGGGAAGTTTGTGAGCCATAGAGACAGGTGCACTCATCAGAAGAGGCTGGGCTTTGGGGAGCCAGGTGGTAGACAGTTAGAAGTGGCAGGGGATGCAGGTGTCTCTGGGCTGCCTCTTGCATGCTCTTCTGGCTCTTCTGATGCGGGAGGCTGCCTCTCATCTCTTCTAGCCCTAGTCTACCCAGAACTTCAGATTTGCACAGTTCAGTTACCTATGAAACCTGGCGACATGGGGGTGATCTGTGCACCTAAGGTTTGTCCTGTACATAGTAGAACTCACTTCTTCCCAGACTACTTTGTCCCATATTCCCTTAGCCAGTAGTGCCAGCACCTTCTTTCTTCCCCTCCTTTCCATCTCTGCCAGCCATGGGACCTCACAGTGTATTTCCTGGACCTTCATCTCTAATCATCCTTATGTTCATCTTTTCTCCTGTCAAAGTGAAGATGCTCATCACTGTCCTGGCCCGTAGTTGTGGTCTGTCCTGGCCTAGTCTTAACTCTACCAGTCCATCCTGTCCACTGCTGCCAGAGTGCAGTTTGTAGAAGACAAACCTGAACCTGTTATGCAGACTAGAAGCCTTCCATGTGCCTGCACCCAGCCTGCTGCCCCAGCCTTTTCTGTACTCTCCAGCTCCCATGCTGCAGCCCTGTCAGTCCTTACTCTCTGGTGAAATGCCGTCAGAGATCCTATCATTTACACGTTGAATCCATATTATTCCAAGACTCCTCAGATTGCACTCTTTTTGAAGTGTTTCTGCCAGCCATCCTGTCTCCCATTACAACAGGCCATTCCCTTGTCTGTGTTCCAGTGGGCCTGTGCCATAGTACCCATGATATTACATCACACTGAAACTGTTCACAAGTTTAATTCCCTCTGCTAGACAGTAAGCCCCTTCACAGGTGTTTTTGAATGAGAATAGGCTTCAGCTCGATTATAAGCTTTTGGGGGGGCTTCCCAGGTGGCTCAGTGGTAAAGAATCTGCCTGCCAATGCCGGAGACGTGGGAGATGAGGGTTCGATTCCTGGGTGGGGAAGAGCCCCTGGAGGAGGAAATGACAACCCACTCTAGTATTTGAAGAGAGAGGGGAAAGGCAATGAGTCTAGCTATCTGTTAGAGGAATGCATTGTCAAATTACTCTCCAAAAAAGGTGCCAATTTATTTGTTTTTGAGGTAAATATATTTAAAAAGAATGTTTTATCAATGCATGTAAATAGTGGTAAAGGCCTTACTATTACCTTTGTAGAGCAGTTAGCTGACAAGGTTAAAGGCCACTTGTGTTGAATGCTACAAATGTGTGTCTGTGAAAAGGTGGTGTAACATAAGGGTTGCTTCCTGCAGATTACCTTCACAGCCCCGTGATTCATCGAGTGCTTGTCAGGGCAGAGGGTCTCCCGTCTCCTCAGAGGAGAGGCGGCGCAGGGACAGGAAGCATCTTGATGACATCACAGCGGCCCGGCTTCTGCCGCTGCACCACCTGCCGACACAGCTGCTCTCCATTGAGGAGTCGCTGGCACTTCAGAGACAGCAGAAGCAGAGTTATGAGGTATTTAGAGCATGGCTTGTTCCTGTCTGCATGTTGGATGCTGCTTATATGAGTCAGAATTTACTCTAGGCCTTCGGTTTTCACAAAAGCTAGGTTGGCATGGATTTTCAAGGCACCCGTTTTTAAAAGCCAGTTTTCGTCCTCTCAGTTCATTCAGTTATTGCCTAGTTGTAATTAAGCATTGAGGAATTGTTTCTTACCTTGTTTGACCCTAAATGCCTGTCTGAAGTTATTTTTAGGTTGAATTAAACCGTTCAGTTTGGAGTTGGGTTTCCTGGCAGAGCAGTAATAATTCCACTTCAGTCCCACCTACCTGTACTACCCGTGGCCTGAAGGAGGGACATATGAGTTCGAGTGGGTTGGGGGCAGCCTGAGAAAAGTGAGCCAGATGAGGAATGAGCGTTGCGGCTTGCCAGTCAGTCAGTGACACCGTCACTGGGCGTCTGCAAGCACATTGCCACTGTTTAAGATTTACTTAGGCTTTTTATTGCATAGTAATTTTCATGGGAGTTAATTTGGAGAGGGATAATCAGTTTTTAGTATTCTTTGATTTTTCACTGTGGCACTGAAATGTCACTCTCGAGCCTAGAAGCCATGATCTAATCTAGGAAAGAAGACTCTTCCAGTTGGAGGGTCAGCACAGCATTGGTGGTTTTTGACATTTGATGGCTCAAATTGTTCTTCAGGGTTGTCTATGCACATGCACATGCCCACATGCTTGAAAATATTTTCCTGTGTATAACTGTCTCAGTGCCAAGCTGATTGCTCAGCTCTCTTACAGCAGTTGGATATTTCAGTGCACATTGTTTATCAATGGAAGTCTGTTGTCACCCTGTAGCAGGCTGGTAGCTCTCTCCAGCCCTGCCCTGTGATGTCTATGCCTCATTCTCTTGGAGGGCGGTAGAGAACCCAGAAATAAAGGGGCATGCCATTCTAATGAAACCAGTTCTATTCCAGTGACTTCCCATTGAAAAATTGTAGGAAAAGGTATGGGTGTCTAACTTTTTGCTTTTTTGTCTTAAAGGAGATACAAGCCAAGCTCGCAGCACAGAAGCTAGCTGAAAGACTAAATATTAAAATGCAGAGCTATAATCCAGAAGGGGAGTCTTCAAGGAAATACCGAGAAGTAAGGGACGAAGATGATGATCAGTCCTCCGAGGATGAATTCTGAAGATGGACGTTCGGATCATCTCCTAAATCTCTGCCTGTTGAGATCTCATTATCTTACATCAGACTGCCTAACAAGTATCAAGATCAGTGTCAGACATTGTTGAGAGAAAGAATTTTGTAAAGTCACACTAAGGAAACTATCAAAAGAGCCCACTTTCAGATGATAACTTTCATGTGCTCGAAAAGTTGAATATTTGAATATTGTGTTTAATGACACTATATTAAATTTTGGCAGTATGTCCTGTGTTGGTCTGATATTTTAGTATATAGTAAGCACATTTTTTTCTCTAAGCCAAATGAAAGCAGGTGATTAAACTGCTTTTTTCTTTATACTTACCTCTACCAAATAATGTTTATTACATGTCTTAGTGAATTATTTAGTTGTCCCAGGCATCACCTAAAATGAATTATGAAGATATAATTCCCTCTTTTTTTGAAGAACAAAGGGAGAAGTCTAGAGAATTTTGTGCATGTTTGCATGGGGGCTGTTACAGTATTGGACATTAAATACCAAGGAAGACACTCAAAGAAAATGCTTAAATATTTGTTTCTTTCTGTCTTTCCTTAGGAAATATGTTTTCTTTCTTCTCATAAGGAATACGTGGTACTTTTAGTTAATTCTAGAGGGTGGGTGGTCTTTCTAGATGACCAGATTTGCCTGGTTATGGAGTAACATGAGGAACAGGAAAAGTCTTAAGGTGATGGATGTTTGTGAAGGGAATAGCTGTTGGTGGTGGTTTAGTCGCTCAGTTGTGTCCAACTTTTGCGACCCCATGGACTGTAGCCTGCCAGGGTCCTCTGCCCATGGGATTTTCCAGGCAAGATTACTGGAGTGGGTTGCCATTTCCTTCTCCAGGGGATCCTTCTGACCCAGGAATTGAACCTGTGGCTCCTGCATCGCCTGCATTGCAAGCAGATTCTTTACTGCTGAGCTACTGGAGAAGCCCTATCTGTTGTTAGGCTTGGCCTGACTTGACTTCATTGTTCTAGCAGTTGATAGGTTCAATTTGATAAGAGAACCAAAAAAATTTCTGAAGCTACAGTTGGTTTGTTATCAATATATATTGCTTCCCCGCCCCCTCCAAAAGAGACTTATGTAGGCTGCAGAAACCTCAATTTCATGTATGATTTCAAAGGATTATATGGTTGTCTCCAGAGAAATTAACACATATGTTGCCACAGTTTTGTCTAACATGTTGGTGCCTTTAAGCAGTGTTGAAAGAATAAAATATTAATTAGAGCAACCTGAAAATGCTAATGGTGATGTTTTACTGCTGGTTAATTAAATGTAACTTAACTTTGAAGGAGGCTTTGCATATATAAAATTTGAATTAGAATACATTTAGGCAGATATAGGTGTGGTAGGAAGGGCTCAGTTCTGTGTCCTGTCCTTTTGGGAGTAACTTTATCGCCCTTTTGCTTTCCTCCCCTCATAAAGCAAATATAGGAATATCCTGCACAGTTTTGTTATTTTTAGTTTTTAAAACTAATTATAAATGATTTCACATCCTAAAGTTATTTGACGCTCCTTCTTTATTAAAATAGTCATTCAGTTATGTCCAACTCTTTGTGACCTCGAGGACTGTAGCCCGCCAGGCTCCTCTGTCCATGAAATCCTCCAGGCAAGAATACTGGCAAGGGTTGCCATTTCCTTCTCCAGGGGATATTTCCAACCCAGGATTGAACCCAGGTCTCCTGCATTGCAGGCAGATTCTTTACCGTCTGAGTCACCAGAATAAATGTTATTCCTGGAAAACCTGATCATGGGAGGGCTCCCATGCATGTACATGCAGTCCCCTGTAATCCTACCACCCAGAGAAGGCCTCTGTTAATATTTGGGTACAAGGACATATGCAGACTTTTCTATGCATAGCTATACATTTATATTTTCAATAATGCAGTTGTACGCTGGTTAATGTTCTGCTCTATATACTGTTAACATTTCCACATACTAAATATTTCACATTTTAGATAGCTGCAGAATATTCCATTTTATGGGTGTGTCGTAACTTTGAACATCAATTTGTTTCAGGATGTGTTCATTATAATGCAAATTGAAATGATACAATCAACATCTTATGTCACATCTGTAAAAAAGTGACTTATTTCCAAATGGTACCTTTCTAGAAGGAATTGCTAGGTGAAAGTAAATTTTTGAGACTTGATATCCATCACTCGCCACAAAGGCTGTTTTCCTTAATGTTCCCACTAGCAATATATTAAACTATCAGAATTGCAAGTTGCAATTCAAAATATTTGCCAATAATTCCAGAAAAGGGCTTCCTTTAAAATGTATTTCTTTGATTATAAATGAAGATTTGAGCGTCTTGTCATGTTTATTGACCATTTTCATTCATTGTTTTGAGCATTGCTTCTTCATATCTTTCCTATATTCTCTTGGTGAGTTTGCCAATTTTATTGGTTTATAAATTACTTTATGAATTAAGATGTCTTCTTGTCATGTGTTATTACTGTTTTCAACATGTGACTTGCCTTCTAATATAGTTGGTGGTGTTTCTGTGTAGTTGTTTTCTTAGCATCTGCCTTTTGCAGATGTGCTGTGTGTATGAGTGTGTGCTCAGCTGTGTCCAGCTCTTTGTGACTCCATGAACTTTAGCCCGCCAGGCTGCTCCACCCCTGGGATTTCCCAGGCAAGAATAGTGGAGTGGGTTGCCATTTCCTACTCCAGGGGGTTTTCCTGACCCAGGGATCGGACCTGAGCCTCATGTCTCTTGTGTTGGTGGGTGCATTCTTTACCACTAGTGCCACCTCGGAAGCCCATGCAGGTGTGCTAGGGCATGCTTTCCCTACCCCAAGGATTGGTACAGATTTATCCTTATTTTCTTTTGGTACTTGAAAAAATTTCACTTTTATACTTTAATTAAGAAGGAAATTTTTAATCCATCTCAAACTTGGGAATATTGTATGAGGTGAGATTTAGTTTTCTAAAAATTTGCATTGTACTGGTATAGAATATTAAATTCCTGTGTATCTTTTGTGTCTTGGACCTGGGCCTTCTAGTTTTTCCACACTATTTAAATAAGTATAGTTCTAGTCAGTTGTATGTTTGGTAGTATGAGTTCTTTCTCATTCATTTAAATTTTGTGAAATATACAAGAAGTACATAAAACAGGTGTGCAGTTTAATAGATGAAGCAAACAGCTATGTAATCACAAACCAGAGGCTCAAAAGCCACTGCCAGCACTCCAAAATCTCCCTGTGTGTTCCTTCCAGCTTCCCCGTTGTCCTCCAGAGGAAACTCCTAGCCTGACTTTATGGCAATACTTCTCTTTTAAAAAATGGTTTTACTTGTTATGTGTATAACAATATTTTTTGTTTTCCCTACTTTTGACTTAAAAAACTGGACTCACTCTGCATGTTGTGTCTAGTGCCTTTCACTAAACACTTACACAATGCACGCTGTGTGTCGGTGTGATTTACTCATTTTCATTACTGTGTGATATGCCATTTCATTAGTGCCACTTTATTTTCCTGAGATGGGCACCTCTATGATGTTTTCAGTTCAGGGCTATTACAAGCAATGCTGCAATGAACATGTTTGTGCACATAAACATTACTGTAGGGCATTTACCTAGGAGTTTAACTGCTGGATTATGAGCTAGGTATATCTTTAACATTTAATATCCTTCCCCTCATCCCTCACTGTGTATGAGAGTTCCAGCTGAACACTTGATGTTGCCAGACTTTACTTTTAGCGTGTGATTTTTTATACAGACAGTCACTGTGCTTTTATTTTGCATTTCTCTAATTAGAAACAGCCTTTGAGCATCTTCCACATGTTTACTGGTCACTGGATTTCTTCTTTTGAAAAGAGCCCATTCAGAACCTGTCTCTGTTGTATGTGTGTCCGCTATCTTACTTACTGATTTGTATACATTCTTCGTACTAATGGTTATTGAGTTTGTTGTAAATATCCTCTCCTCTGGTTATTTTTCATTGTCTTCATGGTTTTTTGATGAATAAAAACTCTTCATTTTAATGACAAATATATTCATCTTTTATGTCTAGTGTCCTTTGTATCTTTTCTTGAGGAATGTTTTCCTACCCTGAAGTCATGAAAATACTATCTTTAAAATCTTTTCATTTAAATAATGTTTTTAATTTTGCCTTTCTTACTGTGTTATGTTTGACTTCCTGTGGGAGGTACCTGTGACTGTGTGAGGAAGGGTCCTTCTGTGTAGCCACTCATCTGGCACTGTGCAGTGCCCTCCTGCCATGCAGTAAGCACCAGTCTATGCCATGCATAGAGTATATTTCTGTGATCCACTCTGGGTCCTCTCCATTTCTCCAGTCTAATATTATGCCACTTTATTTGTGATAGCTTTATGATAAGGCTGGTGTAAAGCCTGTCATCATGTTCGGGAGTAGCTTGACTGTTTTTGGGCCTTTGCATTTTAAATTTTATTTATTTGGAAAGAGAAACAAAGTAACTTATTTCCTTGTTTCTTTTTGCTTTTTGTAATTATTACCAAAAGATAATTTGCAATTAGATCATTTTTAAATTTAAATTTTAGAATCAGCTTGCCATGTTACATAAAAGGAAGCAACATAGTGCAAATCTCACTGGTAGTACACATCTCACTGGTAGTACAAATCTCCATTCATTTTCAAAAAATGCTTGATATTCTGATATTTTTATTTCTGTATTTTGAGACACAGGAGATCTGAACCTTTGCCATTCATAAACTAAATCACTCTTTCAACTAGGCCATTACTTTTAGTCTATACAAGTTAAATAGAAAATTCACAAGACTTTTTTATAGTGTGAATACCTAAAGTATTGTGTAGTTTTGCAAGAAAGAATTTTTTAAAAAGATATCAAAGTTCGGTTTAAACCAGGAAAAATTAAGTGAGTCTGTAGTCATGAACTCTTACCTTCGATTTTCAAGGGATTATGTTAAGAGAAGAAAGTTAAGTGCTAAAGTTTGGGGCTTTACTTGCTCTGGGGAAGAGGTTAGGAGGATTAATCACATTATATAATAGTCATCTATAGGGTAATTTTCATTTTCATAGGACCTGGCTCTGATCCATATCACATTCTCTGGGGAGCCAGGAGCTGTTGAGTCAAGGGCGAGGTAGATACCTTGTGGGATTATCTCTGTTTCCTGTAATAGGGATGTTGAAGTCATTTGCTCAAGGGCACTCAGAGGCAGCCAAGAAAAGAACCCAGTGCTCAAAATTTCTGGGCGCTGGAGCACATGGCCTTGCACATGAATACCACAAATCAAGGTTATGTATGGGCTTTAAAAAGTGCTAATGCTAAGCAAGAGCTCAGGTTACTCTAGGGGTATTTGTCCTGTCTCTATGACTTAAACTACAAAAGAGATTTTTTTCCTTCTGATAATTTTTGCATTTGGAATGTTTTATGTTTAAGCATCTTATCACTGTGTGACCATTTTGGCCACTGATGGTATCTTGATCCTTTCCTCCTCATTGGTAGTTGGTTCATAAACCTTTATCAAAGAAAAGATGTGAGAGAAAATGACATCAGATATCATGGTCTTTATTTAGAGGACCAGGTAAGCCTGGCAGGTGACCCTTTGCAGGCTTTGTGATAATTTATAACACTAAAAGGAAGTAAAGTTGTTTAAAAAGAAAAGATTATGTCTGTGTAGGAGAAGTGGAGCATGCCTATGCTAAATAAAAGAGAGTTCCATATCCCGCTTTTATGAGGAGCCTATAGAGTCATCTACAAAATACGGCAAATGGCGTTATTGACTAGCTGTATGACAGGGAGGGGAAACTCACAGCTATTATTTTAATTTCTGGCTAAAGTGAGGAAGCTTTGATACAGGGCTGATGAAATCAACCTCGTGTTGGATAATACTGAACTAGAGCCAGACCACAAATCAGAAGCGATTCTGAAAGCACAGCATAAAAGCCTGAACAATTAAATATGATCTATTACTTCCCAGATGATTTTAGAAAACTTGGAATTAAAAAAAGGCCAAAAAGAGGCTAAGCCACTGGAATAGCATTAGATTATTAGATTTAGGATTTAAATGCCACTATTTCCTTTGAATCCAGTGGGAAGTTCTGTCCTCTCCTGACTATTTAGTCTGTAAGATGAGGTCACTGACCCCTTATCTAATGTATGGGGTATGTTTTGAGAGAACAAAATTTCAAAGTGTGGTCTTTATAGAACACTTTGAGGTCTAAAAGGGAGTCTATATGAAAACCTTATTGTAACGATGGTAACAATTACGACTGAAGTAGTTTAGGAGGTTCCTTTTGGCATCTGAAGCAAAATGTTTTAAAATCACCACCATATGAAGCTTTTAATTTAGTGTTAAAATTAACTGAAAACAATAGAGACTCCCTAAAAAGCTATTTTGACAAGGGGAAATTAGGACATTGAGCTAAGGAGAGACCCAGTTTCGTATGGAAAAACTTCACATTATTAAAGCAAAAGAATGAGAATTGTAAATCAGGTCCTTGGAGTATACAAAAAGCTCTTTGAAAGATGGAGACTCAGCTTGGTGCTTATAAACTCTGTCTGAAAATATTGCTAGTAAATACAGCAGTTCTCTCAATCAGTACCACATATATTTGTATGGAGTTAAATAGCCCTTCCAGTGCTTGTGTTGTAAAAATGAAAGTATATCTTCTATTGATTACTTAGATTTTTTAAATAAAGATTTCTCCCCTTCAGCTATGCTTGTGTGTGCTTAGTCACTCAGTCATGTCCACCTCTTTGTGATACAATGGGCTGTAACCCACCAGGCTCCTTTGTCCATGGGGACTCTCTAGGCAAGAACACTGGAGTGGGTTGCCATGCCCTCCTCCAGGGGATCTTCCCGACCCACGGATCTAACCCAGGTCTCCCGCATTGCAGGCGGATTCTTGAACATCTGAACCATCTCAGCTACACTTAGCAGGGTTCAAATGAAGCACATTAGGAAACTGTGACTGGCAATAGAAGGCAAATCTTATCACAAATTAACATCTTTAGTAGGAACAAAAATTAGGCATTCTTTTTCCATATCTCATAACTGGGGAAATTGAGGCACAGAGAGGCGTGGAGAGTTGCCTATGGTTGTGCAGGTGCTTCTGACAGAACCAATTCTTTCTGCACTACCCATGCTGTTTGCTTAATGTGGAGCCTGTGCCTTGCATGCTAAGTTGCTTCAATCGTGTCTGACTCTTTGCGATCCTATAGACTGTAGCCCACCAGACTCCTCTGTCCATGGGATTTTCCGGGCAAGAATACTGGAGTGGGTTACCATTTCTTACTACAGGAGATCTTCCTGACCCAGGGATTGAACCCATGTCTCTTGTGTCTCCTGCATTGGCAGGCAGATTCTTTTCCACCAGTGCCACCTGGGAAACCCAGTGTGGAGTCTACTCATAATTAATTCCTTAGCACATATGTGTAAAATTCTAGAAAAAGCACAATGCCAGAAACGTATTTTCTAAAACTATAGGCATCTTTAATTTCTTTACTGTAGTCTTAACTATGGCAACTAGGCTACATGACTATGACTACATAACTATGACTACAATTTTCTTGAAATAAAATGGATAATATATAAAAAAATAAACTAAAAATAGGTAATTTACTTATCATTATTTATAAGGGTTATCCTATTTTTCCTTTTCACCATGTAACTTGGTCTGTTCTGAATGTCTCCACTCTCACACTCCTCTTCTTTTAGTCATCAGAAGCTTGACTTTCACTGGCTTATCAAACCTCTCACCAGTCCCTCTGTGAAATCTCAGTTTGGGGTTTGACTGTCATTGCTGGTTAATCAACACCATTAATAAAAATGCCAGGAAGTCAAATGGCTTCTATGAAGCAGATGAACTTGAGAAAATTAAACCTTCTTTGAGAATTCTTTTTTAAAAATTGATGTATAATTAACATAACATGAAATTAGTTTCAGGCATACAACAATGTCCAAAGTCCCTTGGACAGCAAGAAGATCAAACCAGTCAATCCTAAAGGAAATCAACCTTGAATATTCACTGGAAGGACTGATGCTGAAACTCGAATACTTTGGCCACCTGATGTGAAGAGCCAACTCATTGGAAAAGACCCTGATGCTGGGAAGGATTGAGAGCAGAAGGAGAAGGGAGCAACAGAGGATGAGATGGTTGGATGATATCATTGACTCAATGCTCATGAGTTTGAGCAGACTCCGGGAGATAGTGAAGGACAGGGAAGCCTGGAATGCTGCAGTCCATGGGGTCACGAAGAGTTGGACATGACTTAACAAATGAATAATGACTCAATATTTGTATACATGGTCAAATGATTACCACATTAAGTCTAATTAACATCCATCTCAGGCTTCCCCAGTGGCTCAGCTGATTAAGAATCCGCCTGCCAATGCAGGAGATGCAGGTTTGAGCCCTGTGTAAGGAAGATCCCCCCAGAGAAGGAAATGGCAACTCCTTCAGTATTCTTGCTTGGAAAATTCCATGGACAGAGGAGCCTGGTGGGCTATAGTCCATGGGGTCGCAAAGAGCTGGACATGACTGAGCACACATGCGCACACACACACAACATCAATTTCTGTATACGATTGCAAAAAGTTTTTTGTGTACAATGAGAATTTTGAGGATTTACTTTTTAAGGATCTTTCAAATATGCAATACAGTATTATTAACTATAGTCATCATGCTGTATATTACATTCCTATGATTTATTTACAAGTTTAAGTTTGTAACTTTTGATTCCATTAACCCATTTAATCTCCTTCTCCCTTAAATTCTATTTGAATTAAGATATTAATAAAGTGTCTGTGACTACAACAAGGAGTCAGCTAAATTTTGCACTTCTTGATTCTCTCTGACTCTCTGGGAACAAGGAGGAATTCTCAGAGCTTCCTAAATCTTTTGGCCCTTCAGTCCTTTGGCAGGCAGGCTGTCTGTACCTCCCTTATGTACTGCTGAGCCATCTCTGTGATCAATACCTTCAACGAAGTGGTCAGATATGGAATGGAGGAAAGAGTCCTCCTTGCCTGACTGGTAAAGTCTCTGGTTTTGTTAGTCTTGTTGCTAATTATCATTTCTCAGATGGCCCCTTGCATCTGGCTTTTTAATCATACAAAATAATGGTTTAGTTTGCTGTCCAGGGGTGTGATTGGCCTTGCTCTTCATAGCACCCACTGCTTGATCTTATCCAGAGAGGAAGTCTAGATGGCTGTGGATTACGTACAGGTCTCAGTGTTCAAGAAGTAACTCCACTTGGCCTTTATCTTCTCTGAAGACAACACAATGAGATCCTCATTAGTATGGGGGTTCCTCAGATAATTTACAAGCTAAAGGAAACCATTTTGACTTTGGAACTTTGTTATAGTAACATAGTACCTAGCGTACTTCACAACTGGTGGAGACTCATGGTATGTCTTGATATGTCCCTGGACTAGCAATACTCTCGACAATGACCTTGATGTTCTGTGCCATTTCTCCAGTATGAAAGGTGTATTTCAAAATGGAAAATTTCAGATTTGCAAATTGGCAGGTCAAACGTAGCTCTTGGATAATGATGGATGGGGTTCAGGGTCAGTGTCTTT
Source organism: Bubalus kerabau (assembly GCF_029407905.1). Lineage (NCBI taxonomy): Eukaryota > Metazoa > Chordata > Mammalia > Artiodactyla > Bovidae > Bubalus > Bubalus kerabau. The sequence continues at coordinate 57,497,940 of NC_073633.1, read as the reverse complement.
TCCCTCCTCCAATCTAGCTGCCATGGTTTCCTCTAGTGCAAAAACCTGTTTATCTGTCAGAGTTCTATGTTAGAATATACATTTTCTTGAAGATAGCAAAATGTCAATAAACTCATTAATTGATCTCTCAGTGGATGTACATTTATTAGATGGCTTTTTCTTGGAGGAAAGTAGAACTTAAGGGAGTGGAAGAGGAAACAGGCAAGTTTTGAGGAAGGGAAGAGAGGAAAAGGAAAATGGAGAAGGGCAGGATGGAAGGGAGGCCTGCATGGCCTCTGAAGAGTTGAGGGGTAGCACGAAGTGTAAATTGGAAGAGTGGTGTCTTTCACTGTCTTCAACTCCTCTCCTCCCATTTTCTCGTGAACCCACTCCAATCAAGGGTCTACTCACAAAGTTCTCCCAAAAAAACTTGTTGAAGCTACCAGGGGCCTTCATGTTGCTAATTCAGCATGAGTCATGAAACACTGAAATGCTCAAGGTTCTCTCCTTGAGTCTCTTCTCTGCCTATGCTCACTCCTTTGGTGATCTCATCCTGCCTTGTTGTTTTAAGGCCTGTTGATATATCATGACCCCCAAGCTCTTATCTCCAGCTCTGAATTGCACACTCATATTCTGCTGCAACAAGAGTGCTCTGGGTGAGTCCTGGACTCTCGGGTGAGGAATCAGAATACATTGGTTGTGGTGTTAGTTTTGCTCTTAACACAATGAATATTTTTGGCCAAGTTGCTTAACTTTTTGGGTCTTGAGTGTTCCAGTTTCTAAAATGAGGGTTGTTGCTGTTGAGTCACTAAATTTTGTCTGACTCTTTACTACCCCATGGACTGAAACATGCCAGGCTTCCCTGACTTTCACTATTTCCTGGAGTTTGCTCAAGTTCATGTCCATTGAGTTGGTGATGCTATCTAACCTCATTTTTACAGTATGTAAAGGCAAAAATAAAGGAGTTGGCAACAAACAAAAGTCCAGGATCCAACAGCTTCACAGGTGAATTCTATCAAACATTTAGAAAAGAGTTAACACCTATCATTCTGAAACTGTTCCAAAAAACTGCAGAGGAAGAAAAACTTCCAAACTCATTCTATGAGGCCACCATCACCCTGATCAAAATCAGACAAAGATACCACAAAAAAGGAAAGTTACAGACCAATATCACTGATGAACATAGATACAAAAATCCTCAATAAAACACTAGAAATCCGAATCCAACACACATTAAAAAGATCATACACCATGGTCAAATGGGATTCAAACCAGGGATGCAAGGATTTCTCAATATCTGCAAACCAAACACTGTGATACACCACATCAACAAACCGAAGAATAAAATGAGGGAGGTGGAAAGGGTCAGCATCTCCCCAAATGCATGTCTTATAACAGAAATCTTGAGGAAAGTGGGATTTGGTGGCCCAGGGAGGTAGCGTGCTCTGTTGCCTGATTGTTGTGGGGTCTCCTACCTTTTGTCCCTGCTTCTACCTTTGTCCCTGTCACAGAGGTGTCACAATACAGCAGCCAGAATGAGTTTTAAAGTCATCATCAGATCAAGTCATTTTTCTGCCCCATGCCTTCTCCAGTGGCTCTCAACTCAGAAAAGAAGCAAAATTCCTTTTGGTAACCCACACAACTGCACATGACCCCACCCTCAGTAACTGACAGGGGCACCCAGGCCTCCTTGCTGGTGCCCTAAAGTGTACAGAGCACTTCTACCTAAGGGCCTTCACACAGCTATTCTCTCTGCCTTGACACTATGGGCCTGGCTCCTCATTTCCTATGAGTATCTCCCCAAATATCTCCTGATTAGGGAAGCCAATGAGCATAAAATGGCCCCCTTAGCTGCTTTTTCTTTCCTCCATAGAATTGTGTGTGTTCCTGTTTGCTTATGGCCTGACTTATCCCACTAGAGTATGAGGGTAGGGATTTTTATTTGTTTGGTTTATTGCTATCTCCCCAGGGACCCAGAACCATACCAGACACAGTGGGCACTCAGTAGTATCTTGTAACTGAATGAGAGAGCAAATGAACGAAGTGAGGGGAGAAAATGAGCAGATGGAGGTGGAAGCAGGGGGCTTGGAAGCCACCCTCTGCACAAGCCTGAGGGCCCCCTTGCTCCTGCGTGTGATCCTGATGCCAACACCCCGGGGTCACGTGTTGTATAGGTCTGGGCTTCACATCTGTGGTCTCACTTGCTTCTCATCCATGTCCTGGGAGGGAAGTAGGATCATTCCAGCGTTTTCCAGAGAAGGAAACGGAGGGTCAGCGAGGAAGAGACTTTCTCAAGGTCACACACTGTAAAGGCCTGCTTCTGTTTTTCTCTAAGTGCCTTTCTCAGTTTCCCATGCTGCCTCGCCTGTGTGCTCTGCTTGCTGGGATTCCAGACAGCCAGTGCCCTGCATTCCTGGGGGACTATTGAGGATGGGCGGGGGGAGAAGTGCGATCCTGTCACCAAGCCTTACACCGCCAGGGTGGACCTTTCCCTTGGTCTTGACATCAGAGCTGCGACAGGCTGTGCCTTCACAGACATTTTCCTTAATAAGAAGAGATGACAATGACAGTGGGGAACAGGGGGCAAAGAACATAAGCATGGCCCAGGCGACAGTTCTTCTGTGGTTCATTCCTGTCCAGGTCTTGAATCCTACCTTCTAAAGCTACCATCTCCCCGGAGGGCTGTGTGGCACTTTGACACCAGCCTGAGCCAGCAGCTCAGACTCGCCACTTACTCCTAGGATAACGCTGCTTAACAGCTGTAAGCCTCTTTGTCTGAAAAGGGAGACTAATAGGAATATTGTCACAGTCAGAGGCTTATGGTGAGGATGAGATAGTCCTAAGTTTACAACAACTGTTAGCTCTTCTTCCTGCATCCAGCCTGTCTCTCTGAGGAGAGATCTGTCCAAACACCTGTCCTCCACCCTCTGAGTCACTGCCTTGCAGAAGAGAACCGAAGAGCCAGGCTGCCAAGCTGAGCCCTCCCAAGGGGCATGGCTTTGCCCTCTGTCCTCAGAAGTGATGCTAACTTCACACATCAAGAGGCAGGAGCATTCAAAAAGAACTAGACTTTCTTCAGTGATTGGGGTTGTTCTGATGCATCATGGTTCTTAAGGTTGGGAGCCAGGTGTAGAAACTGGTCCAGGAGGAGACCAGAATTAAAGGGATGATAAGATAAACACTCGGCTTTGGAGTTGTCCCTGTCGGGGTCCTTGCAGACATGTCTAGTGGACCGCTGGAAAGCAAGCTTAATCCTTGGGAAGTTGGTTGTCCTGGAGGCCAAGGATGAGGCCCTTCCATATATAGAGGGTTGTTGGAACCCATAGAGTCTATGCCCAGAGAGAGTGCAGAGCAGGAAGAGAAAGGACCAGTGACAGAACTGTGGGAAGCACCGAAGAGCAGGGAAGGGCCGGGCCTGACAGGCAGCAGCCTCTAAGTGGACTCAAATTCTGCCCTCACAGATCTTGTGGAACTGACACGTGTATAAATAATTCTTATCCAAAGTATACAGGGCTGGGACTTCCTGGATGGTCCAGTGGCTAAGACTCTGCTCTCCCCATGCAGGGGGCCTGGGTTCAATCCCTGACTGGGGAACTATTATAGATTATGCTGCAAATAAGAGTTTGCATGCTGCAACTTTAAGATCCTGTGTGCCACAACTGAGAACCCAGTGCAGCCAAATAAATAAATATTTTTAAAAAGACACAACAAAGTATATAGGGCTAAGTGACTAAGAGAGACCAAGGACCTTTCAGACAAGAGGGCCAGGAAAACTCTGTGAAGGAGGGAGTTCGAACTAGGCTTTGACCCTTGGGTGGGGTGGGGACTGGCGGGATGGGGAGATGGTTAGATGTAGCACTAGAAAAGTCCAGGAGGCAGGAAAATTCAGAACAGTCAGAGAAACTGTGAGAAGGTGGTTAATATCTGGCCAGAAGAACTCATGAGAGTTGGACCATAAAGAAGGCTGAGTGCCAAAGAATTGATGCTTTCAAACTGTGATGCTGGAGAAGACTCTTGAGAGTCCCTAGGACAGCAAGGAGATCATACCAGTCAATCCTAGAGGAAACCAACCATGAATATTCATTGGAAGGACTGATGCTGAAGCTGAAGCTCCAAGACTGTGGCCACCTGATGAGCCGACATGTTGGAAAAGACTCTGATGCTGGGAAAGATTGAAGGCAGAAGGAGAAGGGGGTGACAGAGGATAAGATGGTTGGGTAGCATTATTGACTTAATGGACATGAGTCTGAGCAAACTCTGGGGAGATAGTGAAGGACAGGGAAGCCTGGTGTGCTGCAGTCTTTATAGGGTTGCAAAGAGTTGGACACGACTTAGCAACTAAGCAACAACAGAGGAACTCATGGAACAATGCAGAATTGGAGTCAAATTTAAAGGAATTAAAAATATGAGTCACAGAGAGAAGTTTGGGGAGACTTTGAAATGAACACTATTGTTGCTGACACTGAGGTGATTTAATGGGCAGGACATTGATTAGGCAGCTTCCTGAAAGAAGCACCTGTGGAAGGGACGAGAAGGACACAGGGTGAGTTGTGGGGAGAAGCTAGGAGGTGCTGAAGTCTCACCAAAGGCTCAGGTGACCTTACTGGGTGCTTGGGTGACCCTGAAGAGCAGTTTCCGTATGCAGGGTCTAGAGGATTGAATGAAAAGTGGCCGCGAAAAGATATATCCGCGTTCTGTCCCTCAGAACCTGTGACCTGATTTGCAAATGCAATTAAGGTCCTTGAGATGAGGTCATCCTGCGTTTGGGGCCCTAAATCCAATGACCAGCATCCTCATAAGAGAAAAGAGGGGGAGATTCAGCACTCAGACAGGGGAGAAGGCCAGATGAAAACAGAGACCGAGATCGGGGAGAAAGGCACCTACAAGCCAAGGCATACTGGCATTGCCAGCAGGAGCTAGGAGAGGCTAGAGACAGACTCCCTCAGAGCCTGCCGCACGAACCAGCCTGCTAACACCTTGATTCTTGCCTCCAGAACTGTGAGAGAATGAACTCCCATTGTTTTAAGCCACTGGGTTTGTAGTAATTTGTTATGGCAGCCCTAAGAAATGAATACTGGAGGCCAGACCTCGTTGCCATGCATGGTCAGCCACCAGATGCGGGCTGCCCCTGGAAAGGAGTAGTGAGTGAGTGAGTGAGTGAGCCTTGAGTGAGCCCCTTTTCTGCAGCAGGCATAGTCCCCTTAGAGGCCCTAGTCTGAAAGCACTCCCAGCAGCCTGAGGAATACACTGCTCATTTCTGAAAATGATTTGGACAAGGCATTATAGCAGTTGCTCTTGTATCCCTCAGTTTTCCCATCTCTATAATGGGAATAACCATAAGACCGATCCCATAAGGTTGCTGGGATACAAAATTATAGTACTAGTTGCTCTTGTTGTTTAATTGCTAAGTTGTGTCTGACTCTTTGTGACCCCCATGGACTCTAACCCATCAGGCTCCTCTGTCCATGGAATTTTCCAGGTCAGAATACTGGAGTGGGTTGTCATTTCCTTTCCCGGGGAGATCTTCCCAACTCAGGGATCAAACCTGCATCTACTGTGTCTCCTGCATTGGCAGGCGGATTCTTTACCACTTAGCCACCTGGGAAGCCCCATTAGTACCAGTAGCTAACAACATTTATTGAGCACTTACTGTATATATGCCAAGAATGCTTATACATGAGTTTATACTTGTATGTTTCCCAGCATATTGTAAGCACCCAGGAAACAGTAACGCTTATTATAGAGGGTGCGTCCAAGGTCACAGCTGCTAGATCAAAACCTAGAACACCCCTCTTTCTGGAATAGGTCCCTTCTCTGCATGTGTCTAATCAGGTCTTCTTTTCATGACAGGAATATTATTTTTATACAGTGAAACAAGATCTGTGCTTCACAAATGAAATGTTATTTTACCTTGTCATCTGAAAGGAAGAGCTCTGAGTGGTCTGAAATTCATTCACACTCTCACAGGCAGACTCCGTGTGACCAAAGACATTAATTTGTGAGACAGGCAGGGGCAGGAGGGGCCGCTGGGGCTGGGCACAGGGCCCCGCTGCCTACAGCTAATTGGCTCCACAGGCTTCACTCCCAGCATCTGCTGACAAGGCATTCCTGAGATGTGGGGAGAGGCCAGACACTATCATTTTAAAGAGGACAAAGTGAAGGACAGAGAGATTACCGATTTGCCCTCTTAATTATGTGGTGAGCTAGAGACGGAGCCAAGAATTGAATCCAGATTTCCCAAGTCCCAGATGGGCTTTCTCATCAGGGGGTCCTGCCACATTCCTTCCCATGGAACTGCTCCCTCTCTGTGTCCCAGAAACACACATACCTGGGTTGAGTTCAGGGGTGTGTGTCTCTCTGTGTTACTGCTCCCTTTGTGTGAAACTGATTTTTAAGAAGGAAGATAAAGTTTCTACCCTTAATATTGGCCCCTTAAGTGAGAACAGCATAGATGATATACAGATTGCTTAAATGCTCTTAACCACATCTATTTTTCAAGAATTTTGGCTTGGCATGTCCAGCACCCAAATGGAAGAGCTCTGGAGATTGGACTCAGGCCTTTCTTTCCAGAAGAATTTACATACAGAAGCATTGTGCAAATTATTCATGTTAAAAGGTGCTTTTTTCTTCATTCAAAAATCTGAGGTAAAACTCACATTGACACAGTCTGGGACTGTGAAGGAAGTGGCCATCCAGAAATTTCCATAAGCAATCCTTCCCACTTAGAAGGCCCTTTAAGAACCATGCTGTGGACTTCCACCACTAGAGGGCTTGACCAGAGGAATGGTCTAAGTACAGTCCTTACCCATTTCCAGATTTTCAGGCAAAGTCAGCTTCCCAACAAGGTGAGTTGCCACAGATTACTCTTACTGTTCACTTTTGGTGCATCAGATATACATCCCTGTTATATAGCCCCCTCCCCAAACTAAAATCTATATTTTAAAAGTATGGACAACGTAAGACACAAAGCTAGTTTGCTAACTTTGATCAAAGGGTCAGCAGTTACTGGCTATGCTGCTTTGATAACTCATCTTGTGAGACCCTAGCTGTGATCTGCATCCCGAGAGGCTCCCTGGGGACCATTCTGCCTGGCCTCCCCCAGCAGCCTCTTGGTTCCTGTGTGGACCTTCTTTAGACATACTTTTCTCTTGGTGTCTTCTCTTGGTGCTGGGGGGCAGAGGGATGTTTAGTCACTCTTCCCAAGAGCTGAGAAGTTCTTTAAGACAGAGCTAGTTGGTTTGTCCCTTTTGTCATTCTTTCCTTCCTTCATTTTTTTGCTGCACTGAGTGGCATATGGGAACTTAGTTCCCTGACCAGGGATCGAACCTGCACCCCCTGTATTGGAAGAGTGGAATCTTAACCACTGGATCACCAGTGAAGTCCCTCTCCCATCCTTCATTTATTCAGCTCATGTTCACAAACGCCTAGAAGCTCCTAGGCACTGGCAGACTGCAGCACTAATTTCTTGACCTCTTGCAAGTAACAGTCTAGTGGGGAATGCTAACAATTACCTATGTGAGAAGTGTGATGGGAGCATAAATTCTACTTACTCTTCCCTCCAAAAAAAGTGATAACTGCTCCCTTTATGTTCATCTCTCAAAAGAGACCACATCTTGATAAAGTTATTGTAGCATGTCACCAGGTAATGCTGCATTATCTCAACTGTTGCGTTTATAAGGGTGTCCTCTTGGGGCTCCAATAAAAGCAAAAATAAATGTCTTAGCAGGAAAGCAGTGAAAGAGCTCAGAGGAAGCGTTCTAGGCTCTTAAATCAAGATATATTGGGTGGCAGGGAGAGGGAGATGTGGAGATGAGAGTGGGAGGGGAGAAAGTTCCTGCTTTGCTGTTAATAACTCGAGCACTTGTCCCAGTCACTTAACTGCTGGAGATTTGATTGTCCAGTTTCTAAAATGAAGTCATAGGATTGCAGTGGTCTTTTAAAAATGTGTCTCTTAAAACAGAAATTCTGAGAAAAAGGCAATTTGGTGGTAAGATGAGTTTGGGAGGTGCAGCATCATGCCCCCCTTCCTCATTCACTCTCCCCTAGGAATTCAAAATCATCTTAGCATGTTAAAGGCTTTGACAGGTCCAAGAGTGTAAAGCCTGTTTAGCTTTATCTAACTCAGCATTTCCCAAATGTGTTTGCCTGGAGATCCAATTTTATGTTAATACCTATTATTATAGAAATGTTAGACTAGATGTTCATTGAAAATCCAATAAACATTTATTGAGCGCCTACTTTGTGCTGGGAAGTTACCTCTCGGGTTGCATTTCATGAGTTTATGAATCTCGTGATTACAATGTAGATGGAGATTTTTCCACAGATAAGACCGTCTAATTAATCTGTCTGCAGTTCCCAGGAGTGATTTCCAGAGGGCACTGTTTAGCATCATTAGTGGTTTTTCACACCAGTGCCAATTTTTTTTCTCTACATTGTATTGGAGTTCAAATCAGATTTAATTCTTTAAATTGATACAGTGAACAGCCATGGGTAAGTAGTGTTAACTTCATGCTGGTTTTAATCTGCCCAGCAGCTTCCACCGTAAGCTTGAACAAGGGGCTTCAGATGCAAAGATTTTTTTTTTGAATACTCAAATAAACTTCATTTACTCATGTCTCCTATCTTTGAGTTCTAAGTACTTTAACAATTTGAGGAAAATTCAGTTAGTTTTGGGAAGGAGGTACTTTTAAAACTTGTTTCTTTTGTACAGCTGATTAAAAATAAAATCCCCATCTGATCAGCTCAAGAACAGACTCATTTTGTCCTTTGCCACGTTCTCATGAAGAGAAAGGTTGTCATCTGTCTTTAAAATGTTCTCCCAGGTGTCATTTTCCGCAGAAACTATAGGAAGTGAGTTTTGACAGAGAGTCTGTTTTCCTTTATTTTAAAGTCATCTCACTTTAGTTTTTCAAAAGAAGACAGGGTAAGAGAGGCTGAAGGAGAGAAATGGAATGAATGCACGTGGATTCGTGGTGAGAAATCCCATTGCTTGTTCTAATTTTGCCTTATCTAACATTAGGGGGAAAAGAACAGGCAGGAAGTTGGAATCTGCAAGTTAGGCATTCTAAAATCTGGATTCCGTATTCTTTTTTGTTCTCTGAAATTGACTCTATGCTGCTGATTGTAATGCCAAAATGATAACTGCTGATAAATATTATCTTTGTGGAGACATAGGGCATCATCATATGTCAAGTCTGCAGACTAATTTTTAATGCAAGCCCAGCAGATTTTTGTGGATGTGGGCCAGGAATCTTAATGAAAGAAAACATCAAAGATGCAGAAGAAATGAGAATATTAGTCAAGGAAGATACACAGCGATGCTCTCTGATAACCCCTGTTATTGACATTAGAACTCTGTGGGAGCAACTTAAATAAACATCTGGACACTGAGTTTAGACATTTTCAGTGACAAACCCCAGACAGATCTTTTCGACTTGCAATAATAAATATTTCAGAGGCTATATGAATCAACTGAAAATCCTGTTTTCAATTATTCTAGTTTTATAAATAGAGCATAGTTAATTATTCAAGTATAGAATTTCTTTTGAAGATTAGGTGAATTTTATATTTCCTTTGTCCATGTTATACTTCAGTTTTATTATTCATATCAAATTTATGTCTGTGTGTTCAAAAATAATATAGTTAGCTTGCCAGATACTATTAAATCAGAATCCAGCTGAGCTTGATTTTTTTATTATTTTATTTTCAGGAAAGACTCTTTTACAGCCCTCAGCACTGCTGTTCTGTGAACTTGTGCAGCATGACCAGTTCCAGAGAAGACATCAGTGGTAGTAAAGGAGGGACTCCCTATGCTTTTTGACCAAAGTTCTTCAATTCTTGTTTGTCCATGAATTAGGAAGGGATCAGAAGCTTGTTGATAATGCTTCAACAAAGCAGACCCCAATGAATAAATTGACTGACGCAAAAAAAATAGCTAGAGTCCATGACCTGCTACTCAAATAACCCTACTGACTGCTGCAGTGCATTTTATAACACGACTACAGGCTTTCCTCTAAAAGCTGAAAATAAAAAAGAAAAATGTGATGAAGTACATATATTACCTCCAGAGCCGAAAACTCTCATGTATTAAAATTTAGTGTCCGTGGTGGATAGTCCTCAAAATTTATGACCCAGTCTGGCAGAGTACATCATGCTGGGCTGGATGAATCACAAGCTGGAATCAAGATGGCAGGGAGAAATATCAACAACCTCAGATATGCAGATGATACCACTCTAGTGGCATAAAGTGAGGAGGAACTCAAGAGCCTCCTGATGAGGGTGAAGTAGGAGAGTGAAAAAGCTGGCTTAAAACTCAACATTCAAAAAACTAAGATCATGGTATCTGGTCCCATCACTTCATGGCAAGAAGAAGGGGAAAAAGTAGACACAGTGACAGATTTTATTTTCTTGGGCTCCAAAATCGTTGCAGACAGTGACTGCAGCCATGAAATTAGATGTTTGCTCCTTGAAAGAAAAACTATGACAAACCCAGACAGCATATTAAAAAGCAAAGACATCACTTTGCAGACAAAGGTCCATATAGTCAAGGCTATAGTTTTTCCAGTAGTCATGTAAGGTTGTGAGAATTGAGCCATAAAGAATGCTAAGTGCCAAAGAATTGATGCTTTCGAATTGTGGTGCTGGCAAAGAATCTTGAGATTCCCTTGGACTTCAAGGAGATCAAACCAGTCAATGCTAAAGGAAATCAACCCTGAATATTCACTGGAAGGACTAATGCTGCAGCTGAAACTCCAGTACTTAGGCCACCTGATGTGAAGAGCTGAGTCATTGGAAAAGACTGATACTGGTAAAGACTGAAGGCAAAAAGAGAAGAGGATGGCAGAGAATGAGATGGTTATATAGCATCACTGACTCAATGGCCATGAATTTAAGCCAACTCTGGGAGATAGTGAAGGACAGGGAAGGCTGGTATACTGCAGTCCATGGAGTCAAAAAGAGTCAGACACGACTTAGTGACTGGAAAACAATAACTGGCATGAAGATTGCAACATGGAGAGGGTCATCTTGCTTAGAAGCTGGTTTCATTGCTATTGGAAGCTTGTAACCTGGCACTCACCAAGATGTATTTGTGGAATTGTTATGTACAGACATGTTCCTTCCCAATCTGACCAGACTACAAACTCATGGACTGGAAGTAGCTCATCCCTGAGTCTGGCACAGAGGATGCCCTTTAAAAATGGTTTGAATAAAGAGGTTCTAGTTTTGCTTCTGGTTATTTGGGGAGGAGGAAGTTTTAGGCAAGCCATAACATCTCTATTGTCCAGTTTTCAATCTAGGATGTGATAATAGAAGCCAACATTCATTGAGCTATTATTCAACACAAAGCACTCTGTGAGGAGCTACATTAAAGAAATACATGTATATAGTATAAAAAGTAAAATACAACTAGAGGGCTTATAATGAAAAACAGCAATCCCCTTCCCAACCCTATCTCATTCCTAAAGCCACTACTTCAGCTGCTTCTCACTTATTTCTCTCCAGATTTCTAATTCAGATGCTTATGATATTATTAATTTTTAAAATACACACTATCTATTGATTAAAGGGTATGGTTCAGCTCCTTTACCCATCCACCCTGTTGCATTTCTGCTCCTCTGATCCTCCCCATTTTAAATTAAATAGTCAGTGTTTACATTGTAATGAATGTAAATAGTATTTTCTATTAACAATGCTTCCAAAGTATTCTAAGATTCCATGTCGTTTGCTATATGACATGAATTTGCTTTGAAATTCATGCTCACTTTATTTGATTGCTTGATTTTCTATCTGCCTAGAAAAAGGAATCTCAGATTTCCCAACAGAAGAATTAAGCTCTTCTCCATATTGTCACGCAAATTAAATAAACTTCAGTTCACTTGCATTTGGAATGTTCCCTGCTAGAGTCCCCTGTGCCGCTCCACTCTGGGCTGACTGGTATCTTGGTCTGCCACATGCTGTCATCCTGAGCCTTACCTTCTCTCTTATCCTGGAATTCTTTTTACCTCACTCTTATATGTGATCTGTTTTCTGGATCCCATGTCTTTGTCTTCTCTGTTTTTTTCTCAAGTTTTGATAAAACACATATTCCATCCAATAAGGAAGTGGCAAAAGAGCAGAATTTGATACCTTGCAAGTCTGATGATTTTATTCAAACCTCACTCTGGATTCATAGTTTGGCAGGGTATAGAATTCTAAGCAGAAGAACATTTTCCTTAGGATTTGAAGACATTAATGACTTTACTGCTTTTTAGTTTCACTCCGATCTCAAAGCCTTTGTATATGACTTCTCTTCCTTGCTCTTGCGTGTGCTCTCTCTCTCCCCTTCTCTCAACATTAGGCTTTTTAAAGTCCCTAGGATATTGAAATTCCATGATGAATTTGGAATTGACATTATTTCTCCCGTGTGTGTGTGTGTGTGTGTGTAGGTGTGGCAAGTGTTGCTATACTGGTTGGATTTGTTCAATACAGAAAAGTATGTCTTGATTTCTGGGAAATCTTCATTATAGAACTATTAGATATTGGATCTCTTGGGTTATTGTTGTGTTCTTATTCATATTCATTATAAGTTTCTCTTCTGTTTTATTCTGCTCCTTGAATTATCTGTTTCTCTCAAGTGCTTATTTTCCCCCTTATTTGCTTTTGATCTCTCTAGCATGTTAGAGGCTCTCTTCTGATCTCTTCTATCTTGGATCTCTAGTGAGTTAACAAAAAGTGAGGGGAGGAGCTGCGTGTGGGCCTTGAGTGATGGGGGCACCCAGCCTTTCTTTGGGAGGTCCCCTAATGTCAGCACCTAGCCTCCTCTTGTGCTGGTCAAGTTCTTTAGAAAGTCTCCTGTCTTTTGGGTGAACCCCTAGCTTCCAGTATTCAAGGGACAGTATGGGGCTCTCACTGTTCAGCCTGCCATTTTCACTCCACCCCCCATTTTAATTAAATGCCACCTCCCTGCATATCCACTGCAATTTCACTGCATATCCACGAGTGTCCTTCAGTGTCCACCGAGTGTCCTTGAACCTATCCCTCTCTGGTTTCTCTCTCTAGAGGGGTGGCCACCACACGCAAGTGGAGGAAGGGGTTTGGGGGTCTTTCTACCTCCTATGGACATGATTAATGAGTCCTCTGGCTGTTAGCCTAGATCTTAGATCGACTTGCAGAGCACCCTGCTATTTCCCTGTCTGAAACTTTTTGGGGTTCTGTGGTGTAACTTGGCTTGCTTTTTCTTAGTTTCTCCCCATCTGCAGACACTTAAAAACCAGCTTTCCCTACTCTAGTAGGTGGGTGGATGTGTAGGTTGGTATAACATTTTTCTTCTTCTACTATCATTTCGGTAGGGCTTCAGAATAGAATGGATTTAAATGCATGCACTCAATCTGTGTGTTTAACTGGAAGCCTGCAACAATCTATACAATAACCTTACAATGTACAAACAGTTATTCTCCCTGCCTTAGGGGGAAACAGGCACAGTTTAGGTCACAGCCAGGAAGTGATAAAGTTGGATCTTAAACTCAGCTCTGTCTGACCCTCTGCCTCAGAGGACAGGACTTAGTGGTCTCCAAAGCAGTGGTTCTCAACCCTGTTTGACATTAGAACCACCCAGGGAGCTTTAAAAAATGTTAATACCTAGGCCACACTGAAACCAATTAAACCAGAGTCTCTGAGGATGAACTCAGGCAGTGATGGTTTTTAAGAGCTCTCTTGGGACATTCTAATGTGTGTCCTGGATTGAGAACCACTGTTCTGAATTCTCCTTCAGTTCTAGGATTCTTTCTACCACTTTCCTTTCAGAGCAGAAGATTTCCCTGCAGTGGGATAGCCTGGACCTCCCGGTAAAGCCCCTCGGGCCCCTTCCTTAATCACCCTCCATTCCTTCCACTCTATTTACTTTGTCATCAGCTCTATTCAGATAAGGTAGCCAGAGTTAGCAAATAATATACATATATATATGCACTGGAGAAGGAAATGGCAACCCACTCCAGTGTTCTTGCCTGGAGAATCCCAGGGACGAGGGAGCCTGGTGGGCTCTATGGGGTCTATGGGGTCGCACAGAGTCGGACACGAGTGAAGTGACTCAGCGGCAGCAGCAGCAGCATATATATGAAAATGGGAAACCTAATTAAATTTGAATTCCAGGCAAGCAAGTTTTTTTAGTCCCAATGTTCCATATTTGTGACATACTTATATTAATAAATTATTTGTTGATTCTTTGATATTCAAATTTACTGGAGGGTCCTGCATTTCATGTGGGAACCTTATATTCAGAGCTCCATTTTGCAGCACATTCAAGGTTGATAGAACCTTCTGTTTGGAAGCAGCTTGGCTTCATGCCTTCTGCATTCCCCAGGCTCCCCTTGGCATTGCCAACCCACCTCTCCCCTGCCATAGTAGAACCCAGTGGCTGGGCAGAATCTGATACTCCCATCTCATCTCCTTCTCCTTTTATAAATACCAAACTCATATTTCACAAACTCATATAAATACCAAACTCATATTTTTCCAATTCATCTTCCTCACTTTTTCTTTTGTGTCCCCACAGCATTTTGCTTGAGACTAACGAATAGAGTGAAATTCACTCTGTGCTGTAAGACACTGCATGTCTATTTCCTTGATTTGTCTGAAAGCGTCTCCAGGACTGAGCCCTTGCCTTATTCACCTTTGAGTCCCCTTCAGCACTGTGTCTCCTGGGTGTGGTTTGGAAAGGGGGGAACATGGAGGCCCTTAGGAAGCTGGGCGGTCTTGTCCTCCTTGCCCTCTCCTCTTTTAGGCTATCCTTTGCTTTAGCAAATCTCCTCTTCCTGGTGAGCCAGGCTCTAGAACATATGATTTAAGAAGGCGCTCACTATCAGGGCCTATAAGGACTGCCCCTGAACTGGCATGACTCTGAGACTGAGTGCCTCCTTAAGTTGCACACCCAGTGCCTCACTTGCCTCCCTCTAGTCTGACCCACCTCTTGAGAAGGAAGGAGCCCTTCCTGCCTGGCCCAAAAGGAAACAGGCCTCAGATCACCCAAGTATCAGAGTGCGTTTCCCAACCCCAGTTGCTAGATAAATGTCTCCCTTGCCTCATCCACAGCATGTGGAGGCTGGGACCAGGCCTATGGTTGGGCCTGTGGGACCACCAGCACATTGTGAGAGTGAAACTCAGTTTTGGTATGAAGAGTCTTCCAGACTTTGAAGTCTACAGGCAAATATTGAGGAAATACATAGTTTGAAAAAAAAAAAAAAAGAATCTTTTCCTGTACTCAAGGAGTTCATGGTAAATATCTTAAATTTATGTCTCTCTGTTACTAAAATAGATTCTTCCAAAAAGGAAGACCAATCACAAAACTTTCTGTGTTATCTTTAGCAGAAATAAGGTCCTTAATGCTACAAACTGGCTGTGCTACTGCAGAAGTCCCTTAACCTAGTGGATCTTTATTTCTTTGTTTGTAAAGTGATAGGTACCAGATGAGACAATCTCTAGACCCCTCTGTATTTTAAAATTTCCATGATTTCTCTTATCTTAATATTTCATTCCCTACTAAACTGGCACTTACATCCTAGCAAGTGACAGAAATATTTCTATTTTGGAGATCTTTCTTGATTTATCCCTTATTTTAATCTAGTTCCATATCCTGGCACTGCTTTGTCTAAAACCTGTATTATAATTTTTTTAAATGCAATTTGTCCTTTATAACTCTTTTTCATGTCCCATAAAAATGATGGATAGGGGAAGGTAGATAAAGCTACAGATCAATCTTAGATTCTGATAATCTAATAAATGCTTTGAGCACCAATCTTGCAGTTTATGACCTCTTGCCAACTGATTTATGGCCTTGTAGTAAATTTTCTCTCCCACTTATCCAATATTTATTGGAACATCTTGTTCTTAACAGACAAAGTACTGTATAAAACATCTGTCAAAACAAAAGGCAATTCAATTAAATATATTTTACTTCCAAATCTACTTCTCTGGTTCTTTCTAGCAGCTAGATTGCAAAACAAGGGATTCTATGCACAACTTTTGAGTGAGGTTTCAGGGATATAGAATATACTTGGAAAATCATTAAAATAAAAGTTGATCTGAAAAGAGTGAAAAATCCTTATTTACTCCATATTAAAGGCTGGAGCCTGGCCAGACTGATACTGGTTCACCTAGTGGTTTCCAATCTCTTGGTCAGCAATGGCTCTGTTACTCATTTCTCCCTCAGAGACCTCACGATTTCAAAAATTTTCTTCAGAAGCAAACTATCTCCTTGGTGGGGACTAGCTTAGTTATCAACCTAAAGATATTAACCACCAACTTCCCCAGTTAGTCTGTGATGATCTGTGTTCACTCATAGAGTTGATATAATTCTAGTCAGAAACAAAGGGAGAAAAAAGTATGTACAATTTCTTTAGCATTTTGAAAAACTGAAATAGCCTCAGGGTCTCTCCCTTCTTCTGTCTTTGAAGGAACCACTAAGCGAAATACAAACTTACAAGTTTTTCACTCAGATGTTCATTTTTCTTCTATCAAGTCTAATGAAAAAAAAAACAAAACAAAACAGAGAGAGAGCAAGCCTGATTCTCCAAGAATTGCAGCAGTGAGAGGGAACTTTCTATTCTTTGCCGCAGAGATGCACATGCCTGTACTTCTTGAAGTCTTTCCTTCGTGTCTGGGTGAGAAGTGCTCTGATCAGCGCCCTCAGCCCCTCATTTTGACCTGCAGAAGCCTGAGCTCTACTCTGAAGGTCAGTTTATGGATGGTTTGTGTATGTGGCTTAGCGAGCCCCAATTTGCTACATTTCCAACAGTTTAAATTTCTCCAGAATTCAAGGTTCCAATTTTGTTGTTCTTCCTGCTAAATGCTCCCCAAATGTAACACGGATAGATGACATATTGAAAGCATATGTATGTTACCTCCATATTGATGTCATTTCCTATAACACCAGGAATTATATGTGAAGTGCAGGGAGGTGGGGAATGAAGGGGGGTCTGACAGGCAGAAGCAAAGGCCAAATGTAGTCCAGGAGAGGACTCTAGTATTTTTGATGTTAAAGTTGAAACCTGAAATATATTATCTTTTAATTTTATATTGGAGAATGGCTGATTAACAATGTTGTGATAGTTTCAGGTAAACAGCAAAGGGACTCAGCCATACAAATACATGTATCCATTCTCCCCAAACTCTACTCCTATCCAGGCTGCCACATAACACTGAGCAGAGTGCCATGTGCTATTCAGTAGGACCTTGTTGGTTAGCCATTTTAAATACAGCAGTGTGTACGTGTCCATTCCAAACTCCCTGACTATTCCTTTCCTCCATTCTTCCCCCTTGGCAATCATTAATTCATTTTCTAAGTCTGGGAGTCTGTTTCTGTTTTGTAAATAAGTTCATTTATATCATTTTAGATTCCTCATATAAAGAGTATCATACAATATTTTTCCTTCTCTGTCTGACTTACTTCACTCAGTATGACTATCATTAGGTCCATCCATGTTGCTGCAAATGGCATTATTTTATTCTTTTTAATGGCTGAGTGATATTCCATTGTATATATGCACCACATCTTGTTTCATCTTTATAGGAAAAAAAAAAAAGCATCCTGTAGATGGACATCAAGTATACGTGAACCATTTTCTTTTCCATCCTGAATCACAGGAAGTTTAGGAAATGACCTTAACTGTAGATTTTCGTATTGTCACCAGGATGGCTATTTTCCCTCTGGGATTAATCCTTCAGGTTTTCAAACCTTGAAAATTGCCCTTGGGCATTTAATATTTAAATGTCAGCCCTGAGTTTTCCTAATACTGAGAAAAATGCCAGTGAAAGTGGTGGACCTGCAAGACCCTTCATTTTACCCTCACAGCCCCAAACCTCTCTGAGAGATGCCAACTTCTGGAACAAAACTGGAGCAAAACTGTGAAGGAGTAGTGTGTGCAGAGAGGCTCTGGGGTTACTACTCACTGGGTCCCCACGTGCCCTGCTTTTTCGACACAGACGCTGCAAAGGTCACACCCCCTAGGACCTGCCTATCTGTCCCAGCACTGCCCCTCACTGACCCACTTCCCAGGGCCCGGGGTCCTTCCCCTAGAGAGCATAGGCTCTTGGATCAGAAGTCCTCACTGGGTTTTGGCTGACTGGAGGACCTGGGGCAAGTTACTCAGTCTTCTGTATCTTGTAACATGGATTTTGTGAAGATGAAATAATATGACTCATACACAGCACTTAGTGCAATGATCAGTGCTATTAGGAGCACAGGAAATATTGGTTCTTCTTAGTGTGATTAACAACATTTGGATGAAAGTGATCAGGAGTGACAGTACCACAACACTTTCTCCTGCAGAAAACACTTTCTTCTGCATCCAAGTGTCTTAGGCCAGAGTATGGAGACCCTGGATCTTGACTTCATGCCACTATGTAAGGCCAGAGTGTGTGACCATGGAGGAGGCGTGAGCCATCCTTGGCAGCCAGAGCTAGAAAGGCTGGGAGATGGTGGTGAAATTCAACAAAGCCCTCTGCTGAAGGATCCTGGAGCTCTGGCTGGGTGCCTCGCCTGAGGATGCTGGAGTGAGTGAGGAGGGTGTGTTCCTGTCCTCAAGGAGCTTCCAGTCAGGCAGGATAGAAAGTAGCTACCAAACCATTTCCCTGCAGGTGTACAGAAATTTTCCTTCTGTTCTACTGGCTGTATGCACTGCCCTTCCTATGATGCCTATTCCCTGCCAAGGTCCACTCTGCCCCCACCTGCCAGAAGTTGGGGCCATTTCTTCTTGTTCCTATGTGATACCTCTCTGCTGTGGGTCCCAGGTACACTCAGGCTATGCTCCTGGAATGTACAGACACACTTACCTAAGCAGACCAGCCCAGTTGCAGGGCACAAAGGGCAAAGTGAGCATTGGCTTTGTCTGGCAGATTTTTGATATGGTTTATGTCTGTAACCTTCAGGTCAAGCCCAACAGGCTCAGTTCCTAAGGAAGCTCCATCTCCCTAATATTCCTACTAATAAACAGTAGTTTCAAAATTCAGATAACACTGATTGAACTTTCAGTATGTGAGAAGCCCTGTGCTAAGTACTTGATATACATTATCTCACTCATTTTTCTTCTTACCAACTTGAAATTGGTACTATAATTATCCTGATTTTAAAACTGAGGAAACTGAGGAGGCTAAGGAGCAGGTCCAGATCCCAGAGTCTGCCAGCTGCAGACTGGGGCTGAATTCTGCTTCATATTCTCTTTTCTGTTTCATGTGCCTTCTGCTGGGGGCCCAGGTGCTTCTCTCTGGTGCTCAAGTTCTATTCCATCCAAAGCCTTATCTTTCTGTCTGACACTCGAGGCCTTCCACAGCCTGGGACCAGCCAGCGCCCTGCAATCACCTGTCCTCTCCCCCTCAGTACCCCCAGACTGCTCTCTACCTCTGCACCACCACCCAGAGGCCTGTCTCCCTCTCCCAAAGACCCCTCAAGTCAGCCTCCAGGATCTGATTTGAAAGGTGCTGCCTCTACCACATTGTCCAGGACCTCACTTCCTTGATTCTCTGGCAACACTTCAGAGATCTCACCTCTCCAATTGAAGGCTCAGCTCTGCAAGCCCTTGACCAGCAGTTCATCCTCCTATGACTCCTAGCACTGAGCTGTGCACCCTGAGAGTATTGGGGGTACTTGCAAGCTTGCCTCCAGCCAAGGCTGCATTCCCTGTGACACAGACGAGGTGAAAAGGCTTAACCAAATGTAGACTGTGGATCTGGCATTTTGAATTACTACTGCTGGGGCTTCCCAGGTGGCTCTAGTGGTAAAGAGCCTGCCTGCCAATGCAGGAGACACAATCAAACGTGGGTTTGATCCTAGGGTTGGAAGATCCCCTGGAGGAGGAAATGACAACCCACTCCATCATTCTTGCCTGGAGAATCCCATGGACAGAGGAGCCTGATGGGCTACGGTCCATAGGGTTGCAAAGAGTTGGACACGACTGAAGCGATTTAGCATGCATGCATGGCCTGATTGAATTTATTGTTGCTATGTTGCCCAGTAAATCAATAAATAAACAATAAGAAAGGCTGAAAAATAGTGGCATGATGGTGCTTTGGGAAAATGATGAGATGTGTGACATTCATCTGCTCGTTTGCTTGTCCTGCCTCTTTGAGTTGTGCCTTTGTGACCTGTCACTTTGCCTTTGGACATGGTACCAAAACCTATCTGAAGAGCCTTTGTAAATTCCCAGATATGGCCAATTGAAAGTGTTCTTCTTGGGAGGGGCCACTTGTTTGAACTGGAACCTGAGTCTTAAGGTAAGGTTCGATGGAGGGGCTACAGGCCTCTTCAGGCAAGAAGTAGACTTGCTGAGCCCTCTGAAATTACACTGAGACTACTCGACCTCACCTTTGTGTGGATATTTTTGTTATCGCCTAAAGGATAATTTTTTTGTAGGAAGATCTCAGGGTGGGAAGCCTGGGGCCTGCTGGCTGAGGGAATTCCTGCACCAGCTGATAAGTGTGTCTGTCAGCTCCCGAAGAAAGGGGCGCCCCTCAACCTGACCTCACTCTTCTCCTCTTACCTCTGGGGCTGCTCCTCCATGGGCACCTCTCCTTACCTTGCCGCCAACAATGGCTGCTTTCAGCCCAGCCCTTCTCTTCACCCTGCCCCTCTCTGCCGGCTCGTCCGTTCTCATGCTTTCATTAGCACCTCTCTGCAGATGACATATAAGTCAACTCTTGCAGCCATGACCCTGGCCTGTGCCCCAGACTGCATTTCCAACCGCTGACAGGACATCTCCGCTCATGCCTTGCAGCCCCCAGCCTCTGTGCACCCAGAGAGCCCCTCTCCACCTGCTCACTCCCTTCAAGATGTGCAGGTGCCTCACAGTGCGTTCATTTCAATCAGGGCTCCTGCCAGGCTTTCAAGAGTGCTTGGCTAAGAACTTTGGAGTCAGTTATCAAAAGTCTACTGAATGCCTATTGTGCATCAGGCAGCACGCTCAGGCTTGGGGTAGAGAGATGCATGAAAGTCAACGAGAGTGGGGGTGGGATTAATTGGGAGACTGAGACTGACGTCTATACACTACTATGTTTGAGCAGGCTCTGGGAGTTGGTGATGGACAGGGAAGCCTGGCGTGTTGTAGTCCATGGGGTCACAAAGAGTTGGACACGACTGAGTGACTGAACTGAACTGATAGATAAAATAGACAACTAATGAGAACCTACTGTGTAGCACAGGGAACTCAACTCAGTGCTCTGTGGTGACCTAAATGGGAAGGAAATCCAAAAAAGAGGGGATATATGTATAGGTATAGCTGATTCACTTTGCTGTACAGTGGAAACACAACATTGTAAAGCAACTATACTCCAATAAAAAATTTAAGATATTAAAAAAAAGAAAGAAAATCACCAGTAGAATTAAGGCTCTGGGCCTCAGTAAGGGAGAAATGCATCAACAATTCAGGGAATCCCTAGTAGAGACGGGATCCTTAGTAGAGAGGGGACCTCTAGTACAGAGGGGGATCCCCAGTAGAGACAGGATCTGTAGTAGATCGGGGATCCCTAGTAGAGATAGGTGTGCAGGGTGCTCTGCATGGCCCCTGTCACCTGATGTTGCCTGATGAGGAGGACCTCAGTCTCAGCTGTTGGTGACTCTTCTCCCCATCCCTACCGTCATCCTCTTGCTTCAATCCCACATCATTCACACCTAGATCACTGTAACTATCTTCTCTCTGTCTCCTGGATTGTTAATTTCTCTCTATCACCAGCTAGCTAATTTCCCCAAACTACAACTGTTAGCAATTCTCAAAAGAAAAAAAACATGTGTGTATATATATATATTTTTTTTCACTCAGGTGCCCCAGCCCTTCTCTGTAGCCTCATTTCTGCACAGTGGTTAGTGCATGGGCTCTGGGATTGGGCTCACCAGGCTGGAATTTCAGTTCTGTTTTTTTTTTTTTTTTTTTAAGGTGACTTTGTGGTTGAAATCAATGCCAGAGGGAGCAGGTCCAGTACATGACATGATGACATCATTACAGAATCTCAGAAGGAAGCAGAGATTTAGGGCATGGTGGTAACAGCAATAGTGTTGAGAGCTAACTTTTTGTTTTTTCCTTTTTGACTGCACCATGCAGCATCTCAGTTTCTGGACCAGGGATTGAATCCATGACCCCTGTGTTGGGAGTGCGGAGTCTTTACCACTGAGCCACCAGGGAAGTCCCTCAGCTCTGCTACTTAATTGCTGTAGACCTCTGGAAAACTGCTTTATCTTCCCAGGTCTTAGTTTCCTCATCTGTAAAACAGGGAGAATAATAATACCTATCTTATAGAGTTATAAATTGGAGAAGGAAATGGCACCCCACTCCAGTGTTCTTGCCTGGAGAATGCCAGGGACAGGGGAGCCTGGTGGGCTGCCATCTATGGGGTCGCACAGAGTTGGACACGACTGAAGCGACTTAGCAGCAGCAGCAGCAGCATAGAATTACAAGGAGAGAATGAGATAATTAGGCAAAATTACAATAAGCACTGAGTAGTAGCTGCTGTTGTTATTCCTTTTTACTGCTTCCAAGTCATAAGGCCCTTTGCTCTGCAGAGGCCTCCCCCTTGGCCTTGAGGATTTGGTCTCTGTTTCCCATGATGACACCCCTACCTGAGACACCAGGCTTCTCTGGCTATGCTGCTGTTGCCCATCTATCAGACCCAGTTCAGTTCCCTGAACCTGCAAGTAATGTCCCCAGCTCCCTCCGCTCCCAGTGACCTCTCTCTGTCACCTGGGCTTGGATCACAGACATAAGAGGCCCTAAAATGTAGTTCCTGATAGACTCCCCCTCAATATACTACCCTTCCTTCAATCAAGCAGGCAGCATTTAACATGAAAACATGTCACCTCCTATGTGGATTATAGGAACAACTTCTTAGCTGTCATTTGTACCCTTTCTGATCAGCAGCTGGCAACTCTTTCTTGCATGAGGTCAAATACCAGCTATTTTAGGTGGGCCATGTACCTACAACTCTGCTGTTGTCTCAAGAAAGCAGCCAGAGCTAATAGGTGGTTGTGTTCAGATAAAAAAGGTCCATCTAGTCAAAGCTATGGTTTTTCCTGTAGTCATGTATGGGTGTGACGGTTGGACCATAAAGAAGGCTGAGTTGCCGAAGAATTGATGCTCTTGAACTGTGGTGTTGAAAAAGACTCTTGAGAGTCCCTTGGACTGCAAGGAAATCAACCCAGTCAATTGTAAAGGAAATCAGTCCTGAATATTCATTGGAAGGACTGATGCTGAAGATGAAGCTTCAATACTTTGGCCACCTGATGCAAAGAACTGACACATTGGAAAAGACCCTGATACTGGGAAAGATTGAAGGCAGGAGGAGAAGGGCGCGACAGAGGATGAGATGTTGATTGGCATCATCGACTCAATGGATGTGAGTTTGAGTAAACTCAGGGGAATAGTGAGGGAAAGGGAAGCCTGGCATGCTGCAGTCCATGGGATCGCAAAGAGTCAGACATGACTGAGCGACTGAACAACAAATAAGAGCAGGAGGTGGGCCTGATTTGGCCCTGGGCTGTAATTTGCTGACCCTGCTCCAGCTGAGAGCCAATCTTGTCAGACAAACCCCACTGCTTAGCAGCATGCCCCCCGCCTCCAGATTTTCCTCCCAGGAACAGGTTATTTCCTTCTCATTTGCTCTCTAGTCAGTCTCAGTGAGGGTTGAGGTGGCTTGGAGTGCTGAATGCAGCACTGCTCCTCCTCCGACAGCTCTGTTCCTGAGACCAGCCAGAGCGACGAGGCCCCGGAGGCAGAAGACATTTCTGCAAAAGGAACCCAGAGGCTCTTTCCACCCCCTTCTTCCTCCCTAACCTGCACTCCATTCACGCTGCCCTCAGCCCTAGTCCCAGAGGTTGATAAGTACACAATTTATAACCACCTCAGACTTTTATTATTAAGAAAGGAAATTAAAAGTCTCTTAAGTGTAGATAATATGGAGTCCACTATACAAATTGACAATATCCAGGAAATTGGAAACCTGGGGCTCCAAGCTCCACTCCAAGATGAAGTGCCTTTTTGGTTGGTCATCTCTCCCTGGGCTGGGCTGGGGTCAGGGCATGGTAGTGTCAGTGGTCCCAGAGTTTCTCTGGGGCCGAGACGCTTTGCCCAGTATTTCTTTGGCATTTGTAAGGATCCCTCTGCCCAGATCCCTTCTCCTCTTTGCCCTTCTAGAGGGCTAAAGGGGAAGGCAGTCAACTCTCCAAAGAAAATCCCAGCCGCTAAACCCTGGTTACAAGTGTGCGTGCTTGCGTGCATGCTAGCCTCTCTTAATGGAATCTTTCTTTAAGGGTGACAGGAACACCTCTCTAGGGACTGACCTACTTACATTCCCCACCACCCCTTGGGTTGTCACCAGGGGATTAATTATAATTTAAATCGATGGGTACTTGAGAGAAGGTGAACTGTTTGCCCTCCTCTAGCATTTGACATTTCGAACATGGGACAAGAAAAGGTGACTTTATTTATTTATTGAGCTATTATGGTTTAATGCTAAAAGAGCTTCCTGACAAGAACTGGAAAAAAACCCAAAAAACCTCCTTTTGGGGATTAAATTTTTAAGCACAAATTGCTTTGTTACTGGTCACTGTTTGAGAAAAACACTCAGTGAAAGCTATATTCACTCAATAGTGAATATGTTTTTCTATATCTCACCGGGTATGCTGTAAGTAAATGCTTTCTCCAGTATTTCCGACATCTGGTCTTAATATTTGCAAGTCTTTGTTTCTTGTACTTTTGATAGACAACATTTTTGTGTGTGTGTGTGTAGAGCATTTTGTTATTAGACTCTATGAAATGTTAATGTTAATCTGAGCTGCCCTGATCTTTATGGAACACAGGCCAGTCTGAAACTTTCCTTGGGTGCATCTTTGGAGGAGTATTTTGGGGATTATGCAATATATTTTGACATCCTTTCAAGGGCATCTGAATTGGTTTGGTGGAAACATTGTGTGTGCTTTTAACCCAGAGGGCCCCTGAGCAGGGTTGCTGCTCACTTCCAATCTCCATGACCAGCATATTGGGTGCTTTTATATAGGAACACTGGCTGGTTAAGTTCAGAGGTCAGGATTTGCCTCTTCCACTTGGTATTCCTGGAACCAAAGCACCTGAAGGACTTTGCAAATAGAGCATTGAATTGTATTTTGAAGGGATCTTCAGCACTTTCTGGATGGTAATGAACTTAAAAGTTGAGGTCTATTTCCTGAGAGTCTATTTTCCACTAGGCTGGCTCATGTTGAAGTGGGAAGAGAAGTTGCTCCCCAGACTTGCAAATGGTTAAAAATAACCTGACCATATGCAGAGTGATGCCTTTCCTTAGCAGCTGTAAGGGAAAAAAATGTGCTCATGACAATAAAATTTAGGTTGATAAAAATGTGGGGTGTTGGTGCCGTTTTCTTGGAAGAATTTGGGCTGTGGAGATGTGGTGGAGTTGAGGCAAGGTGACCTGGAAGCCATCAGCATGCCAGACCTAGACTTTCTGGGGCCTGGCTAAGGCCACAGAAACTTGGCAGTAAGAGTAGGACTAGATCGTGGGTACAGGGCAGAGTGTGCTGCTTGTGAATCTGGAGGATGCAGTAGAGACACAGCTTCTCTGAATGGCAATGTTGATTTCTGTGTACATGCATTTCATATATTTTTCTTTTAAATTTATAAAATGTCAGTAATCTTTCTAACATGGACTCCATAGGCTAGTAGACAGTAACTAAAGCCTGGATATTCAAAACCTTAGGGATATAGTGATGTATGAATGTCTGCAGAATGCCCCCCTCCCCTGCCTGCCAAGTGCTCATTCTCAATCCTCTTTCCATAGCACCTGCTTCACCCCAAGAGAATGTCACAGGCTTTTAGAACATTAAAAAATCTCTTACAATTCTATTTTGAACTAAACTTCATTACCGAGTGGTTGATTCACAGGTGTTCTCAAGTTCACTGAAGAAGAAAATTAAATGGAAATGTACACTGTACAATAGAAATGTATTGTCCAGTCTAATAAATTAAGATAGAATTAGAAACCTTGGACGAGAAAAATCTCAGAGGATTCCAGCCGAAGCTTAGTGGTGCCTCAAAAGAGAAAAAGGTCTTTTAATCCCTAGGATGAACAGTCACTTTGGCAACCAAGTTATAAAGGCTTAAAAAAGAGTTGACTTGGATTTCCCTGGTCGTCTGGTGGTTGAGAATCTGCCTGCCAATTCAGGGGACATGGGTTCAGTCCCTGGTCTGGAAAGGTTCCACATGGCCACAGGGCAAATAAACCCATGAGCAGCAACTACTAAAGCTCACGCACCCTAGCTCTGTGACAAGAGAAGCCACCGCAGTGAGAAGTCGGCACACCACATCTAGAGAGTACCCACCTCTCAACGCAACTAGACAAAGCCCACACAGCAACAAAGACTCATTGCTGCAAAGAAAAAAAAAGTTACTGGGTCCCCTCTGAATCACGGTGGGCTGTCCAATTTGTTTAAACTCTGCTTACTGATGGAAGGATCTCTAAGATATATTGTTTAGAGAAAAGAGCGAGGTGGAAAAGAGTGTGCCGAGCATGCTATATATGGTTTAAAAATTAAGAACACCTGTATCTGTGTAAGCATAGACTGTATCTGGAGGGGTATACAAACGCTTGGCAAGACTGCATTCAGGAAGGTAAGCTGGATGGTTAGGCCCAGAGCAGGACTTGTTTTCACTGTAGAGCCTTTTGTATTTTTTGAAATATAGACAATGTACATGCATTACCTGTTACCCAAAATATTAATGCCAATAAATGAAAAAATAATTCCTTACTGAGCCCTCTATCTACTCTCTATAGTCTTTTGAAACCCAACTTTCCAAAAGAAAACTTACCAACCTAATTTGTAGAAATAGTATTTTTACCCCAGCCACTCTATCCCATTGGCAACTAATCAACAAAAATTCTAAATATCATGATTTTTAATAAACAAGTAAAACCTTTCATCCTTTGACACCTGCTTCCTCTTATTTAAGCTATCATGCTGCAGAAAGCTGAACAGGATGTGAGATATCAAAAATGGCTTTGCATTTAGACTGATGGCTTCTAATGTTGCCAAACAGATGCTGCTAAGTGTGGAAAGATGTGCTTGATTATTTGGGATCCACCTGCAGAGACATAAGCTTATTTCCAAAGAGTATACACAGAGGTGGGGTAAGAGATATGTTTAATGAATAAAAGCAACTTTCTAATAATGTCACATGGGAGAAGGAGATAAGAAGAGTAAAGGGGAAAAAGACCCCCACAGTCTCTTAATATTCTAAATATAATTGCCATCTGACTCAGGTCTTCTCAAAGGTTATTGTTTATAGGTTGTTTTTTAGTGGCATATCTTTGTCATTAACAAAACAATAATTTGGAGGGACAGCCTAAAATGATTTTACTACAGAGTTTAAGTTGCTTGGTTATTGTCTTAATTTCTTTCATAGATGCATAGGGATCTTCTGGGAATGAAGTGGAACAAACATATTTCCTAGGGTTGGGAGTTCAAGGGTCTGGTTTGGATCTACAGTGTCATTCTCTTAAGGCAGGGGTTCTCAACCTTTTTGGCACCAGGGACTGGTTTCCTGGAAGGTAATTTTTCTACAGATGGAAGTGCGGAAGTGGTTTCGGGATGATTCAAGCACATTCCATTCATTGTGTACTTTATTTCTATTATTACATCAGCTTCACCTCAGATCATCAGGCATTAGATCCTGGAGGTTGGGGACCCCTGGCTTAAGGGACAGGAAGTATGGACCGACAAGGGCACAGGGATGGAGCCAGGGTCCGTTCCTGTTTTGCTGCTTGCTAGCTGTGTAGTTTTAGACAAGCCATAGGCTGTTTTTGAATTTTAGTTTTCACATCTGAAACAATGTGGTCAAGAATACTAACCTGGAAGGGCTGTTGTGAGGACTAACTGTGAGACTTTGTATCAGCACCTGTGTGTGTGTGTGTGTTTCAGCGCTTAGAATGGCTGGTTCCTTTTTTCTGCAGAGACCCCTGAGACGGGAACCACGATCCCCACAAAGGCTATGGCCCTGTTCTCTTTTTACAAGCTGCCTGGGTAAGTGTTCCAGGATTCTGACCTTCCATGGAAATCGATGAGTGCTTGCTCAAAGGCCCCTGATGTGCTGCAGATGGCATTACCTGTTAGAGACAGAGCTTTCTCAAGAGGAGCTTGAATTTCCTTTATTTGGAGACATGCTATTTCACAGTCCCTCAGTAGATGTCAGCAGTACAGCAAACATCCTTATGCCACAGCGGAAGCAGGTTAGTTTTCAAAACAACTTTCCTGATTAAAAAAATTAAAAAACCAATGCCTCTTTTTGCAATGCCTTTCAGAAGCCCCAGAAACAGAGAGGTGAGATCTTTTGGCCTCAAAGTAGATCCCTGAAAGATTTACCAAGGGTACATTTGCATTTTAAAGACAACTTTTCATTCTTGTTAAAGAAAACATCATCCCAGAGATGGGTAGGGATTATAGCAACCTTTTTAGAATTTTCTGCAAGTTTATCCAGCATTTACCCTCCAGGCAAGAGTGAAATAATAGAAGATGTCCAATATTTTGCTTCTTCCTGTGAAGTAAATCAAAACCGTGGGAATGTTTTCCCCTAATTTAATTTACTGCTGTCTCCTCGAATTTATCTTTCATTGTATTCAATTAACCCTCTGATTGCGACCACAGACAACGACAATGAGGTCAAAGAATAAGAGTTTTCAGGAAAAAAGGGATGATTGGAGTTTGTGGCCAAGTATTATTTGGATGTGGGTATCAACCCAGGGTTTTGCTTATGACATTTAGTCTATAAACTGACTTGCCCTCCCCCTCCCTTCTGCACGCCTGCCTACCCCACCCCCAGGTGTGACTTGAGCTGTGTCAGTACTGTGAAGAGGTGGGAATGTCTCTGTTACTTACATGCATGCCCCTTTTTCCTTCACAGTACATAATTCTGCTGCCAAACTTGACTTCACACCAGGTTGGTTCTTGGAGTATATGTTTCCCTTGTTTCTGTCCTCACAGCTGTCTCCTGAGGCTTCAATCTGCAGTGGTTTCCTGCCATTCCCATCAGAGTCTATGTTTTGGTTGGTGGGATTAGATCATGCCAAAGGTTTGAGAACTCCGCTACTGTCTTTAGACAATGAGCTCCTTGTCATTAGGAGTATTTTTTAAGTGGTTTTCAATCATCCGGCACACTGGGATCATCCGAGAAGGAAATAATGATGGTGACCAGTTGTCCCAGTTTTCCAGGGACTGTTCCAGGTCTAATACTGTCCCAAGTCTCAGGCCCCAGGAAATGCTTTTGTTCTGGGCAAACTGAGATGCTTAGTCATCTGGCTGATGCTAGGTTGCATTCCCAGAGATTCTGATTTAACGAGCAATGTGTGTGTGTGTGTTCAGTTGCTCAGTCATGTCTGACCCATTGTAACTCCATGGACTATAGCCCATCAGGCTCCTCTGTTCATGGGATTTTCCAGGCAAGAATACTGTAATAGATTGCAATTTTCTTAGTTGGATAGTTGGATCTTCCTGACCCAACTATCGAACCTAAATCTCTAGTGTCTCCTGCATTGGCAGGCAGATTCTTTACCACTGTGTCACCTGGGAAGCCCCTGTTGGCATTAAAAACAAACAAAACCTTTCCAAGTGATTCTAACATGCAGTCAATGTTTAGAACCATTGACCTTGAGACTAAATGACCATGGTCAGAAGTGCTACAGAAGGGGCTCCTGGGTAAGCTGTAGGAAGAGGTGGCTTTGCAGGTTTTCTGTAACGGTCAGAGCCTTGACCTTCTAACACAAGTCACTTGACTCTCGTACAGGAAGGTCTTGGGCTGGGATTAGGGTGAGGCAAGTGGGGCACTTGCCTTGTGCACAAGATTTAGGGGGGCACCCAAACCCACAGTATTCAACATAAGATTTTGAAAGAAAGCGAAAGTGTTAGTTGCTCAGTTGGGTCTGACTCTTTGTGACCCCTGTCCAAGGAATTCTCCAGGCAAGAATATTGGAGTGGGTTACCATTCCCTTCTCCAGGGGCTCTTCCTGACCCAGGGATTGAACCTTAGTCTCCTGAACTGCAGGCAGATTCTTTACCGTCTGAGATTTTAATACAACACTAAAAAATAAAAGTTAATGCAAATGATTCACACTGCACAAAATATTGGAGAAAGCGATGGCACCCCACTCCAGTACTCTTGCCTAGAAAATCCCATGAACGGAGGTACCTGGTAGGCTGCAGTCCATGGGGTCGTGAAGAGTCGGACACGACTGAGTGACTTTCCTTTCACTTTTCACTTTCATGTATTGGAGAAGGAAATGGCAACCCACTCCAGTGTTCTTGCCTGGAGAATCCCAGGGACGGGGGAGCCTGGTGGGCTGCCGTCTATGGCGTCGAACAGAGTCAGACACGACTGAAGCGACTTAGCAGCAGTGGGAGCAGCAGGGAACTAGATCCCACATGCCACAACTAAAGATCCTACGAACTGCAAGTAAGACCCAGTGCAGCCAAGTAAATAAATAGATATTTTTTTAAAAAAGATAAGATTAGTATCAGTGCCTAGTGAAATCATACTGAAGCCTGAGGCAAAAGGAAAATTACGAATCCTCTTCCTGTTTTTATTTTAAAATTTGATATTTTATTCCTCATGGATTTTTTTTCCCTTAATTTTGATTTTTTGATATTGCATTTAAGTATTACATGTCTTGATGACTGACTTTGTCTTGGTGCTTCCCTTAAATTTTGCATGAGGAATATATCTCACTTGCCTTCCCCTAATCGTGGGTGGTCCTGGGAGGACAACTTTGGTGCTCATTTACAGCAGAGAAGGCCCTGGGGCTTCTCAGAGGCCCAGGGGGTTCCCAGATGGGCAGTGTTGCCTCACTCCGATGTCTTCAGAAGGAAGTAGGCTTCCTAGAAGAAGGAGCGTGGGGATTGGAGGGCCTGAATGAAATTCACCAGAACCTTGGAAGGCGAGCTGGACCTGGAGCCTCAGTATGCAAGCCAGGGAGAGCGGACTCGGGCTGTTTGGATTACTGATCTAAGGAAATGCTAGATTTCTAGTAGGTTTCAGTTGATTTGAACTCCTACAGCCTTTTTGATTAGAAACCAAAACCGGTCTGTATTTCTTCATTTCCAGGATTAAAATTAAGCAAAAACAGGACTTTTTTTTTTTGGTAAGTGGAGTAGAAAACAGACAGTTCAAAAAAACCCTGTCTTACACAGCCTTTGGGGGAAGTGTGAGACAGAGGGCTAATCCTGTCCAGAGGTGGACAATTACGCAGCTGGCGTGCTTCCTGGCCCAGAGCCAAGACTGGCAGTGCCAATGGCAGAAAAGAAAGGCTTAGTCAGACCAAGATGCTGGGGCCAAGAGACCCCACAGTGAGGGCCACCTTCTGCCCTTGAGCCCTCCTGCTAGCTTGAATTGGGAACTGTGAAAAGTATACTTGTAGTTTTTCTTTTTCACTAAAAAGGTAACTGTGGACCCAAATGTCATTATTTATGCAACATGGTTTAATGAAACAGGGTGAGATTTTAATTTAGAAGACCTGATTGCAATCCCAGTCCTATCCTGTCCAGTTGTGGGACGTTGGGCAAATCACTGAGCCCCCTAGAGAATTATTCCCAGCCTGTAAATTAGGGAGAATAGAATTTACCCTGCTGGCCCTAAAGATATTTATGAAAACCGCCTGACCTAAACTTGGTCAAAATGCTGTGTAAGGTGTGAAGTCTCCACAAACAGAAGGCATGATGGTAGTTGTGGTTGTTATGTTATGTACTCCCTTCTCACAGTCTATACTCCTACTATTTAGCTTGCTCACCTAATTAATAAGTTAATTCAATATACATATCTTATAGCCTGCCACGTACAAGGCTCCATCCTGTGAAGCAGCTAAAGCATTTCCCCACCCAGGGTCTAGTAGGAGACAGGAAAGATGTACAGAGAAGTGTAAGGCAGATAGAAATGAACACTAATGTGAGAGAGGCCAGTAGGGAGGAGCTGGTGTTCCTGGCCTGGAGAATCCCAGAGGATTGTGTGAGGAGGTAACACAGGGATGAGCAATAAGAAAGGCTGGACTTCTGTAGAGTAAGCTGGGGCAATGGGAAGGCACTGCACTGGAAGGCTGGGCAGCTAGGAATCTGCTGGACTGTTTATAGGCAAAATGGACTCGGGGGTATAGGAAGGGAATAGTGGGCAAAGTTTGCAGAAATGTGTAGGGGACAAGTTGGTGGGGATGGGGACCTGATCTAGGGGAGGAAGGATGGAGTTTATTGTTTGGGGAGCTTTGTTCCTGACGTGTTTGAGCAGGGCAGTGACTCAGGTATAGACAGAAGTGGCTATGGGTAGAATACAGGCCCTCTGCCACTTGTCCAAGCCCCAGAGACCAGAGTTTCCCTTCTTTTTCCTTATGGGACTCACTGGAGGAGGCTGGTGGACAGGGTTAGGGCAGCCAACCAACCTCAGGTAAGATCCGTTATCATGCCTCCTCAGGACCTTGGAAGCTCAGAATTTGAATAATTTTGTGAGCTTATGTTGAGTACCCTGTCTGTTTCAGCCACTAGTTCAGGGCCCGAGATTCAGTCGGGAATGAGAGTCAGTTCCTGGCCCCCAAGAAAGAGTTGAGTGTTGGTGGCTGCAGTTGAGCGTGCTGACTGCCACCATAGTGTGGGAGCATGGCTGGTCCCTAACTAGAGCTCAGGGAAGCAGATAGAGGGGGAAGGCCAGGAAGGACTTGAATGAAAGGGATGTCGAAGCTGAGACCTAGAGGCTGAATAATCATCATTATTTTCAATTTCCACAACTTGGTCATCATCCTGAACAGAAATTCTGTACCCATTAAACAATATGAATGACTTCCTTGGTGGTATAGGAGATAGGAATCTTTCTGCTGATGCAGGGACACAGGTTTGATCCCTGGTCTGGGAAGATTCCACATGTCCTGGAGCATCTAAGCCCGTGGGCCACAACCACTGAAGCACGTGCACCCTAGAGTCTGCACACGGCAACTATTGAGGCCGCATGTTGAAGCCCACATGCCTGGAGCCTGCGCCCCACAACAAGAGAAGCCACCGCAATGAGAAGCCCACACACCACAACTAGAGAAAGCCCATGCACAGCAACAAAGACCCAGCACAACCAAAAATAGATACATAATTAAAAAACAATACCCGCAGTGGAATTCTAAAAGCTGACCAGCTTATTCTAAATGCAGTCAAGTTTGAGAGAGAACTACTTGTCTAGACAACTTACTTGCTACGCTTGGAATGTTCCACCAAAGGCTTGGAGCACTTCTAGGGGGAAGCCTGGCTTTGGACCCTGACAGACCCTCGTTCACATGTAGACTGCACCTTGGCAAGTCAACTTCTCTCAGGCAGGAGGTCTGTTCCCTATATGTAAACAGGCAGTAGTGTGTGCCTCCTACCACTGTGGTAACAATCGTTTGAGAGCCGGAGGAAAGCATCTAGCCTAGAACCTGGCCTGTACATGTCAATGAAGAGTCATGATTATTTATGCTTTCATCTGGAGAGGCACTTCAGTGCCATGTGGGGAGCACAGATTTTGGAGCCAGAGAAACTGGAAAAATTATGGTTTCACTACTTATTAAGTCCCATGGACATACTTATTTTATTACTCTGTAATAAAGTACATTTTATTAAAATACATTTTAAATCTGTTTTCTTACTTGTAAAATGAAGATAGTATTTACCTCCTAGTATTGTGAGAATTAAATAAGACAATGTGTATACAGTGATAGGCACATAGGAGCCACTCAATAGATGGGGATAATTATTTACATATGTGAGATGTATGATAGTTATGTCTGTGTCATCTGTCATCCAAGGAAGAAGGAATCAGAGACTTTTAGCACTGAAATAGGTTTTAAGATATGACAAAAAATTAGTAAAATATTTAAGTTTTGAAATGTCATCTTTTACTGCAGGGCAGAAGAGGAAGCAATTGTGGGTTAGTTATCAGAGCCCTTGGAGTTCAGATATAAGAGTTATCTTCTCAGCTGTTGGTTTTCAGGCAAGTCACAATCTCAGGGACTCAGTTTCCACACCCAAACAAAAGAACTTAAAAATAAAATATGTCCATCAATACATACATACTTTGAATAAAGCTCCCACAGATCTCATCATCCTCTGTCGTTTTGCTAAGCTAACAAGCTGCCAAGATCTAGATGAAAAACCCCTCCTTTGGCCCTCCCCTCCCCGATTCGGGGGCCTCTTCCATTGCCTGAAGGGCCTGACATGTGGATAACAGCATCAGTAATCATCCTCTTGTTCCCACAGATATCATTATGTAAAAAATTCTTTTCAGCACTCTCTCCACTTATTCTGAACTCTCCACCAAGGAAAGATCTTTCCTAAACCAGGATCAATTTTGTTTGGGTTCAGATGATTCTGGTAATATATACACAGTCTGATCCTCCAGGAGGAAATGTCAGCATGTTACTGATACTATTCAAAATATATACTGCCACATATATTTTTCAATTCATAATAGTCTATGTCAGTTGATTAAATTGCTGTGTGGCACATGGGATTGTATTTGCACTCCTTATGCATGTTTTTATTATATTGTAGTCAGGATGAATTATGCTTGAAGATTTGTAGGTACTTTTTGTTCTTGATGATCTAGCTTTGATTTATCATCAAGATGGCTTTGGTTACATGATTAAACCAAATGTTGTCTCTTTTTTTATGGATATTTTGGGCTGAGTAATACTGATTAATACCAGTGATTTAAGGTCCAGCACCAGACTAAAATTTTCTATTTTGTAGCTAGATGTTCCTTTTGTAACACATCAATGGAAAATAAAAGACATGGAGTCACATTACCAAAAAGTTCAAAATTGCTGAATATAGGATATGTGTGCATTGGGATGTGAACTTGAAGGGAGTCACAGGGATGAAGTCATGAAAGGCCTGACATACTATGCCAGATATTGGTGATGTGTTCTGTGGATCAGGGGTCACCAATTTGACTACCTACTCTGACCAGGCAACAATGAATGAAGCAAGAGAGTGAAGCAGTCCAGTGCAAGAAATGGCATCTTTGGTTACGCTCTGTTGACTCTGACACAGTTTGCTTATAAAATGTGTAAGAAAAATGTTCTTACTGAAAAGAACTATATATTCTCATGTTTTCCTTTATGTGTGGCCCTTTTAAATGCTTTGCTCTACTCTTTATAGAGGTAAAAAGATCTATTTCTTCACTCTGTGAAAAACAGTTGTGTACATGGGATCATATTTGGCAAGTCACTGTCACTTCAGCGTCAGGGAGACTATAGGGAGTGGTGGGGACTGTGGCTGACTGTACCATCCAGCCCCTCCCTAAAGGGATCTGCCTCTTGAGCTCCACTTGAGGTTGTTTATTTGGGGCAGGAGAACTTCCATTTGGGTAAGAATGAATTTTTGAGAAACATTAGAAATTCACTTTCTGTGAAATCTCTTCTTTTAAATGTTGACCCCAAAACAAATGAAAAAAATGTGCATGCAGACCACACGTGTACATAATACACATCTGTACATCAGATGCCATCTGGGAACTTCCAGTTTAGACCACTACCAACAACCATAGAGCCTAAATCATGCAAGTGATATGATCCATTTACATTTCAGGAAGATTTATTTAGTAGCATGTTAATACAAAGGGTGCTAATTTGTTAAAAGTAGTCTCATTGGCCTCTTTGTTGAAAAATGTGTTTAACAAGTACCCATATAGTGCTAATATATCCCAGAAACTGTTCTAAAGGCTTTGCAAACATGCATTCCTTCTAATTGACTACATGATCTACACTATTATTATCCCTGCTTGATGAGAACTGAGGTCGCAGAGCTAGTGAGGGACAGAGCTGGGTTTTCAACTCAGACAGTTTGGTTCCAGAATGTGCCATGGAACTACTCCATCATGTAGCCTTTTAATGATAACTGAAACATTAATATGCATTCAGGGACTTCCCTGGTGGTCCATGGCTAAGACTCTGCACTCCCAGTGCAGGGAGCCCAGATTTGATCCCCAGTGAGGGAACTAGATCCCACATGCCCCAACTACGAGTTCATATGCTGCAACTAAAGCCTGCATGCTACAAAGAAGATCAACAATCCTGTGTGCCACAACTAAGATCTGGCGCAGCCAGATGCATAAATAAATATGAAAAATAATAGAAGATGCATTCAGAAGACTGTGTGCATGTATGTGTGTGTATACAAGTGTGAAGGGAGAGTATAACTTTTGACACAATTATATTCTGATTATGATTGAGGAAATAATGGAGAAAAAGCAATATTTGTTCTTTAAACAGCTTTGCTAAGGGTGAGTAATTTCTCTGTGGTAAATCCAACTTATTTGACCAAAAAAAAAAAAAAGTAGTTATATATTCTGTAAGAATTTTGAAAGCCAGGAGAATGAAAATCCTAAAGATTTCCCCCAGATTTACCACACTCTACAGGGTCCACTGATGGAATTTTACTGCCACATGGTGTAGCGGTAGGAGTGTTTAGTGGAAATCAATCCTCTCCTCTGATGT
Organism: Bubalus kerabau; assembly: GCF_029407905.1. Taxonomy (NCBI): domain Eukaryota; kingdom Metazoa; phylum Chordata; class Mammalia; order Artiodactyla; family Bovidae; genus Bubalus; species Bubalus kerabau. The sequence goes on along the minus strand of NC_073633.1, from coordinate 57,461,475 downwards.
CCATTGGTAAGGGTATCCTAACCACCCACTGGACATGAGGACCCTCTCCCTTCAGCACTTGCCCTGCCAGGCTCTGAGACAGACCTCTTGCTGTTGACGCCCTGTGCAGGGGAAATGTTCACTTGCCTTGAGGCCACAGAGCAAGAAAGTGAGGAGACAATCATGGGGTCCACTAGACTAAGGAAGCATGACAGCTGATTGTGATGTGTGACCCAGGATTAGATCTAGGACCAAAGATGAAATTGTCATCTTTGGGATAACTCATGAAATTTGAGTGAGATCGGTAGTGTACATAAGTCTTGCAGCAGTGTTAGTTTTCTTATTTGATCATTGTACTATGGTTAGGTAAGATATTAACATTTGGGGAATCTGGATGAAGGGTATATGGGAATTCTTTGTACTATTTTTGAACACTTTGGGAAGTCAAATTATTTTAAGTAGAGGAGCTTTTTAAAAAGTAAAATAACAGACTCCTACGAGGGGTGGGTGGGCCTTGCATTCCTCTCGAGTACGTGGTAGGTACCAGCTGTGCATATGTAGCAGGTCTGCTGCAGCTGGGCCATGAACCCTGCTTGGAGAAACCAATGTGCTGTTGCCCTGGATTTCCCAAAGGGCTTTGATGTACACCCACGCTATCCATGGAACTGGCTTTGCTCTTATTTGATCTACATGTTGACAAAGTCTGTTAGGAGGACCCACCCTTGAATTGCATGACAGGGCCTCGGGAATTCAGGAACAGGGAGGACTTTGCAGCTGGACATGAAAGCTCAGGTGGTCTGGGTGAAAGTCAAAGTTTATCTGGCTTGGTTGGCTTAATGGAGTGAAGATTCCATCCTTGAATAACCCAGTTACCACAGGCAGATTACAAATTCACAAAGAATTCAAATACAAGGAAATACACTTAACACTAAACAAATAAACTAGACATGTCCCAAGCTTTCTTTAATGATTCAGAAAGCCTTCATGATTTTGTGGGGTCAACATAATAGGCATCAGTGGGTATCAATGATACACAGACGTTTTGGCTCTTATCCTTCTCTAGGATGAACAGAGTGTCTGAATTCCTTCCGACCACCTTGCTGTTCTCTTTCATCTGGAAGCATCTCATGAAGAAAACATTCTATTTGGGGACTTTCAGTTTATGTCTGGAGAAGGCGATGGCAACCCACTCCTTTACTCTTGCCTGGAATAATCCCATGGATGGAGGAGCCTGGTAGGCTGCAGTCTGTGGGGTCTCAAAGAGTCAGACACAACTGAGCAACTTCGCTTTCACTTTTCACTTTCATGCATTGGAGAAGGAAATGGCAACCCACTCCAGTGTTCTTGCCTGGAGAATCCCAGGGACAAGGGAGCCTGGTGGGCTGCCGTCTATGGGGTCGCACAGAGTCGGACACGACTGAAGCGGCTTAGCAGCAGCAGTTTATGTCTGTTAAGGGCCATAATGATAATCACAAAGAGGATATTAATGCCCCCAAACAGTAGTGGCCTCAAACCTTAACTTGATTTATTGCTTTTTATAATTACTTGCATTCATTAATTTTCTGTACATTATTAGGAGCACAGATTGGAGACCAAAAGAATAGTAATGCCCCAAGCCGAAGAGGAAAAGATTAAACATAAGACTTCTTCTTATGCTGGGAAAAGCCCCTGGTTAACTTCTCACAAAGAGTCAGACCCAGCTGAGCGACTTTCATTTTAACTTCTCCTGGGAGCAAGTCAGGAAGGGCTGAGTCAGGTGCAACACCCTCCCGACACACAGGGATGAGGTCTCTAGCATACACGATCCAGTCAGTGTCCTGGAGTTGGGTTCAAGCTGTATCTCGTCCTGTGCGAGTGAGGACAATATGGGGAGAGGGACAGAGGGAGTTCCTTTTGTTCTATAATCTTGTAACTCCAAGCGTGTACTTTTGCTCCCAGTCCTCCGATAAGTGCTTGTTCTGTATTTGCATTATTTGCAATACAGTTGTTCCTGATACTTTTTCAAGTTGGGCCAAAGCTCATGGGTTTGGTGGGATCAGCTGCTCTAGTGCTAGATGAAGTGGGTGTCTTCGGTTCTACTGCCCATGGTCCGTGCAGGGCACCTGTGGTCTAACTACTTTAGAAAATGTTCAAGTCCACCTTCATCTCTTTCTGGGAAGAATACTCACAGTTTCTTGCTTTGGAGCCTTTTCTCAGGAGAATCCCCTCTGGATAGTGGATTTCCTCCTTGTTATTCATTATGGTCTTTAAAATTGAATTAAATCATTCTGCCTTTGGATTTTTGTTTGTTCAGGGAACTTTATTTTACCAAGCTATTCTCTGTACCTTTGTGGGGGTATTTTTCCCTCAAGAGTGAATTTGGGGCACCCTTGCAGCTCATATGTAATATAACCTCTCTCCCAGGCCTCACCAGTCTGGGTAAAAATTTAGTCACATTCATGTAAATAACTCTTGAGTTCCTGTTTCCTGCTCCCCTACATGCTCATAGGAGGGCTTCAGCCTCCTACAAAGCCTTTCCAAATATTTCTGCGACTTACAGAGAAACCCCCCACGGGCCACAAACCAAGGGTCTGTGTTTAGTCACCACGTGGCTCTTGCCCTGGTCCTCCCTCTGCTGCCTGCTAGCCGCTGCTGCTGGTGGCAATGCCAGCTTCTGTGCCAAAGAGGCTCTGCTCCCCAGCTGCCTTCACCAGCGTTTGTCTGTGTGCCCAAGGCTACGGAGAGGACACCTCTCTCCTCCTCCATGCTCCATTTTCACCTGGGCCTCAGAGTGACCCTGCTTTTGCTAAATGGCACACCATTGCTCTTGACAACAGCTTCTTCCTTCTAGAGGCCCTAACTCCTTTCCCCATCTGGAGTCCCGAGAGCCCTGGTAGGGAATGTGTCCCACAGGACAACCTTCCTGTTTCTCACCTCTTTCTCTTACTACCCTTGCAGTCAGCAACAGACCACCCCTCCCCCAGCCTCAGATGGGAATGGCCACTCATTCAGTCACATCCAGGTTTCCCTGCCTCACCAGTGCCTCCAGGGGCAAACCAAACCTTGGGATTCCTGCTTGGACCATGGAGAACATCCTGCTTTATATCAGTGAGAGACTCCCTTAAATGTAGAAAGATTCTTGAGCTGAAGTCTAAGAAACAGTGAAATAACATTTTAATTGACTTGAAAACTAAAGATTTAATTTACTGAAGATTTCCATTTTTCTTAGAACTCACTAAAAGTCCTTTCAGTTTACTGTATTCTTTATATTTTCCTTTTCCTGTTTTGCCTTGTAGCGACCCACTCTAGTATTCTTGCCTGGGAAATCCCATGGACAGAGGAGCCTGGCGGGCTATAGCCCATGGGGTCGCAAAGAGTCAGACATGACTCAGTGACTAAACAACAACAGACAACACCAGCAAGATATACATTACATAAAACTCGCCGTTTTAACCATATTGACGTGTACAACCATTACCACTACCATCTGTTTCGAGAACTTTATCTTTCCAAACAGAAACAAGCCCATTACACAGTAACTCCCCCAGCTGCCCTCTCCCTCAGCACATGGCAACCACCATTGTGCTGTCCCTGTGAATCTGAGCACTCTGAGTGCTTCGTGTAAGTGGACTCATATGGTATTTATCCTTTTGCAACTGGCCTATTTCACTACTGGCCATCCACTACATGGATGCAAGGTGCATCCATGCTGCTGTGTGTCAGTATTTCCTTCTTTTTAAAGGCTGTATGACATGCCATTGTACATACACACCACTTTTTATACTGTTTTTCTATTGTGGTAAAAGTCACATAATAGAAAGTATTATTTTAACCGTACTTGACTGTCTAGTTCAGTGGCACTAACTACATTCTCATTGCTGTGCAACTCTCACCATCATTCATCCAAATTTTTCACCTTCCTAAACTGAAACTTTGTCCCTCAGTTCAGTTTAGTCACTCAGTCATGTCCGACTCTCTGCGACCCCATGAATCGCAGCACGCCAGGCCTCCCTGTTCATCACCAACTCCCGGAGTTCACTCAGACTCACGTCCATCGAGTCAGTGATACCATCCAGCCATCTCATCCTCTGTCGTCCCCTTCTCCTCCTGCCCCCAATCCCTCCCAGCATCAGAGTCTTTTCCAATGAGTCAACTCTTCTCATGAGGTGGCCAAAGTACTGGAGTTTCAGCCTTAGCATCATTCCTTCCAAAGAAATCCCAGGGCTGATCTCCTTCAGAATGGACTGGTTGGATCTCCTTGCAGTCCAAGGGACTCTCAAGAGTCTTCTCCAACACCACAGTTCAAAAGCATCAATTCTTTGGCACTCAGCTTTCTTCACAGTCCAACTCTCATATCCATACACGACCACTGGAAAAACCATAGCCTTCACTAGATGGACCTTTGTTGGCAAAGTAATGTCTCTGCTTCTGAATATGCTATCTAGGTTGGTCATAACTTTCCTTCCAAGAAGTGTCTTTAAATTTCATGGCTGTAATCACCATCTGCAGTGATTTTGGAGCCCCCAAAAATAAAGTCTGACACTGTTTCCACTATTTCCCCATCTATTTCCCATGAAGTGATGGGACCAGATGCCATGATCTTAGTTTTCTGAATGTTGAGCTTTAAGCCAACTTTTTCACTCTCCTCTTTCACTTTCATCAAGGTGAAAGAGGTCTCTATTAAACACTAATTTTCCATTCCCCCTCTCCCCAACCCTGGCATCTACCAACGTGCTTTCTGATTCTATGAATTTGGCTATTCTACGAACCTCATGTAAGTGGAATCAAACAGTATTGATCTGCACCTACTGTATACTGGAATGTATTTTTACAGTTAATATATGTCCTACAAACAAGATTGTACCTTCCCACCCCTCAAGCTATACAATATGGTCTCATTAGTTATCTGTTTTATACATAGTAGCATCACGGTTTGCTTATCCACTCATCTATCCATGGACATTTGGGTTGCTTCCATCTTTTGACTGTCATAGATCATACTTGTAATGTTAAAATTTCTAGTAATCACATTTTTAATAAGTACCCCCCAAAAAGACTAGGTGAAATAAAAATTTTTGTTATCCTAATATATTCAAAATTATCATTTTAACATATAATCAATATAAAACATTTGCTAATAAGATATGCTAAGTTTTTTGTTTAATATGAGGTCTTGGACCTGTGGGCCATTCCTGAGCACTGATTTCTCAATATCCTTTTTGACTGAAGTCATGGGACAATATCCCACTTTTCCTTAGAGAAAATGCCCTAAAATTGATGAATTCTTACTTGATACCTCACTAGAATAGAAATGCTCCCATTGACTGGTTTTTAGAATTGTAGGTGAGAACCATATGGGTTTTGAAGAAGACTCCTGTCCTCCTCAGAGCACAGATCTGGGGATTTCAGGTCAGAATCTCGTAGAGGCTCCAGCTTCTCTATCAATCCCTGTTCTCTCTGGGAGGATGTTTCAGAGCACAGGTGCTGGAGACTCCCTGAAGAAAGTCAAGTTCTTCTCTGTACAGATCTCTGCCCACCACTATCAGCCAACTCAAGACTTGCCCCTCTTGTCTCTGCCCAACTAGGCAGCACCCCCAAAGTTTGCTACCTCCAGGCTTTTCCTCTGCTATTTCCCTCATCCAGCATGTTTTCCTGTCTTTCCAAAGTCAGCCTGAGCCTCACAACCTTCTTAAAGCCTCTGGCCACCTTCCTTCCTCCACCCCATCACCACTTCATCCCTCAGATGCACTTGTGGAATTTGGCTTGTCAAACTTGTTCTTTCGCCTCAGTCCTTTGGATACAGCCCTAAAAAATTCAGGCGGAAAGATGAGGAGAAGAGATTCTGTTTGATTCTGTGTTGAAAAATGTAACTTTTATATCCTGTAGCAAATCATGTTCTTCTGACTGCTCTCCCCTCTCAGGTCAGCTCTCTTTTAGCCGTGGATCTAGGGCATTTCTAACATGCAATTCTGAATCTCTTCCTGATAGTCAGTACACAAACAGAACACAGCCCTTGGGCATTGAGGCCCTTTTAAAGTATCTTCACATGCTAATAAAAATAATAATGTCTGCTCCGAAAGGTTGTATCTGTTAACTCATTCAGTTCTCTGAAGGCATTATTCTCAACCACATTTTGAAGGGAAGGAACCCAGCTTTGCAGAGAAGGCAATGGCACCCCACTCCAGTACTCTTGCCTGGAAAGTCCCATGGATGGAGGAGCCTGGTGGGCTGCAGTCCAAGGGGTCGCTGGGACTTGGACGTGACTGAGCGACTTCACTTTCACTTTTCACTTTCATGCATTGGAGGAGGAAATGGCAACCCACTCCAGTGTTCTTTCCTGGAGAATCCCAGGGATGGGGGAGCCTGGTGGGCTGCCATCTCTGGGGTCACACAGAGTCGGACATGACTGAAGTGACTTAGCAGCAGCAGCAGCAGCAACCCAGCTTTGAGATAAAGTTGTGAAATTGTGGTTATGCAGTATACAAGTGCCAGAACCAGGGCTGATGAGAGTCAGTGTGGACACAGTTCTGCAGTCCAGCCAAGTCTTGATGAGTGGAGCACAGGCCCCCACTTGCTCTTCCTCCTGACACAAGCCTATGTGGCCCTCTGCTCTCCTCTGGCCTTCTGTCTAGATCCTGTACTTATTCTCATTATAGCAGTGTCTTTCCACTACATGGGTAAATTATAAGGGGCTGCTAAGTCACTTCAGTCGTGTCCAACTCTGTGTGACCCCAGAGATAGCAGCCCACCCGGCTCCGCCGTCCTCGGGACTCTCCAGGCAAGAACACTGGAGTGGGTTGCCATTTCCTTCTCCAATGCATGAAAGCAAAAAGTGAAAGTGAAGTCACTCAGTTGTGTCCGACTCCTAGCGACCCCATGGACCGCAGCCCACCAGGCTCCTCTGTCCATGGGATTTTCCAGGCAAGAGTACTGGAGTGGGGTGCCACTGCCTTCTCCAAATTATAAGGGGAGAAGCCATCATTTTCTGTTTAAGGCCAGCCTTCTATGTAGGCAATAGAGGCTGTTGGTTCTCATGTGTGATCTGAAGGACTTCCAGTGTGTGTGTGTGTGTGCGCGCTAAGTCGTGTCTGACTCTTTGCAACCCCATGGACCTCTGGTAGCCTACCAGGATCCCCATGTCCATGGGATTCTCCAGGCAAGAATACTGGAGTCAGTTACCATTTCCTGCTCCAGTATCTTCCCAACCAGGAACTGAATCTGTGTCTCTTGCATCTCCTGCATTGGCACGTGAATTCTTTACCACTAGCGCCACCTGCTTCGGAGAAGGCAATGGCACCCCACTCCAGTACTCTTGCCTGGAAAATCCCATGGACGGAAGAGCCTGGTAGGCTGCAGTCCATGGGGTTGCAAAGAGTTGGACAGGACTGAATGACTTCGCTCTCACTTTTCACTTTCATGCTTTGGAGAAGGAAACGGCAACCCACTCCAGTGTTCTTGCCTGGAGAATCCCAGGGATGGGGGAGTCTGGTGGGCTGCCGTCTCTGGGGTCGCACAGAGTTAGACACAACTGAAGCGACTTAGCAGCAGCAGCAGCACCACCTGCTTGCAATTCTACCATGAAGTCAGGTTTGATTAACGGTTCACTTTTGTCAGGAAGATCCCCTGGAGAAGGACATGGCAACCCACTCCAGTACTCCTGCCTGGAGAAGCCCATGGATGGAGGATCCTGGCGGGCTACAGTCCACGGGGTCACAAAGAGTCAGACATGACTGAACTACTTCACTTTCACTTTTGACTTTTGGCTGTGTTCCTTTCTGGTGTACAGGTGTTAAGTAGGTCTCTTCATCCTTGCAACCACTGATTTACCTTTTGTGTCTATTAATTTGCCTATTCTATTTCTTTCAGATAAATGGAAACATAGGATATATGGGCCATTGTGTCCGGCTTCTTTCACTTTGCATGATGTTTTCAGTGTTCATACATGTTGTAGCATTGCTCACTGGTTTTCACACTTTCTTTTGAAAAGCAAAATGCTCTAAACAGAAATTGTGAGTGGTCTTCAAAATGGGAAAAAATAATAGCAAATGAAACAACTGACAAAGAATTAATCTCCAAAATATACAGATAACACATGCAGCTCAATACCAGAAAAATAAACAACCCAATCAAAAAGTGGGCAGAAGATGTAAACAGACATTTCTCAAAAGAAGACATACAGATGGCTGATAAACACACGGAAAGATATTCAACATCACTCATTTTTAGAGAAATGCAAATCAAAGGCATGATGAGGTATCATCTCACACTGGTCAGAATGGCCATCATCAAAAATCTACAAACAATAAATGCTGGAGAAGATGTGGATAAAAGGGAACCCTCTTACTGTTGGTGGGAATACAAACTGATACAACCGCTATGGAGAACAGTATGGAGATTCTTTAAAAAACTAGGAATAGAACTACCATGCCAACCTGCAATCCCTCTATTGGGCATATACCCTGGGAGGAAACCAAAACTGAAAAAGACACATGTACCTGAATTTCATTGCAGCACTATTTACAATAGCCAGGACATGGAAACAACCTAGATGTCCATTGGCAGACGAATGGATAAGGAAGTTGTGGTATATACACACAATGGAATATTACTCAGCCATAAAAGAAACACATTTGAGTCAGTTCTAATGAGGTGGGATGGACCTAGAGCCTATTATACAGAGTGAAGTAAGTCAGAAAGAGAAAGACAAATACCATATATTAACGCATGTATATGGAATCTAGAAAGATGGTGCTTATGATCCTACGTGCAGGGCAGCAGGGGAGACACAGATGTAAAGAACAGATTTTAGGATTCAGTGGGAGAAGAGGAGGGTGGGATGATTTGAGAGACTAGCATTGAAACATACACATTACCATATGTAAAATAGATAGCCAGCGCAAGTTTGATGTTTGATGCAGTGCACCCAGCGCTGATGCTCTATGACAATCTAGAAGGATAGGGCAGGGAAGGAGGTGGGAGGGGAGTTCAGGATGGAGTGGACACAAGTATACCTATGGCTGATTCATACCGATGTATGGCAAAAACCATCTCAATATTGTAAAGTAATCATCCTCCAATTAAAATAAATATTTTTTTTTTAAAAAAAAAAGGAAAAAAAAGAAACTGTGGGTGGAAACTCAGTATTGACATAGATAGAAGCAGAAGTGCTCTGGTGGAAGTGAGGCGAATTTCCTGCCTTCGTGAAAACACTCAGCCTGCTGGCAGCCCTGAGCACCTCTGCATCACATCTGTGGAGCATCACAGAACACAGTCTCAAAGATCCTCTCCCGAGTGTTTTTAGGTGCAAAAACTTTTCTCTAAGGGTTTACTTTCAAGAATGTAAATAACCCTACTGATCATTTTCATCTGAATTAGTTCATAACACCACTCCCTGAAACAATGGAGAGAGCAGAAAACTGAGTACATGGGTGTTTGATGGGGGAACGGCACACATAGGGTTTTTATAGCACTGAGGCTGCTTTGGAGAAGCAGTGGGAAGAACAGGGGCTCTGAACAGCCTGGGAAGGAATGGAGGGTGGGCAACTGGGAAGTAAAGCCCACGTAGGCAGGAAGGGACTAGAGACAGCATAGGAGGCTGCTTGGTAATATTGCTACAGCTCCCCCGCCCCACCCTGGTGATGGCCTTTTCTGAGAAATGTACTTTTCTGTGGGGCCAAAATAGGATTGTTGTATGGTCTGCAGCTGACTGGAGCTCTTCTTTCCCTGGGACATGATTGCTTTCTTGGGCAATGAAAAAAAGTCCATGTAAATCTCTGTCCAAAGGCAATTATTTGAGATGTGAACGAGTGAAGTCTGCCAATGGAAACTGCAGGTCATTTGAATGTGGCCTGGTATGTGGGATGCCTCAGACAGCTTTCCTGTCTCTTCCCTTGGTCCTTGTGGGAAACTTCAGGCAGTTGCAGCAGCCTCTTTGGCTGCTGTGCACCTCAGTGTTCTCCTTGGAGTGAGGGAGCTTCTTCCTAATTAGTATCAGTCATCTTGACCAAGCAGTGAAGCCAGGTAGGGCCTGCATTCCCAACCAGGTGCCTCAAATCAACATAGGTGCTACACAGTGAGAGGAGCCCTGACAATCCAGAAACCCAAGGCCAACCAGGGATACCTAGATTTTAATCTAGGCTTTGTCATCTTTTATTAAAGCAAGTTATAATATGCAAGTCATGTTGTTATCACAAGCCTTAGTTTTTCCCTGTGTAAAATGGTTGGTTGGTTTCCACCTTGCTTTAAAAAAGTACTTACAGTAGTTAAGTACTAAAAAAAAGTACTTAAGTACATAAAAAAGTACTTAAGGCAACACTTTTGTAAAAGTAATAAACTTAGACTAGATGATTTCTAAGTTCTTTCTTTGTTCTATAGGTTCTAAAGACTCTTCTGCAAGGTGATTGCTGAGTTACAATTTAAAAGCCTAAATATCTCAACAGTTTTCTCAGGTTATCTGAATAGCTATATTGTCAGTGGTCATCCTTTTACCTTATTTATTCAACAGGTCAAGCTTCCTACTGATGAATTTAAATCCTCTTTAAAAAGCTTGCCAAATGGAGAGAGTCTACTTGAAATCATTAAGGGATGTGAGAACCAAATACAATGTGAGCACCTTAATGGGATCTTGGATCAAGAAAAAAACAAAGCCAACAACCTGCAATTGACATTTTGGGGAACAACTGAGGTCTGGGATCCAGAGTGCCTCCAGCCTTCTCCAGAGTGCTTTCTTTGCTCTCCTCCCTCCCTTTCAGCCTTCAGTCATCCTCCACAGACAGTCCTTCCCCAGACACTCTGGCCCACTCAGCTTTCCCCCTGCCTTGGCGGCTGCATCTCACTTCCACTGAACTCTTCCTTCACACTTTCCCTCAGCTAGAAGCATGCCTGGGAGCTGATGGGTATTGCTTGGTCTGAACATGTGGATGCCAGTGGAAGCTATTTAGAGGCCAGGGGTCCTGGCTTCTGTGCCGTCCCCAGCCAATGCATTCAAGAAATAATTGCGCTATTGAACTTGGAAAAGGGATTCAAATTCAGATATACCGTGATCATGATGATGGTGATGGTGATGATTGTTAAAGGCAAAGCTTCGTATTCTGGGCCTCATGCTCATTACTCAGAGGTGAGGGCAACATGGGCAAGGTCAGCCTGGATCCTGATGAAACCCAGCCTCCCCCAAGCTCAGAATCCCGTGTTTATTTTACAACAATTAGAGGCATACGGGCTCCTTCGGAGACAGGTTAATCTATCAGGCTGACTTGTGCAGAGCCTCTGCTTAGATGTGCCTGGTGCGAGGTCCTTGAACGCAGCTTAAAAAATTACCTTGGTAACAGGATGGGGAAAGCACTTTCCCTGTTTCTCTAGAAACAGTTACCAGGCCCCCAAACTGGGGGAAAAAGATGTGATCACCTCCCATTTGGAAGAAACCCTCAAGAACCGGTTTCAAGCTGCCCTTGAGGGCCAGTCTATCACCATAAAGTAGCCCCTCTCCTCCCCACCCCTCTTCTCCCCACTACCGCTTTTCTCCCCACCCCCAAGCAGAGCTGCAGGAGAAGGAAGAGGGCTCTTTGGAGCCCAAACCTTGCTTACCCGCTTAGTGGGATGCTGTGTTTGCATCCCCTTCCCCTGCTCTCCTGGGCCCTAAAATAAAATGTGAGGGGCTGCAAAAACAAAAAACAAATCCCATCGAACGATGAGCTCTACCTGCAAGAGGAGGTAGGCATCCTGCTGCCTGGTGGATGGGTGCTTGAGCAACAGGTCTGTCCATGAGGGATCATTTGTCAATGTTTGGAGACATTCGTTTGTCGGAAGTGGGAAGATGCTATAATTATCCAGTGGGTAGAAGCCAGGGATGCAGCTAAACATCCTACTATTGCACAGAACAGTATCCACAACCAAGAATTATGTGGTCAAGGAAAACAGCAGTGCCACTGTTGAGGAATCTGCTGTTAAAATAGCTGCTGATCAAAAGAGAAGAGATGTCGTTATTCCTGGGGACACCCTACCTATCGCATCATATCCTCATGTCCCAGCATACCTACTGTCATTCTATACTACGTATTTATGCACCTTTATGCAAAATGTCCAGGTTGCTGTCCACATCCCTAAGGACCCTCATGCTCTTGTGTTTGCCCCAGGTGTTATAACCTATTAGCTGTGGGATCCCACACAGGCACCTTTGAAAAGGAAGCTGCACTATTAAAAATTTTTTTTTCAATTGTTACACATTAGAATCATCTGGGGAGCTTTCAGATTTCCCAATATAACAGCTGCATCCCAGGTCAATTAAGTCAGAATCTCTGGGGGTGGAACCCTGGCAGCTGCATTTTAAAAAAACTCCCTGAGTGATTCCAGTGTTCAGCCAAGTTTGAGAATTGCTGCTTTGGATAAGGCTTACCCTTCCAGTGTGTGTCACTGGGCAAGTCCTTCATCCTGTTACTTATGGAGAGCAGGGTCTGGTGGGTCAGCTCTGGTGCCCTGCCAGGTGCCAGCATGCCGACATTTGGAAGGTTGCTTCCGATTGCCCATTTCAGGTATTAGCTGTTCAACAATGACTGGATTTATTACTTAACCCCAGTAAACATGTATATATTATGAATTACATATGTGTTTCTATATAAAGCAGATATATTTTTAATTTCCCTGTTTAACCACCACTCCTTCTTAACTAAGGACTGGGATCCTCAGAGGCTAAGGTTAGCCTTTGGAAATCGACTTCTGAGTCATCTGATAAATCCCATGGAACGTCAGGATTTTTAGCTTTTGCTATATCTGCCAACCTCTTTCCTGGGCCTTATGGGGGTTCCCTGTGCTCCCAGGCCTGTGATGTCACTGCCTTAATGGCTTGATTCTTTCTTGATCTACTACTTGATTCTTTCTTTTATCTGCATCTTCCTCTTTGCATTGTCCCTTTACAATGGACTCAGACTCTTTAACACCCAAATCAATAATGACTTCTGTGAATTCTGGGGCATTGAGAGGTTTTTTAAAAGATTGGGTTTCAAATTGTGTAAATAATATGTATGTTAAAAAGCATAACAAAAGGAACACCTATAATTTTGCTACCTCCAACCCATGAACTAGATTATCGACCACACCTGGTGCACAGCGCTCCTGTTCATCCCTATGCTTTACCAGAGTCAACAATAACCTGAATTTGTTTATAATTGCCTTTCCTTTTTGGAAAAAATGATTTTTCTCAAGGATGTATAAATTCCTGAAGAGTATATTATTTGGTTTTGCTTATGTTAGATCTATTTTAAAATGGTAACATACTGGATATAGTCTTTTAGGACTTGAGTTTTATTCCCTTTAATGTGTGTGTGTGTGTGTGTGTAGTTTTTTTTTTTTTTTTTTTTTTTTGCTAAGATTCATCCTTATGACACCTAAGAGGAATTCACTCATTTTCAGTGCTGGATAATATTCCATTGTCTAACTGTATACAATTTGCTTATCCACTTTACTGTTGATGAACACTGTGTTGTTTGACTTTATTACTGTGAACAATGCTCCAAACATTCTCTTACACATCAGCTGTGTATACATGATCAAGAGGTTCTCTAGACCTGGGCTTCTCAAACTTTAATAAACATATGGCTCACCTGGGGATCTTGTTAAAATGCAGATTCTGGCTTAGTCTGAGGGGAGGCCTCATAGTGACAGCAAAGCTGTGAGTCCATGGACTACACCTTTAGGGGCAAGACCACTTAATTTGTAGGAGTTCTTCCAACCCTTCTTATGTTCTTACTCAAATCCTTCATTGTATGTGCTACAAATATTGACACTCGATTTGTTTCTTCTTTTATCTTTCTTTATGGTGTTCTTTGATGAATAGAAATCCTTAGTTTTAATATTTTTGAATTTATCTTTTATATGTAGTTTGTGTCTTAAAAAAAGTCTTTAATTCAAAGAGTTTAGTTAATAGAATTATACTAGTGTTAGTTTTGGTAATGTATTATGGTTATGTAAGATGATAACTTTGAAGGCTGTTAGGTGAAGAATATAGAGGGATTCTTTGTAATATTTTTGAAACTCTTCTGTAAGTGTAAAATTATTTTAAAATAAGTTTTTCAAGTCCATTACTGTTGGAACGTTATAAAGATATTCTCCTACATTCGATTCTGCAAGTTTTGCCTTTCATATTTAGGTCCTTAGTTCCTCTGGAATTGATTTTGTGTTTGGCATGAGTATGGATTTAATTCCATGTTGTTTCACAACGTTTGTCAATTGTCCCACAATCATTTTTGAATACTATCTTTGTTTTCTAGTGCTCTGCAATACCATCTTGGTCATATACCAAATACACAGAAGGGAGTGGGTCTTTACAGACCTCCAAGCCATATAGCAAGCAGAGAATGGCTTCTGTGAAGCATGCTCCTAGGAAGGCTGTACCATTCTCTCCCCAAACCCACATGCCCTTTTCTCCAGGATAGTTCCTTTCTGTGAAGCAGAATCAGGGCAATGTGAACATTCCCTTCTCGGTTTGTTCAGGGTTCTCAGTTATACCCTGATTAGCTTCATGTTTTTGACCTTTAGGCTTTGTCAGACCCATCTTATTCATATTATTTGAATTACACACTATTCAAGGTAGTAAAGAGGCTACTGTGACGTTTTCCAGCCTTTTCAGGTTATGGTTGAAAAAATTGAAGTGTGTTAAGAAGTGTATCCAAGCTGATGAGAGAGCTGAGATTAAACCCAATTTCTCAACTCACACTCTCCTGCCCTGTTTCTCATTCCAATCGACGGTACCACTGTCTACCCAGCCATTCAGGCTAGAAGTCTGAGGTGCCCCTTCTTGTCCCTCCTTGTCTGTCATGACATTCTCGTAACTGTGCCTCTGAACTCTTTTTAAATTTTGTTTTCTCACATTCATTCCCACACCCACGTCCTGCTTCATATCCTTGTCAGTGCTCCACTGGATTTCAAGAGCCTCACTATTTGTCATTTTTCCTCTATGATCAATCCATTCACTAGCTAGACTGCTCTTAAACTTCTAAATTTGAAAACACCTAGTTTACCAGGTTGTTTAATTGCCTCCGTTGCTTTGCCTAAAGACCTGTGTCTCCTTGCCACAGATGAAATTATGACTTTTAACATTTGCTCCCAATTGACCTTCTCAGGTTCATTTCTTATCACCTTCCTCCTCCCCTCCAGGGGCCAGGGCTGTATCCACACTGAACTATTGGATGCTCCTGAGAAGTGTCATACGTGTCGGGCTTCTGATACTTAGCACACGCTCGCTCTGCCTGCAGCACCTTCACACCTTGCTCCACATCTTGCATTGCACTCACCCTTCAAGATTTGGAAAAGCGCTTTCTCCACCATGAAGCCCTCCTGCATGCCTCAGTTGCAGCTAATCTCTCATAGCATTTTATACGATCCTATGAACCTCTGTTACAACAACAGGCTTGTTCATGTTCTGTGTTCCTTCCCAGAACATGAGTCCCCTGAGGTCTGTAACCATATACAGAGCTGGTCCATGGTAGAGGCACAATGTATTATTATTGATCCAATCAAAAACTATTTAAGGACAATGCTTACGAAATGTTTACATCATTACATTCTTACTCTACCAATACATCTTTATATTGGTATTAATATCACTTATGTGTTAGTCAGGACTCTTGTGGTAGCAAGTACAGAAATTCTATTTGCACAAAGTTAAGTAAAATAATAACCAAGTATGGCTCACATAATCTGCTGTAGACAATGAAAGGCAAGAGATGCTTTTCTGGACAGCTGGAATCAGGTACTCAAGTGTGTTCAGGGTTATACTCCAGACTCTGGCCTTTGGGTTTCTCTGCCCATGTGCTTTCTGTCAGAGAAGCTCTGCTGCTGCTGCTAAGTCACTTCAGTCGTGTCCAACTCTGTGAGACCCCATAGATGGCAGCCCACCAGGTTCCCCCATCCTTGGGATTCTCCAGGCAAGAACACTGGAGTGGGTTGCCATTTCCTTCTCCAATGCATGAAAGTGAAAAGTGAAAGTGAAGTTGCTCAGTCATGTCTGGCTCGTTGCAACCTCATGGACTGCAGCCTACCAGGCTCCTCTATCCACAGGATTTTCCAGGCAAGAGTACTGAAGTGGGGTGCCATTGCCTTCTCCTAGGGAAGCTCTATACTAGTATTAACAGAAACGTGATAGAGTTGCTTCTCTCCTAAGTCCAGTATAAATCATTTTGAATTCTAATTGGCCAAGCTTGGGTCAAATAGCTGTCCTGAACCTTCTGGTGGAAGTTGAGCCAGTTAAGGAAATGAACAAACACAGCTAAAATGGGAGAGATAAGCAGATCTCAAAAATGGAAGGAATAACACTGATGGGTTATGGTTGGACAATCCCTCCCCTTAGATTTGTGTCCATGTAGAGGAGGAGAGACAGAAAATGACTTTGTGTTGTTCAGTTGTAGTGTTTGGACAAGAAAAGAGCCTAGTATTTGCACACTCAGCTGAAATAGTTGACAAATGAGTGTGTCTCCTAATGAAGTTATTCCTTCTTTGGAGCAAAGTCTTCATGTTTGACAAGTACCAGGGACTTTAATTGAAAATTACTTTGGGAATCTTGCCAGACATTGCAAATTGAAAATATGAAAACCCTTCTCCTGGGTCAGGAGTGTAACAAGCCCCATGTCAAATGTCATTACCCCACGTGCATTCTAGGACTGTGCAGGTGGGAAGCTAAGTGTTGATTGCATATTTTAGCCCAAGAATAATTTCCTGAATGGCAATTTGTTCCTTTATTTGATGAAACCGAGGTTTTCAACAGCAGTAAAATGCAATCTTTCCAGAATGTATTTCCGTGGGTTATGAAGATTGATTATGCTGCTTAGTGAGAGATTCATTATTTGGTTATTTAGACCATGATTTATTAAAAAAAAAAAAAAGTAAAAAGGTAATGATTTCCAGTTAAGAAGGTTTGCCCTGTGAGCAGTGGTATTTAGCTCAGCATTGCTTCTAATTGATAGCACTGGGAGAGAAGGGCGGGGGCAGGAGACAGGCCTGTTTTAAGCCAAGCCATTGGCACTTTCTTGGACCTCAAAGGTCCCCCCTAATTTCTCTGGATCTCAAGACTGCACAACCCCCACTGCCTCAAGCCTGAGGGGATTGGAATTTTGATTGTGTCCTAGAGTAAGGGGGTGTGGGGGCAGGGCAAAGGCATGGCAGAAGGCTGAACAGAGGCTCTAGACTACATGGAGCCTAGGAAACACCCAGGCAAAGTCAAAAAGGGAAAAAGAGCAATAAGGAAGAAAAGTGGACAAAGAATTAAGCCAATAAAGCGTGGAAGTAGGAAGAGGGGTGTGTGTGTGTGTGTGAGAGAGAGAGGATGGAGAATCACATAAAAGAGTTCAGACCCAGGTAGAAACCAAAGAGAAGTGGGGAGGAGGCAGATCAAAGGGAGAATGGAGCCCTCTCACAGCTTGTAGGGGTGCTCAGCTCCAAAACCCCAGGGCTACCCAGGCAGACCTGCCCAGCTCTGTCCAGACTCCTTCACAGAACTTTCCAACTGCTGCAACTGTAAACAGTCTCTTTTCAGGAAAATAAACCAACGAATCTGTTTCCAGTCATGATGATCAATTAAAAAAAAAAAAAAAAGTGGGGAGAGGGAGGAATACTGTTCAGATCTAGGATGAAACTTGGAGAAAGGACAAGAATGTTTACTTGAACTTCCCATGGTGATCCAGTGGTTAAGAATCTGCCTTTCAATGCAGGGGACATAGGTTCGATCCCTGGTCAGGGAACCAGATCCACATTCCACAGAGCAACTAAGCCCGAGCACCACATCTCCTTAGCCTGTGCTCTACAACCCATGTTCTGCAATGAGTGAACTGACTGCAATGAGAAGCCTGAACACTGCAACTAAAAAAAGCCTGTGTGTAGCAACAAAGACCTAGCACAGCCAAAAATTAAATAAAATTTTTTAAAAAGCCTGTTCTGCAGTACTTGGAATCATGCCCCTGCCCATGGCTGTCATGTTTCAGACACTTGCCTTCTAGACAGCTTCTGTTAAGAAGCAGTCCACAGTGGTGAGAATGAAATGGTAGACAGGAAGTCCTTTGTTTCTGAAGGGGAACCAGCTCTAGATCCTAGAAAAACTATCCCCAAAATCTTGAAGCTAACAGCCAAGACAGTGACAACCCTAAATACTCATTGTTGAGCCTTAAGTGGCTGGGACAGGACAGTCAACATCTCCATCAAAGCTTATGAGAGCCCCTAAGGGCAGGTTTTGTTGCTACTTACTCTTTTTGTTTTAAAGGCAGGTGCTATCTCTCTTCTGCAGAGGGAAACTGAGGCTCTAGAGAATTGGGTGTCTTGTCTAAGGCCTCTGCTCTGGGAGGGGATGAACCAGCTTGACTCTAAAGCTCCAAGTCTTTTATTCACAACTGGTCATCTTCTATTTAGTCCATGAGCCAACCACAGCCAATGATCAACCAATCAGTGCACTTGTGAACACAGCCCCTAGGTGTGTGTCAGATTTGATAAACACTTCCCAAGGCCATTCATGTCCATCACTTCAGTGTGCTTTTATGGCCACACGAGAGACAGACCAGGCACCTCAGAGCAGTTGGGGAGGAGGTGCGTAGGGAGAAGGAACCTGGGAAAACCTTCTAATTGGGGTTTCTCGGATTTGGTAACCCAGTATCACTGTCTACCCTATCTCATGAAAGTTAACCTTACATTTTGAACTCAAGTCTTGATCCCCTGACCCTGTCCCAGGTCAAAGAACCAGGGTACCATCTGAGGACGCTTTCCAGGCTGCAGGGGAGCAAATCACAGCATCACTGGGATCAAGGAGGGGTGAGAAATGGCACATTCGGTGGAGCCCTGCCAAGGACAACTCTTCATTTGAACCTCAAAGGAATCCACTGGGAGAACCACAGTCACTAGGGGAATGGAGCATCCTTTGTTGTTCCTTTGAGATGGTCCCAGCCCAGTTTCCACAAAGTCATGCTTTGAATTCCTTCAGCATTCTTACATTTCCTTATAATTGTGTTTCCAGGAAAACCCCTAAGCTCTTGACATTCAGGAATCTGATTTACAAAAGATGCAACTGCAAAGTCCATTCAAGTAGCTCTTTAAAAAAATAAATCATTTTTTAAAAGTATTGCACTGTATTGATGGATTTCACAATTAGCTGTTTTGCCACATGTTTCTCTTAACAATTGCATTAACAAATTTCTTTTCAAATCCATATGGGATGGGCAGATTATTTTTTGCTGTTTTCCACATAATATCGTTTAAAAGAAAATTTGAAGAGGCTTCCTTTGGATCCAAGAAAAGTACAGTGGGTTTTTATATTACAGTTCCAACTGACAGTGGCAACACTTGGCACTGAATACCAAGAGGAGGTAGTAGTAAGGAGACTTTGCTGTGCATTCAGAGTCTAGTTGGGTCTCATTGAGCAGTAAATGAGAGACTCATATTTCAAAACAGAAAGAAGGCCCTGAGTGACAGAGAATGCACAATATCCAGAGATGTGAGGTTCCTTTTTCTTTTAAAATGACTTACGTTAGCTGAGTGATTATGAATTTCTGTAGGGCAAGACTATGCCCTTTTTGATCCATTTTGTCCCCAAGACCTAGGACCAGGGTCTCCTCAGGTGGCTGTACAATCTACGCTCTACACAAAGCTTGGTCGATGGATGAGAGTGCTACAGTGTTCCTGTTCTTGGCTCCCTGAACCAAGAGTCCCAGGCTTCCCTTCTCCACCCTAATTCATCCAATCCAGGTTGGTGGAAGTTCTGCCTAGCATCATGCAGTGTCTGGTATTTCAACTATAAAATAAGCCAACTGGCTGATCTCCTGTAAGCCATAAAAACTCTCAGTCTCTTCATCAATGAAGTGCTATAAATGCTTAGTTTGAAACACAATTGTGAGGCTGAGATAAAGACACAAAGCACTCTGTGAAGTCCTACCGACTATACCGTTCTTGTGGTGCACAGAGCTTGCCAGGTTTCCGTCATATCAGTACCACCTCCTGACTCCAAGCACTCATCCATACCTTCTCAGAATTTACAACTCCACATTCGCACAGCAACATTTTTGATTCTCAATGAAGAAAAAAATAACCATTCCCAATGCACCTTTCAGTCGCATTAACCAAACACATAGAACATTGGTTATTATTTTCTCTCCTAAGTGGAAATCTTAAGAGCAGTCTCTCCGAAATAATTGCCCTTTTGCAATATTAGAAATATTTCAATAGTGACAGCTTGGAAATGCTTTAACTTTTAAATACTTAAACCAAATAATAAATAAACCATTGTGATGAATGTTTCCAGAAGGGACGATTAACATTATCCTTACAGCTGTTCATGATATAATATCAAAATGAAAAACATGCACGAGAAAAACAGCAAGCCCACGCTGACTTCACATCGCTTTTTTGCAAATAGCTCTAATGTGAAGACATCCTCAGTAAGACTTAACCAACAATATTTCATCTGATCATCATTTAGCCAAACCACAACGATACTCCCGAGGCCTCTTCAGTTTCACTGACAGCATCTGTCATTTCAGTTACTGCAAATGTGAGCTCTTACAATGATGCTAGTGGGGTGCTCTGTGGCCTAAAAGGAAAATAAACCTCTCTCTTTCCAATTTTTAACATTTGATTTTTGAGGCAGAACTCAATAGTAGCACAGGAAGAGAGATTTGTTGTCATTGGTGGTGGTGTTCTGTTTGTTTGGGGCAGGGGGCTTTAAGTAAAATAAAACCATGGGTCTGGGCAAATGCATGTGTTCCCAATTTAATTGTGTACCTGAGCTTCTAAATGGCAAGAATTTCTGTTTACATCAAAGGTATTTTTAAAGAACAGAGAGTTGAACCATAACTTAGAAAATCTGTAATCTTCCTAGTCAATAATTTATTGGCAGAATTCCACAGTAACTTATAATTTTATGAGAGTAATAATAATTACCATATGTGCCAGACGCTGTGCCAGGTGGCCTCATATACCTTATCTGACTTAGTCTTCGTGACAACCTTCATGACCAAAAAGGCATTGGTATCTTTCATTTTGAAAGGGAGGAAACTGAAGGTCAGTTTGGTTGCTAGAATGCCAGGCTCCAGCCCCATGTATTGTTGTTGACCTCCCTGGAAATTCATTTACCACCTCTGAGCTGTTGAAGGGATTGGTGAAGAGGCAGTTGCCCAGAGCCCTCAAGAGCATCTTGGGTTGTGAAGAAGAATTGCACTTCTTGGCTGCCTTAGCCCTTTTGCTTTCTTCTGAAATGGGTCCTTGTGTAGTGGGAGGGGAGGGACGGAGAGGGGAGCGCTCTCCTGAAGACCTGGCAGTTGGGTCTCATCTTCCCAGGTTCATCAGAATGGCATCTGAGCTAGACTGACACATCCTCCCCCAGGAGTCTGCACTGACTGGCTAACAATCCCCGATAATCTGGGAACATCCTGAGCAGTGTCAATGAAGAGCAATGGGGCTTTGATTTTGGACAAATGCTCCATGATGGATGGGCTCTGGCTGACACACTTTCCCCACTGGGGCTCAGAAGTGACATGGGAGGGCAGGTTGGAGGTGCCAGCTCCAGGCAGGTGGGGAGACCAGATGGTTAGCTTCTGCCCAGCACTTTTTCGTGGCAGGGGAGGCTGCCTCTGTCGCATCCCCTGACATAACCATTCATCAAAGAGCATGTGGAGCACCCCTGGGGTCCTTTCTTCATATCCGGGCAAGAGAGCTCATTCTTGGGGGTGTGACAGGAACTGAGTTTGGGTACCACCACCTGAGCTGCAAATTTTCTTGTTTACGTAAGAGAAAATGTTCCCACGTTATTCTAGTCCACATGGATCTCAGAGGTGAGGCTGGTCTTAAGTCAATAGGGATCTGAAATGAAAGCTGTTGTGGTGAAAAGCTCGTGAAATATAGCACTAATGGGCAGCTGGGCTCTGCAGGCTATAATTTATGCTTTTTCCTACTTCTAGAATTTATCCCAAACTTTCAGCTTTTAGGAAGCTTCCTTTTGACTGGTGAACTGTCTGAATTCTGGAAAATAAATTCTCTGCTTTGTGGTGCTCAGTCTAACTTGTATTTAGAACTCCACCTAGACATCACTGTCTCCATGAAGCCTTCCTGGATTCCCAGCTCTGGTTTAGTTCCCAACTGTGAGCTTCCACAGCAACCTGTCCTTCCCCTTAGACGTCTGTATCATGATTGTCCTTTTCATTTCTGCTTCCTCACTTAATGGGGTAGGCACTGGGCCTTGTGTATATTTTTGCACTATATCACTACAAACCTAGACAGCATATTAAAAAGCAGATAAATCACTTTGCCAACAAAGGTCCACATAGTCAAAGCTATGGTTTTTCCAGTAGTCATATACAGTTGTGATAGTTGGATCATAAAGAAAGCTGAGTGCCAAAAAATGGATGCTTTAGAACTGTGGTGCTGGTGAAGAATCTTGAAAGTCCCTCACATAGCAAGGAGATCAAACCAGTCAATCCTAAAGGAAATCAGTCCTGAATATTCATTGGAAGGACTGATGCTGAAGCTGAAGCTCCAATACTCTGGCCATATGATACGAAAAACCAACTCATTGGTAAAGACCCTGATGCTGGGAAAGATTGAGGGCAGGAGGAGAAGAGGGTGACAGAGGATGAGATGGTTGGATGGCATCATTGACTCAGTGGACATAAGTTTGAACAAACTCTGGGAGATAGTGAAGGACAGGGAAGCCTGGTGTGCTGTAGTCCATGGGGTCACTAAGAGTCAGACACCACTAAGTGACTAGAAAACAAAATATCACCATAACATACAGAATGATGAGGGTCAGAATACAGACCCAGAAAGCCACTCCCATTGCTCTGAGGAGAGCAGTTCATGGAAAAAAGTTCATACAGCCTTCACCAAGGGATAGATTGCCCTTAGGATGTTTATAGATTCACAATACCATGATATTTGTAATGATGAGTGCTTTTCTTTCCTTAACTAATAATTTCTACACTTAAAGCTCATTAATTTCTACTTTCATGTATTAGTCTTCAGCATCTGGCTTGCTTTTGGTGAAAGTCTGTATACTGGGTCTTTCTGAGTAGATGTGCAGTGTTGTGCTTAGTCGCTCAGTCATGTCCAACTTTTTGCGACCCTATGGACTGTAGCTCGCCAGGCTCCTCTGTCCATGGGGATTCTCCAGGCAAGAATACTGGAATGGGTTGCCATGCCTTCCTCCAGGGGATCTTTCTAACTGAGGGATCGAACCCAGGTCTCCCACATTGTGGGTGGATTCTTTACTATCTGAGCCACCAGGGAATTTCAGAGTAGGAAATCCATCAAATCACCACAGTGAACATGACTAATCAGCATAACATGGCTTTTCTGAAGCACAGAGATTTTCTTTGGTGGGATCCTCGCTGTGGTCTTGTCAGTTGAATGGCTTTCATCAGTTGGCTATGAACAAGCTGGGTTCTTGGAGGCCCTGGTCACCAGGCAGAGCCCAGACCACAGATGACAACTTGAATCTCTTTCATCCCTGTAGGAGTTCCTTTCTCATTGGTAACACAGGGTCCCTTTTTTTTGAAAATCCATACATGTATTTGTCACCTCAGGGTGTGGATAGCTATGTGGTGACCATGGAGGAGTTGAGGGTGAGAAGGGGTTGGCCAAAGTCAGAGTCCTCCAAAGTTAAAAGTTGGAGAATCAGGACAGGAGACCGAGCTGAATGTGAGAAGTTCCCAGGCTGGTGGCTGAACTCAGCACACCACTCTAGTCCTTAAAACCCAAGTGTTGTAAGGTCTCTGCAGGGACTTTTAGCTCGTGTAAAAGGCTATAAACTCAGTCTTTGAACATAGTGAAAAGAGTGAGCCAAGATTTGGATTTCCTTGGTGGTCCAGTGGTTAGGAATCTGCCTACCAACGCAGGGGACATGGGTTAGATCCTGTTCTGGGAAGATTCTACATGCTGCCGGGCAGCTAAGCCCATGCTACCACAATTACTGAGCCTGTGCTCCAGAACCTGTGCCCTGCAACAGGAAAAGCCACCACACCTCAACAAAGAGTAGCTCCCACTAACTGCGACTAGGGAAAGCCTGCATGTAGCAACAAAAACCCAGGACAGGCAAAACTAATAAATTAGTTAGTTTAAAAAAAAAACCACAATGAGCCAAGATTTGGAGTTTGTCATCTAGCTCTCTTGTTGTCACCTTGTTAGTTTGACAACTAAGGTAGACCCCTGGAGAACAGGGTCTGTCTGTCCTCCTGTATTTAAATGTCCATGTTGCAGAAGGGGACTTTCCAGTCTTTTATTTTTTAAACTTCATATAAAGCAGTTTTACTTAATCTATAAAATTATTTGATTTTTTCTATTATAAAGATTTTGAAATATAAATATATACTTAAACTAACAAATACATAAAACAGTAAAATACATCTATATTACAACTAGAGGAAACTACTATTGATTTCTTACACTTTTATACTGCCCCTGTGCAAATACACATATACTAATAAATATTTAACTGAATAAATTCCCTTGTTTTGTTCATATGATTTTTAAATGTTCTGTTTTCACTTAAATATTGGGCAAGTATCTTTTCAGTGAATGCCTATCTATTGTACATTTTAATGGCTGCATAGTGGCATAATTGTTTTACCTGATCCCCCTATGTCTAAATATCCAACAACACTTTGCTATAACAAACAACATGGAAATAAACATTCTCATGAACTCATCTAGAGGCCTCAGAACACAATGGCTATGACCAATGAAGGCAGGGGCAGGTAGCAGAAGCTGGGATCTGCAGCGTCTCTGTGATCTCAGACCCCAATGTTGGTCTAGAGGAAACAGTTCTGAGACCAAACTATGAGTCTGAGTTAGCGCTGGACAGGCCCTGCTTGGTGTTTGAACTGCTCTTATCTCCAGCGATTCTGAGGAGTGGGATGGCCTAAAACTAGGGCATAGTTCCTGGACTGCGTCTGTTCATCAGGCTAAGTCCACAGACATTTCTAAAGAAAGGACATTTCACCCAAAAGCAAAATGACTGTAGTTATATCTTGAGAATCTGTTGCACTGTAGCACAATCATTTATTCCTGGGTGGATCCTGTTGGAGGCTTTTGCTCATCCTGGAGCAGCCCATAGACAGTGAGGGGTGTGGGGGGAGGAGACCCCCAGAGACTTGAGAGGCTTGGCCTCTAGAGGAGAAGCTGCTGTTGGTGCGGTGGTGGTTTAGTTGCTAAGTCGTGTCTGACTCTTGCGACCCTATGGACTGTAGCCCACCAGGCTGCTGTGTTCATGGGATTTCCTAGGCCAGAATACTGGAGTGGGTTGCCATTTCCTTCTCCAGGGGATCTTTTCAACCCCAGGACTGAACCTGGGTCTCTTACATTGCAAGAAATCTCCTGCAATGCAGATGGATTCTTTACCGTCTGAGCCACCATGGTTATGGTGCTAAATGGACTAAGGAAAGGAAACTGGCAATCATGGAATGTTCTGACAGTTTCATGCCCATTCTGCTACTGAATTCTCGTATCAACTCTAGTTTATCCTGTTTATGTTAGTCACTCAGTTGTGTCCGACTCTGTCACCCCATGGACTGTAGCCTGCCAGGCTCCTCTGTCCATGGAATTTTCCAGGCAAGAATACTGGAGTAGGTAGCCATTCCTTTCTCCAGGGGACCTTCCCAACCCAGGTATGGAACCCAGGTCTCCCACATTGCAGGCAGATTCTTTACTGTCTGAGCCACGAGGGAAGCCCCGTTCTGTTTGCTGCTGCTGCTAAGTCACTTCAGTCGTGTCCAACTCTGTGCAACCCCAGAGACTGCAGCCCACCAGGCTCTCCTGTCCCTGGGATTCTCCAGGCAAGAACACTGCAGTGGGTCGCCATTTCCTTCTCCAATGCATGAAAGTGAAAAGTGAAACTGAAGTCACTCAGTCATATCCGACTCTTAGCGACCCCATGAACTGCAGCCTACCAGGCTCCTCCATCCGTGGGATTTTCCAGGCAAGAATACTGGAGTGGGGTGCCATTGCCATCTCCCCATTCTGTTTATGGATGAGGAAATAATGGGTTGGCCAAAAACTTCATTTGGATTTTTCTGTAAGATGTTATGGAAAAATCTGAATGAACCTTTTGACCAACCCAATAGAAGTGAGAGAGAAATCGAGTCACTTTTCCAAGTACAGCTTGTAGTGTCAGAGCTGAGATTTTATTTCAACTCTTGTCTTTCTGGCACTTTCTATCTTCCAGGCCAAAAAGTCTGAGAATTGCCCACACTCTTACTGAAGTCTAAACTAATTAATATCCATTTTGTGAGTGATGAGTTATTAATAGCATGTGTAAGAAAACTGAACATATTGACAACAGTGTGTGAACCATGTCATGCTCTATCCCCTGTGATTGGACCTTTACTTCCAAGCTGCCTTTAGACCAGAAACTTTCATGGGTATCTCAAGAGTATGGCCAGTGAGTATAGCAGGGCTGGGACCTCGATCTGGAGGGGCTTTTACTCTTTTTATGCTCAGAGACCTCCCAACCACAAGATCTCCTCTGGTCTGGATGTGGGCAAACACTATGAGAGAATAGAACATTTAGAACATTCCTCAAGCTGCCACGAGTCCATCTCTTGATGCGGCTGATGGTCCTACTCCATCCAGCCATGGATGTGGCTGGAATGTGGTTCAGCCATGAGGGCCACAAGGGTGGGAATGCCCTGTGGGTAAGGGTATTCTGCTGCTCTGCCCATTCAAATTTCCCTTGTTTCCCTAGTCCAGGGGTCAGCAACCTTTTAAAAAATTTTGGCAGAGGGCCATATAGTAAATCATTTAGTTTGTCATGATTACCTAACTGATGGAGTGTGAAAACAGCTAGACAACACATCAACAAATGAGCACGGCTGAGTTTCAACAATACTTAGCCTGTGGGATTGGTTTGCCAACCCTTGCCTTAGCCCAACAGGTTTACCAAAGCCCCCACCATCTTCCTTTCTTTCTTCAAGATAATGCTTCAAAACACAAATTTTCTCCAGTTTTTTGGCCACGAGGTACAAAGGGTATGTACATGGAAGGCCACTAGCATTTTTTTCCTCTCATACCAGGACTAAAAGTTATATTCCACCAAATCACCATGTGACCAAACATTGAGCCAGTTTTTCTGTGATACCTTTTCTTTAGCTACTGTTTACCACTGATGATCAAATGTATCCTGAAGAATGACCCTCTTATAAAGAGCATGCCCATCACATGCTCTTGACAAAGTGGTCTGGACTCAGGGGTAATTAATCCCATCTAGAAGAAAATCCACCAACTTCAATAACCCATTTTTTCCCCCCGTTTTTTTCCCTAGTTAGACATACAGTAAAGCCCACAGTTGCTTACTCCCAGAGTGCCTATTTCCTAGAAGAGTAGAGAGGACTTTGGACTAAGACGCAGGAGCCTTGGATTTTAGCCTCAGCTCTGTCTCTATCTAGCTACCTTCCCTCAGGCAGACTCTTTCCCATTCTGGGCTCAGTTTTCTGTTCTGACAAATCATCTTCACTACATACAAAAGAATGAAGGTGGACCTGGTACCTTACATCATATACAAAAATTAACTTGGAATGGAACAAAAAATACAAAAGATAAAACCATAGAACTCTGAGTATAAACAGGAAAAAAAGCTTCATAGAATTGGATTTGGCAATGATTCTTTCTATATGACGTGACACCAAAACCATAGGTAACCAAAGGAAAAAAATAGATAAATTGAACTTAATAAAAAAGTTCTGTGCATCAAAAGACAACTAACAGTGAAAAGGCAACCTAAGGAATAGGAAAAAAATATTGCAAACCGTGTATCTGATGAAGAGTTAAGGTCCAGAATATATAAAGAACTACACCCCCACCCCAAATTAAATGTAAAAAATGGGCAAAGGACTTCAATAGATGTTTCTTCAAAGAAGGTATGCAAATGGCACAGAAGCACAAGCAAAGATCCTCAACATCACTAATCATTAGAGAAACGTAAATCAAGACCACAATAAGAAACCTATAACCTGACACCCATTAGAATGGCTACTATCAAAAAACACAAACAGCCATGCAAAGTAACAAGTGTTGGTGAAGATGTGGAGCAATGGGAATGCTTATACACTGCTGATGGGAATGTACAATGTGGCAGCTACTTTTGAAAACAGGACGGTGATTCCTCAAAATAAATAAATAAACTTAGAATTACCATATGACCCAGCCAATCCACTTGTAGGTATATACCCCAAAGAACTGGAAGCAGTTTCTTGAAGGGATATCTGTATACCCATGTTCATAGCAGCATTATTCATGATAGTCCAAAGGTAGAAACAACTCAAGTATCCATTGATGGATAAATGGAGAAACAAAATGTGGTATATACATGTAAGGAATAGTATTCAGCCTTAAAGGAAACTCAGATACATGCTACAACATGGATGAACCTGAGGACATCGTACTAAGTAAAATAAGGCAGTCACACACACAAAGATACTCTATGATTCCACTTCTATGAAGTATATAGAACAGTCTAATTTAAAGAGATAGAAAGTAGAATGGTGGTTTCCAGGCCTGGGTGGGTGGGGAGGGAATGCGGAGTCATTATTTAATGGATATTGAGCTTCAGTTTTGCAGGTTAGAGTTCGGAGATGTAGAGTGGGGATGGTTGTACAACACCTTAATACTACTGAACTGTACACTTAAAGAAGGTTATGATAGTAAACTTTATGTTATATATATTTTACCACAATTAAATTTTTAAAAAAGCTTAAAAAAAGTCATGAGATGACCGTGACTGTCCCTTCTGCTACAAATTCTGTATTTCACTGCACACAAGGGAAGAAGTCTTTTTTTTTTTCCATTTATCCGTATCTTTTTTTTAAATTTTTTTTATTATAAATTTATTTATTTTAATTGGAGGCTAATTACTTTACAATATTGTATTGGTTTTGCCATACATCAACATGAATCCACCACGGGTGTACACGTGTTCCCCATCCTGAACCCCCCTCCCACCTCCCTCCCCGTACCATCCCTCTGGGTCATCACATTGCACCAGCCCCAAGCATCCTGTAACATGCATCGAACCTGGACTGGCGATTCATTTCATATATGATATTACACATGTTTCAATGCCATTCTCCCAAACCATCCCACCCTTGCCTTCTCCCACAGAGTCCAAAAGACTGTTCTATACATCTCTGTCTCTTTTGCTGTCTCACATACAGGGTTATTGTTACCATCTTTCTAAATTCCATATATATGTGTTAGTATACTGTATTAGTGTTTTTCTTTCTGGCTTACTTCACTCTGTATAATAGGCTCCAGTTTCATCCACCTTTATTAGAACTGATTCAAATGTATTCTTTTTAATGGCTGAGTAATACTCCATTGTGTATATGTACCACAGCTTGCTTATCCATTCATCTGCTGATGGACATCTAGGTTGCTTCCATGTCCTGGCTATTATAAACAGTGCTGCGATGAACACTGGGGTACACGTGTCTCTTTCCCTTCTGGTTTCCTCAGTGTGTATGCCCAGCAGTGGGATTGCTGGATCATAAGGCAGGTCTATTTCCAGTTTTTTAAGGAATCTCCACACTGTTCTCCATAGTGGCTGTACTAGTTTGCATTCCCACCAACAGTGTAAGAGGGTTCCCTTTTCTCCACACCCTCTCCAGCATTTATTGCTTGTAGACTTTTGGATCGCAGCCATTCTGACTGGCGTGAAATGGTACCTCATTGTGGTTTTGATTTGCATTTCTCTGATAATGAGTGATGTTGAGCATTTTTTCATGTGTTTGTTAGCCATCTGTATGTCTTCTTTGGAGAAATGTCTGTTTAGTTCTTTGGCCCAGTTTTTGATTGGGTCGTTTATTTTTTTGGAATTGAGCTGCAGGAGTTGCTTGTATATTTTTGAAATTAGGAAGAAGTCTTAAAGACACAGCCACTGACGTAAAGCAGGAGGTTGGTCCCTCCACTTAGAACCACAGTCCCTGCCATTCCACAGCTCTTCACAAACAACTTCTTTTCAAACCCTTGGTCTCAGTCAAGCCTTACAACAGTGCTGTAGAATCAGCAGAGTGGTATTACTGCCCGTGTTACAGAGGAAGAAAGTGGGTCTCAGGGGCCCAGGGCACTGAGTTAACACATGGACATGCAGGGCTGAGTCACACTCTCCCCATTACCTTCCTTGGAAACCTTATGGGAGAGCTCTCAAAGTTCTTGTCGACACTGCACTCGGCAGCTTGCCTGGGAGGGGAGCCCTGTTGACAGCTTTAGATTTCTCCCCTAACATCTTGACTCTTACCTAGTAGTTTCCTCTTGGTTAAAGAACTTAAAGTCTTAAGTCCTTTAAGACTTAAAGAACTTAGTCTCAAGCCTCTTGCAAAGTATTTTCAGGAAAAGGAAGGAGATGAAAATTTATTGAGTACCCACCAAAACTACTTTTCCTGCACAGCAACTCACAGAGAAGCAAAATTTGAGAGATGAGGAAGATGTGGTCTTAGGGTACCAGGATCCCTTGGCCAGAGAGTGAGGTGGGCTGCAGTGGAGAACGGTGAGTCAGTCACCCTCTGCCACTTTCCCCAAAAACTGAAGGCCCAGTGTCAAAATGCTCTGTGCACCAATGCTAAATATTTGAGCAGAAGAGCTGAACAAGCAGGCTTTCTCTCCAGACAGACAAGACCAATCTGCTCGCCTCAGTGAGCTCTCCTGGTTGGAAGCATCCCCTGAGCTGCTGGTAAGTGCCAGGCATTGTACAAAGCATTGAGATGCAGTGGGAAGGGGGCAGGGCAGGCGGGTAGTGATGCTCCCCGGTCCACCACCCACCCGGTAGGCAGGAAATAAACATGAAAACAAATGCACAGATGTGGTGGAGCATGCTGTGTGACGTCCAGTGAGGGAAACAGACAGGGTGATACTTGACAGAGCAGGTAGGGGAACTGAGTGGGTCTCTGAGGAGGTGATGTTTCAGTTGTGACCTAAAGAGAGAGATGACAGGAATAGAGCAAAGGGGAGAAGTCACCAGACAGGGGACAGATGGCAAATGCAGGTGACCTCTTGTCACATAGAGCTTGGCAAAGGAAAGAGGTACATGAGAGAAGGGCAGGCAGAGAGGGGAGCAGTGACCAGCTCAAGGGGAACCTTGATGGCCATTTTATATTGGATTGGATTTTATTCTGGAAGCAAAGGGAATTTGTGAAGAGTTTTTGAACATGTAGGGGAAGGCGGCACTGCCACAGAGGCCCCTAGCATCCCAAACTGCAGAGGAAGCTGGGGACAGCTCCTCCTTCACTGCTTCACACATCAACACAGCGTGGCCTATCACCTCCACAAAAATTCCTGCTACCTGTATGGAAAAAATCTAGCCAACATGTTTTAGGAGTTATAGGATACATACATTTTTCAATGTTTCTTGTAGGTTTTATGGTGACTTAACTAAGATCATGGCATCTGGTCCCATCACTTCATGGGAAATAGGTGGGGAAACAGTGGAAACAGTGACAGACTTTATTTTTGGGGGCTCCAAAATCACTGCAGATGGTGAGTGCAGCCATGAAATGAAAAGATGCTTACTCCTTGGAAGGAAAGTTATGACCAACCTAGATAGCATATTCAAAAGCAGAGATATTACTTTGCCAACAAAGGTCCGTCTAGTCAAGGCCATGGTTCCAGTGGTCATGTATGGATGTGAGAGTTGGACTGTGAAGAAAGCTGAACACTGAAGAATTGATGCTTTTGAACTGTGGTGCTGGAGAAGACTCTTGAGAGTCCCTTGGACTGCAAGGAGATCCAACCAGTCCATCCTAAAGGAGATCAGTCCTAGGTGTCATTGGAAGGACTGATGCTGAGGCTGAAACTCCAATACTTTGGCCACCTCATGCAAAGAGTTGACTCATTGGAAAAGACCCTGATCTGGGAGGGATTGGGGGCAGGAAGAGAAGGGGATGGCAGAGGATGAGATGGCTGGATGGCATCACCGACTAGATGCACATGAGTTCGGGTGGACTCCAGAAGTTGGTGATGGACAGGGAGGCTTGGCAAGCTGCGCTTCATGGGGTTGCAAAGAGTCGGATATGACTGAGGGACTGAACTGAACTGAACTGAACTTAATATTGATGTTGAGCCATAAACAGAGTCGGGGCAGTTTGATTAAAAAAGTAGCAACTTCATGCCAAATAGGCAGTTTTTTCTTCCCCTCTCCTCCCTTCCCCCCTCCCTTGGCTTCTGTCTCTTCTTTTTTTCCCATTCCCTCCCCTCTCTCCCTCTTTCCCTTCTGTCCCCTTCTTTTTATTTTGCAAGTGTGCTTCAATCTAATATCTGGCTCTTGCTTGAATATAGCAGTTTCCCTAAGTTCTTTAGAATCAAATCCTGAAGTCAGGGACCAACCCCAATTTAATAGTGGCCCTGGCCTCTAGACAGAGAAGGCAATAGCACCCCACTCCAGTACTCTTGCCTGGAAAATCCCATGGGCGGAGGAGCCTGGTAGGCTGCAGTCCATGGGGTCACTAAGAGTTGGACACGACTGAGCGACTTCACTTTCACTTTTCACTTTCATACATTGGAGAAGGAAATGGTAACCCACTCCAGTGTTCTTGCCTGGAGAATCCCAGGGATGGGGGAGCCTGGTGGGCTACCGTCTATGGGGTCGCACAGAGTCAGACATGACTGAAGTGACTTAGCAGCAGCAGCAGCAGCAGCTGGCCTCTAGAAGGCATACATAGACACTGTAGATGCCTTGCAGAGTGCCCTGGATGGGAAAAAAAAAATTACAAAAAAGCATCCAACAAGTAATCCTCACCCCCTTTCCCAACCTCCCCAGAAACTCTCCAGAAACTTAATTTTTATAGGGCCAACCACAGAACGATAGGGAGGCCCACAGTGCAAGAACTTGGGGAGAGAAAAGATGATGAAAAAAAGACTTCCAGAAGAAAGGAACTCACATTTTGAATAGGAATGGTATTTAAAAGAAAAACAAAGCCCAAATCCCAAACATCCCATCCAACAGGAAATTATCAGCAGTGTTTAGAAATTCCAGGGAGTACACCCTGGGACAGCTGAAAAACTGGCACAGGGACTTCAGTTTTGTTGAGGAGGAGTGATGGGTGGGTTAGCCAGTTCCCCAAACATCTGGGGGTGGGTGTGCTCAGTGTCCTGACATTCCCCTGACACCCTGGGAGGGCAAAGAAGTCAATGGTGGGCAGGAGGAGCCCAGTAAGGTGGTGTGGCCCTCTGTTACTTTTGCTACATGCCTTCTGTAGTTAGCAGATATTAATCATACACATGCTAGGGTGCCAGGCACTCTGCTAGGCACTGGGGACCCAGTAAAAAAGACAGCTTGAGTTCCTGCCCTCAAGTAGAGCCTCCCCACTGCTTTGGGAACAGTGTTTCTTGACTGGGGAGTTTCCTTAGATTGTTGATCAGAGGGACCTGCCCTACCTTAGCAGAGTGGCAGGAGAGTGACCCCAATGTGCTCTCCCTGAAATTTCCGCCATGAGAAGAGTACAATAAAATTGGGGGAAACATAGTTGGAGTAGACTTGTCCATGTTCTGCAGAGAAACCCCTGCAGGTGTTTCCATCTGGAGCCTCAGAGCTGCCCTGACACCTGCTCCTTCAGCCTACCCCTACATTCTGAACTGCTGCAGAGCCACCTGATAAATACCAGTTCTGTAGATTAGCCCGCACTGGTGTCTGTTGCTTACAACCAACAATCCTCAACGATCAGAAGGTGACTAAGAAGGAGATGGAGACAGACGATTGCCTTTGTAATTTAGATAAAAACTGAGAACTGTTAAGTCTAAATCTTTATTACCAGCAATACCTTTACTACTTTAGGTCTTTTAGCCTAAATGATTGAAATAGGCTTCTTCTGGTCTCCTTGCTTCCTCTTTAGAATGATTATCCTAACAAGTTTCCCCACGTCTCCAGAACCATCAGTCTCCTTAGCCTGCCAAAATCTGGTCCCAACCCGCCTTTGGAGCCTGCCACCATCATTTAGCACATTCAACGCGCAGGCTAACAAATGCTTCATGCAATTGCCAGGCTCAGCGTTCTTGCTCAAGGTCTTCCTTCAACCAAGAATGTCTTTCCATGTTTCTGGGCTCTTTGTAAATTCTGCTGCATCCTAAAAATCTCACTTGAGGGGCTTCCCTGGTGGCTCAGTGGTAAAGAATCCACCTGCGCATCTGCCAACACAGGAGACATGGGTTCGACCCCTGGTCCAGGAAGATCCCACATGGCTTGGGGGAACTAAGCCTGTGTGCCACAACTATTGAGCCTGTGCTCTAGAGTCCAGGGGCCACAAATGCTGAAGCCCGAGCACTAGAGTCCATGCTCCTTAACAAGAGAAGCCACCACAATAAACCTGTGCACCATAGCTAAGAGTAGTCCCTGTTCTCAGCAACTGGAGAAAAACCTGCAGCAATAAAGACCCAGCACAGCCAAAAATAAGTTTAAAAAATTATATTTTAAAAAACTCTCACTTGAAATGTTATTTCTGATATAAAGCCATTACAGAATGCCTAGAAGAAATCAATCACGTCTCCCTCTGTGTTTCCACAACCTCACTTTGTATTGCTACTGTTTCCCTCTGTCTTGACCCTGAGATAGTTGTATGCATATCTGTATGTCTCTCTAGACTTGACTTCATTGAACACGGCCTCTGTCTCTGGCCTCCCAAAGCTTAGCCTTCCTGAAGCCAGGATAAACAGACAAGTTGGTAGAATTAACTCAATTTATATATTAGTCATAGGCCTCTAAGAGTTATTGGGCTTCCCTGGTGGTTCAGACAGTAAAGAATCTGCCTGCAAAGCAGGAGACCTGGATCTGATCCCTGGGTTGGGAAGATCCCCTGGGGAGGGGCGTGGCAACCCACTTTAGTATTCAGTTTATCTGAACAAAACCATAATTAGAAAAGATACATGCACTGCAATATTCATTGAAGAATTATTTATAATAACCAGGACATGGAAGCAATCTAAATGTCCATCAATGAAGAAATGGACAAAGAAAATGTATATATATGTGTGTGTGTGTGTGTGTGTGTGTATACACAATGGAATATTACTCAACCATAAAAAGGAATGATATGGTGCCATTTGCAGCAACATGGATAGACCTAGAGATTGTCACACTGAGTGAAGTCAGAAAGAGAAAGACAAATATCATATGATATCACTTATATGTGGAATCTAAAAAAAATGGTACAAATGAACCTATTTACAAAACAGAAATAGTCAGAGATGTAGAAAACAAACACGGTTGCCAAGGGGGAAGTGAGGAGAAGGGATAAATTGGGAATTAGGACTGATACATACACACTTCTGTTAGAGAACTGTCAAATGGGCTTTAGAAAGCATTACTATGAACAAAGCTAGTGGAGGTGATGGAATACCAGTTGAGCTATTTCAAATCCTGAAAGATGATGCTGTGAAAGTGCTGCACACAATATATCAACAAATTTGGAAACTCAGCAGTGGCCACAGGACTGAAAAAAGTCAGTTTTCATTCCAATCCCAAAGAAAGGCAATGCCAAAAAATGCTCAAACTATCGCACAATTGCATTCATCTCACACGCTAGTAAAGTAATGCTCAAAATTCTCCAAGCCAGGCTTCAGCAATACATGAACCCTGAACTTCCAGATGTTCAAGCTGGTTTTAGAAAAGGCAGAGGAACCAGAGATCAAATTGCCAACATCCGCTGGATCATGGAATAAGCAAGAGAGTTCCAGGAAAACATCTATTTCTGCTTTATTGACTATGCCAAAGCCTTTGACTGTGTGGATCACAATCAACTGTGGAAAATTCTGAAAGAGATGGGAATCCCAGAGCACCTGACCTGCCTCTTGATAAATCTATATGCAGGTGAGGAAGCAACAGTTAGAACTGGACATGGAACAACAGACTGGTTCCAAATAGGAAAAGGAGTGTGTCAAGGCTGTATATTGTCACCCTGCTTATTTAACTTCTATGCAGAGTACATCATGAGAAACGCTGGACTGGAGGAAGCACAGCTGGAATCAAGATTGCCGGGAGAAATATCAATAACCTCAGATATGCAGATGACACCACCTTTATGGCAGAAAGTGAAGAAAAACTAAAGAGCCTCTTGATGAAAGTGAAAGAGGAGAGTGAAAAAGTTGGCTTAAAGCTCAACATTCAGAAAACGAAGATCATGGCATCCGGTTTCATCACATCATGGCAGATAGATGGGGAAACAATGGAAACAGTGGCTGACTTTATTTTTCTGGGCTCCAAAATCACTGCAGATGGTGATTACAGCCATAAAATTAAAAGACACATACTCCTTGGAAGGAAAGTTATGACCAACTTAGACAGCATATTAAAAAGCTGAGACATTAGTTTGCCAACAAAGGTCCATCTAGTCAAGGCTATGGTTTTTCCAGGGGTCATGTATGGATGTGAGAGTTGGACTAAAAAGAAAGCTGAGCACTGAAGAATTGATGCTTTTGAACTGTGGTGTTGGAGAAGACTCTTGAGGGTCCCTTGGACTGCAAAGAGATCCAACCAGTGCATTCTAAAGGAGATCAGTCCTGGGTGTTCTTTGGAAGGAATGATGCTAAAGCTGTAACTCCAATACTTTGGCCACCTGATGCGAAGAGCTGACTCATTTGAAAAGACCCTGATGCTGAGAAAGATTGAGGGCAGGAGGAGAAGGGGATGACAGAGGATTAGATGGTTGGATGGCATCACCGACTCAATGGACATGGGTTTGGGTGGACTCCGGGAGTTGGTGATGGACAGGGAGGCCTGGCGTGCTGTGGTTCTTGAGGTCGCAAACAGTCAGACATGACTGAACGACTGAACTGAACTGAACTGAAGAACCTACTATATAGCAGAGGGAACTCTACTTACATGGGACTTAATGACTTACATGGGAAGAGAATCTAAAGAAGAGTGGGTATATGTATTACTGATTCAATTTGCTGTACAGCAAAAAGCAATACAACATTGTAAATTAACTATGAGTAAGTACTATATTCCAATACAAATTAATTTTTAAAGTTAACCTTACTGGAAGAAGGGCAGTCCAAAGCAAGTAAGAATGTTTTGCACTGAAAAAAGGTGATCTGAACATCAAGAGTCAGGTTCTGACCATGCACACAGAAACCAAAGCTCGCTACGGTCTCCTTCCTAACTCTGCCTCTGGGCTATTATTTTATCACTCTGTGGCTTTCTTCATTTGATAATTGCTCTCTCTCCTTCCAGCTACACTGTAACCATCCAGTTCACCATAGCATGCCCAATCCTCAGCAAAGATGCTTAGCACATGCCAGGAGTTGAGAAAGTTATAGCTGAATGAACAAAGAAGTGAATGCACTTAACCTTTATTTACTCTGAAATGAGTTCTAACTCAGACCCACCAAC
This sequence comes from Bubalus kerabau, assembly GCF_029407905.1. Lineage (NCBI taxonomy): Eukaryota > Metazoa > Chordata > Mammalia > Artiodactyla > Bovidae > Bubalus > Bubalus kerabau. The sequence goes on along the minus strand of NC_073633.1, from coordinate 57,424,196 downwards.
AACATTTGCAATTCTGGGTGCAGGAGTAGAAAGAAATCTCAGAAATCAAATGTCTGAATATTTGAAAGTTACCAAATATGCTAAAAAGTTATTTTTATGAAATGCTCTCCTTTTCCCTTAACAAGTATGCCTCTGTGACTTCTTCACATTCTGCTCTGAGACGAGGTGGCATAGGACAGGCTGTTCTCAGTCTTTTGTTTCCCTCCCCAGCCTGGCTCTGCTTTGTACGTTAGGACCCACACACCCCAGGGGTGTCCACACTGTCCGTCAATTGCTGCCCTTGGCTAGTCCTTGTATCTCAGATACACATTACCGGGATGGCCTGGCCTCAGAGGACAGACCCAGGGATGAGACCCTCAAAGACCTGGAAACAGGATCAAGGACTTTTAGGGTCTTATACCAGGGCATAGTCTAAAAACGAGGTATGGATTCTAGTTGGATGAGTCCCTGTAGCTTGCATTCTCCTCACTTTATGGGGAGGGGAATGGCCAGACAAGGGCCAGGGGGAACCAGAGGAGGGTCCCCTCAAGCCTAGGTCTGAACCTATTCATAAAGTCCCTACTCTGTACTGGTTTTCCTTTGGAGTTTGAAAACTCATCATCAGTGCAGAAAGAGCCAGAGCAGTGGGTCACCTGGACACATGGGTGAGAGTGAAGCCTGATGTTCCTCAGTGGCAATCCCCTTTTCAGGCAGCAGTGGGAACCCCTCGCAGACCACAGGTGTGCTTGGTCAGGAACGTCTAGAAGCTTCTGTCCCTTAATGTTATTACTGCCATTAAGTGAGGGTACTTCAAAATCCCCTTGGACAGACCGGGTGGGTGGGGAGCCCCTAAGGGTGATGGTGATACTGCAGTTCTCCCGGTTGAGCAAAACCAGCGGCGGGTGCTTTAAAGCAAGGAGATTTTCTGCACGGATGCTTTCCAATGGGCTCCTGCAGACAGCTGGGGCCAAGCTTTTGAAATATTTCTAGCCTCTGTGTTCCTGCTGTGAAGTCTTTCGAGAAACAATTTAGGAGCAAGGAGCTGTTTGCTATTCTGGGGCAGGGGGTATGCAGATGAAAGGGCAGATGGGTTGGAGAGGGATAATTCCCCAAGTACCCATAAAATTTTTGATCTTTGGCCCCTGCTGTAAAGTGATTCTGGGAATACCAGTCAGACGGGAGAGCCAGGCTCTGTGGACCTGGAGCTTCCCGTGACCTCCGTCTGGGCACCTGGGACAGTCTTTGTCACCCAGGGCACTGAGATGGGGACTCTCACGGCTCCTGGAGTCTCCAGAGACCTGTTGGCAATCAGAAGAGTCTCAGGCCAGATGACACTGAGGGTTAGGGGAGGTCGGATGAGATGGCAAAACCCTGTCTAGGTAGTAGGCTCAAAGAAATAAATATTCACCAAGGAAATGAACTTCTTTTTCCTATAAATGTGTTTTGGCTGATGGTCCAATTCTCTGGGGCTCAGGTGAGCCAAAGCTGTGTGGTAACTTAGCCCACTGTCAAGCGACCTTGAGTTAACCCTGGGATCTGTCACCTCCTGGCTGGAAGTGAAGGGAAGTGAAGTTGCTCAGTCATGTCTGACTCTTTGCGACCCCATGAACTGTAGCCCATCAGGCTCCTTGGTCCATGGGCTTTTCCAGGCATGAATACTGGAGTGGGTTGCCATTTCCTTCTCCAGGGGATCTTCCCAACCCAGGGATCGAACCCAGGTCTCCCACACTGTAGGCAGATGCTTTACAATCTGAGCTATCTTCCTGGCTGGGGGAAACTGGCCAAATTATTTGCCCTCCCTGCCTTCACTTGCTTTGCAGCTCAAAGAAGTGAAGCTCTCTTCTCAGGAGTGGTAGAGTCCAATGGAAATGTCTTCATGTACTCCTCATATTCAACTGATTTCCCGATTTCCATCATTCTGATGACATTATCCTTTAAAGTGGGTTGGGATTTTGAGTTTTGGAGTCAGATTTAAATTCAGCCCCAGCTTAGTCTTAGAAAATGATGTAACCTTGGGTGTGTGTTGGTCACCTCTTTGAGCATCAATTTCCTTATCTGTAAAATGGAATAATATCACTTGCTTGTCCAGTTGTTTGGAGAATTAAAGGAGATAATAGCCTTGGATGCTGGTTCACATTCTCCACCTCTGCAGAGCAGCATTGCCCCTGGGGTTGGCAAGTCTGGCAGCTCACCAAGGACCCCACAGATATGAGCTTTCTGGACTCTGAGTGAGTCTTACAGGGACCACTGTTGAAGTGGGCACAGCTTTCTTCAGGCAAAGTGTTGTATTTTCCTGGTGGGGAACTCTGTGGTCAGTTCTAGATGAAAGAAAGGCACATGGCCTAAAAGAAGGGCTTAATGAAGCAGGCTCCATTGTGATCAAGGTGAAGGCCTCCTGTCTAGAAGGTATGGTAAGAAGCAAAGTGATAGAGGTTGAAAGGCTTATCCAGAACAGGAGGCTCTTTGGTTCAATGGAAAGAGGCTGGATTTGGAGTAAATTGGGCTGGGACACTGTTTAAGATGACTATGTGTCCCTGGTCCTCAATAACATAACTGTCATTCAGCTGGAGCTAAATAAGTACATGCTTAATGAATGGAGGAGGGAAGGAAAGAAGGAAGGATGTAGGGGGAGGGTGCTAAGCTTGATTCCTTGCTCAATTCCTGGTAAAATATGGATAATAATATTTACCACACAGGTTTTGTTATGAGGATTCAAGGCAACACTTGTGTTTTCATCTGTAAAGTGCTACCCATCTATGAATGATACCATTATCATGTCATAACAGTATCATTTGTATTAGAACTGATAGTTATAGGAAATAAGAGAAAGTGAACATGGAGATTGAGGTGGATGTCAGTCAGGGTGAAAATTTCATAATCACTGCCTTGAAAGCAATGCCATTTTTATGATGACCAACCAACCCATCAGGAAAAGGGCTCCCAACTGTATCTCAACATGGGCATCAACTCTATGGATTCATTTTCTTGCCCTCAATTTTCAGGAAAAAAGAGGCAAAATCACAATAAAATCACTTAGCAAGTATTTATCATCTGAGTTTGATCTGTGCATGTGTGCATGCTAAGACACTTCAGTCGTGTCCAACTCTGTGTGGCCCTGTGAACTGTAGCCCTCCAGGCTCCTTTGTTCATGGGATTCTCCAGGCAAGAATACTGGAGTGGGATGCTGTGCCCTCCTCCAGGGGATCTTACCTACGCAGGGATTGAACCTGCATCTCTTACATCTAACCTGCATTAGCAGATGGATTCTTTACCACTAGCGCCAATATAGTAACTCAACCATCAACTCTCATTCTATGGGATAAAGACACTGAGATTCACACTCATTAGCAACATCCTCAGTTCAAGCTTCCTCCACAAAATTTGTGTTTCAAGGCAAGACATTTAGCAGTTTTGTTCCAAGTGATGTATGTGCAAATCTTCTGTTTTTAACAGCGCTGCCTTACTTAATTTTTGTCACCCCACTTGCAGGCTTAGCCCAGTAGTTAGTCTGTGCCAGGGGCTGGGGTTGCATCACGAGAACAAGACACAGGTCTTGCCCTCAAGAAGGATATAGCCTGAGGTAGACAGACAAACAGCAGGCAATTATAATAGTAATAATTGCTCATATAACATGCTTCATTGCTTTTGGATAATCATTGAAATTCTTTGTGTTTCTAAGTTGTTTCATAGCTAGCCCAATCAATGGAGCCAGAGTCAAAGAGGAAAATAAAGTAATCCTGAGCTCCTATTTTGTGCATATGTGTGGGTTTTACACGTATATTATTTGAGGTGTCAGCAGCACATCACCCCCACCCCCATGCTCAAAAGGGACAGGTAGTATATGTCCTTTTTTTGCGACAGGAGTCATTAAGACAGAAAAGTTAGCACTAACTTCTAGCACAGGGTCCTATAATGATTAAGAGGGGTCTGTCTTACACTGAAATCTTGCTCTTTCAACTGTACCACTTACACTTGAATAATGTGCCCAAGTAAACAAAAACAATTTTCACCCACCTATTAAATGCTTGTGGCAATTCCAGAGGACTAGAGTGAGAATGTATTCAGTGAGGCACTCAGATGTGAGACCAAGTCTGGGGCTTAGGCTTTTATCAAAATGAGCCAACAGTGTTACCTCCCAAGCATCACCTAAGATGAAGTGAATGTTCTATGGTGTCTTGGCAGTAGGGAGAAGTGGTTAATGGCACATTTGGCTTCAACAGTCCTGGTCTGAGTTGTAAATCTGCCTTTTAAGTCTATGTGATTTTGAGCAAATTCCTCATTGAAAAGTGGGAATTGCAATGACCTACCTTATAGGACTGCTGTATTAAATCAGATAATGTCTAAAAAGTGCCTATTAATATGAAGTGGAAGTCCTGGCAGTGACTATTAGCTCCCTTTTTGTATTCTTTAGATATTTCCAAAGCTAGAGTGTGATGCTGGGGGATCAACTGGAAAGGCTCAGTGCAGAGTGGACTTAAACGTTAGACAGGTGAACTCTGAAGGATTCAATGCACCGCATCAAAAGACCTGTGCACATGTCTTTTGGAAGTTTGAGGACTCTTGCAGGCCATCTATAGGCTTTCTTAGTTTGTATCTCATAGTGCCTAGCAGAAAGTGCTACTGGTAATTGAATGGTTAAGAGCTTGTATACCAATAGAGCACTTTACTGGAAGTACAACCCCCGTCCCCACAGAATCAGTTTATTAGGAGTCCCAGTTCCTTAGCATCTTATGATACCTCTAAGAAGGTAGTCTGGCTGGGTGTCCAAGGGGACTGTCCCTTGAGTGTGAAGTGAGCTCTCACTGTTCTGTATGTACTAGACTCTCACCCAGCAGAGGCCAACATCCTGACTCCAAAAGGATTCTTAAAGATGTTGACTTTCCCAATTCCCCCAGTCAGTTCTGGTTCCAGTGACTCTTTCCATGCCAGCTACATGTGGGCTGTGCGTGGACTGAAAAGGAACCTCTATTCACCCCATCAGTTCTGAGACATCAGGGATGCCACTAGAGAGCCAGTTAGTTAAAAGCAAATATGGCTCAAAAGCAAATATGTCCAATCAGTTGTTCTCTATTTGAAAAAATAAAGTAGGTTTTGTTGCTGTTGTTGCAGTTAAGTAAAATCAAGTTTTAAATCTTATTCTAATATTTTTGTCCCCCCTCCACTGACATACTTACTTTATTGTTTTTAGAGAGTAGCTTGTCTAAACAGAAATTATTACTTAGAGTGCTTTTTAAAAAACTTTTTGTTTGATACTGGAGTGTAGCCAATTAACAATGTTGTGACAGTTTCAGGCACAGAGCAAAGGGACTCAAGCCATACCTGTCAAGGTATCTATTCTCCCCCAGGCCCCATCCCATCCAGGCTGCCACATAACATTGAGGCGAGTTCCCTGTGCTATACAGTAGGTCCTTGGTAGTTATCCATTATAAATATAGCAGTGTGTACATGTCCATCCCAAACTCCCTAACTATTCTTCCCCCGCATCATTCCCCCTGGTAACCTATTTAGAGAGCTTAACAGAAGCAATGTAGTACTGGCTTAAACAATCAGGAACTTCACTATTGCATAGAGCTAGAATTCAGAAGTAGGGTAGACTCCAGGATTGAGGCTGCAGCTTCGTGAAGTCATTGAGGAGCCCAGTTCTCTGGGCATCTTAGCACCACCAACCTTTATGTGTCAGCTTTGCACTCATGCTAACTCCTCTCAGTCAGAATATTCAAAGGAAGAGAAAGATACTGTTTATGTGTCCATGTATTTATACCTCATCAGCTGGCAAACTTCCCGTCACGTATTACCGGCCAGGATTGGGTCCCAGGCGCATTCCCAAACAAATTCCTGGCAAGAGAGATGGGATGACCACAACTGGCCCAAATGAATACTTCAGGGTGGGATGGGTGTTCGGTCAGGAAGTCATAGGCACTATTCTAAGCACGCAGTTTCAGGTTGGCGTCCACTCCAGTACAATGAATGCAATATGTTCTTAGCACACGGCTGAGAGTAATGGCAGAAAAGATTTAGACTTTACCATTCAAACTTGTTTAACTTTGCTGCTGCACTGAGCTTCCCCAACACCATAGTCTAGCTAAATAGACAAATTTTAAGGACTCCACACTGTCTGTACACTCATGATGCCCATCAATGCTACCAAAGAAGGAACCCAGGAGTGGCCCAAAGCCCAGCTCTGCAGTTTGGCAGGTCCACTGAGCCTCTCATCCATATCCCTTCCTGAAGTCAGGATGGATGGTTAGTGCAGGGCTGGCTCTCTCAACCCAGCTCACGCAGAGAGAGGAATTCCCAAGTTGCATTAGTCTGGGCAGGCTTTTCTGCTTTCCACTGCATTGCTTACCCACTGATTAGCTGTGAATATCGAATGAGGCCGAGACAACATCACTGTGGTCATTGGAATAATAAAATCGAGTCATTCCATCATTTCACTTTTCCTTTGAGGGGGAAAAAGCTTGGAACACAAGGCCCATCAAGGCCTTTCCTGTTTCTGATGTCTCTATCACAGACTTGGCTCCAAAGGTTAAATGTTTTGGATTACAAAATGTACATTATATGAGGGTCTTCCTATAAATCAACAAGGCAGGTATGTTAAACACAGAAAAATATCTACAGCTGTTCTCTTACTCATCCTGCTTGTTATTTAACTCAGCCTGGGCCCTAAGGAACATTTTTAGTTGTACTGTCAACAGTTTCAAAACAAAGAAGAAACTGCAACTGGCAAATGAGGAACCCAGCTGGTCCTCTGTTTAGGCTCCCACTGCATATACTTTAATCCTGACACCTGCAAGCTATTTAATCAGGATTTACAATTGAACATGAAGGATGAGGGGTCCGCAGGGCTGTGTTCTTCGTGTTTGGATTGCAAATGATGGAGAAAAACTTTGTTATCGGATGTTGTAGTTATTTGAAGTTGGGTGCCCTCTAACCCACGGGGAACTCGGCATCATTTATCACTCCCCAGAAAAAACTCAGCTCAGGCAGACGCTGCCCCTCACAGCCTAACATTCTATTTTTGCTTCTCCTGTATTCTAGAGTAAACAAACTAGGAATTTATGAACAATGAGAAAAATAATTTCCGGAGAACAGATGGCAAGAGAAAGTTCTGAGTGAAATAAGGAAAGCAAGTCTGGAATTTGACAAAGCAACAAGCAGACAAGGGCATTTGCATACAAGATGGTCAAGGCCTGCAGTGTACAAAGAGTTCTCTACTCACAAATGTACCCTTTCATGGAAAAGAGCAGTCTTGAGCCAGAATGAAAGTAAGGCCGTTCTGCCCAATGCTTCAGATAGAATTTAAGGTTGCTCATAAATGCACAAAGTTCCTATGCAAATAAAGAGAATGCACTAATTCTGGACTTAGAAAAATTCCCTTGGGACTAGCACTTTGGAATGGAAACTTTCTGTTAGTTAAGAACCTTCTAAAATAGAGTGACTGAGACAAGCCCAGAGGAACGGCTATGATCAATACTTATTGGGTCCCCATTGGCCTGAGTGCTTTGGAGGTGGACAAAGAAACAGAAGACACAGGTCCTGCCCTCACTGAGCTTCCAGTCTACTCGAGGGGAGAAAAAGACCCCCACTGAAATAATAACAGGATAGAATGATGTGCAATAGAAAGAATTTCAGAGAAGGGATGATTACTGTCCCCTGGAGTAGTCAAAGAAAACTTTCTGAAGAACTTGGAGGTTTGAGTTAAAAATGTAAGTGGCTGAGGCAATGGTTCTCAACATATTTTAGCACAAAGCACCCCCAATGATAGTTCCCGGACATTTACATGTAGAACCTATTCAACGAGAAATACTTAACAAAAAACTATGAATTTGTTACCATTGAAAGATGTTTGTATTTTTCACCATAGCAGTATTTACATGTGTTTGAAAAACAGTACACGTAGGTGTGATGTATTGTCAACGTACAAGATATGCTTTCCATATGGCCTCATATCTCTTCCTTGTAATAGCTCTGCTATTTTAGCCCAGTGGTCTGATGTCTACAGGTTAGTAAACACTGGCTTAGACTAACATGTTTGAGTGCTTATGAAACTGCCCTCAGAGCATATGCCTAATAAAATTGGACAGATGGCCCTCTGTTGATGCCTTCAGAAATACTTCAGGAGCAGTGGGGGACTTGGGTGTGGCTTTAGTGGCAACCTTCCTTCAACATCTCTGCTGGCATTTCGGTACCTTGAGCTATTGCTCTCTCCTTTGACCCCTGCAATGTGCCCAGGTTGGTGAGTGGCTTAAGTTTTAGGGATCTAGCATCAAAGTTAGAGATGACGGGCCACATTATGTATTGCCTTTTACTGGACCCAGACCAGCTTAGATAGAAAATTCCTCACATCTCAAGAACCTATGTGTCTTTTAAAGACCAGAGAACTAGATTTAACAATATCTCTCAGAAATTCCTTGTCCCAGTGAATAAAGAATACACTTTTCTTCACATTCAAGTATAATCTGCTTGCTTTTTTGGGTAATATCCAAAACATAGGAAAGCAGATAAACTCAGTCAGTATTCTGTTCTGATCATTTTGGCCTGTGTCTTTAACAGTTTTTTTTTTAAATGTATGCATTTACATATATGCACAGATATTTTTACAAAATTGGAATCATTCTATACATGCCATTTTATAACCTGATTTTTTCCAGGTAATGTGTTGTGTTTAGTTCCCTTGTCCATACACATTTTCCAAATCCTGACTTTTTAATGCCTGTATAGCATTTGATCACGTCACTTTTCCAATCATTATTTAATTAATCCTTTTTTTTTTTTTTTTGGTTAAACATTTAGTTTGCTTCCATGTTTTCTAAACCTTAAAACAATGTGGTGATGAATGTATTTATAAAAACCTTTATGCTTACTGCAAAGAAAATGCAACTTCAATTTGATCAAGTATCTTGAATTCTATAGTTTACTCCCGGATTTTACCATCTCATTTTGACTTTTTCTACCAGTTTCAGACTCAGTTTGGGATCTCTGCATTTAGCTATTGGTCAAAGTCCACAGAATAAAAAGCAGTGAGGTGGTTTCTTTCCAGATGAGTTGGGAGAATCAGAAAAGTATAAACCTTATTCTCACCCTACTCTTCCTGGAGGCTGAAGAGGTAGATCACCTCACAACAACTTAAGTGCTGTGAGGTGTTGATGGGAGAGGAATTTGAAGTAGAAACTCCCCACTTGGACAGCAAGGAAAGCTCAGAGAAGGACGCAGTACGTAAACTCTTGCTTAGAAGAGGAAGCTTGAGCTGGGTTCACCATGGAAGGCTACATTCCTATCCAGCGGCAGTGGGGTTGGAGCCCAGAAATGTGATGGTGTTTTTCTCACTTCTGCATCTTTCTTGTATAGTTTTCCTCACTACAGAGCTGACATTTTAGGGTAAGCATTATTGAAGAAAAATTATTCCTGTTACTTGTTAAAGGAATAGAAATGCAGACATTAAGAACAGACCTGGACACAGTGGGTAAGAGAGAAGGTGGGATGAATTGAGAGAGCAGCATTGAAACATACACGGTATCAAAGATCAGACCAAGAGTGGGAGATTTACATTAAACTAACTTAGCAGGATTCTTGTTATGAAATCAGCAGGCCAACGACAGAGCCCAAGGTCTGAGGCTAGTTGGAAAGAGGACTCAGAGGAGCATGATTCAAGGAGTCTTTGTCAACATCTGTTTCCTGAAGTGTCTAATCTCTCATTGTGATGTTTCTCAGTTTCTCCCCCATGGAAAAAATGTGAACTCAACTTTTAGGAAGAAGTTTCCATTTGATGCTTTGCAGTTCCCATTTCTCTTTCTGTTTCTCTGCTCTGCTCTCTTCTCTCCTAACCCCATCACTTCTTCCTGTCCTTCCACCTCCCAAACCTGTGCCCTCTTACCCACAACCTTGGCCCCTCATACCCACTTTCCTTTCCTTACACATCTTTAAGCACAGACTTCACAGAGTCATTCGCTCAGTCTATCACAGTACTTCTTTCTCTGGCACCTCTGGTGGAGGGAATCATCAATGTCTGATAGATCATGGATCTCAAAGGCTCTGCCTTCCCTGTGGCATCTCCCCTCTTAATCTTACATACCTGACCCATTAACTTATTCTCAGCCTTCAATTTAGAAAATTTGTTTAGAAGATTTGTTAATCAATTTAGAAGATTGGTTAATCTCACTACATTACACAGTCAGATGTAGTAAGACAATTTGTTTCTAAAAGAGCACTTTGAGAGTAAAACGAGGTACTACTATTAACTACACTGAATAAGTTGAGACTGTCTCCAGTAAACCCAGTTATATGATTAATTTTGCCCTTACTTTCATCCCTAGTCTCTGCAAGTTCTCTGTCAAATAGAGTCAAGAACAAATTATCATCCTAAGAATTTTAAGTACAAAATTTTGAAATTTTTATTAATCAGTTAAAGATGGTGGGATAAATCAGGTCAGCATTGTGCTACCAATGAAGAAAGGTTTTGTCAAACAAACAGCATAATACAGCCTTACAGAAGAACCTGGGTAACATGGTTATATAGTGATCTAAGCAGATGGTCAAATGATTTTCAGACTTAATAACCTTTATCATTTAAGTTTATCAATTTTATTTTTCTTTTCTATTTCAGAGAAGGCAATGGCACCCCACTCCAGTACTCTCGCCTGGAAAATCCCATGGACGGAGGAGCCTGGTAGGCTGCAGTCCATGGGGTCACTAAAAGTCAAACACGACTGAGCGACTTCACTTTGACTTATCACTTTCATGCATTGGAGAAGGAAATGGCAACCCACTCCAGTGTTCTTGCCTGGAGAATCCCAGGGACAGAGGAGCCTAGTGGGCTGCCATCTATGGGGTCGCACAGAGTCGGACACGACTGAAGTGACTTAGCAGCAGCAGTTGGTCTGTTGCCCAAATAGATATAGTTCGAAAATAATTCATCTCAATTACTGGATTGGCCCAAAAGTTTGTTCATGTTTTTCCATAAGATCTTTAGGAAAAATCCAAATTTTTTGGCCAATGCAATACTATGGCTATTGAGGTATATTTATGGAAATTGGTCACTGATGATTAAGAATTATTTCTCCATCCATGGGATTTTCTAGGCAAGAGTACTGGAGTGGGGTGCCATCGCCTTTTCCGAAGAATTATTTAGGGCCACTCAAAATAAGTATGACTATGGTAGCCCTAATTTAAGACAAAATTAAAGAAACGTAACTATTTTCAAGAAGATATTAGTTTCTTTTGGCTTCCTTTTATGAAAAACTTCCCATACTTCAAGCATCTTCTAAAATATGTTATTTTTCTCTTATCTCTTTTATTTTGACATTTGCATGCTGACTACTCTTTCAAAATATTCACCCAGCCTACAAGCAGGAAGCTTTGATACATCAAAGATTGTAGAAGAAATGGAAAAATGTTGCTAAATAATTACTTTCCCAAAATACACCAGACTGACAATTTGCCAAATTTCTAAGGATCAAAAAAAAAAAAAAAAAAAACAAAATACCAAATAAACTCTATAGAATTCTTACTGAGAAAAGCAAATATGAAAACATTTGAAAACTCATTTTAAAAAATCATAATTCTAAAGTAAAAATTTGATAAAGATTTAAAAAATCTGTAGACCAATTTTGCATGTTATTAAACATGTAAAAATCCTATCTAGTTTTATGGTAAAAATAATACGCAGAATGTTTATTTTGTTACCCAGGAATTCATGGATGGTATGCAATGGGGAAATCCAGAAATGTAAATTATACAGTAATAGGTCAAAGACTAAAGTATTTGCTCAATATATTTGCTCATATATTAGTTTAATGTGATCAATAGGCATAATAACCGAATATCCTTTCTGTTTAAAAATTTTCAATAAACTTGGTATAGAATGATATTTAATACAAATTTAAACTTACAGATACACATACACACATACCCCTCTCTTCCAAATCAATAGTCATGCAGCATCATTCTTAACCATGAAACACTAGAGGCAATCTCATTAAAATAGATATACTATCATAGCTATCAATACCTGTAGCATTATCAATTTCTAGGCAATACTGTAAGTCAAAACAGAAAAAAATATAAGTATTGCTATTTGCAAGTAATGTGATTTATATAGACCCAGAGGTGGGCAAACTATGGAGTAAGGGCCAAGTCTAGCCAGTGGACTGCTTTTGTAAGTAAAGTTTTATTGGAATATAACTATGCCCTTTCATTTACATGTTGTCTAATGGTTGCCTGTGAACTATAACAGCAGGAGTTGAATAGTTGTGACAGAGACCATATGGCTCACAAAGTCTAAAAGATTTACTATCTAGCGCTTTACAGAAAAAAATCTGGAGTACCCCCTAAAATCAATTAAGGAATCATTATGGTGGCCAGATATAAAATATACCAAATATAGTTACATAATATATCAAGAATAATAAGTTATATAAAATAAAAACAGCATATTTAAACACACAATAGGCAAGCTCCTCTGAAGAAAATCATCCAGTTTTAATGAAAATCCTAAAAGAATGTGCAAATATAGAATGTAGCATGTTCTTGAATTGGAAGATTGAATAGCATGTATATCATGTGCTGTGCTTAATTGTTCAGTCATGTCCGATTCTTTGCGACCCCATGGACTGTAGCCTGCCAGGCTCCTCTGTCCATGGAATTCTTCAGGCAAGAATACTGGAGTGGGTTGCCATGCCCCTTCTCCAAGGGATCTTCCCAACCCAGGTCTCTTGCATTGCAGGTAGGTTCTTTACCATCTGGGCTACTAGGGAAGCTCAATAAATAATCCCTCCCATATTATGAATTTGATGCAATTTCAATAAGAATTGTAATTTGAGAAGGGAACCAAATGTTCAAGAATTGTAAAAAGAATTTGCTACCAGGTAGGTGAACCCTCAAGTATACAATCCCAGACATAATAGGAGTTAATTTCTCATTCACATGAAGTACAATATAGGCATTTCAGATGGGCCAGCAGTTACCTTCCAAAGAGAGAGAAAGAGACCCAGGCTCCTTCCACCTTGTAGATCCTCCTTCCCACCACAGGGCTTCCAAGGTTGTCCTGGGAGCTTCTCAGTTCTAGGCAGCTGAGAAGGGAGATCTCAGAGAATTGCCTACATGAGGTTTTATTTTTATAGGCTTTCCTGCAGGTGCCACACATTTCTTTTCTCACCTTCTATCAGTCATATTGTAACAGCTAACTGCAAGGGATCATGGGAAATGTAGTCCAGTTGTCTGCCCAGAAGTAATTTTTAAAAAAGGAGTTTGGTGAACAGTTTGCAAAGTTTGCCATAGCACTAGATGCGGCAATCAAGAAACAGACCACAGCATACGTCAGACTTTATAATGTGGTAAGTAATGGCATTTCAAATCAGTGAGGAAATTACAGTTAATTAACAGAGTTAGGACAATTACTGATTATATCTTTACTTCATACTACTCAATAAAATAAATTCCAGATGTACTACATATAAGTACATACATACATATAAATATATATATGAAACTCCTAAAAAAACTAGAATAAATATAATTTGATATTTTGGTGGGAAAGGCCTTCTTAAGCAAAGGTTGAAAGAAACTGTAAAGGAAAATTGATAGTTTGAGTACTTAAAAATCAGTAACATCTCTACGAGATTAGAAAAAATTATAAAGTCCAAGTGGCAAAATAAATATTTCTACTTGAAAGTCAAAACATTAATATCCTTAAAAAATTTTAATATCCTTAATAAGTTCCTAATATCGATATGAAAAAGATGAATGTAACAGTTAGAACTGGACATGGAACAACAGACTGGTTCCAAATAGGAAAAGATGTACGTCAAGGCTGTATATTGTCACCCTGCTTATTTAACTTATATGCAGGGTACATCATGAGAAACACTGGGCTGGAGGAAGCACAGCTGGAATCAAGATTGCTGGGAGAAATATCAATAACCTCAGATATGCAGATGACACCACCCTTATGGCAGAAAGTGAAGAAATAAAGAGCCTCTTGATGAAAGTGAAAGAGGAGAGTGAAAAAGTTGGCTTAAAGCTCAACATTCAGAAAACGAAGATCATGGCATCTGGTCCCATCACTTCATGGCAGATAGATGGGGAAACAGTGGAAACAGTGGCAGACGTTATTTTCCTGGGCTCCAAAATCACTACAGATGGTGACTGCAGCCATGAAATTAAAAGACACGTACTCCTTGGAAGGAAAGTTATGATCAACCTAGACAGCATATTAAAAAGCAGAGACATTACGTTGTCAACAAAGGTCCATCTAGTCAAGGCTATAGTTTTTCCAGTGGTCACATATGGATGTGAGAGTTGGACTAAAAAGAAAGCTGAGCACCGAAGAATTGATGCTTTTGAACTGTGGTGCTGGAGAAGACTCTTGAGAGTCCCTTGGACTGCAAGGAGATCCAACCAGTCCATCCTAAAGGAGATCAGTCCTGGGTGTTCATTGGAAGGACTGATGTTGAAGCTGAAACTCCAATACTTTGGCCACCTGATGCAAAGAGCTGACTCATTTGAAAAGACCCTGATGCTGAGAAAGATTGAGGGCAGGAGGAGAAGGGGATGACAGAGGATTAGATGGTTGGATGGCATCACCGACTCGATGGACATGGGTTTGGGTGGACTCCAGGAGTTGGTGATGGACAGGGAGGCATGGTGTGCTGCGGTTCATGGGGTTGCAAAGAGTCAGACACGACTGAGTGACTGAACTGAAAATCAGGAAATGAGATGTAGATGGCCTGCTGCTACTGCTGCTAAGTCGCTTCAGTCGTGTCCAACTTTGTGCAACCCCATAGACGGCAGCCCACCAGGCTCCCCCGTCCCTGGGATTCTCCAGGCAAGAACACTGGAGAGGGTTGCCATTTCCTTCTCCAATGCATGAAAGTGAAAAGTGAAAGTGAATTCGCTCAGTCATGTCTGACTCTTAGCGACCCCATGGACTGCAGCCTACCAGGCCCTCCGCCCATGGGATTTTCCAGGCAAGAGTACTGGAGTGGGGTGCCATTGCCTTCCATGTAGATGGCCAGTAAACATAAAAAATAAAGCTCAGTAACAAGGATAGCTTAGAAGTAGTATGACTTCCAAGGCCTCTGAGTCCCAGTTTCTCTATCTATGAAATCAGAATAATGATAGAAACTCTTCTTGAGGTTTCTGCTTAATTAAACAAGATAATGTATGTTAAACATGCAGTAAACACAGATAAAAAACAATGGCTCATATTTATTCAGTGTTTATGATGTATTTTTAAGTGAAAAAGGAAAGATTCAAAATGTATATTTAGTGTGATGTCATTAAAACATACACACATGTGCACGCACACACAGGAAAGAAACAGACCAGGATTTCAGCAGGGATTGTCTCTTGGTTGTGGCCTTAGGAATAAGTATTATTTTCTCCTTCAAACATTTATTCATTTTCTAGAATTCCCACAATAAGCATGTATTGTTATTTATATAATTAAAAAAAATTAAGTGCTAATCTTTAAATAATTATTGAATGATCCCAAATGGTTTCTTGAATTTGTCTGGAATTGATTAGTTTCTGAAAGCAGAATCTATTTTCAAAACCACTAGCCAGAGCCCTGAGCAAGTAAAAAAATCACCAAATAAGCTTTGCTTCAGTTTCAGCCCAACAACAGAATCTCTTTCTTGCTTGTCCAAATGAAGTGTGAAATCTGTACCCAGGAAGGATTCAGAATGTTAACTGAAACACTCTGAAAAAGCTGGCTTGTAACAGACTAAAGTTCAGATAGGGCAAAGCAACAGAACTAAGGGTATGGTTGGGTCTCTATGACCACTGGTGCAGGCGCCTCCCTCAGCTCAATCCTGGTGCTCCTCCTTGGCACTGTGTCCAGGTTCCGCACATTCAATCCCCTTCCTTACCTTTCCTTTTCTTTTGTGGCCATCCCTTGTCCACTGCTTCTATTTTTTGGGGTAAGTTACTTAACCCAAATCTGTCTCCTCATCTGCAAAATGAGGTGAATAATACCTTCCTAATGAGATTGTTTTATATAAAGCACTTAGTACAATACCTAACACATAGTAGGTACTCAATAAATTGATGTTATTATTCTCTAAATGGATATAGTACTCATCCTTAAAATGTCACCAGGAACTTCCCTGGTGGTCTGGTAGTTAAGAATCTACCTTGCAGTGCAGAGGGCATGGGTTCAATCCCTGGTCAGGGAGCTAACATCCCACATGCTGCAAAGAAGATAAGCCTGTGTGCTGCAACTACTGAGCCCACACGCTGCAACTAAGACCCAATGAGGCCAAGTAGAGTTTTTTAAAATGTTGCCATATAGAATCATATATTCACCTTTTCTACCTTGTACCTGGAGTAAAAAGTAAAGAAGGAGCTCTGGAGTTTGGGTGAAGCTCGCCTTTGCCCACACCTGGATAAGTCATTTCTAAATAGCCTCAATTAAACAAGTTTTCATTGCATATTGTCATAACTTGTCCCTGAAATCAACAAGTTAATAACCTATCATTAAGAAGTCTACTACAGTAAGAGTAGACTTCTGTTGTTCTAGCAGAAACGCTCTCCTGGCTTTCGGCTGCCCCAGGAGTGATTTATCTAATGTTCTTGAGAGTAGGCTGTCTCCAGTGGGCCATGCGTTCTGCTGCTTCTCCAAAGTTGGCCACTGGTGGCTGGAAGGACAGAAGTAAAGGGAGACTGTCCCAATTCCTAGCTCTCTGTGATGGCTGGTAGTCTGCACAAGCGTGGAGTTTTCTTATTAGACCCGCATGGTTCTATTGCTTCATCCTCCAACCTAGATTCTACCAGCAATAAAAGGTAATCTACTGGTTTCTATTGTCCCTGCATTTTATTTTTGGCTTATTCAGAATTTGGAGAGGAAAGAGAAGTACTGTATATTAGAGGCCTTCTCTATGATCCCAACATATCTAATATAACAAAAAGCAGCTAGGCTCATCAAATCTCTCAGAGACTGAACTTGACAGTATTTTTTTTTTAGTTAGATACCCAACAGAAAACTCTGCTTCATGTATAGATACAGACATGGATGAGCATATTCACAGCAGAGTTGAAAAACTAAAAACTAGGGGCAGAGTCGGGCCCTCGCCATGTGCGGCACACATGCCCGTGCGCCCTCCGCGGCGCCCCTTCCCCCGCGTGACCGGCCAGCCGACCCCGGTTCGGAGGAAACAGGTTGCCTTCCTGCACCCTGCACCCAGGCTGAAGTCAGCCTGGAAGGATCAGCAGGAAAGACGATGACAGCAAAAGCAAAGGGGATGATGTCAGCAGTTAGAACTGCAGCAAGGGAAATGGCCAGCAGGACCAGAGGCAACCTGGGGAGCAGGAAAGCATTGGCAAATCAAGTCTCTGATAAGGGATTGATACCCAGAATATGTAAAGAACTATGATTCAGCAACAACAAACAATTCGATTAAAAACAGGCAAAGGAATTCAAAAAAAAAAAAAGAAAAGAAAAACTAAAAACTACCTACATTTTAATCAGTAGGAAATGGATAAATGAAATGTGTTTTTATTTACTTTTATTAATATTTTATTCCATTTATTTACTGGAGGGAATATTGTTGTTGTTTAGTCACTCAGTCATATCCAACACTTTGCAACCCCATGGACTGTGGCATGCCAGGCTTCCATGTCCTTCACCATCTATATGCAGTGGTTAAAAGAGAGGAACTAAGTTTGTATGTTTGGATGTGGATATATATATATAAATCATGGTGTATAATCAAAAAGGAAATTCTGCTCATGTGATAATATTTATGTAAATGAAAAAACACACAGAGAATACCATATACAATTTGTGGATGTGTGTGAGAAAACTAACCGCTTTACATCAGAACTGATTGAGAGAGTTGTTGATTAGTTCAGGAGCTGCTGCTGCTAAGTCACTTCAGTCATGTCCGACTCTGTGTGACCCCATAGACGGCAGCCCACAAGGCTTCCCCGTCCCTGGGATTCTCCAGGCAAGAACACTGGAGTGGGTTGCCATTTCCTTCTCCAATGCATGAAAGTGAAAAGTGAAAGTGGAGTCGCTCAGTTGTGTCCAACCCTCAGCGAGCCCATGGACTGCAGCCTACTAAGCTCCTCCATCCATGGGATTTTCCAGGCAAGAGTACTGGAGTGGGGTGCCATTGCCTTCTCTGTAGTTCAGGAGAGGGAGAGAAAAAGGATTTGGTTGGCCCAAAAGAATTTTATCTGTAATATTTTACTTTCCCAAAGAGGGTTTAAACTTGATGTGCAGTTTTGATAAGACATACACATAGGGAAAAAATTTGGATGCAAATATGATAACATGCCAGTCGGTATTAACCCTGTGGGGGGAAATAAGTGTATTATATTACTTATCATGCTTTTCTGCAAATAAACCTTATCTAAAACAAAAAAGACGCTTACTTCTTGGAAGGAAAGTTATGACCAACCTAGACAGCATATGGAAAAGCAGAGACGTTACTTTGCCAACAAAGGTCCGTCTAGTCAAGGCTATGGTTTTTCCTGTGGTCATGTATGGATATGAGAGTTGGACTGTGAAGAAGGCTGAGCGCCGAAGAATTGATGCTTTTGAAGTGTGGTGTTGGAGAAGACTCTTGAGAGTCCCTTGGACTGCAAGGAGATCTAACCAGTCCATTCTAAAGGAGATCAGCCCTGGATGTTCTTTGGAAGGACTGATGCTAAACCTGAAACTCCAGTACTTTGGCCACCTCATGCGAAGAGTTGACTCATTGGAAAGGACTTTGATGCTGGGAGGGATTGGGGGCAGGAGGAGAAGGGGACAACAGAGGATGAGATGGCTGGATGGCATCACTGACTTGAAGGACATGAGTCTGAGTGAACTCCGGGAGTTGGTGATGGACAGGGAGGCCTGGCATGCTGCGATTCATGGGGTCGCAAAGAGTCGGACACGACTGAGCAACTGAACTGAACTGAAAACAAAAAAGAATCAAGATGAGGGTTGATCTTGAAGGAGTCTTCCAGAGATAGGAAGCACAGAAGCTGGACAGTGTCAGGGGTAACAGCTGGGAGACTGACCTGTGGTGAGAGAAATGGCCAGGCCAGATGGAGGCCACGTTCAAGCTGGTCAGAAGAGAGCTGAGTAAGTCAGTGCACAAAGGGAGAAACACAGCAGAGAGACTGGGACCAGAGAAAGACCACGTGGCCCACAGGAGAGAGGAGGGAGTGGTCAGGCCTGGAGTGTTCTCCATTGCTGACCTGCTGCTGCTGCTAAGTTGCTTCAGCTGTGTCCGACTCTGTGCGACCCCATAGACGGCAGCCCATGAGGCTCCCCTGTCCCTGGGATTCTCCAGGCAAGAACACTGGAGTGGCTTGCCATTGCCTTCTCCAATGCAGGAAAGAGAAAATTGAAAGTGAAGTCGCTGAGTCTTGTCCGACTCTTAGCGACCCCATGGACTGCGGCCCACCAGGCTCCTCCATCCATGGGATTTTCCAGGCAAGAGTACTGGAGTGGGGTGCCATTGCCTTCTCCGATTGCTGACCTAGTTAGCTCCACTTCAGTCCATATTCTTAAAATAAATCTTCTTTTGTCTGGTGATAGCTTAAGTGCAACCAAACAAGCTGTATAGAGCCGCTATTTACATATTCCAAGTTCTCTTAAAAGAATACTCGAGATCCCACATTAACTCCTGTCTTAGATATTTCTGAGAATGAATGAACCCTGAGAATTCTGAACTGATGTGACCACCAATGCTATAGCTTTGATGGGCCTTCTTTCCTCCTAGTCTACCTTTTTTTTTTTGGAATTGATGGGCCCTCTTTTCTCCTAGTCTACTTTTTTTTTTTGGAACCACCACAAAAAGGTATTATTGTTGATGTTATTTTTAAAAATAAAATTTTAATAAATTTAAAATATTTAAATAGTTTTAGATTTACAGAAAAGTGGAAAAGATGAATTAGAGAGTTCATGTGTACCTCACACTCAGTTTCCTGTATTAGCATCTTGTATATGAATGGTCCCTTTGTTACAATCAAACAGCCAATACTGGGACTTCCCTGGCAGCCCAGCGGTTGAGACTGTGCTCCCAATGCGGGGGGCCTGGGTTGGATACCTGGTCAGGGCACTAGATTCTGCATGCCACAACTAAGAGTTCGAGTGCTGCTATAATCCCACATCCTGCAACTAAAGAGCCTGCACAGCCAGGAAAAAAAAAAAAGAGCCAATAGCGATACATCATTATGAACCAAAGTCCACAGTTGATTCAAATCTCCCTAGCTTTGAGCAACCTTTTTTTTGTTGTTGCAGGATCCCATCCAAGATCCATTCTAATTACTTGTCACATCTCTTCAAGCCCTGCCTGGCTGTGACAGCTTCTCACTTGTCTTTGTTACCCTTGACTGTTTTGTGGAGGACCAGTCAGGTATTTTGCAAGATGCCCATTAGCTGGGATTTGTCTCATGTTCTTCTCACGATTAAACTGGGGTTATACGTTCATGAGAGGAAGAGCATTGAGTGAATGTGACCTCTCGTCCCGTCCTATCAACATAACGTCACTTTTGATGTGACAAGTCATTTGTCATTTGTGGCCCTGCTCACTCACAGGTGACACATTTTACAAGTTTTTCTAGGGACTCTCTTGACCCAAGGAGTCTCTTACAGAGGGTAGGAGTCATCTCAAAGTGCAGAACACAAACCTGGCAGGCCGCCTCAGTCCCCGCTGCAGAAATGCCTGGCTCGGTCTGTGCCCCAGTTTTGCAAGTCTCCTTAGACAGAAGCTAGGACCTGAGTTTTCCTGTGCTCCCAGCTCTGGTCACTGGGGGCTCCGAGCAAGGAGTGAGACACTTCCCAGGATTAGTGTCTGTTTCTGGAGCACAGAGGAAGCCACTCATGGAAACCAGATTCTCCTTTCTCAAGCAGTGCAGAAGGGTATCTTGAGAGCATGAGTATTTACATTAATAAATATTTAAAGAAAAGAACAGACCATTTCCTCTAGCTGATAAAGGCCCAAGGAAATGTAGCAGGGGCCCTGCTACTTTGCAGCAACCCTTTAATGCATCCTAGTTGACTTCCTATTGCAGACCCTGCAGCTTCATCTCAAAGGTTTTTCAGCTTTCATCCACCCTCAGCCACACCCAGAGTGATCTCTTAACCTCAGGTAATTGTGTATGTGTAGAAGTTGCTCAATAGTGTCCAACTCTTTGCAACCCCATGGACTGTAGTCTACTGGATTTCTCTGTCCTTGGAATTCTCCAGGCAAGAATACTGGAGTGGGAAGACATTCCCTTCTCCAGGAGATCTTCCCAACTCAGGGATCGAGCCCAGGTCTTCCTTTCATATTGCAGGTGGTTTCTTTACTACCTGAGCCACCTTGTATGCTTCCTATCTACTTGGGAGGAGGAAAGCCAGGTGTCCTCAGCTCCCACAGCCTTGACATCCTCCTGTACTGATCTGCTTCTCCCTTCTCTCCGTGCCAGAAATGAAGGCCAATCCCTACTCCTCTGATCAACCCCACAGATATGGCCATTTCCTTTCATCTACCCTTTCCCACTGCCTCTTCTTGTTCAGCTCACCACGCTCCAACTTAGTACCTCCTCCCTCAAACTGGTGCCCTCTCAAACTGCCATCTACCCTTCTTCTTCCTTTAAATGATCCTTAATGATATTAAGGATCCTTAAGACTCATCCAACCTCATCTCTGCATTTCCAGCCAGCCCGAACTATTTTTATTTCCCTACAAGTGTCAGGCTGTCTTTTTGTGGCCTCTGAATCTACTATGTCCAAGGCCTGAAATACTGTCTCTCCCAGTTCCGCTTTACCCTATGTCATTGTTTGGCCAACTCCCTACTTTCTGTCTCACACCTTGGAAGACTCAGATTTTAGAGAACTTCCTCCAGGAAACCTTTGTTGAATCCCAGAAACCAAAATAGGGCCAATTCATGTACTCTGAGAGCACTTTGAGGATGTAAGAGTTGGACCATAAAGAAGGCCGAGTGTTGAAGAATTGATGCTTTCAAATTGTGGTGCTGGAGAAGACTCTTAAGAGTCCCTTGGACAACAAGGAGATCAAGCCAGTCAATCCTAAAGGAAACCAGCCCTAAATATTCATTGGAAGGACTAATGCTGAAGCTGAAGCTCCAATACCTTGGCCACCTCATGCAAAGAACTGACTCACTGGAAAAGACTCTGATGCTAGGAAAGACTGAGGACAGGAGAAGGGGGTGACAGAGGATGAGATGGTTAGATAGGGTCACCAACTCAATGGACATGAGTTTGAGCAAACTCCAGGAGATAGTGAAGGACAGGGAAACCTGGTGTGCTCAGTCCATGGGGTTGCAAAGAGCTGGACATGACTTAGTGATCAAACAACAACAGAGCACCTTGTAACCCTGTCTTAGCACTTATCTCACAGTATTGAAACTACCTGTTTATTTCTATTATCTCTCACTGGATTGTAGGCTCTTGATAGGAGTAGGGTATATCTTGCTCATCAATATATTCCTCAAATACTGGACTTAATACTGAGCTCAAAAATAGCTGTTGAATTAAAAGAGCAGTCTAGCCAGCTGCTCCTACTTTAAACCCTTGAGTGTCCTACCACTCATTACACTCCCATCACCCACACCTCAAACTCCTTTATTTGCCTCTGGGTCAGCCACCCGGTGAGATGTTCTAGATAAATTCCTACATGTAACAGCCAATGGTCCCTTCTCAGTTCCTGGTCCACTCAGCCTGTCTTCAGGCTGCAATGCTCCAGTCCAATTTTCCCTTCTTATAATTGTCTCCTCCTTTGAATTTCTGGGATATTGTGCTCTTCTGATTCTCCCGGACTTCTGTGACTTCTTTCTCAGAATGCTTCATGCTCTTCTATTCTTTGCCCAGTCACCTCTGTCCTTTTCTCTTCTACCCTTGCTTCTTGTCTTTGCTTCCCTATTTCTATGAATAGCAGTATCCTCCATGACCTGCAGGGGAGGCTGAGAAATGCGGGGACGCGTGTGGACATGCATATGGACATTCGGACAGCACTGCTCTGCCGAGGCTCCTCCAGTAAGGGTGACCACCAGTTTGCCTGGCAATATCTGGGTTTAACATTGGCGAGTCTTGCATCCAGGAAAATCCTCAAGCCTGGGCCAACTGAGAAGGTTGGGCACTCTTTCACCAGCCCTTGACTTGTCCCTTTGTACAACCATGTCACACTTGTTTGTTTCCACTTCATCTAAATCTAGATTACAGACTTCCAGGATCACATAGACCTTGTCCATCCCTACAAAGTCTGTATTGAGTACATAACCATATATTTGCATAGAGCTTTAAAATGTCTTTGGTTTTTGATTACATGGGTAACATCTAGTCAATGTGAAAAAAAGAAAAACAGGTGAGCAAACATGGAGAAAACAATTTTAAACATTTTCTTAATTAATAGCCCTCCTTAGAAATTACCATTTATCTTTGGGAGCACACACACACATTCACCTGAGTGAATGTACGCACATGCTTGTGTGTATGTATATAAAATAATTGGAAAAGAAAACTAGGTCATGTTTCACAGGGTGCTCTGTACATTCTTTTTCTCACTGAACAATATATCTCATCAATGTCTATAGAATTAAATTGAAAATGGTATAATTAGAGGACTCACATTCATTGGGCTCACATTGTAGTACCTGGGAATGCTGGTATGATTAGCTGTATCCTGTTCCGTAACTTGGCATGCTGACCATTTTATATAATTGACTGGTTGTACTTCCTTTTTTGAAGTAAATACATTGATGTAAATTGTTCCAGAATGTTGAAAAAGATGGGCAGTTATCCAGATCATTACATAAAGCAAGCATAACCTTGGTACCCAAAACAGATCAACACAGCATTACAACAAGAAAGAAAAACTACAGGCCAAGTTCCTTTAGGAATACAGGTCTTAAATTAATTACAAGAAAATAGGCTATAGTAAGATAATAACAAAAAAACTCATCCTTACAGAGGTCTGTGTTCCAGGAACTAGTCTGAGTGAATCACTTACACTGATTCAGAATCATCCTAACACCCTGTGTAGTATCTTGTTTTTTCTCCCCACATAGCTGAAGAAACACATACAAAGAGTGTAACTTGTCCATGGTTACCCTACTAGTAACACCAAGACCACATACAGCTTTTGTTCCAGCCATCTATGGATAGACAAGAAAATCCAATATAATAAAGTACAACAGGTTTAACAAGGAAAACAAGATCATCCTGACAGTCTAAAAAAGGCATTCAAGAATAAATGATGCCTCTTAATAAAACTATTACAAAAATGGAAGCAGAATGGTATTCATTTTAAGAGTATATATATTTAAAATCAATATATTTCTGTTAAAAAATCAGATTCAAAGTATGGATTCTTCACTTCTACTTGCTGCTGCTGTTAAGTCACTTCAGTCGTGTCCGACTCTGTGTGACCCCATAGATAGCAGCCCACCAGGCTCCTCCGTCCCCGGGATTCTCCAGGCAAGAACACTGGAGTGGGTTGCCATTTCCTTCTCCAATGCAAGTGAAAAGTGAAAGTGAAGTCGCTCAGTGGTGTCCGACCCTCAGCGACCCCATGGACTGCAGCCTTCCAGGCTCCTCCGTCCATGGGATTTTCCAGGCAAGAGTACTGGAGTGGGGTGCCATTGCCTTCTCCATCATTTCTACTTACTAGCAACCAAAAATATGTCCTGTAGGAATACTTTATAGGACGTATGAAAGTTTCCTCCTTTCAACAAAAAGAATTTGTTTTTTGAAAGGTTTAATGAAAAAGCCTAAAAAATTACAATGATGATAAAAACTCCCCTTAAAACCTATGTTCTGAGACAACTCCAGCATTTTTATGTGCATATACTTTTTCCTTACTGAATTAGGATCACACAGTTACTATTTTGAAACTTGTTTTCTTTCAATATTTACTGTGATCAATGTCCTCTGTCATCCATGAATTTGAATGTGCATCTGTGCTCAGTCACTCAGCTGTGTCTGACTCTTCTGGACCCCATGGACTATAGCCTGCCAGGCTCCTCTGGCCATGGAATTTCCCAGACAAGAATACTGAAGTGGGTTGCCAGTTCCTTCTCTAGCGGATCTTTCCAACCCAGGGATTGAACCCTTATGTCTTGCGTCCCCTGCATTGCCAGGTGGATTCTTTACCACTAGTGCCACCTGGGAATTTGAATAGCTGCATAGTACTCAACCAAGAGTATCATCATAATTTAACCTCTGCTATTGGACCTCAAGAGGTTTTCAACTTTTTGGCTATTATAAATAGAAATCAATTAACATCCTTGTTCCTAAAACCTCTTTCACAGCCCTGAAGTTTAATTCAGGTCAAATTCCTAGAAAAGAGTTTCAAAAATTGGCTCAACTTGCCAAATTACCTTCCTAGAATATTTCCCAGATTGCAAATGAGATGTGTGTGGTGTGTATGAAGAAACTGCAAAACTTTACTGAGAGCAGTGATTATTTTGAATATGTCCATTTATTATTAGTAGTAATTAACTGTTGAACAAATTGATTCAGTAACTCCAGATAGGAGCTGGCAGATGGGAGTGTGGAGGAAATGGCACTCTCCTACATTACTGGTACAAGTATTGACTCATACAGATACTCCAGGAAGGTAATGCATTGTGCTCCTGAGTAGGATGAATATATGCCATGAAGCTGTCAGTTTCTCCCCAAATAATTTGCAAATCGAATCCAATGACAACAAGGAAGAGTTTGCTTAAGTGATTCTAAAAGTTATCTGCAAGAGTTTGCTGTAGAGTTTGCCTAAATGATTCTAAAAGCTATCTGGAAGAACGAGTAAGAGAAATATGGTCAAAGAAGAATGAGGGGAGGGGCTCTCATCACATTTGTCAGAAGCAGCAGTAGTTGAAGCCATGGCCATGCAGATCCAAGTACAGTCCCTTCTCACATGTGCCAAGCTTCTCTTCTACTCACATTCGCTGATGGCAAAAGTTTTTCTCATCAGCTGATAAAACTGTGTGGAACTCAAGGTTGTAGCGAACACTTCATTCCTTACCTTTAAGTAAGAACAGAAAGAAATCCAAGTGTAAGTTTGTTATTTTCCACAAGGCCTTACTTTCTGTGGGGAAGAGCCCCCACTTGTAACTAGTTATGCTATAATTGGGTCTAATTTCCTCTCTCTTATCTTGTAGCTTATTTAATACGATAAAAACAGCTATGTTTATGTTGTACGTTTAACTTTTTAATGAACTTTGTAGTACACTCGCAGGCCTGGGAGGCACAACCATAGCTCCAGATGGAGACTGAAACTATGAGAATTCTTGTGACTGTCCAAGGGGGATCTGTGGGTGTACTCTGGCCGCTGTTGGCTCTATTTGAGCCTGCTGATTTAAAGATGGGAAAGCGGAGCTGTTTGTGTCCCCAAACCCAGATATTTTAAATACCAGGGATTAGACTCTATCCCTGGCTTCTCTTGTTTAAAACATGGTCCTCTGAGAACACGTGGTCACTGTCTATAAAAACATAAGTTCATTTGCTTAAACCCATCTGTGGGAAACTTTCCCATATAGTGCTGTTCCACAGGCCTTTCCATTTAAAGAGTAATTTGAAAGAAGAACACCAACAACACATATACAGAGAGAGAGAGACCCACCCCCCCCACCCCCACACAGATGCTCACATACAGTCAAGTCAACCCAGTTGGTATTGACACCCAAGCCCTCTGAGTTCAAAGCAAGAGCCACCTCAGAGTTCCCACCATCTAAAGAGGACTTTGGCTTTTTCCTTTGAAGTGTTTCCTTTGAAGGTCAAGGTAAAGGGGCCATGTTGACTCAAGAAATTGCTAATCTATAGAAAGATGTGGCCTCTGCTCCATCACACATTTGTAATGTTCACATGAGGTTAACAAAACAAATGGTTTTGACTGAAATGCGTGAGCTTGGACCAGCCTTTCTACTCAAACTGTCCCCATCATAGGAACGTTTTATCAGGATAAGGTGAGAACCAGGAGAACCAAGAATGCACCAGGATCTCAAGTAAGTTATTGAATTTAATAACTTCAAGTGTCTTAAATCTGTGGTCATCCAGTCAGAAGTGAAAGTGAAAAGTGAAAATGTTAATCACTCAGTCATGTCCGACCCTTTGTGACCCCATGGACTGTTACCTGCCAGGTTCCTCTGTCCATGAAATTCTCCAGACAGGAATACTGGAGTGGGTTGCCATTTCCTTCTCAAGGGGATCTTCCAACCCAGGGATCAAACCGACGTCTCCTGCATTGCAGGCAAATTCCTTACCATATGAACCACCAGGGAAGCTCACTTAGCAATTGGCTACTGTTTACCAAGATGAGACTGGAATAGGAGGACCTGGATCAGATCAAACTCCCAACTCCTCTGTCCCTTATTAAGCAGTGTCATTCCTGACATGTCTCTTCAGTTTTTCTTCTTTATCTGCCTCAGACTTATTTTCTGAAAACTTTCCTAGGACAAGCTGAAAAATTAAAATGTGCTGAGAAACTTTGAGTATAGAACCCAGATGTAGGTAGGACTTACAAGCTGAATTCTAAGAGGCAGCTACCTTGGTGCATAAGAGAAACTCCATCACTGGGATAGGCTGAGCCTGGGCAGAATTTTACCAGTGTAAGTGACTGGGTAGCAAATAGTCTAAACTCTTATACTCCAAAACCCCCTCTATGATGCAACAAGCATCACTAGGCTCTTTGCACCAGATGTATCATTCATTTTGGCTTCTCTGGTATCTAGCATTGGTCCAGGCATAGTGCTAGTTGAATTCAGTTCATCAGGGAATTCAACGTGTTCTCTCTACACTCATCCCTGCCCTATTTACACACAGATATTTGGTCTAAATTGTGAGCATGTATCATAAACTAAATCTAAAAGCACTTCTCCATGTGGAGAAAATGAGTTGTTTGGTAGAGTCAAAAAAATGCGAATATCAGATAACTAAGAAACTGATCAAATGTTTTGTTTTGAGATCGATGCAGGTAGCAACTCCTCCCCACCACCCCCAAGCCCACCCCTGCACTAATAAGGTCACTCATGGAATTTGGAATGGATGTTGCATGTGCCAGCCACCAAATGGCCTGCCTCAGAGCCCCAAAGGGTCCTATGTTTGGATAGAGTCACTCCAGCCTCTCTGTTGATGTTTATCTCAAGTCTTCATTCAAGGGAGCTCTTCCATCACTTTTTCCTCCCGAGGAAATACCACCCAGAGAGCTGAGATCAACAACAGAGAGTGTAAGGTGGTTGGGGATAGGCTGTATTAGTTTAACAAGGTAAAAGAACAGGCATGCTTGGAGCTAGAATAGTGATTTTGGCTACCCCAAGATAGGATTTTACTTATAAATATAAATATATATATATATATATAATACTGCTAAGTCGCTTCAGTCGTGTCCAACTCTGTGTGACCCCATGGACTGCAGCCTACCAGGCTCCTCCATCCATGGGATTTTCCAGGCAAGAGTACTGGAGTGGGTTGCCATTGCCTTCTCCTATATATATATATATTTATATAGGTATACATATAAATAATATATATACACACACACATATATACACCCACATATAAGTCCATCAAATCTATCATATATCCATGTCAGGTATTCCTATATCTGGATTACTCATATAGGGTATATATTACATTTTAACAGCTATGTTGCTACTGGGCCAAAAAAGAGCCTGTTTTCCCCATATACATAACATTATATCTTTCCAAAGTACTAAGTTCACTGAATCATCATCAAACCGTATAAAATGGGAGGGTGAAAAATAATTCCTATGTGAAGGTAACCTACATGGCCAGGTCACTGTGGAAGACTGAATATCTCCTTATCCAGGACTGGGACTGGCTCAACCCCAACCTGGATGCTCTCCCCAGCCCCTTTGTGGTCTAGATCATAGAGGAGGGTCAAGAATGCTCTTTGTCCCATCCTTCCAGATGGTCTTCTAAGTGGGCGGTAGGCTTGTCACCCTGCAGCCCTTCAGGCCATCATATGAATGCAGGTCCCTACATAGATACCCTTAGGAAACCGGTCAGGAGAAGGTTGCTGTCATCCAAGTGTGGACCCTGGATGTGCCAGTGATGCATCCACCATTTGGTCACCTCAAAAGATGTTGGTTCAGCTGCTTTGGGAGGGATGGGAATGATATTTGGAGATGTAGGACCAGAGTCCCAGATTGTTTCTGAGGCCTGGCTTGATAATTGTGATTAATTGAGGAGATGGAGGCGGAACAGTTCTGTGGGAATGAAAGGAACTGATGTCTTTGAGACCCAGGAGGGCTGAACCATGACTTCTGTTGACACTCAGCAGTGGCTCAAACTTTCAGAACAAAGGGTTGCCGAGAGGTGCTTTATGTTCATTTCCCCTTCAGTCTATTTTCCGTATCACTACCAGAAGCAAACCAGACATTCTCAGTATGACCTTGATCAGACTTCTTCAATGGGCAGAATGTTAATAGGAGTTTTCTTTAGGTAGTAGAATGCTAGATGGTTTCTTTCCCCCTTCTTTTCATTTCTGTTTTTTGTTTTTTCATATTGTCTGTGAAAAACAAGTATTCTTTTAGGCCCCTTTAAATGCATTGGTTTCTGTGATTGTAGTTTTCATTCTGTCTGCCCTCTGAGGGATAAGAATAAGAGGCTTATGGAAGTTTCCTGATGGGAGAGACTGACTGTGGGGGGGAACTAGGTCTTGTTCTGATGCATGGGGCTGTGCTCAGTAAATCTTTAATCCAATTTTCTGTTGATGGGCGGGGTTGTGTTCCCTCCCTGTTGTTTGACCCGAGACCAAACTGTGGTGGAGGTAATGAAGATAATGGCGACCTCTTCAAAAGGTCCCGTGCATACACTGCCATACTCAGTGCCCCCGACCCTGTAGCAGACCACCGCCAACCCATGCCTTCGCCGGAGACTCCTGGACACTCACAGGCAAGTCTGAGTCAGTCTCTTGTGGGGTCACTGCTCCTTTCATTTCATGCACAGATGGGCTCGATAAAGGACAGAAATGGTATGGACCTAACAGAAGCGGAAGATATTAAGAAGAAGTGGCAAGAATACACAGAGGAACTATACAAAAAAGATCTTCATGACCCAGATAACCACAATGGTGTGATCACTCACCTAGAGCCAGACATCCTAGAAGGCAAAGTCAAGTGGGCTTTAGGAAGTATCACTATGAACAAAGCTAGTGGAGGTGATGGAATTCTAACTGAGCTATTTCAAGTCCTAAAAGATGATGCTGTGAAAGTGCTGCACTCAATATGCCAGCAAATTTGGAAAACTCAGCAATGGCCACAGGACTGGAAAAGGTCGGTTTTCATTCCAATCCCTAAGAAAGGCAATGCCAAAGAATGCTCAAACTACCACACAATTGCACTCATCTCACATGCTAGTAAAGGAATGCTCAAAATTTTTCAAGCCAGGCTTCAACAGTATGTGAACCGTGAACTTCCAGATGTTCAAGCTGGTTTTAGAAAAGGCAGAGGAACCAGAGATCAAATTGCTAACATCCACTGGATCACTGAAAAGGCAAGAAAGTTCCAGAAAAACATCTACTTTTGCTTTATGGACCATACCAAAGATTTTGACTGTGTGGATCACAACAAAATGTGGAAAATTCTTCAAGAGATGGGAATACCAGATCACCTGACCTGCCTCCTGAGAAATCTGTATGCAGGTCAAGAAGCAACAGTTAGAACCAGACATGGAACAACAGACTGGTTCCAAATCGGGAAAGGAGTATGTTAAGGCTGTATATTGTCACCCTGCTTATTGAACTTATATGCAGAGTACATCATGAGAAATGCTAGGCTGGATGAAGCACAAGCTGGAATCAAGATTGCCGGAAGAAATATCAATAATCTCAGATATGCAGATGACACCACCCTTTTGGCAGAAAGTGAAGAACTAAAGAGCCTCTTGATGGAAGTGAAAGAGGAGAGTGAAAAAACTGGCTTAAAATTCAACATTCAGAAAACTAAGATCATGGCATCAGGTCCCATCACTTCATGGCAAATAGATGGAGAAACAATGGAAACAGTGAGAGACTTTATTTTCCTGGGCTCCAAAATCACTGCAGATGGTGACTGCATCCATGAAATTAAAAGACACTTGCTCTTTGGAAGAAAAGCTACGACCAATCTAGACAACATATGAAAAAGCAGAGACATTACTTTGCCAAGAAAGGTCCGTCTAGTCAAGGCTATGGTTTTTCCAGTAGTCATGTATGGATGTGAGAGTTGGACTATAAAGAAAGCTGAGCACTAAAGAATTGATACTTTTGAACTGGGGTGTTGGAAAAGACTCTTGAGAGTCCCTTGGACTGCAAGGAGATCTAATCAGTCAATCCTAAAGGAAATCAGTCCTGAATATTCATTGGAAGGACTGATGTTGAAGTTGAAACTCCAATATTTTGGCCACCTGATGTGAAAAACTGACTCATTTGAAAAGACCCTGATGCCGGGAAAGATTGAAGGCAGGAAGAGAAGGGGATGACAGAGGATGAGATGGTTGGATGGCATCACTGACTGGATAGATATGAGTTTGAGCAAGCTTGAAGAATTGGTGATGGACAGGGTGGCCTGGTGTGCTCAGTCCATGGGGTCACAAAGAGTCAGACATGACTGAGTGACTGAACTGAACTGAACTGAATCTAGTTGAGTTATCTCAAGAACATAGGAAGTTTCCAACATAAGAAAATTAATTTAGCATATTAATCTTTAAACACACTCCAGGTTGGTTAAATTTAAAATCAAGAAGAATAATTAAATAGAATTAGACATCTATTTCCCTAAACGATGAAAAGTACCAATTCTAAAAGGACTAATTAGCATTACAGATATGAAAACTATTTTTGGAAATATTAATGAATTTCCCTTTAGAGTCCTGTCCCCCTGGGAACAGTCTACCTCCTAAACCAGAAGATGGATGTTTGATTTCTACACCTGGACAGAGAAGTGCTCCAGAGTCTTTCTTTTCTTTCCTTTTGGTATAAAAGGAATCCAGCCAGGCTGGCTGTTCTCAGAATTCTCCCACAGAATGACAGCTGGGCCATGGGATGATGCTCTTTGATAGGAGATGACAGGGTAAGTAAAAGCTTACGTTTCCAACTCAAGGATGTGGAAGGAAGAAAGAGGGAAGAGGGGAGACAGTTTGAAAGTGTGGGAGGTTAGAGACCTGTGCTCTAGCCTCTCCTTTTTGGCTTTGAAGGCTGGGATGAGAGAAGCAGGGATTGAGTTGTGTGAGGGGCCTGAGGACTCTTGTTTTGGCCTCTGGAGGCAGCTGCCTGCAGGTGGTTCCTTCCTTTACCAACACAGGAGAGGGAACCCTGGCTCAGCACACCCTGGGAGATGGTAGAGGCTCTCTTAGGGAAGAATCTGGACAGAGTGGAATTGAGAGCCATGGATCCTGCCAGGGACCCCCTCTGGGTGACTATAGCAGAGCTAGAGGAGCCACATGCAACTCAGGGTCTAGAGGTTCTAAGGCTGATGGTTGTTGGGTCATCAGACTCTGATCAAGCCATCAAAGCAACCAGTCACAGCCCTCACCTGCCAATATCTGCAAGATTGGCAGTGACCAGGGAGAAGAGGGGGAGAAGGCAATGGCACCCCACTCCAGTACTCTTGCCTGGAAAATCCCATGGAAGGAGGAGCCTGGAAGGCTGCAGTCCATGGGGTCGTGCAGAGTCAGATGGCCTAAGCCACTTCACTTTCACTTTTCACTTTCATGCACTGGAGAAGGAAATGGCAACCCACTCCGGTGTTCTTGCCTGGAGAAACCCAGGGACCGGGGAGCCTGGTGGGCTGCCGTCTATGGGGTCACACAGAGTCGGACTTAGCAGCAGCAGCAACATTGTGTCTAGTGGTAAGATATGAGTTACTCCCATGAAAGAGATCATTTTAACACTTTTATTTAACACTTTAAAAATCTGTGGATAGTACAATAGAGCATTAAATAAAAAGAGATGTGATTGTAAAGGAGAAGATACAACTACTGTTATTCGTCAGTCAGATGATACCCTTCAAAACAGAAGAGAATCAGCAGAAAATCATTTAGAGTGGTGGATTCCAAAATTTATCTGCAAACTGGAATCGACAGGGGAATGTCAAGCTCCGAAGCTCGAGCAGAGCCCCACCACACAGAATGGGGTTTACTTGGTCTGGGGTGTGGCCTGGGCTTGAGAATTTTTAAAGATCCATAGGTGATTCTAACATGCAGACAAGTTTGGTAATGACTGCTTATAATTAAAAAGCAAGCCCAGTAGATAGGCTGCATTGAAGAGAAATATACAAAAATGAATTCTTTCCTATCCCAGAAACAGAAGATAGAATCAAAAAAAAGGATCCCACTTACAATAGCGAACATGGAAGATACCTGAGAATTGTTTTAGCAAGAAAAATGTGCAAAGTGAGTTATAACATTTGCACTAGGAGACATAAAAGCAGACTTGAAAAAACTGAGAGACATAGTGTGTTCCCAGATTAATTAACAGGTATAATGAAGTTTCCAGAAGGATTAGGAAGAGAGCAATTAAAAAATGGAATCTTAACTTTAGCATTTAAGTAAATGTATATTTAAAAAGCTAAAACGATTTGAAAAATAAGAGAATATCTGCCTTACAAGGTATTAAAGTGGATTTGTAAATTGCTTCTTTCTGGTCCAAGCATAAAAAGATGAATGGAACAGAACACAGTTCAGAAAGTGACTCTAGAATGTCTGGGAGCTTATATAGGCTGCATAAAGTATGATAATTCAGTGGAGAAAAAAAATATGATTAAATAAGAGGTGTCATGCAAACTGATGAACTACTCAAATTTAATGTTGAATTTTTCCACTCATCAGATGTTCAATAAATTAAGGAATATTAAAAAATAAAGTCAGAAAACTAGAAGAAAATATAGGTAAATGTTATTGATATGACTGGAAGGTTTTTTAATCCCAAAAGTAATGGGGAAAAGTTATAGGGCCTAGAAAAAATTACACACAAATTCAAAAATCAGTATGTCAGAAGAAATAAAACTAAAAGGATTAACTGGAAGAAACATTTGCAGCGAATGACAAAGAATATCCTTAATTCTTAAAAAGCTCTTAAAGTCTCAAAATGAAAATTGAAAGGTGAACACTATTAAAAATATTTATAGATATGGATATTTATAAAATATATAATTCTATAATATATAAATATATATAATTAAAATATAATAAAGTATATTATAATTTAATAAAAATACTTATAGATACTGAAAATATTTGCAGCTTCACTAGTAATCTAAGAAATGCAGATTCTAACAATAAATACCATTTACTTATGTAATTGGAAAGATTAAGAAAAAATTTTACTCATTGCAGGGCAGGGTTTTGTGAGACAGCCAGATAAACCCTGATGGGATTGTAGGTTGATCTTAGCTTTCTGGAACTCGAATCAGCAATGTATACCTAGAATCTTAGATGTTTCTTTTCTTTGACATACAATCCCTACAGTCAATACGCTATACTTTGCAAACAGGGAAGGATTTACATCCAAGAATAGTCTGAAAGACATTATTTGTGATAAACTGGGACCCACCTAAATGTTTAGCACTGGGGAAATAATTATGATACATCCATATGGTGGAATACTGTACAACATACACATTACTTTTGCCATCAGACAAAACTACTTAACACAACTTTTACAAATAAAACAAAGACATGCTAAAATTTCAGTGGTGATTCGTGTACTTTTTCTAATTTTTAATGATTAACACAAATTTTTGATTTTATAAAGTGTTAGTGTTTAGGATCAAGAATAAAAAGAAATAAAAGAAATAAGGCCAATCACTAATACTGTGAAAAACCTCTACTTATAAAAGTATCAGGCCTCCCTGGTGTTCTAGTGGTTGAGAATCCGCTTGCTAATGCAGGGGGCATGGGTTCAGTCCCTGGTCAGGAAGATCCCACATGTCCTGGGGCAACTAAGTCCAAGCGACACAGCTTCTAAAGCTCGCTCGTCCTGTAGACCATGCTCTGAAACAAGAGAAATCACCACAATGAGAAGATGGTGCACAGCAAAGAAAACTCAGTACAGCCAAGCAAATAAACCAAAAATCAGAATCAATAGATTGATGAGAAAAGACAAAATAATTTGCATAAAAGAAAGTTAATGTTGTACAGATTAAAAGTTATTCATATTCAACTTTGCAGGTAATAAAAAAATTCAAATTAAACCAAGTCAAGGCACCAATTCATGACTAAATTTAAATTAAAAAAATTATTTTCAGTGTTGAACAGATTACAGTGTAGTTATAGTCTCAAAGGATCAGGTTAGTATAAATTAATCCAACAGCTATATAAAAGTTTGGTTCTACACAAGACTGGTAATAATGTTCATATTCTTTGAAAAATTGAATTTCATTTTGGAATGCTTCTAAGGAAATTATTCAATAGAGAAAAGATAAATCTCTCTACTGCAATTTTACTTAAAATATTAAATTGGAATGTATAGTTAAGAGCAAGATACATCATGGTACAATCTGATAAACTCTTGTTGTGAAAATAAAAGAGTGGGAAATATATGCAGACGGCAAACCTTAGGCAGGCCTATGTCACTAAAAAATAGAAACTAAGAAGGAGGGCAAGAATGTGTTAGGGAGGTGACATTATGAGTAATTTTTTTTGTAATTTCATCTTGATATAACACGGTCCTTGACAATGCACAAAAATTAGAGGGAAGAAGTATCATGGGGATAAAGTGGGAAATGATATTTATGCATAATTATTATACAATTTTTATGTATACACTCGGAGAAGGCGATGGCACCCCACTCCAGTACTCTTGCCTGGAAAATCCCATGGACGGAGGAGCCTGGTAGGCTGCAGTCCATGGGGTCGCTAAGAGTCGGACATGACTGAGCGACTTCCCTTTCACTTTTCACTTTCATGCATTGGAGAAGGAAATGGCAACCCACTCCAGTGTTCTTGCCTGGAGAATCCCAGAGGTAGGGGAGCCTGGTGGGCTGCCGTCTATGGGGTCGCACAGAGTCGGACACAACTGAAGCGACTTAGCAGCAGCAGCAGCAGCATCTATACACTTAATCGGTTGGTGACAGGGGCCTTCTTACGTATACACCTGTCAAAAAGGAATTATCCTTCTTTTCTTAAATGAGCCAAACAGTAGCCTTAAGAGGCAAATAACTTGTTTGAGATTACAGTCAAATTCTGGAATGAAAATTTCATCTCACTTGACTCCATGATGCCACCTGCCTCTGAATGTGTACGTGCTACTGGTTGCTAACCTTTATGAGTCACAAACCTTGTTAAGCATGATGATAACTATGAACCATTTTTCCCAGAAAAATATCACAAGACACAATTTGCATATTCGCCACCTTCTAATAGGATCATCCAACACCACAGTTTATGCCTATTGTTCTGCAATAGTTAACAGAGCCACCTTTCACTTTCAAAATTGTTCTGATTGGGACTACAGATTCTTTGGCTTTGTTTAGATTTAGGCCAGACATATTTTTTCCTTTGTTCCCTTACCCACAGTCTCACCAATTAAGGTGACCCTTAAATGTTACCACTAGTGTGACTTCTTTAAATAAAGCAACCAAAATGGAGCATTTCTTCACCTACAGCGTAAGCAAGACACTCCTGTTCCAGTGATCAACCATCTGCCATCAGCCAACACCTCAGCTTGTACTATGCAAGTAGCTCACCCTGGGAAGTTGAAAGCAGATCCCAGAAAAAACTAGGCAGTAGGCAGTGGGATAGGTTTTGGTTGAGTAAGGGAAAGTTCTGGGCATATGTGCAACCTCTGGTCAGGACTCAGTAGCTGCTGCCACAGACCCTGGGACCCCAAATACCCGGTGAGGATTAGGAGAAGGTGGGTCCTAAGATGACAGGGCAAGCAATATGGCACTTAGAGAAGGTCATCCAGCAAAGGGGAAAGTCTTCAGATATCCCCATCAAGCTCCATGGCCATGCTTAGTCTCCCTCCAAAGTAGTCTCTCTAAAGATATTTAGGCAAACACCAAAGCCAGCACCACAATCCACTGACATGGGAAGGGGTCTGGAGCATCAAACGGAGAGTTCCAGTCCCTGAAGAGCCAGCACCCAGTATCCTCAAGCTTGCTGGGTTGGCAGCAGACGGGTCTAACATCTCCCCTCCACAAAGCAGTCCCCAGGACGTGTGGCTGCTGAGATTCCCACACGAACAAGACAGATAAGCATCTTGTTCCTCACAATTCTCTCAAATGCTAAATACCAGGGTCAACAGCAGAGAACAGGGGTTCAGGGAGATCTGTAGGACCAGATCTACATCATTTGTCCACATCAGAAAAAGCAGAAGAAACAGATTAGATACTGGCTTCAGAGGAATTGTGGCCATTGCTGGGGAGCCTCCCTGTTCTCTTCAGGCTGTTTTCAGAAAGATGTTGTCGAGGTGAGCTTCCTGCTTGAAACCCAAAGGAAACTGGGGGAAACCATGAAAGATACTACTGAGAAGCACTGTCTCCAGGGAGTATGTAGAACATCATAAGGGGAAAGCATATATTGAGGAAAATGCCTATTTCTCTTTGATTCCATTTGTCCAAATCAAATCTTCTTAATCTGGGATCTGTGGCCTCACATGAGAAAACAAAATGCTTATTTTCCTTAACTTTCTCATGAAACTTGCCATTTCCTTCCATAAATATGGCTAAACAACCACAGTAGTATGAACAGTACCTGTGAGTTTATCACTAACTGAAATCAAGGCTACTTTCATGCCATGTTCTGGTTATTACAAATATTTCTAAGTATCATTTATGCCCATTAATTTTTGAGGATTACAGTTTCTAGGTCTGCTGCTAGGTTTTTTTTTTTTTTTTTTTGGTAAACCATAAAGGCTACCCATATGATACTCTCAGAAATTTGTCTTTTCAGAATGAATATTTTAGTAACTATTCCAGTATAGTTGATTTCCTTTATCATGCTACATATTTTAATTTATATATTTAAGAACATTATTCTGAGAAGGAGTTCATGGGCTTCACCATACTTCCAAACAGGTTCATGGCCTAAGTAGCGAGGAACCCCTGGAAAGTAAAAACATCAGGCAAGTCAGTTTACTTGCCCTGGAGGAGGGCACGGCAACCCGCTCCAGTATTCCTGCCTGGAGAATCCCACGGACAGAGAAAGCTGGCAGGCCGCAGTCCATTGCGTCCCGCAGAGTTGATACACCTGAAGCTACAGGACACACATACTCAGTTTTTCAGTGTGAGTTGCCCCAGTGGGAGTTATGTAATATTTCTATTGTGAATTGATAAGTAATTGTGGAAAAGTGACTAAGCCATATCCTGTTAGGCGGTGTTCAACAGATGCCTCCAGAGAATCTATTTGATAATATTCCAGCTTCACCTTATTTTGAGAACTCCTTTCCTTGCACTAATGTGAATTCTTTTACTGTTTGGGCTGTATATCTTATAGTCCCAAGAAATATGGGACTACTTCTAGTCCTTGGACCTGACAAACATCTTAGATTTGAGGATGTTCATTTCTTCCCAGTCTGCTCCTTCTATTCCCACCCCACCATAGGAAGTGGTAGTACATGAGGATTACTTATATTTTGGAAGTGATTGCACAAGGTGATGAGCAAATACCCTAGGCACAGACTTTCAGAGCTAGAAGGAATATGGAAAGAGTTCAGCTATCCAGTCATCTCATCTTCTGTCATCCCCTTCTCCTCTTACCCCCAATCCCTCCCAGCATCAGAGTCTTTTCCAATGAGTCAACTCTTGCATAGCATGTTATAGGCTATTGTGCTTTATATAACTTATTTCCCTATATAATTTACTTGTATCTTCTGATTTAATTTATAGAACTTCCTGAAGTAGTTATTAATATATACATTTTACCAAAGTGGAAAGTGAGGCACAAGGAAGTAAGGACATTGAGAGAGTAGTGATAAAGTTCAAGTCTGAATTCAGCTGTTCTCATACCTCGTGCCCTTAACCATGCTAACTTGCCTCCCTTAGATTTGGAAATCTTCTCCAATGTCTGATATGTATAAAAGCAAAGTAGAATTGAAGAATATTATCTATGTAATGCTATGGTTAAAAAAGTTGCTAAAGAAATAAAAGCCCAAGCTTAGACAGTTGTAATGGGATTATTGCCCATTTAAAAAGAATTGACTATAGGTATACCTTGGACTGCAAGGAGATCCAACCAGTCCATTCTGAAGGAGATCAGCCCTGGGATTTCTTTGGAAGGAATGATGCTAAAGCTGAAACTCCAGTACTTTAGCCACCTCATGCGAAGAGTTGACTCATTGGAAAAGACTCTGATGCTGGGAGGGATTGGGGGTAGGAGGAGAAGGGGACGACAGAAGATGAGATGGCTGGATGGCATCACTGACTCGATGGACATGAGTCTGAGTGAACTCCGGGAGTTGGTGATGGACAGGGAGGCCTGGCGTACTGCGATTCATGGGGTCGCAAAGAGTCGGACACGACTGAGCAACTAAACTGAACTGAACTGATATCTTAAATGCTAAACTCTTTGCTCAAATAAACTTGACAAAGGAAGTCTTAGGGACAGAAGTTAGATTCAGATTAAAAGTTAGAAAGTGATCTTAAAAGTTTCCAAAGGGGAAGAAAAAAAAAAAAAGATAAACCTCTTAAACACAGGTCACCCAATTCAACCCAAACTAAAAACCATTAGGTTTATCTCCTTTCACACTCCACCTTCAGGCAAACACCAATTATTGGATGAAACAGTCTTTGGAAAATTCCTGTTCCATGTAAGTCCACACTTACCAAATAGATTTAATCAAATCACAGGACATATATAAAGAATGCAGTTTGAAGTAGATGAAAATCTTATAGTTTCCAACAGTGAAATTTTTGCAATCTCCACCCCCTGCTCTCAAATCTACAAGGATATTTGAATTTGGCTAATTGCATATGGTGAATCTGCTATTATATCTAGTTCAGGAGTTGCTCTCCCAGAAGGTTTTTAATAGGTTTTCTCTGAGCTCTGGGCTAGGCTGCAAAGATGAGGGGCAGTGCACTCACTCGTCTCTCTCCCTTGCCTTGTCTGTGCTTGAGTCCTAACACATGCGGGTTTCGATTAGACAGTGACAGACGGATATGCATGCTCCATGTCTGAGGGTCACTGTAGTGGTAAATCCTACTGGGCATCAAGTGGGGGTACCCTGCCTCTAGGTGTGCCAGTCCTCCTCCTTCCTTTTCCTTCTCCCCCCACCTCATGGCAGGGACTGTACCTAAACTTGCCTTTGTTGCCCAGTCTCAGCTTGGTGCCTGGACTTGATTAGGAGTGAGCTGCACTCAAGAGTTTCCTGTAGTTCATTTTGTTGTTGTTATTGTTGTTGTTCAATCTCTAAGTCGTGTCTGACTCTTTTGTGACCCCAGGGACTGTACCCTGCCAGGCTCCTCTGTCCATGGACTTCTCCAGGCAAGAATACTAGAGTGGGTTAGTCAGTTCCTTCTCCAGGGCATCTTCCCAACCCAGGTATGGAACCTGCATCTTCTGCACTGGCAGGCGGATTCTTTACCCACCCTAATACACACTGGAAGAAATAAGGCAAGATGCATCTGACCTGTTCATCAAAGGGTCTACAGTTAAGGTCACAATGGAAACTAAGGTTACCCAGAATGTAGTACACCAAAAGAACCAAAAACACTGTTATTGGATCTTTTGTCTGGACTTAGTAAGTTGCCTGGAGAATCCCAGGGACAGGGCAGCCTGGTGGGCTGCCGTCTATGGGGTCGCACAGAGTCGGACATGACTGAAGTGACTTAGCAGCAGCAGCAGCAGTAAGTTAAGATAAAATGAGAATGTATAAAGTCATACTGTGACTTGAATTATGTACCACTGACTCCTTAGTCACTGAAACATCATATTGACCGTCATACACAGCCCTGACTACAGTACAATTGTGATATCATCTTGGCTCCTTCCTATTAGATTATTGGTGAAACCTTATCAAAAACTCACTGGGAGGGTGTTTCTCCTCGACTTCAGCTTTCTGATGAGTAAGGAAAGCTTGGAAGGAAAAGGAATCATGGACTACTCTATCTTTACTTTCAGTGTCATCATTTTCAGCAGAAGCAGTTGGCTAATCCAGGGAAGAAGCATGAACAAGAATATAATAGTGTTCCTCAATCATTTTTTTTCAAAGAACACTACTATCTTTTTTGTTTGAAGCAAGTTCTGGTTATTGGGGCTATCAGCACAATAATTAATCAGTCATACGGTTACACGTTTAGGGCTTCCCTGTTGGCTCGGTGATAAAGAATCTGTTAGCTATGCAGGAGACCTGGCTTTGATCCCTGGGTTGGGAAGATCCCCTGGAGGAGGGCATGGCAACCCACTCCAGTATTCTTGCCTGGAGAATCCCAAGGACAGAGGAGACTGGCCGGCTATAGTTCATGGGGTCACAGAGAGTCAGACACAACTGAAGTGACTAAGCAGCAGCAGCTGGGTAACATGTTTACCATGGACCCCCCACTCCAGACTCATTGTGGGGTCAGATTTCCATACTGGGAGGGCAGGGCACCACACTAATGCAAACAGGAAGTCAACGGGTGCAGACGTGCATGTAAGGTATCTTCTCTGCTTGTTTGCATGCTCCATCCACTCACTGGACTTCATCCAATACGTACAACACAAAAGAAAATATTTAAGAACTTGAACATGGCAACAGTAGATCATTCAACCAAGCTCATGGTCCTTCTGAGCGTGGGACTGCACATGTCACAAACCCAGGAAGCTGGCCCTAACAGAGGCATGGAAGTAGAAGAGTAGATTTCTGGTTTAGGGGACGTTGAAGAATCTTGTTTGTCTTGCACATAAGACAGAAGACAGAAAAACTTAGAGAAAGAAACTGGACCAGATTCTAGAAAGCTTTGAATGCTATAGCCAGAAGTTCGGGCTTTATTTTGTATGCAGCGATAGGGATGGACGTTTCAAGTGAAAGAGTGACATAATCTGGAGTGGCTTTATGGAAAGGATGATGGCAGCAACTTGTAATGTGCATCAGAGAAGGTGACATTGTTAAGTGGGAAGGCACTGGCCCTGAAGTCATCCTGACAGTGTAGATGAGGACTGGAATAGAGGCTGTGGCTGGGAGTCAGGAGAGGGGCTCCAGACAAAGACATACTTCGAGATTCAATCTAGAGCTGTCTTTCTGCACTACTTGTCTGGTTTTG
Source organism: Bubalus kerabau (assembly GCF_029407905.1). Taxonomy (NCBI): domain Eukaryota; kingdom Metazoa; phylum Chordata; class Mammalia; order Artiodactyla; family Bovidae; genus Bubalus; species Bubalus kerabau. The sequence continues at coordinate 57,382,107 of NC_073633.1, read as the reverse complement.
TTTTCAAACTTAAAAGTTTATTTTAAAAATAAGGCTTACTTCTCCCTTTGGAATTCTGAAGTTTCACATGTCTACGGAAAAATTACTTGGGTTTCAGAAATTTACTTTGGAAGCTTAAGGCTGTCAATCAATTTAGAAACTATGCCCGGAGTCCTGGTGACTCTCAGAGCTGCCCACCCTGGAAGCAGTGCTAAGAAGGTCCCAGTCCCTGAGATGTTAGAAAACCATACTTTACGTAAGGAGGATTTAAAAGTCTTCCACCCTAAATAAATTCCTTTTGTCTATTTCAGACCATATGGAAATGATGTAGTGAGGGTAAAATAAAAAATCTAACGGAAAACATCCTTTCTGGAATGAGAGGATTAAGCTCTACCTTCAGCTAGTCTTATCAGACCTCTGGAGGTGAACCTGTGAAGAGGGATCCTCAGCAGCTCACAGGGGGCAGAGTTACATTCTGGCGAGCTATGTGTAAGCTAGTTAAATGGAATTTGGCCCTGATCTAACTACCAGTACCAGACAGGGCAGAGCCACATCTGTATTTATTTATGTGTCCAAAAGACACATGCAAGGAAAGAGGTGGGCAGGGCTTTCTACTTCACACCTTGTTGGGAATATTCCCTGACAATGGGTGGGCATGAACAAAGAGTGGTGTCCTGCCAAGTGCTTTGCTTTGTTTTGCCCCATTAACTCAAAATGTTTACTGAGGCCCAAGGACCAGAGACTTCTCAAAATAAGGGGTTTATTATTTTGGCAGATGGAAAATTTGCCTTGGTTTCGAGGAAGAGAAGGATTTAAATATTTCATCCACAACTTCACACAAGGGCAATATGCTGGATGCAAAGTTGTAATACGGTTCTTAAAACATATCCTGACTCTAAAGACATCGCAACTGTCTCAACAGCTTTGTTTCTCTGAAGCCATTGATTGTACTAGGTCATTTCCTTTCTTTTGTTTTCAAGGATGATTCAGGTGCTTCCAGTTTCTTTGTTGTACAATGGTAGGGCTACAGACTGCTGCTGGGTCACCAGCCCTTTCTACAGAGGTGGGCTTCTTTTTATAGTAGGATTGGTTAGTGGTTCAGCAGATAGATGCTCTAGGCTTGAAGATGGCATATGCCGGTGTCTAGACATGAGAAGCCAGCAGGAGCACCATCAGGGCACACTGCAGCAGCTTGAAGGGCTTGTGAGCCCTCAGGGTTGGGGATGTGTGACAGTGCATTTATCTTGGTAAAGCAAGGATTCTCAACAAAAGTCAATTTTGTCTTAGGGGACATTTGACAATGCCTGGAGGTATATTTGATTGTCAAGACTGGTATTGAGGGATGTGTTACTGGAATCTAGAGGTTAGAGGCTGGGGATTCTGCTAACCCCCGTCAATTCATAGGGCAATCCCCACAACAAGGATGTATACCATCCTACATGCTAGTGGTGCGCTGTGGAGAGACACTGGTGTAAAATGTCCAGATATCCACTGATTAAAGGGAAAGAGTGTCGTTAGTCCTGAGGATCCCTAACCATTGCACCAAATTCTGAAGGGTGCCCTATCTGAAAAAACTGATGATCCATGTGGCAAGAAGGCAACTGACCTCTGGAAGGGTGATGGGTCTTTTAAGAATGCCTTCTTCCCTGTACAGGGGAATGCATGTTTAACCGACCTCATGTGTCCCTATAGTCGACATGTATTACTCTTTGTCTGTCCAACGTCCTTTCTCTTTTCCACCTGGGAAGAGCACCTTGATTTTTCTTGAGCAGTGACCCTCCCCTTAGCTGAGGGTAAATCAGTTCACTTCAGTTCAGTTCCTCAGTCGTGTCCGACTCTTTTCAACCCCATGAATCGCAGCACGCCAGGCCTCCCTGTCCATCACCAACTCCCAGAGTTCACTCAGACTTATGTCCATCGAGTCAGTGATGCCATCCAGCCATCTCATCCTCTGTCGTCCCCTTCTCCTCTTGCCCCCAATCCCTCCCAGCATCAGAGTCTTTTCCAATGAGTCAACTCTTTGCATGAGGTGGCCAAAGTATTGGAGTTTCAGCTTTAGCATCATTCCTTCCAAAGAAATCCCAGGGCTGATCTCCTTCAGAATGGACTGGTTGGATCTCCTTGCAGTCCAAGGGACTCTCAAGAGTCTTCTCCAACACCACACTTCAAAAGCATCAATTCTTCGGCACTCAGCCTTCTTCACAGTCCAACTCTCACATCCATACATGACCACAGGAAAAACCATAGCCTTGACTAGACGAACCTTTGTTGGCAAAGTAATGTCTCTGCTTTTGAATATGCTATCTAGGTTGGTCATAACTTTCCTTCCAAGGAGTAAGCGTCTTTTAATTTCATGGCTGCAGTCACCATCTGCAGTGATTTTGGAGCCCCCCAAAATAAAGTCTGACACTGTTTTCACTGTTTCCCCATCTATTTCCCGTGAAGTGATGGGACTGGATGCCATGATCTTCATTTTCTGAATGTTGAGCTTTAAGCCAACTTTTTCACTCTCCACTTTCACCTTCATCACAAGGCTTTTTAGTTTTTCTTCACTTTCTGCCATAAGGGTGGTGTCATCTGCATATCTGAGGTTATTGATATTTCTCCTGGCAATCTTGATTCCAGCTTGTGCTTCTTCCAGCCCAGCGTTTCTCATGATGTACTCTGCATATAAGTTCAATAAGCAGGGTGACAATATACAGCCTTGACGAACTCCTTTTCCTATTTGGAATCAGTCTGTTGTTCCATGTCCAGTTCTAACTGTTGCTTCCTGACCTGCATACAAATTTCTCAAGAGGCAGATCACGTGGTCTGGTATTCCCATCTCTTTCAGAATTTTCCAGTTTATTGTGATCCACACAGTCAAAGGCTTTGGCATAGTCAATAAAGCAGAAATAGATGTTTTTCTGGAACTCTCTTGCTTTTTCATGATCCAGCAGATGTTGGCAATTTGATCTCTGGTTCTTCTGCCTTTTCTAAAACCAGCTTGAACATCAGGAAGTTCACGCTTCACATATTGCTGAAGCCTGGCTTGGAGAATTTTGAGCATTACTTTACTAGCGTGAGATGAGTGCAATTGTGCGGTAGTTTGAGCATTCTTTGGCATTGCCTTTCTTTGGGATTGGATATGGAGCCCTAATCACGGCCTCTCAGAATCTTTACCCCAGAAGGAACAACAACACAAGGATGATAAATGACTAACCCAACTTATTCCTGAAGACATGGTCCTTATGATGCAGTCCCTAGACAGGTCATTTTCCTGTGTCTTTCCAATTAATTTGTTTGTTTCACCCAGCAAGAGCAGGACACAAACTAAGAATGAAAATGCCCCCCATTCACCACTTTGAGCACCTGGGTGATGTCGTGGATTGGAATCATATCAGACTTGTGAGCTGCTTCATGGAAGGTATTACATCCTAGATTTATGGAGATAGACTGCAAACTCTTCAGCCCAGTGCCATCTGTGATGATGAGCTCATTAGTACCCTGCTGCTGCTGCTGCTGCTAAGTCACTCCAGTCATGTGTGACCCCATAGATGGCAGCCCACCAGGCTCCCCTGTCCCTGGGATTCTCCAGGCAAGAACACTGGAGTGGGGTGCCATTTCCTTCTCCAATGCATGAAAGTGAAAAGTGAAAGTGAAGTCGGTCAGTCAGTCAGTTGGTCGACTCTTAGCGACCCCATGAACTGCAGCCCACCAGGCTCCTCCGTCCATGGGATTTTCCAGGCAAGAGTATTGAAGTGGGGTGCCATTGTCTTCTCCAGGTTAGTACCCTAGGAAGAGCAATAATCACTTGATGCAAGTTACTAGTTACTACACAAAAGCCTTTAACTCTGTGGATCACAACAAACTGTGGAAAATTCTTCAAGAATGGGAATACCAGGTCACATTACCTGCCTCCTGAGAAATCTGTATGCAGGTCAAGAAGTAACAGAACCAGACACCGAACAACAGACTTGTTCCAAATTGGAAAAGGAGTATGTCAAGGGTGTATCTTGTTACCTTGCTTATTTAACTTCTGTGCAGAGTATATCATCTGAAATGCCGGACTGGATGAGGCACAAGATAGAATCAAGATTGCCAGGAGAAATATCAATAACCTCAGATGTGCAGATTACATCACACTTATGGCAGAAAGTAAAGAGGAACTAAAGAGCCAGTTGATAAAGGTGAAAGAGGAAAGAGAGTGAAAAATCTGGCTTAAAACTCAACCTTCAAAAAACTAAAATTAAGGCATTGGTCCCATCACTTCATGTGAAATAGATGGGGGAAAAATGGAAACAGTGAAAGACTTTATTTTCTTGGGCTCCAAAATCACTGTGGATGGTGGCTGCAGTCATGAAGTTAAAAGATGCTTGCTCCTTAGAAGAAAAACTATGAAAAACCTAGACAGCATATTAAAAAGCAGAGACATCATTTTGCTGACAAAGGTCCATCTAGTCAAAGATATGGTTTTTCCAGTAGTCATGTATGAATGTGAGAGTTGGACCATAAAGAAGGCAGAGCACCTAAGAATTGATGCTTTTGAACTATGGTGCTGGAGAAGACTCTTGAGAATTCCTTGAACAGCAAGGAGATCAAACCAATCAATCCTAAAGGAAATCAACCCTGAATATTCATTGGAAGGTGATGAATATGCTGATGCTGAAGCTGACCCTCCAATACTTCGGCTACCTGATGCAAAGAGCTGACTCATTGGGAAAGACTGTGATGCTGAGAAAGATTGAAGGCAGAGGAGAATGGGGTGGCAGAGGATGAGATTGTTGGATGGCATCAATGACTCAATGGACATGAGTTTGAGCAAACTCCTGGAGACAGTGAAGGACAGGGATGCCTGGAGTGCTGCAGTTCACAGGGTCACAGAGTCAGACACGACTGAGGGACTGAACAAGGACGGCAAGACCAGTACATCACCTGAAGCACCTGACCCTATGAGCAGGCTGACCCACTAAAAAACATCTGTGTGGAGATCACGGCTCAGAAAAATAAGCCCTGCAAAGCATGAAAGGAGCTGGGAAGCGCAATCTGAAATACCTTAGACCTCTTCCTCCTTGTTTACTGAACAGTCATTTTAAGGAACTAAGGGAAGTGACTATCTGTGGAGGATAATATTAATGCTATGAGTTGCACATTTGATACTTAGAGATACTTTACAGTGAATTCTCCAACAGTGAACGAAAATATCATAAAATCTCTTCAAACAGTTTTTTACTATGTAGCATTTGTCTTTTATTTATTTGAAAAATCCTTTTGGCACATTTATTCATTTATTTGTGGCTGTGCTGGGTCCTTGTTGCTGCACGTGGGCTTTTCTCTGCTTGTGGCGAGCAGGGGCTGCTCTTCGTTGCACGGGCTTCTCACTGTGGTGGCTTCTCTTGCTGTGCAACATGGGCTCTAGGCGCAAGGGCTTTAGTTACTTGTGGCACATGGGCTTAGTTGTCCCAGGGAATGTGGGTATATATCTTCCCAGGCCAGGGATTGGACCTGTGTTCCCCTGCATTGGCAAGCAGATTCTTTACCACCGAGATACCAGAAAAGCCTCTGTCTTTTGTTTTTAACACAAAAAATACTTTTTATGTGAAACATGTGAAAGCAGATCCCCTCTTTCCTTCTTCCTTCTTCTTATCCATTCCCTGGAAGCATAACCACAGTGAAGAGGCTGGTATATAATACACCATATATCATCCAAGACAGCTTTTCCTGCCTAGGCAAACACAGAGTTTTGTTGTTCCCCTTGTGAATCATAAAATCAGCATCACACTATACATATTTTTCAGCACTTTTTTCTCACATATATCCTGGACATCCTTCTATGTCAATACATATAAATCTTACTTTATTACTTTTGTTTGTACTTTATCAGCACATGACTGGTTAATTTCTGAATCACTCATAAAAGCTGATTAGAACTAATGGTGATTCCAGGACCACCTCTGGCTAATCTGTGTTTTCCTTCTAGGTGAAGATCTCCTGGCCTGCTGCCTATGATATATCATTACTGTTGTTACGAAAGAGCAAAAATATGCTCTATTTCCTTCAACCATCAAACCTTCAGGGCAGGAGGAAAGACCCAGATGAACTGTTCAGCAGAGAAAGGTAGAATGTCCTGAAAATGCATTCCCAGGCCAAAGGAGACCCAGCAAAAATAAAGCAGCCAATTTCTCCCACACATCCCCTCCCCCAAACCTGCAATCAGCAATAATTTTGGAGAAATAAAGCAAATGGATCACTACATTCCTACACGTCTATTACACTTGACTATTCTTTGCAGGAGCTGCTCAGGACCAAATGTTTGGAAAGGAAGTTGGCTGGCCACAGTGCCTTTTTTTTTTTTTTTTTTTTTTTTTAAGTTATTCTGCTGCAGCTGCAAAATACAAAAAGAAAAATCTAATACCCTCCCCTCCCCAACCAAATACCTTTTTGGGAAAATTCTTCCCGTTTTTTTTTTTGAGAAGTTCTTGTATATTTACACATTTGTGCTTACACATGCTGAATCTTTTGATAATCTGCCAAGGCCTTTTACTTTTTTTTTTGAAGAATTAAGAAATGTATTGTCTCACAAATGAATAGTTTCTCGGAGTCAAGATTTAACTGTTGAATTTCTTGGCTTCTCTGTAGCCCTAACTGAGCTCCAAAGACAGCTTGTTTTCTTAGGGGTTAGTCCCTTTCGGGTCACATGCAACAGTAATATTGATCATGACAAAGTGCTTTCCACAATCTGCCTCAGCGTTTATGTTCTGCATAAGAAATTTTGGCCTTCCCTTCAGTTTGTATCATTGCTGGCTTCTATCTGAGAAAATAGTAGCAAGCATCATATTACAGGGTAATTTATTCTGCTCTCCTAGCATGGCACTGCCAACCCTTGGGTCCTTCCAAATCTGCCTCTCTGTCCTCTGGCCTCATCTACCACACTCAGAGAATACTGGGCCATCATCACTTCCATCCTCACAGCATCGGACCCTCTCCACCTGAAATGCCCTTACTTTCTTCCCTGCTACCTGGCAAAGTCATCCATGTCCTTCCAGGCCCAGATCAAGGGCCATCTTCTAACTTCACTTCTACCTCTTACCCTCCATAGGCAGATGAAGCCTCTGCAGTTAGATGACATATTGTTCAAACTCTTACCACACAAACAGTGCAATTTATCATTATTATCAATAATATTCCTACCACTATAATAAAAAAAAGCAACCAGTTTTAAGTTCACTAGCTATGAGAAACTGCCCTAAGGTCTTCAATGAGGTCATTTAAATCTCTTTTTACTTTTGACCCATTTTACAGAGGAAGAAATGATTGTTCGAAGACATTAAGTTGCCCAAATGCACACACCAAGCAAATGACAAAGCCAAGCCCCTTCCAGTCTTGAGTCCAGAGCCTGCGGTCTGTACCCCTGGGCCATGCAGTGCATTCATGCCTGACACTTTCTCCTTCTTGGGGTGGGAGCTTTCAGCAAAGTTCCATTTCATCTGCATTAGTGTTTGTTGTTCCAGGTATAGCAGGCCCTCAAACCCTCCAGCACTTTTCTATTCAAGTGGATTTTCTTCCAGATATTGAAGACTGATGAGCAAACAAGTTCAGGATGGTTTTTTATAGGTGGGCTGAAACCTCTGACACTGCCAGCCGCCCCTGGGCACAGATGTGTGTGTGTGTGTGGGATGTGCGGCGGGGAGGAGAAAGCCCACTGTATTAGGTGCAGCCAGATGAGGATAGAAATAAGCTTGAAGACACACAAAGGTAGGGTGATAATTAAGGCAAGTTTCTCAACAACCGAGCATCTACCAGTTGAGCATCTACCTCCAGAGCATCAGGAGTTGGTCTCCTGATTCTCTTTTTTTTTTTTTTTTTTTTTTTAACATTCCTCCCCATTCAGTCTTCTGTTTCCCATCTTCAGATAGAAAATGGAAATTCAGAGGGCGCTAACTTGTCCAAAGTTACATGACTAGTAAGTGGTCAAAATCCCTATCTAGGCAAAATTCCTACCACTGGGATGAAGTATGTTCATTTTAGTCTGAGGTCTAACACCACTGTACTGTCGCTTCCTGGGGTGACGACTCTAAGTACAATGCTGCGTCTCATGGAGAAAGAGAACATCAGCAATATTTACTATAACACTTAGCAGTGGGTGGGGAGGGAATGCCTTGTTCTATGTGGGGGTTGCCTCTGAATTTTACCTAGCACATTTAACTAGCGAGGAATATGCTCTACAGTTGTAGCCAGTTCTCCACGGGACACTGGGAATTTATGGTTGAGCGCTGTGGCTATGCCCTGCAAATGGTGACCAAGGTGGGGAGTAGACTGTGTGGAGAACAAGGACTCTTTGAAGTACATCCAATCTATGCAGCCCTTGGATGGGGTATGGGGAACACCCAGGGGTGAGAAGAATGGTTATGTCACCTCTCAGCCTCACCTCCCACACCTTTGAAGGTCTAACTCTCCCCTCATGTTTGTAGGACTCACATACCAGGTGTCTAAATATTTAAAAGTTATCAATCAAATCAACAAATGGTTAAAACATGTTCTATCCTCCTACCTGGACACATCTAACTCTGTAACAACGTGGAAGGCCAGGCTGGAATTCACAGTTCTTGGGCTCTTGGGGTCTTTGCTGGAACAAGGTGGTACAGGGAGAGATGAGCTCCTCCTACCACAGAAAGCCACGGATGCACAAATTCCAACCCATGCATTCAGACTTTTGTCCAGATACCTCAGCAGATGGTTGTCCTGCAGGCCACCCTGAGCCTAGATCTCCTCATTTGAGCAGGCCATTCTTGGGGGCAGGGACCTGGAATGATGCCTAAATGGGGCTTGTTAGCTCCATGCCCAGTGTGCAGGGGTGAGGCTGGAATGGACCCAGTGCCAGGGCACCCAAAGGAACAGGGCCAGGCTAGGGGTCTCTCTTGTCTGTGTCTACTCTAAAGAAATGAATGCTGATTTTTTAAAAAGTTGCATTTGTGAATAGAAGCCAAGGACAGATTCCTGACCTGTCTTGATCAGAGTAGCCTGCAAAGTCAGGATAGTGTTTAGCACACAGCAGGTGCCCAATAAATCATGATTGAATGAATTGCCATTGTAGAAGCCAAGACGGATTTTAAGTCACTGGTTGTTAGAATCAAATCACTGCATACTTTGATGTTTTCTGAAGTGCAGTGGGATTGGGTTAGCTATGGATTATTACTCCCTGTGTCGTGGTTCTCTCCTTCCTATTTCCCACCTTTGGACAACTCAAATTAGTTGATATTGAAAATATCAATTGAAAATAAGTGATATTAAAAATGCCAGCATTCTTTGAAAACTTGTGTTGGAAACATAGATGGAAATTTGCCTTCTTTAGGAAAGTTAACAATTTTGTACTATATTTGGGTAGAGCAACTAAATTTCTGCATTAAAGCCTCCTATGTCCAATCCTTCCCCAGATGGAAGGAAACAAAGGAGTCCTGCCTGGGCTTCTTCACACGTGTACAGCTGCCATCATCCCATCGTTCCCTCCAGAGGAGTTTTGAGCACTGCATCTTTCGTTTGGGGTTGTTATCTTGTGCCCTTAATCCTGGAATAATAGCTGCCCAGTTCCACATGTGCACAAATGAAATGGAGCCTACCTTTGTGCTCTTCCATTTATGACAGCAATCTTTCTATGTCATGTATGGAGCTTAATTTTGTCCCATTGATGTTGCCATGACCCAGCCTGTGTGCCTAGAATTGCATTTCCCTTAATGGCAAGTTTGATTAGGTTTCAGCAAAGCATATGACTAAAACAGGGCACAGACTTCCTTTTGGAAGATGCCACACCGATGAACTTAGTTGTCCACCTTTTGAAATCTATTTTCAGGCCAAAATGTCTCTAGTTTTTTTCAAGTCTTTTTTCTAGTCTTTTCCTAGCTTTTGTCAAGGTTCATGTAAAATAACTGAAGGTTTGTTGAATGACAGCATGGTAATCCAAACCACAAGTTTTGAGAGATAGGGAAGGGTGGTGTGACGTTGTGATTTATGTTGAGACATATTTAGTCTTTGTCTGTTTCTGGCACAGAGTTCCTAAAACCCTTAGAATTTCCTGTGATGATAGTCTGGGTTTGCAAGTGGTATGTCTGTGTTGTTGTGGGGATGGGGTGGAATGGTGTGTACAGTCTTGTGGGACTGAAACTTAGTCTGTGGAATCTGATGCTATCTCCAGGTAAATAGTGTCTGAATTGAGTAAAATTGTAAGACACCCACCAGTGTTAAAATTGTTGGCGGTGGGGGAATATCTCCTCTCCACTCATTGCAGTTGGGTACAGAACCCTAGGTAGACGAGTCAAATAAGGTTAAATGATAAAGTTTCTTTTTTGACATCAGTTCTGAATGTGCAAGAAACTTGAACTTTCTAGATAAAACAGTCCCCTTGCTGAGACTATATTTAATCTCTATATTCAAAACTTTGTTCCCATTCTTGTCCTTGTTTCTATTCCTGGAGGACTGAGGAGTATCAAAGAAAAGGGAGTTTCAAGCTGAACAGGACCCTGCGGGGCCCTCCCAGGTATAAACCCTTTCCGTGTCCTGTTTCTTATTTGTAGGTAATAGGCTTCATTCAGCCTCCTCAACCTTCCAAAGGGCAGATCAAACAGTTGAATATCAGGTAAGGGAGGGATGCAGGGAGTGCAGAAACAAAGGAGGAGCTGTTAAGAAACAAGGGGTGATAATATAGTGTATTGGTGTTTTTCTTTCTGACTTACTTTGCTCTGTATAATAGGCTCAAGTTTCACCCACCTCATTAGAACTGATGCAAATGCATTCTTTTTATTAGCCGAGTAATATTCCATTGTGCATATGTACCACAGCTTTCTTATGCATTTGTCTGTCGATGGACATCTACGTTGCTTCCATGTCCTGGCTATTATATGCGAGGCAGCAAAAGAGACACAGATGTAAAGAACAGACTTTTTGGACTCTGTGGGAGAAGGCGAGGGGATAATTTTGAGAGACTAGCATTGAAACACATATATTATCATATGTGAAATAGATCGCCAGTCTAGGTTCAATGCATGAGACAGAGTGCTCAGGGTTGGTGCACTGGGATGACCATGAAGGATGGGATGGGGAGGGAGGTGGGAGGGAGGGTCAGGATGGGGAACACATGTACGCCCATGGCTGATTCATGTGAATGTATGGCAAAAACCACCACAATATTGTAAAGTAATTAGCCTCCAATTAAAAAAAAAAAAAAAGAAAGAAACAAGCGGCAAGGTCCTGCTTCCTCCCCAAGGGATACTTATAACAATATCTTTTAGTGCTTCTGCAGGAACTCTAAGGCTCCTTCCAAGTTGAAGATGGTAAATGCAGGCTGAGCACAAGATTCCCGGAGACGGCTCTGTTACCTCATCAACCAATCAGAAGAAAGTCTGCACACAGTGGATGATAACAAAGCCTCTGAACCTCTCCCCAAATGATTCTTCCTTTAAGAACTTTCATGGTCAAGCACAGTCTTTGAAGTTGGTTCTTGGACTTGAGTCCACTTTCTCCCCAGGTTGTTAGCCTCCTTGTATAAAGCAATCTTTCCTTTCCAATAAACACTTGTCCCTAGTATTGGCTTTCAAGCAGCAAGCAGCTGAACCAGGTTTAGTAACAAAAAAGAGAGGGAGAGAGAAAAGTATAAACAGTGCTAGAGGATGGAGATGAGTATCACCAGATATTAAATTTCTAGACAATAGTGAAGGCGGAATAATGTTAATGGAAACAGAAAAAAGAAAGTCAGTATCCTGGAACAGTTATAGGAGAGGCTCCTGTACAGGTGTGTTCAGCCGCTCAGTTATGTCCGACTCTGCAGCCCCATGGACTGTAGACTGCCAAAACCCTCTGCCCATGAAATCTTCCAGGCAAGAATACTGGAGTGGGGTGCCATTTCCTACTCCAGAGGATCTTCCCAATCCAGGGATCAAACCCGTGTCTCTTGCACCTCCTGCATTAGCAAGTGGATTCTTTACCACTAGCACCACTGGGAAACCCTCTGTACTGGTAAGGCTGGCTTTTTCCAAGCCTGGCCAAACTGAATGAACAGTTTCACAGATCAGTACCTGGGTGGTATAATTAGGGAGATAGCGGGCTGCCAGTAACAAAATCCTCATGCTCTATCGTCACTCTAAAACTACTGCCCTCCTCACCTATTGTTCAGAGGGGTTGGCTGGGTTAAGTAAGTAGAGAGAATAGTTCTTTAAGCAAGAACATTCATGTGTGAGCTCAGCTTGGAGAGAAAGTATGGTTCTTAGTTCTATAAGCAGAGGATAAAGACAAACAGTAAAGCCACGCCCAGGATGACTGGAAAAGTGTGTGTCTGTATTGTGTGTGTGTGTGTGTGTGAAGTATCTAGAGGTAAAGGATACTTGAGTATTTTTAGAAAACTTCCCTGTTCGGGTTGCAACATAACTCCCTTCCGTTTTCCCAAACTGAAGGAAATGCTCCATGTTTTTGAACTGGAATTTATGTGTTTCTGGAGGAGGGAGGTGATGATGTTAGCCTCAAGTATCAGTAAGACAAGAACAGGATAGATCAAAGGGAACAGAACTTAATTATCTTCAGGATATTTGTGAATGCATCATAGCCATAAAAGCAGAGAGGAGTCATAAAATTACTCAGAAATTTAAAAAATGCTACCCAAAGTAAATTAAGTTAAAAGCCTAACCTGGATGTGGCTGAAGAAAGAATAATTTGAAGGATAAGGTCAAGAATGTCTCCTGGAACAGAGTACAAAAATTCTGAGGTGATGTTAGAATGCTAAAGATTCAAGAGAAAACCATCAACACTTTAAGTAGACATTTTTTAAAGAATAATCAAGAAGTTAAATAAGGAAAGAAGAAAAAGTTAATATAAAAAGCTCCAGATCAGGAGTACACCCCTCCCCAACACAGACACGCACACACACAATATGTGGGCATACTGACCGCAGTGCAGTGAGACTAGAAATGTTTTTTAAAGGGGGAAAAAATAACACTTGAATTTTAAAACTCTATTGGGTTAAATAAGATAGAAAATTGAAATTAGACTGAACACTGCAGTACATGTAAATAAGGCTGGGTCTTGGAATAAGTCAGAAAATATACCCTGTAAGTGTTGAAGAGCAGAAATGGCAGAACTAATAAGTGCCAGTGTGAAGGTGAATGGGGTTGTTTTAAAAGATTTGATATCCTGTAAAATTTCCATTCAAATATTTGAGGTCTGGAAAAAGTGATGGCCCATGAAAAGAAAATTACTTAAACTGGTTTGAGAAGGTATTAAAGTAGCATTAAATATATTCCCCTCAGTGTTCAGACTCAGCCTTAAGAGTGATTGCTTGAAGCCTTTGAGGAATGTACTTGTCAGGTCATTTAACTGTTCTGCAGCATTAACACACACACACACACACACACACATACAGCTTCTGAAAATGAACACCATCCTGTGGGCCCACTGGGGGCTCAAGAGCCTGTGTCCTCCTTTTCTGTGACCCCTGTTTCTTTTTTGTAGAAAAAGGCTTCTGCCTCCTAGACCTTCTCTGAATCCAAAGGGCAGGCTTTACTAATTAGGGAAGTGAGGAAATGCAGAGACAAAGCAGAAGAATCAAGAAAAAATAGTACAGTGATAGAAACAGAGTTCCAGCTCCTCCTCAAGGATTACACACAGTGTTTTTGAGTTCTCCTGCAGGAACTGAGGCCCCTGCGCAGGAGGAGGCTGGGAACTTCAGGCTGAGCACAGGACTCCTGGAGCACCATGCAGTCAGCAGCCACACACCGTGCAGCCTTCACCCCACGTTTTGCCCTAAAACCCTTCTGAGAAGCATCCGGGAGTTCAGGTCTCTTGAGCATGACCTACCTGCTCTCTCTGTTTGGCTCTTTCTCTGCTCCAAACTTTGATGTTTAGGTTTGTTTGGCTTCACTGCGTATCAGGCACACAAGCTGGCATTTAGCAGTACCTCCAACTCATACTGCACCGCCATCATAATATTAAAATTAATAAAAGACCTATAAAAAATGCCACATATAAACCATTTTCAAAAACTCTTATTTTAGCAAATACAACCTAATTGAATATTAAGAAAAGTATTTACATCATAACCAAGTAGGTTTTATCCTGGAAATGTAAGAATTATCCAAAATTAGCAAGGATGACGGAGAAGGCAATGGCAATCCACTCCAGTACTCTTGCCTGGAAAATCCCATGGACAGAGGAGCCTGGTAGGCTGCAGTCCATGGGTTCGCTAGGACTAAGCAACTTCACTTTCACTTTTCATTTTCATGCATTGGAGAAGGAAATGGCAACCCACTCCAGTGTTCTTGCCTGGAGAATCCCAGGGACAGGGGAGCCTGGTGGGCTGCCGTCTATGGGGTCGCACAGAGTCGGACACGACTGAAGCGACTTAGCAGCAGCAGCAGCAGCAAGGATGATCCCGAAGTACCATTTTAATAGTTTAAAGCAACAAGAAATGATACTCTCATTACAAGCTGAAAAGGCATTTGGTAAAATTTAACCATTGCTAGTTAAAAAAAGAAATGAGGCTAGAAAACCTGGACCTAGTCTAATATTTGTTATATAAGAGGAGAAAACTGCAATTTTCCCTATAGCTAGATATTTGAAGATCAAAGGTTTTTTCTTTTTTTTTTTTCCTTTTTAAAGTTTGTAAGAACTTCTTGCCCAGCAAACCTGATTTCTGGGATAAAAATAGGTTTGAGATTGAACTCAAGTAGCATTCTTGCCCAATTACAACATGTCCATAGCCCTGTTGGCCTTCAGAAGTGTTAAGTTAGTTGACTAGTCATATTTCTAAACAGTTTTCTTCAAATGAGAATTTCTAATTGTACCTAAAAAGTACCCACTTCTGGTATCCCAGTCAAAATAACATTAGATGAAACATTCAATGGTTCAAGATTTATACTTGATTTAAGAGTACATTTCAAAATCATCTCACTTGTAGGAATTTCAGGGCCCAGCCAGTCATACCATTTTTAACTTAGAGATATGGGCACAAGTGATAAAGAACCCACCTGCCAATGCAGGAGACATAAGAGACACAGGTTCAATCTCTGGGTCAGGAAGATTCCCTAGAGAAGGAAATGGCAACCCACTCCAGTATTCTTGCCTAGAGAATCCCATGGACAAAGGAGCCTGGCGGGCTACAGTCCATGGGGTCACAAAGAGTTGGAAATGACTGAAGTGACTTAGGCCATATGCAATTCTATGTAACTAGTAATTCTGCTTCTCACCCTTACTTCTGGAGTGCTTTTGGCCATATTTGTTGTTCAGTGGCTAAGTTGTGTCTACTCTTTGTGACCCCATGGACTGCAGAAGGCCAGGCCCCTCTGACTATCTCCCAGAGTTTTCTCAGATTCATGTCCATTGAGTCAGTGATGCTGGGCCATATAACAATCATCTTTTAGCAGATTTTGAAAGATGGTTTCAGTATTAATGCAGTAGCTCTTTAGTAGAATTCTATCACTATATTCTATTTGATAAACCCAAGGGTATTATCTCAACTACTTAACAATCACTGGGTAGAGGGCATAGACCAGCTAATGCAGACAGCCACCCCATCAGAAAGGGCACCCAGTAATCTGTACTGATGCAAATGAGCTGAGGGGTAAATTGGCTGATCATCAAGCCTAGATTGGTCCCTACAGGCCCCAGTTCCATGTTGTCTGTGGAACAACTGAACACTTGGTTTGAACTACAGTCTCTTGCATTCATTTGTTCTCACAGCTTCATTAAAAAGCTTCACACTCAAAACTCCATTCCTGATTGCTCTGTGTTTTGCTTTTAACAGTTGGGCCATTTCCATTATATTTAACACATATCTTCACCTCTTTTTCTCCTGACTTCACTGTTCATATCCATATCATTATTCTCAGTCACTTAAGCTTGAAGTCTATGAGTAAATATCTACTGGAGACGGCCAATATCAGGACAACTGACTTGAGTGGTCGTCAGGAAGTTGTAGAGCCAGGGAGACGGAACAACTATATCAACTATGTCTCACAATAGTTATCAGGCCAAGAGACAGAATAGGCTGTCAGGCAACAAGGAGCCTAGAGTCAATGAGCCAGGCCCAAGATGAATGAGGGAGATAAGAAATCTAACTCTTGAAGTTCTAGGTAGTGACTCGAGGCTGGTGATCATGTCCCCAGGTGCATGTGGGGCTTGGATATAGGGACCCAAGAGAATGACCTGGCTATTAGTACTTGAAAAAAAGTTTAAAGGAGAAACACGAATACTACAGTATAGTGTACCTTTGGAGGCTTAATGGGTCCTCACACAACACAAGGCTTGCTAAATCCCATGAACCTCAGAGGTGATTACATGCTCTAGATCTGCACTTGGATGGCATATGCGGAGACTTATAGAATCCAGTGGGGCTGAAGAATGGGCTTCTCTGGCAGCTCAGATGGCAGAGTCTTTCTGCAATGCAGGAGACCCAGTTTCGATCCCTGGGTTGGGACGATCTCCTGGAGAAGGGAATGATTATCCGCCCTAGTGTTCTTGCCTGGAGAATTTCATGGACAGAAGATGCTGGCAGGCCACAATTCATGGGATGACAAAGAAGCAGACAGGACTGAGCAACTAACAATTTTTTAAAAATAGGGTGGGGGAAAGATAAAGAGATCTGTAATTCATGGACTGGGTTTCCCCGCTTCTGACTGGATATTCCCATGCCTAATACTTCATTGCTTAGTAACACATATAGATTGCATAATCTCTGTTGTAGGGTACATTACGTATCAACGGCTGTTCCAAGAGTTGCATCCATTCACATCCAGAGATTTTAGAATAAACAATCTCAGGAAAAACTAAATAGGCTGGAAGCTTTTGTTGGTCACAGAACTCAGTGTTAAGGAACCAATTTTTATCATAGATAGGGAGGAGGCAGAAAGAAAGGATTAGAAATAGACTGCCGCCAGATGGTCTGACATTGCACTTTCTGATTGGCCAAGACAGAGCCCCAGGGCTCAGGAAAGTCATCTTGAATCTTAATATATACATAGTCCATGGGAGGCAGTGGACTGGAAGGATGATACAGGAACTCTGTGACAAAGCCAGTTATTAGGAGTAAAGGGCTTCGATCCACCTAGAACAGGCTCTAGTCTGTGGTTCCGTAAGCAGGATATATCTAATAATGTTCCTCACGACATTATTAGAATTATGGGAAGCACAGAGTCTTGGGGGCTCCCTGAGGACCAAGTCTCCTTGTTTGTCTGCCTTGGTCTGTGCATTTCCACCACCCAACACGCTATCTGGCATACAACAGTGCTCAGTAATTTTTTTTTTTTTAATAAATGAGCACAAACCTGTACTAAATCTTAGCTCTGCTACTTACTAGCTGTATGGACTTGATACTTCATTAAGTCTCTGAGACTCAATTTTATCTTTACGATTAAAAATGGGATATTGTATATACAAAAGTGCACAACTGGTGTTCCATACATGGTTGTTGCTCGTGTTTATGATAGAGGTGTGTGACTTTCGGCAATTGACTTAACCTTTTTTTGGACTCAATTCCTTCATCTAAAACAATAGCCATTATGGCACCCTTCTCACATAGTTATGACAAGAGCTATATTGAGATAATATATGTAAAGCTCTTAGTATTTTCTATATGC
Source organism: Bubalus kerabau (assembly GCF_029407905.1). Classification (NCBI taxonomy): domain Eukaryota; kingdom Metazoa; phylum Chordata; class Mammalia; order Artiodactyla; family Bovidae; genus Bubalus; species Bubalus kerabau. Next base: position 57,364,537 of record NC_073633.1, on the reverse strand, counting down.
TACGCACTGCTAGGCACTGCTCTATTTAAGTATTTCCTGGTTCTTAATTTCAACTTGGTATTTGAGGCTTTTATTTTGATTAAGAGTTCACTTATACCCTTCATTCAGCTTTCTCCAATACTGACATCTTATATAATCACAATACAATGATGAAAACATCATGAAACTTCTACTAGTTACTAGTAATTACTAACAGTACAGTTACTGTTTTATACAAAACTATTAAGTAATCCTCTGACCTTGTTTGAACTTGTTTCCCCACTACTATCCTTTCCTTTCTGGTCTAATTCAGGATCTGACATTGCAGTTTGTTGACACGTCTTCATCCCCTCCAGTGTCTAAAAGTTCAGTCTTTCACATCACTTTGATGATTACCAGCCAGTCATTCTTAAAGTGTCCTTCCAATTAGGATTTAGGCTGAGATTATGTATATTTGGCAAAAATAGCACAGAAGTGATACTGGATTATTCTCAGTGCATGATACCAGAGGTAAAGAAAGTTGCTATGTCTTATAGCTGATGAGGTTGACTTTGATTACTTGGTAAAGGTGGTGTCCAGTTTACTCCATTATGAAGCTACAGCTTTCCCCTTTATGATTAGTTGTCTTACAGGGAGTTATTTTAAGACTGCATGTATACTGTGTGTAACTCGCTGGGTCGTGTCTGACTCTTTGCGACCCTATGGATATGGACTGCAGCCCGCCAGGTTCCTCTGTCATGGAATTTCCCAGGCAAGAATACTGGAGTGGGTTGCCATTTCCTTTTCCGGGGATCTTCCCGACTCAGGGATCAAACCTGAGTCGCCCGCATTGCAGTCAGATTCTTTATTATCTGAGCCACCAAGGAACCCCCTATTTGTTATTAAACTTTTCACCCACTAACTTTAGCAATTATTAATAGTTCTTGCTAGTAATAACTGTTACTATGCTGTTCTCTTAATGGTGATGTTGTATTTCCATTATTCCTTCTTTTATTAATTGGAATTATACTGTAAGAAGAGATGTTTCTTATCCCTTATTCAATTGTTTATATCCATTGGGTTCATGGTTTTATTATCATTATTATATATTTTGTCCAGATGATCCCGGTTTTGACTACTAGGGGTTCCTCCAAGTTGACACCAGTGTTTGGACAAGCAGTCATAATTTTTTAAACTGTGTCCCATCCATTATGCTTTCAAAAGGTTTAAGCTCATGCTGTATTTTTATGCCCTAGGCCTAGAGTCCACCAAGGAGTTTTGCCTCTTTGGTTGGAGAATGGTATTTAGAAACCAAGATTTGGGTGCTACGTGTGCTGGTCGCTACTGGGGTGTCTTCTACAAGCTTTTGTATGTATATATGTACTCACACATATAAATGTCTTTTAGTTTTAATTATTTAAGATAGATTTTGCTTTCTTAAGATATTTTCCAAAGAGACACAGACCATGGACCATCAACTTACTTGCAATTCTACTTATTTATTGCTTCAGTAGGTACCATAATGTAAATGCTATCTGACTCAGTAGAATTAACACGGGAGAAAAAGGAAACGAAAAGGCTTTGCTCCCTCTAGCGGTAAAACTGAGTAACTGGTATTTCATAGCCTCAGACAGAAGTTGAGTATATGAATGAGACAGCAGAGAGACAAGAAATTTTTTACAGATATTGACCAATAGGGGAACATGTGTGATTAGACAGAATTAGGATGTGACTATCCTGTGGCACGAATGAACCTAAAGGGAGTAATTTATAGCTAATATTTGGCTGGGTTCTAGAGACCATAGTATAACCAACATTTTACAAAAGGCATTTACATAGATCATCTCTTCGGGTCCTCACAATTTTGTGAGGCAGGTACAGCAGACTTATCCTCACTTTTCAAATAAGGAACCAGTCTCCAAGAGCTTAAATGGTATGCTTTACAAAGTAGAAGACAAATTGTTTCAGACAGAGCTGGGACTTGGATTTAATTTGTACAGCAAAGTAGTGTTGGTCTGTTATGTCACTGCTGGCCCTCTGCTCTTTCTGCTAATGAATTTTAAAATGTTGAGTATTTCGTTACAATTGAAAAAATACAAAAGACACCAACCCCCAAAATATGGCCCTATAATTTAAAGAGGAAAGAAAGGAAGGAAGGAAAGAAAACATCTTCCACATTTTGACTCTTGCAAACATTTTTAGCAGTTCATAAAAGTGAGAAAAAGACAATCCTAACTATCAGTGAAGTTCTTTATCAAGTTAACACCTAGTTAAAAACAGGTAATGGAAGCTTTATAAATACAAAATCCAGACTCTCAATAAACTTCTTACCACCAGATGTGGACTGAGATACGCACCAGTCTGGGAAGCTGGCCACCATAAACCCTCTGAGAGCCGTCCAGGAGTCATATAACCATCTCTAACCACGTGATCCCTGGTCTCTGTACTATTACCCTTCCTTTGGTGGAAGAGAGATATCACCATAAATCTACTCCTAACTGGAAGAATGCATTTTCTCATTTTTATCTACACAGATTTGAAAATAGGGAAGAGATTGATCAATACATTCATTTTTCTGCAATCATCTGCGAGACCAAAACGGCCTTGGGGATGATGAATGACACACGGTGAATCCCTAAAAGCTTCTGGTCTCTGAGGGTTATTATGGAGACAACCGTGGGAAGTAATAAAGCGGTGTCGTTTATTTAAAGGAAGGGCCTTCATCTCATTTCTCCTGGTACTTCCCCTCCTTTTTCTAGTCCTAAAGTGCTGAATGGACAGTATGAAAGAAAAAAATGCCAATTTCAAGCTTTCAGGAATCCCATTTGATCAGTTGATTCTATCAAGTATTTCAAACCTATCAAGTATTTCACAAGTTGGTGTTAGGTTAGCTTTCAAATTGATGCCAGAATAAAAATTGGGGACCTGTCATTTTTATCCACGTAACAATGCAGGGATAAACAAAGACTCCCATTCCTACCCACTGAGGCTAACAATTCCAAGGAGAGCTGAGTTTTTTGAAATGAAGAGAGCTGACTGCGTGAAGTTCAATAGAGCTGTTTACCTCTGATGTACTGTGAAGTATAATTGCTAAATCTGGTTTAAAAAAATAAAAATGAGCAAAATGTGCTGTGAAATACATTCCCAAGTCTAGTTGGGAAAACAACAAACAAATGAACCCGTGAAAACATGCATCAGATACTCTCTGAGGTCAAGGCTATAAAGGGAACCTACAGGTTCTATAAACTTCTCATTGTCTTTTTTCCCCTGTCCTCAGCTAGCCAGTGAGGAGACGAAGAGCAGGCTCAGGTCAGCATCTGGCTAGTGTCCAGGCATGAGCCATAATGCTGTCCTCCCACACACAGGTGCTGCCACAGGATATCTGGTCACCACATGGCACAGCCCGAAGGACATGCTGGGAAGGGGGTGGGTATGCCCTGTGTTCTGGTCTACTGCACCCATGAGCACCATCCCCAGAGTGACACATGTGGAGGAATCTTCATTTCCAGCCAGTTCTATGCAGCAGGGAACACAGAGACCACAATAATCACCCTGGCTCACCCATCCCCTGGAGGCTGTAAAAAGCAGGAGGAAGAAGGGAGGATACCTTCAGTACAAATCTGCTTGAACCCTGCTGTCCATCTTGGAGAAATTAACTTCCGGGGCCAAACCATCTAAAAGCCAATATAAATGGGATGAGGGGACCCCCCTATGGGAGTGACCCACCATATAAAATACTGAGTAAATACACCGAGATGTCACACAGCAGTTCAGACCATCACTATATGGACCTTGCTTATGACCCTCCACCACCATGCTCACCACTCCATAGCACCAGCGTGACAACCTCACAAGCTCTCTCTTTATGTTAAGTTCTGAGCATGAAGTGTATATCTTGTATGTCTCATGAAGACATACAAGAAGTATCTGAATTCCCCTTGCTCTTCTTCACCCCCTCCCTGCCCAACTGAATGTGCTTTTCCTTCTGTTCCCAGAGCAGAGCTCGTTTCAACACCATCTGGCTCCCATTCCCCTCACAGCATAAGCCCTCTCAAGTCTAGGTCATTCATCTTTGTATCCCAGTACTGTTCTCAGTGTTTGGGAACCAGAATTAAACCTGTGCTGACTGCATCAAAGAATTGAGGAAGCATGAGAGAGTCGTGTTTCAGGATGCACTCAGGTCTGAAATGCAACTGAAGAAATTTTCATCCAACCCAGTGCTTCCCAAAGTGTGGTCAGTGGGACATACGCCATGGGGTGCGCTCCTGCCCCCGCCTGTCCCTAGAGAAGAGAAATTGAAAGGCGTATTCTCTGGTCAAATAACTTTGAGAAATGCTGCATACTGTGCATTCTTCCCAAAGAACTGGGTGTTCATGAGCTTTATAAAGGCCCATGGAAAACCTAGCAGTTTAGAAATTTTAAAAGCTGGTTTCATCTGGTGTCATACAATCTAATTTTGTAAACCAGGTCTTGCAATTATGCACTGTTTTATGAGTAACTCCTCATCTGTTGATGTTCAAGTGTAAGAATTTCAAAGAACTAAATAGACATTTCTCCAAAGAAGACATACAGATGGCTAACAAACACATGAAAAGATGCTCAACATCACTCATTATCAGAGAAATGCAAATCAAAACCACAATGAGGTACCATTTCATGCCAGTCAGAATGGCTGCGATCCAAAAGGCTACAAGCAATAAATGCTGGACAGGGTGTGGAGAAAAGGGAACCCTCTTGCACTGTTGGTGGGAATGCAAACTAGTACAGCCACTATGGAGAACAGTGTGGGGATTCCTTAAAAAACTGGAAATAGAACTGCCTTATGATCCAGCAATCCCACTGCTGGGCATACACACTGAGGAAACCAGAAGGGAAAGAGACACGTGTACCCCAGTGTTCATCGCAGCACTGTTTATAATAGCCAGGACATGGAAGCAACCTAGATGTCCATCAGCAGATGAATGGATAAGCAAGCTGTGGTACATATACACAATGGAATATTACTCAGCCATTAAAAAGAATACATTTGAATCAGTTCTAATGAGGTGGATGAAACTGGAGCCTATTATACAGAGTGAAGTAAGCCAGAAAGAAAAACACCAATACAGTATACTAACACATATATATGGAATTTAGAAAGATAGTAACAATAACCCTGTGTACGAGACAGCAAAAGAGACACAGATGTATAGAACAGTCTTATGGACTCTGTGAGAGAGGGAGAGGGTGGGAAGATTTGGGAGAATGGCATTGAAACATGTAAAATATCATGAATGAAACGAGTTGCAAGTCCAGGTTCGATGCACGATACTGGATGCTTGGGGCTGGTGCACTGGGACGACCCAGAGGGATGGAATGGGGAGGGACGAGGGAGGAGTGTTCAGGATGTCACAGGATGTATACCTGTGGCGGATTCATTTTGATATTTGCCAAAACTAATACAATTATGTAAAGTTTAAAAATAAAATAAAATAAAAAAAAAAAGAATTTCAAAGGGGACCTTCCATTATAGTAGTGGATCTCAAAGTGTGGTTCCCAAACCAACAAAGGTAGCAACATCTGAGAATTTTCTAGAAATGCAAGTTCAGCCCTATCCCTTTACCTACTGATTCAGATACTGGGGGCGCGGGAGTTGCAATCTGTTTCAGCAAACCCTTCCAGTGTTCCACTGCATGCTCTGAACTGTAAGGACCACAGCACTGGAGACGTACGCCTGGTTCTTGGGGGTTTCCCTCACTGGTTCAGAGAAAAAGAGATTTATCTGAGGGATCAGTCAGGAGAGGAATGACTCAGTTCTTGACATCAGTCCTTATGACTGCCATGAAGGTGCATTCTGAGCTGTCCCACTGGAAAGCTGTAAGTCCAGGGGGCCGGAGATTTTCTGTGGGCAAGGCCTATAGTTTTCCAATACTGCTTGTGACTAGGTAACTACCTAATCCAGAGATGGGGTGAGAGCAGGGCTTTATCCACAAATCAAAAGCCTCACCTTCCAAAAATGCATGATTAGAAGATAGCATTTTGATAGGGATTTGCCTATCTCCTGTATCTTATTTCTTAATTCGTTCAGAACTTAGGTGGGAAAGAAGGGTTTTAAAACAAACAAACAAACAAAAAAGCAAGGGTGTCACAGAGCACAAAACAGAAGCTAATGTGGGTAGGGCTCCTGGGGTTGTGAAATGCAGCAGTCCCATTATTTATTAGCCCCATAAAACCCCAACTTTGTTAGATGTTTGAGTAGGATTCTGAGACCAGATCTGGGCTCACTGGGAAGGAGTCTTGAGATCAGGTAATGAAGTCTACATTAAAAAAAAAAAAACTAAGATCATGGCATCTGGTCTCATCACTTCATGGCAAATAGAAGGGGAAAAAGTGGAAACAATGACAAATTTTCTTCTTTTGGACTCCAAAATCACTGTGGTGACTGCAGCCATGAAATTAAAAGACACTTGCCCCTTGGAAGGAAAGCTATGACAAATCTAGACAGTGTATAAAAAGCAGAGGTATTAATTACTTTGCCTACAATGGTCTGTATAGTCAGAGCTATGGTTTTTCCAGTAGTCATGTACAGTTATAAGAGTTGGACCATAAAGAGGGCTGAACACCAAAGAATTGATGCTTTCCAATTGTGGTGCTGGAGAAGACTTTTGAGAATCCCTTGGACTGTGAGGAGATCCAACCGGTCAATCCTAAAGGAAATCAATCCTGAATATTCATTGAAAGGACTGATGCTAAAGCTGAAACTCCAATACTTTGGCCACCTGATGCAAAGAGCTGACTCATTGGAAAAGACCCTGATGCTGGGAAAGATTGACGGCAAAATAAGAAGGGGGCAGCAGAGGATGAGATGGTTAGATAGCACCACTGACTCTATGGACATGAATATGAGCAAACTCCAGGAAATAGTGGAGGACAGAGGAGCCTGGCATGCTGTAGTCTCTGGGGTCACAAAGAGTCGTATATGACTTAGCAACAGAACAACAATGATGAAGTCTACACAGGTATAAGTGGTAAGTGGAGGCATGTGGGTCTGATAATGGCTATTCCAGGGTATATTGTTATCAAAACAGTTTCACAATCAAGTAGAGAGTTTTGAAGACACTGAACTTTGCTACTCTCCCCGCTTTACCAAGCAACCTTCTAATACAGTGATCCCCCAACCTTTTTGGCACCAGGAACCAGTTTCATGGAAGATAATTTTTCCACGGACTAGGCAGCGGGGTGGTTTCAGAATGATTGAAGAATGATACATTTATTGTGTACTTTATTTCTATTATTATGACATCTTCTCCACCTCAGATCATCAGGTATTAGATCCCAGAAGTTAAGGACCCCTGTTCTAATACATGACTTCCAAAGTGGGCTAACCTATGGGGAAGGAATTCCGTGAGCTGAAGACTAGTTACAGGTAGCTCACTAGACTGTTCTGTAGAAAGCAATCAACTGGTCTCTTGGTTTATCTCTCTCTTGTGTTTAGTCAGTAGTGGGCTCATCTGTTGGAGCCCTACCACTTCTTGCACGCTGAGAAAGTGGTTTGCACACGGGGAAACATAACCAAGGTTCTGGCCCCATGAGACTTGCTTGGGGTAGCCACAGGCCCCCATGGGTGTCTTTTATCACAACTGTGGCTAGGTCAAATAGGCCTTTTCTCAACACACACTTTCCATTTCAAAGGAGACAGAAGAGAAATTATGTAGGGAATTGTATCCTTGTAGTCATTTCTCAGAAAAGAATGTTCTATCTACCCCTTTCTTCAAGAGCATAAAGTTAGTAGCCATATTATCTAGATTACAATTACTTAACATTTGAAGAGAAAATTGCTTTATGTGTCTGTGAGAAAGACTTAATATTTATTTGCCTCTGATGCCTACTTCCTGAGGTTTTATTACTATACCCAGTGAGGTCCCTGCATGTAGTTTTGTAATCAAAAGCCCATAAAAAGTTCTCACTTTTTTGGTGAGATTACTAAAGTTACTTACTTGAGAGCTGCCCATCTTGAAAACTGATGCAAAGAGCTGACTCATTAGGAAAGACCCTGATGCTGGGAAAGATTGAAGGCAGGATGACAGAGGAGGAGATGGTTGGATGGCATCACCGACTCAATGGACATGAATTTGAGCAAGCTCTGGGAGATGGTGAAGGACAGGGAAGCCTGGCGTGCTGCAGTCCATGGGGTCACAAAGAGTCAGACGCGACTGAGCTACTGAACAACAAACAATTTGAAAATTAGAGCCTTTGAGTTAATTTGCAGTGACTGCGACTAGTTTATGTAGAAGAAAGCTGAGAACTACGAGCACCATCAGTATTTTCGCATCTACTCTCCAACATATCCTGAAAGCAACGGCACCCCACTCCAGTACTCTTGCCTGGAAAACCCCATGGATGGAGGAGCCTGGTGGGCTCCAGTCCAGGGAGTTGCCAAGAGTTGGACACGACTGAAGTGACTTAGTAGTAGTAGTAGTAGAGTGAATCAAGAGGCTATACCTGCCTGAGAGAGTGAATGTTTTGGAAGAAATTAGGAAAGCTTTTGTGAAACTGACAAAAGGACATCAGAACGTTTCAAAGTTTCTCAGAACAGATAGTAAAGATGTAGACCCTCCCCAGCTTTTTCCTTCTCTTCCTAGTGAGACCTAAGCACTGATCTTGAGTTAGAAAAGGTACTGAAAATGATAGCCTACAGATTTCAATCGATTTTCAAGTTAAGATTTAATCTGACCAGGTTAGTTTTGCCTTATGCTTACCATGTGAAAATGCTGAGACATCGAGGTTTGCAGCAAAGAAAGAGCTTTTTCACAAGACAGTCGAGCACACGTCTCACAGCCACCTCCCAGAAGGCCAGGGACTCGGGGGTATTGATGAGATTAAGAAGCTGGGCAGTCTGGGATGTGGGGAGCATGAGGAGTGTGAGGAATGTAGGCAGCATGGGGAACGGTGATTGGGAAAAGGCAGTGGTAACCGTAGTTTCGTTACATGCCTTGTTCAAATGTGGCAGAACACAGCATGATCTGAGGGTGGAGTTTTCGGCCCACTGACCTCGGAAGGTCACTGAGCAGACATGCTCATGTGGCAGCCGGAGGGTTGGTGGTCCTATCCTGTCTCACCTCACTCAGCTCAAACTAGGCACAGCTCACACCAACTTTCTGAAAGACCACTCGGGTAAACATCTTATTGTTTAGGCTACATGCCCTTGGAGGACATGCAAGTCTTTTGTAGCAACAATTGAAATGGACTTAAGGGGCCTTCCTGACACTCCAGAGGTTAAGACTCTGCGCTCCCAATGCTGGGGGCTCGGGTTCAACCCTTGGTCAGGGAAGATCCCACATGCTTCAACGAAAGATTCCACATGCTGCAACAAAGACCCAGTGCACCCAAATAAAAATAAATAAATATTAAGAAAAAAAAGAGGGCTTCCCTGGTGGTCCAATGGTTAAGAATCTGCCTTGCAATGCAAGGGACACTGGTTTGATCACTGGTCTGGGAAGATCCCACATGCGGCAAAGCAACTACGTGTGCCACAACTACTGAGCTCGTGCGCTGCCACTACCGAAGGCCAAGCTCCTAGAGCCGGTGCTCCTCCAAAGCCACAGCGTTGAGAAGCCTGTGCATGACAATGAAGAAAAGCCTCCACTCACCACAGCTAGAGAAATCCTGTACAAAGCAATGAAGATTCACTACAGCCAAAAAATAAATGAATCTTAAAAAAAAAAAAAGAAAGAAAATGGACATGATTAGTGAAGCAGGTTATAGGTGAAATGGATTTAAATAATGATTATCCATGGTTTCAGGATCATGTTTAACAGCAGAGGCTGCGGACCCAGATGCCACTGTTTATTAGCTCTGTCACACTGAGCAAGTCACTGAGCAAGTCACTTCACCTCTCAGAGCCTCAGTGAGCTTATATATAAAGTGGGGATCTTAACACGTTATTGACAGGACTTTTCCAGGAATAAATGCCCATGGCCATAATACATCTCCACTCAATAATGTGGCGACAGTGTCTAGCTTATAACCCCACAGAGAAGAGTGAGATAATTCATGTCAAGGGCTTAGCAAAGTTATGGGCACAGGGTGAGTGCTCATTCAACATTAACTTCTTGGTGAGAGCTACCAGCCCCTCTGTTGGGACTGGGACCATTCTAATTGGTTGGCTTTTTTAAAAAATTGAGGTATAACTGATAAGTAATTTAGTACATATTTAAAGTATACAATGTGATGATTTTGTATATGTGAAAATGATTACAAGCTGTGAAATTATTACATATTGTGAAATGATTACAAATTGACACATTCATAGCCTCATATAATTACCTGTTTGTTTGTTTTTTTGGCAAGAACATTTAAGATCTACTCTTTTAGCAAGCATACAATATAGCAGTATGTACTCCTTATAAGTTTGTACCAGGATTTGACCAATATCTCCCTCTTTGTTCCACCCTACAGGTCCTGGCAACCATCATTCTACCCACTGTTTCTATGAGTTCTTTTAAAATTTTATCTAGATTCCTATGCGTGACTTGATTTTACTTATCATAATCCCCTCCACGTTAATCTGTGTTGTCACAAATGGGCAGGATTTTCTTCTTTCTCATGGCTCAATAATATTCCTCTGTGTGTGTGTGTTTATACATTTTCTTTAACCATGAATCCATAGGCATGGGTTGTTTCCACATCTTGGCTATTGTGACTAATGGTGCAATGAACATGAGAGTGCAGATATCTCTTCAATACACTGATTTTTCCTTCCGTTGGGTATATTCCCAGAAGTGGCATTGCTGAATCATAGGGCTGTTCTGTTTTTAATTTGTGAAGAACCCTCCAAACTGTTTTCCATAATGGCTGCTATCAGTTTACATTCCCACCAACAGTGTATAAGAGTTTTCTCTTCATTCTTGTTAATGTTTATCTCTTGTCTTCTTAATAATAGCCATCCTAACAAGTGTGAGGTGATATCTCATTGTGGTTTTGATTTGTATTTTCCTAATTATTAGTAATATTGAGCATCTCCATGTACCTGTTGGCCATTAAATGTCTTATTTGGAAAGATGTTTATTCAGGTCTTCTGACCATTTTTTAAATTGGATTGCTTTATTTTTTGCTACTGAGTTTTATGAATTCCTTACTTATTTTGGATATTACCCTCTTGTCAGATATATGATTTGCAAATATTTTCTCTCATTCCATTTTGTTGTTTCTTTTGCTATGTAAAGCTTTTTAGCTTGATATAGTCCCACTTGTTTGCTTTTGCTTTTTGCCCCTTTGTTTTTGGTGTCAAATCCTAAGAAATCATTGCCATGATCAATGCCAAGGAGCTTTTCCCCTGATGTTTTCTTTTATGGGAAATGGTTAAGATTAATCCATTTTATGGAGTTAATTTTTGTGAGTGGTATATGATAGGGGATCCAGTTTCATTTTTTTTTTTTTTGCATATGGATATCCAGTTTTCCCAATATATTTATTGAAGATACTATCCTTTACCCATTGTATGTTCTTGACACCCTTGTCAAAATTTAGTTGCCTGTATATGCATGGGTTATTTCTAGGCTGTCTATATTATTCCACTGGCCTATGTATCTGTGCCAGCACCATAATGTTTTGATTACTATAGCTTTGTAGTGTAGTTTGAAACAAGGAAGTGTGATGCCTGCAGCCTTGTTCTTCTTAAGAATGTTTTGTCAATTTTGTTTATGTTTTCAAAAAGCCAACTCCTAGTTTTGTTTTCCATTGTTTTTCTAGTCCATATTTCATTCATTTCTGCTCTGATCTTTGATATTTCCTTCCTTCTCCCAACTTTAGGTCTAGTTTGTTCTTTTTTTCCTAGTTCCTTGAGGTATAAAGTCAGCTAGTTTATTTCAGATTTTTTTTTTTTAATATATCCCTATAAGCTTCCCTCTTGGGCTTCCCTCATAGCTCAGTCAGTGAAGAATCTGCCTGCAGTGCAGGAGACCTGGGTTCAATCCCTGGGTTGGGAAGATCCACTGGAGAAGGAAATGGCAACCCAATCCAGTATCCTTGCCTGGAAAATCCCATGGACAGAGGAGCCTGGTGGGCTGCAGTCCATGGGGTCACAAAGAATCGGGCATGACTGAGCCACTAACACTTTCTTTTCTCATAAGCTTCCCTTTGAGAACTGCTTTTGTGGCATCCCATAAGTTTTTAAACATTGTTTTCTGATTTTGTTAAATATTTTTAAATTTCCCTTCTGATTTATTCCTTTTCAATACTTCTGTAAGATACAATAAAAATTGATTATAAAACAAAAAACTAATGAAGGTAAACAAAATGCAAGCCCTGATTTTCCCCCAACATTGTGAAGATTTAAAAATATACAGAGAAGCTGAGAGAATTGCACAGTGAACCCCCATATGATCACCACCTACATCCTACCACTGACATTTTGTTATATTTGTTTTTTCACTTATCTATTTATTCCTCTGTTCATCCTTTAATACAAATCATATTTTGATACATTAAAGGTAAGTTACAGACCTTAGTACATTTTACTCCTAGATAGTTCGGTATGCATATCATAAACCAGGTTTTAATATTTGTTTGTAGGGTTTTTTTAAGGTAAAATTTACATATAGTAAAATGTGCATATCTTAAATGAACTATTCAAAGAGTCTTAAGACATGCATACAGCTGTATAATGCAAAACAGCATCAAGATAGAACATCCCAGAAATTTCTTGTGCCTCTTCCCAGACAATCTCCACAGTGTATCAACTATGAATCCTAATTTCTTAATACTAGATTCACCAAGAATAAAATTACAACATAAAGTTGCTATTAACATTTCTAAATACATACTCTTAATTTCTGGACTCACCTTCCATGCCTAAGTAATAAGCTGCTCATGACTCAGCCCAGCCGATGGACTGTTGTGTAAGTAAACTCTTTACTGAAATGCTGGGTTTGAAGCTTAGGGCCCTGTAACCAAAAGTCCAAAGGCCACTTGCTTGGAAAGCGTCAAAGCAAGAGCCCGCCCACCCCAGGCATATCCTCTGACTTTATTTACTCCTTGAGAGTGAGTGAGTGAGGGAAAGTTGCTCAGTTGTGTCTGACTCTTTGTGACCGATACAGCCCATGGAATTCTCCAGGCCAGAATACTGGAGTGGGTAGCCTTTTCCTTCTCCAGGGAATCTTCCCAAACCAGGGACAGAACCCAGGTCTCCCGCATTGCAGGCGAATTCTTTACCAGCTAAGCCACAAGGGAAGCTTGTACTTCCCTTGTACTCCTTGAATGCTTGTTATATTCACCTCCAGAGGGAGGGAGGAAGAGACTAGAAAGCAGATAGGGAAGGTATATAGGGAGAATGATGTCTCAGAGCATAACAGGACCTTTCCATGCTGTATTCTCTTCCTTTCCCGTCCTCTGTCCTTCCCTTCATAGAAAGATTGTCAAGATCAGCATCCGGCAGGCAAGAGGAGTGTGTGCAGCATGAAGGTAGTGTCATGCTCCATGGCTAGAGATGCAGCAGTGTTGGAAGGGATATGCAGAGGCAGCAGGCAAAGGAGGGCACTGGCATGATTGGAAGTTTGGCTATATTAAGTGTGAAAGTCAGTAAGTTTAGAAAAATGAGAGTCAGATTTCACACTGTCAAACAACCAGAACCAGACCAGAACTGCTGGCAAAACCATCGCACTTCCACCACTGTGAGAAGGCAGTGACCACTAAAAGGGGTGACATCTCCAACATGCAAATGTCATGTACGTAAATCCCTCTATCTCCTATCCTGGGTATCAGCCTGGGATGACCACAGGGCAAAAGGTACATTTCCTGCAAGATTGCAACTGTCTCTGATCCCCTTTCCCCTGTTCTGTGTCCTTCTCCAGTGAAGTGAGACCTGGCTACGTGGTGATCTCCACCCTGGAATCCTGAATCATGACTTAACTAACAATGAAAAACTCCCTGGAAAAGTAAAAAATGAAATATATCCAATGGAGGGACAACAATATGTTCCTGGATTAGAAGATTAAATGTGGTAAAGATGTCAATTCTCTCCTAAATTGACATTTAGGTTTAATGTAGTACCTACCAAAATGTGAGCAAGATTTTTTACAGCTATAGATAATATTATTCTAAAATTTAAATGTCCATCAACAGATGAATGGATAAAAGATGTGGTATATTTATACAATGGACTATTGCTCAGCCATAAAAAGAATGAAATAATGCCATTTCCAACAACATGGATGGACCTAGAGACTATCATACTAAGTGAGGTAAACCAAAGACAAATATAATATGATACTGCTTAAATGCAGAATCTAAGAAATAGATTCAAATGAACTTATATGCAAAACAGATATAGACACATAGGTATAGAAAACAATGGTTATCAAAGGAGAAAGGGACCAGGGACAAATTAGGGGTTTGGGATTAACATATACACACTACTATATATAGAATAGATAACTAACAAGGACCTACTGTACAGCACAGGGAACTCTACTAAATATTTTATAACAATATATAAGGGGAAAGAATTTGAAAAAATAGATATATATGAAATAATCTTAAATTATCTGCACTAGAATAAAGAAAATTTTTATAAAAAAATAAGTGAGAGCACCAAGATGCTAGAGAGGATACGAATAAATTGGATCACTCATACATTAATGGTAGAAGTGTAGAATGGTATACCCACTCTGAAAAAGAGTTTGGCAGTTCCTTAAAAAAAAAAAACTAAACGTGCGGCTATCATGCAATCTGACTATTGTACTGCTGGGCATTTATCCCACAGAAATGAAAGCGTATGTTCACACAAAACATGTACACGAATGTTCATAACAGCTTTATTCCTAATAGCCAGGAAATGGAAACAACACCGATGTCCTTCAGTGGGTGAATGGTTAAACACACTAGTGCATCTACACCAAGAATGTAGATTTTGGCGGGGGTGGGGGGGGGTGGGGCTCCAAAATCACTGCAGATGGTGACTGCAGCCATGAAATTAAAAGAAGCTTGTACCTTGGAAGAAAAGCTATGACCAACCTCGACAGCATACTAAAAAGCAGAGACATTCCTTTGCCAACAAAGATCCATCTAGTCAAAGCTATGGTTTTTCCAGTAGTCATGTATGGATGTGAGAGTTGGACTATAAAGAAAAAAGCCGAGCACCGGAGAATTGATGCTTTTGAACTGTGGTTTGGAGAAGACTCTTGAGAGTCTCTTGGACTGCAAGGAGATCCAACCAGTCCATCCTGAAGGAAATCAGTCCTGAATATTCATTGAAAGGACTGATGCTGAAGCTGAAACTCCAATACTTTGGCCACCTGATGCGAAGAGTTGACTCATTTGAAAAGACCCTGATGCTGGGAAAGATTGAAGGCAGAAGGAGAAGGGGATGACAGAGGATGAGATGATTGGGTGGCATTACCGATTTGATGGACATGAGTTTGAGCAAGCCCTGGGAGTTGGTGATGGACAGGGAAGCCTGGCATGCTACAGTCCATGAGGTTGCAAAGAGTTGGACAGGACTGAGCGACTGAACTGAACACCGAGAATACTACTTGGCAATAAAAAGGCATAAAGTATTGATACACACAATGACTTAGATGAATCTCCAAAGAATTACAATGAGTGAAAAAAGTTAATCCCTAAAGGTTACATACTGTATGATTCTGTTCATATAACATACTTGAAATAACCAAATTATAGAAATGGAGAACAGATTAGTGGTTATCAGGAGTTAAGGAGAAGGTGGGGGTGAAAGCAAATTGTGCTAGAAAAGGGACAAATGACATATCCTTGTGATGATGGAAATGTTCTGTATCTTGACTGTATCCTTGTTGAGATATTGTACTATAGTTTTGTAAGACATCACCATTGGGGGAAATTAGGTAAGGAATAGACAGGATATGTCTTTATTATTTTTTATATCTGTATATGAATCAATCTACAATTATCTCAAAATAAAATTTTAGTTAAAAAAATTAAAAACCAGAAAAGGTCATCTTGGTAAGGTAGAAAAAGCCCTAAGTGAGGAGGTAGAAATCTGGGTCTGGTCCCAGCTCTGTTGCAAACTCACTTGGTGGCTTTGAGTCATTTAGCATATGTGAGTCTCAAAGTCCCCCTCGGTAAGAACGAGGAGACTGAATTGGCTTTACTCAATGTAGTAGTTTACTGGTGCTGTTGTGATAAAATACCACAAACCAAATGGCTTAAGCAACAGAAATTTATTGTCTCATGGTTTTGGAGGCCAGAGGTCCAAAATCAATGTGTTAGCAGGCTTGGTTTATTTCTGAGGTCTGTGCAAGATCTGTTCCAGTCCCCTCTCCTTGGCTTGCACATGGCTGTCTTCTCTCTGTGTCTTTACATTGTCTCTCCTCTTTGTGTGTCTGTGTCTACATTCCCTTCTTTTTATAAAGAAAACAGTCATATTGGATTAGGGAACACCTGATCCCCAAATTGAGTCACAGTCTGGGATTCTGGGGGCTAGGACTTCAACATTTGAGCTGGGATGGGAGACACAATTCAACACAGAATACTTAACAACCTAGAAAACTTAACATCATAGATGTGCTGTGCTATTAGATGAATTAACTACATGAAAGTCCTTGCAAGAGCGTCTATGTAAACCTAAGATTTTAAAAATCATTAAGAACAGTATTAGAAAATGGCATCCAAGTAGTAACTTGGTGGACAAACACTGATTCAAGAGCCAGGAAGCAGCTTAAGTTACAAGACAAACTCAGGTCAAGTCATTTAGCTTGGTTCCTATTTTCACTTTTTGGAATATGAGGGGATTAGACTCATGATTTCTACTGTGACTTTAACATTCTGTTGGTTCTAATTTCATTGTTTTAAAATAGCTTTCTAATTAAAGAAATTAATATTCATTATAGAATAGTTGGAAATACCTAAAGGCATAAGGACAAAAATTTAGCCATAATCTTATACCTCAGTAAAACCTTAGTGTTAACATTTTGGTATTTCTTCTGGTTTTTTCTAGTTCTAGTTCTTTTTTCCCCACACATGTACATATGTGTGTGTGTGTGTGTGTGTATTTATATATACACATATAACACTCATTCTATACAATATAAAGCACTCATTTTATATATGTAATATATACTGCATATGTACTAAATACATAATATATATTGCATATGTAATACACATATATACAATAATCATTATATACACATTCTTTTTACACTTTGGAGTTCACAGTATCTATACAGTTCTGTTTCTTTTTCACCTGATACCATATTGTAGGTATTTTCCTACATCATTAAAATTCTTTGAATATGCAATCCCCATCGGTTATATAATACTTCATTGAATGGAAGTCTATATTTTATTTAACCCAATTCTTAGTTCCTTCAAGCCTGCCTCTCTGTATTCAGAAATGAATTGTTGCAGGTTTGTGTTATCTGCCTCAAACACAATATCAGGCTTTACCCACGCCTGCCCAAACGCCTTCACTCATGGAAACTTGGAATTGAGGTGTGATGCTCGAGGAAGCCGCCCTCCTGCTGGGCGCTGGAGGCTCTGATTCCAGCTGCCTGCTAAGAGCTCAAGGCCCCACCTGCTGGGGGAGGGAGGAGTTTGGCACTTGGATTGAATGAATGCACGTTTCTCAGGGCAACACAGCAGCTGGATGAAGGCAGAGACCCCAGGAAAGAGAGAGTCTACGGAAAGGGGAAGAAGGCGAATGGCAGAGCGAGCAGAAGAAATGCGGAAATGTTCTGCCTCGAGCGTCCCGTCAGGACTCTCGGCTTTCACCTCCAATTTTCCCAGAACATCCCTGCCTACTTTCTGCTCCTAACACTTCCTTGGGTATGGCTGGCGCTAGGCCATCCACATGAAAAAGCACAATAAAAACAAAATCTTCAGCAGATGCGGCAGCCCAAAGAGGATCTTAGATTCAAGGCCACAGACCGTGGCTCCAACTCAGCAGATGCAGTAGCGAGGGGCACAGATGTGGAGGGAGACCATAGCCTAACTCATTAAAAAAAAAAAAAAAAAAACCACTGCAGAAATCATTTGTTGCAGATGGACTTTCTGAGCTCTCACAGGATGCGGCAGCCCAGCCCAGAACGCAGCTGTTAGGCTTTCTTTAGGATAAAGATGGCCGGTGCTATGTGACGGAGGAACTCAGATGTTCATTTTATTTTTTAAAAACTTTATGTACTTCTGGCACTAATACAGCTGTTTTAATATTTCTAGTCCTTTTTAATGTTCTGTCTTTCTGGAAAATAAATTCCCTTGGAACCTAACATGCCCAAATTTTGGCATAAATCTGTAAAAAGTAACTGTTGGGTTTTGCTGACAGTCTTTCTTAGTGGACTGGGCAGAATGCTAGCCTGAGGGTGAAGAAATCACTTCCAGTCTTGAGTCTGTCACACATCAGATGTATGCTTTTGAACAAATGAGGTATGTAATTTTAAAGAAATAATTTAGCCCTTCTGGATCTGTTTCCTCAAATATAATGGAAAGAATTGGATTATTGATGGTTTGCTAAATTTTTGACACTGTGGAACCCTTTGTTCAAATGAAATCTTACATTGAAAGACCCAAGGCTGCTGTTTAAATTATTTATCAACCAGGAGTGCATGTGTGGATCCCTCCATTGAGAACACACACTGACTACAGCCCTGTAGTGGAGACCTGAATGCCCTACCTGACATTAACCCTTGAGTTCTGT
Organism: Bubalus kerabau; assembly: GCF_029407905.1. Taxonomy (NCBI): domain Eukaryota; kingdom Metazoa; phylum Chordata; class Mammalia; order Artiodactyla; family Bovidae; genus Bubalus; species Bubalus kerabau. The sequence goes on along the minus strand of NC_073633.1, from coordinate 57,345,930 downwards.
GACCATAGAGAGTTGGGAGTGGATCTCGGGGGACAGGGTTCATGAATCAGGCAGCAGGATGCACTCAGGGAGATCAGGACAGCAATTGTTTACCAACACTTAAGTTCATAGCAGTATTAGTCACAATAGCCCAAACTGGAAATAAACCAAGTACCCATCACATGGTGAATGGATAAAGAAAATGTGATGTTTTCATATGATAGAATCTTATGCAACCATATAAGGCAGAGGTTGGAGACCCCTGGTATAAGAGAATGAAGTAGTGATAAATGCTATGGCATGATGAACCTTGAGAACATGATGGTAAATAAAAGAAGCCAGACATAAAAAGCCAGATATTGTATGGTTTTATTTATATGATTCTAGAACAGGAAAATCCATAGAGACAGAAAGTAGATTTATAGTTACCAGGGGCTAGGTAGCGGAAGAGAATGGGGAAATAATTCCTAATGGTCATAGGATTTCTTTCTGGGATGACGAAATTGTTCTGAAATTAGATAGTGGTGATGGCAGCCCTGGAGAAGGAAATGGCAACCCATTCCAGTATTCTTGCCTGGAGAATTCCATGGACAGAGGAGCCTGGTGGGCTACAGTCCATGGAGTTGGAAAGAATGAGACATGACTGAGGTGACTTAGTACGCACGCATGCACGATGGCAGCACAACTCTGTAAATAACCACTGAGGCATGCTCTTATAAAGGGCGAATATTATGGTATGTAAGTTATATCTCAATAAAACTTATTTTAAAAGGTATTGTGGAAAGCTGTGTGCTCATGTATTTAAAATTTAATAAAATACGTAGGTGCCCAAGGAAATATAAAGTGCCCAATTCAGCACAATAAAAAATAATTAGGAATTTGAGTTGACTAGTAAGTGATAGATTAAAATAGGAGTTATCTCTTCTTCCCTAAAAACCCAGGCTCAGATGGTTTTACACTTGAGTTCTATCAAACTCTCAAGAAACAGTAAATTTTAATCTTAGATTATATCAGAAAACAAAAACAGAGAAAAATATGCCTCACTAATTTTTGTGAGATCAGTATAGTATTAATCACTAAAGCAGATAATAATAGAAGAAAAGGTAATTATAGGCCCATCTCACTTATGAACATTCATTGAAAATCAAAACAAAATTTTAGCTTACCAAATCAGATACAGAATTTAAAAATATACAGAATATAAAAAATGCATCATGATTAAGTAGTTTATCCAAAACCTGTGAGGATGGTTTAACATCAGAAATTTTATGAATGTAATTTTCTGTGTTAATAGAACAAGCAACAGAAAACATGTCATATCTTAAGCTACCAGAAAATTCATTGATTTATTTATGATTTTTAAAAAAATTTCTTAGAACCTAGAAAGAGAACTGCCTTAAATTAATAAAGGTGATGTACAAAAATTTATAGGACGTCTTGTACTTAATGGAGAAACTTGAGATGCTTTCCCCAGTTATGGGCTAGGGAGAGGGGTTGTCTCTGAAGAACCCCTGAAGTTGTCCCCACAGGAACCACTGAGACCAGAGAGCCCTACTTCTAGGTCCTGCAAAGAGAGACAAGTAAGAACTTTCCTGTCACCTTTTCCCACTCTATCCCACACTTTGATCCTAGAGGAATCAGAAACCATGATTAAGATGGTTGAGGAGGCAGAATCGGAGTTCAAGGACTCAAACTCAGCACATGGGTCCAATGCAGCAGCCGCACCTCCAGGCCCAAGCTGTGAATGTACAGAAGCCAATACTGTGGATGAAATATGAAGTTTAACTTTTCACTGGATTGGAAATATGAATCATTGATCTGAGGCTGCATTTATGACCTGAGAGGGACCACAAAGCTCCTGGGCTGTGCTTAGTTGTTCAGTCGTGTCTGACTCTTTGCGACTCCATGGACTATAGTCCGCCAGGCTCCTCTGTCCATAGGGATAAGACTTGTCCTAATTTTGATCCAGGAGCAGAGAAGAACTAGTCTTTGAGACCCCGTGGACTATATCCTGCCAGGCTCTCCTGTCTGTGGAATTCTCCAGGCAAGAATATTGGAGTGGGTAGCTATTTTCTTCTCCAGGGAATCTTCCTGACCCAGGGATTGAACACAGGTCTCCCACATTGCAGGCAGTTTCTTGACTGTCTGAACCACCAGGGAAGACCATTAAAGAAGTAAATGGAACCAAATAAAGATGCTTTATGATTACATATATTACATACATACATCACCTCCATGCTATGATTATTAGAGGCAATTATTAAATTATTTGTCATCATAATCCTGGGGGGTAGATGTTTCTTTGAGAATAATATTAAACCCACAGAAAGTGAAACTCTTACTTGTAGAGGTTAAAGGATTTGTACAGATTCACAGAAAAGACAAGTGGCAGAGCTGAGAAACAAGTCTTGGATTTCTGACTCTACAGTCTTTCTTGTGAACAGAACAACTAAAATTCCAGACTTGAAGTAGCATCAGCTCTCCTACCACTTCATATCAGGACCTGTGCCACCCAGAACTTTATATGAAAATACCTCTCTGCTTCCTGGTGGTCCACTGAATCTCTATTTAAATGACCCCATGTATTAATAACAGTTTTATCCCACTTTGCACCCTTTCCCACCCCATTCTGTGGCACCAGAAGGAGGGGCAATTTCCTTTGCCATCAAACTTCTGCTCTGGCTTGTTCCCACATCCAACGACACTCTTCTTGTCTGGGGAGCCATCAGCCCTGTGCAGACCCAGTGTAAAAGTACACTGCCAGATGTAAAGAGACAGCTAGTGGGAACCTGCTCTGTAACTGCAGGGAGCCCAGCTTGGTGCTCTATGGTGACACAGATGGATGGGATGGGGTGGGGGTAGCTAGGGTGGTCCAAAAGACAGGGGATATATGTATACATTTAGCTGACTCACTTCAGTGTACAGCAGAAACAAGCACAGCATTGTAGAGCAACAATACCCCAATTTAAAAAAAAAAAAAAGTGCCCTGGGCTTCTTGGTGGCTCAGTGGTGAAGAATCTGCCTGTCAATGCAGGAGACACGGATTGGATCCTTGGTCTGGGAGTTGTGGCTGAGCAGCTAAGCCCATGGGCCACAAGTACTGAGCCTGCATTCTAGAGCTCAGCAGCTGCAAATACTGAGCCCATATGCCCGACAGCTCCACGAGAGAAGCCACCTCAATGAGAAAGCCTCGAACCACAACCAGAGAGTAGTCCCCGCTCGCCGCAACTAGAGAGAGCCTGTGGGCAGCAAAGAAGACCCAGCACAGCCAAAAATAAATAAATAAACAACAAAAAAAATTAAGTGTCCTAAACTCCAGGGGATACAAAGCCCTTTTCCAAGGATCACGTGGGCACCCTCTCTCAGCAAAGGGATGCAAAGGAGTGAGTCCCCTGCCTCCACTCCAACTACAAGATGGCAACAGCTCCAAAAGATCAGAGTCCACACTCCCATCTCTGTCCCTCAACTTGTTTAGACTTGTCTTATTTTGATCTTGTATCTGGTCAACTTGCTGAACTATCTTATCAGCACTAGGAGTTTTATTCTCCTCTTGATTCTATTAGTTTTCTCAGGAATTTCATAATATCTGTAAATAATGACACTGTTACCTCTCCACTTTTGATCCTCTTTTTTGTTTGTTTGTTTCTTGCACACTGACTAGGTTCTCCACTATTGTGTAAACTATCAACATTCTTGATTAGTTCCCAACCTTAAAGGAACACCCTCCACACAATCTTTCTGGACCCAAGGTTCCCTTCACAGGTTGTACATGACCTCTGCAGTCATACAGGGCCCCAGGCTTTGCTTAATGCTTTGCTGTCAGCATCTTAAAATCATAATTTTTTAAATGAGGGAGTCCACATTTTCACATTGCACTGGGTACTGAAAATTACCTAGCTGGTCCTATCCAGAGAACAGTGGGTGGTGATTATGTAACAAAATCTATAACAGTGAAGAGTTAGGAAAGTGCAATTTTTCCTAATGGGCATTGTCTTATCCAGTTAGCCAAAGGTCCATGCCCGAACTGTATATTCATTCTTGCTAGGTGGACTTCTGTATAAACAAGTTGTTTTGTCTTCCAAAAAAAAGGTCAGCTTAAGTATGTTCCAAATGACTTTGACTTTGTGACTGGGCCTAAAACAGTGAGGCCATGGGAGATCAGTTGTTCTTATTTCATCAGAAATCAAGTCATTCCAATCTGGATTATCAGAAGAGGATAACCAAGATGGGAAAACAAAGAAATCATTACAAGAAACTATTGATCAGAGTCCCTTCTTGAGCCTGAAGCTCTCGCTGCTGCTCAATAAAGGATAAATCGTTTGTCCCCATCCTCAGGACCATCACACTGGGCTCTGTGTGCCTTCTTTGTGCCCTGTTCATAATATTCCTGTGGAAAGCCACTCCATGCACAGGAATCATGCTTACTTCAGTGAATTAGAACGTGGAGGTGCACTGGTCCCTAATTCAATGAGGTATGACAGTGTGAGCCCCACAGAAAGGACTGGAAAGGGTTAGAATTTCCCCTCTCACTTCAGCCCACAAACTGGTTTCCAGGCCCAGCCTTGAAGCTTGACTGTAGGGCCCAGACCAGCCCCTCTGGATCCTGACATTGTCCTAAGGAGCTAAGATAGCTGGGGATCCATGACTTCTTGGTTGATCAAAGTATTCCCACATTTGGTGAAGGACTGGAAGCTGGATTACTGTTTCCAGTAAGAAATGAGGGACAAGAAAAAACAAACAAAAAACTCTGACCTACCTATAGGATCAATTTGAAGCCTCACCCAAACAGGGGACTAGACTGCAAGCTTTGTCCCAATGAGGGGAATTGAGGAAGGGGGTTTTTCTTAGTTCAGAAACAAATACTCAGGAGGACATGAAGGTATGTGGGGACCACACAAGTCTGTGGCCTGCTAAGGGCAGAACCAGGCCAAGGGGGAGCAGTGGCAGCGAGTCAACCTCAGCTCGATATAGGAAACAACTTTTACCTGGAATCTGCGTTAAGCCCAGCTACTCACATGGTACAATAGAGGGGCTGGAAGCCTTAGCATTTTTAAAACCTGGAATATAACAAATATTCAGAAAAGTGCACATATAAGTGAAAAGCTCTTTGAAATTTTACATAACCCTGAGATGACTACCAATTCCCCAGCAAGGCCTTCTGGTCAATACTCTCTTCTCGGGGTCACCATTATCCCAACTTCTAACAGCATCTACAGGTTTGAACTGTGTTGCTCTTCGTATAAATAGACTAGAGATTTGGCTTTTTGTGTGTGTGCCTGGATTCTTAGGCCCAGTATTGCATCTATGAGATTCAGCTGTATTGTTGCTGGTGGTTGTAGATGATTCATTCTCAGTATGTGAATCTAGAATTATTTATATAGCAAATCTACTTGTTTAATGAGCATCTGGGTGGTTTCCAGTTTGGGACTATTGTGAAGAACGCTGCTCTGATTATTCTGATGTGTATCTTTGGTGAGTATATACATACTCACTCCTCTTTGGCAGGAGTGGAATTGCTGGGTTGTAGGGTATGTGTTTCAGTTGATACTGTCAATAGATTCCAGAATGTTTCAGTTTACACTCCCACCAGAAGTGTAAGATAATTTCAAGGCTTTGTCACCCTTGAGATGCTTCTCCTCTTTGTCCTGTCAGAGACCTCTGAAATGTTGCCACGAGAGGTGTATCCCTGGTGGGGGCGGGAAGCCCATCTCTTCTTACAAGTCACTTATGCTGAGCCTCTCACGCAGGAAACTGAGAGATTTGCCAAGAATCAAGATCAATGCAGGAAAGCATTGAGCACTTAAGGGCAACAAAGAAGACTGGGGACAGCAGAAAGACCCGTGAGGCTGCCTTCTGGCCCTGTGCCTCGCTTGCGGCCCAGAGCAGTCATTCTGGCCATCAGGTCTTTGCCTAGCCTCAGCTGCTACTCTGTGAAAACCACAAAGTTGGCAGTTGTCCCACAGGATTTGCTCCATCACTGAGCACAGACCTCATTTCCTACGTTGCCTGGGGCAGAAGAGAGAGCAGTGTTGGTGTCCCCATGCCCCCAGAAGGAGGAGAGCCCCCAGCTGTACAGACCCTTCCAACCTGGTCCATACCATCACCAATGCTCCCTCCTCAACCTCCAAACTGGCCTCCTTCTATACTTTTCTTCAAAACAGGAATTATGTTGGACATTTTCTTCCCAAGTCCAAAAGTAGGAAAGAGATGGGAACAGCTAATCTGGTCCAGCTGCTGATTTTGCTACCTGAAGTTTTTTTTTTTTTAATAGTAATTCTCTCTTTGGTTTTCCCTCACATCTGTACAATCTTCCACCTCCCCACCACTCTCCCCCCGCCCCCCATATCCACCCTTTACAAAATCACCCAACTAGGGTCCAGGGAATGTTTCTTTTTCAGCTGCCCACAACTGGCATCCACCTAGCTGAGCGGGCTCCTCCTTAGTGGTGCCAAGTCCCCCATGCTGGAGTTTTCACCTCTTGCCTTATGCCCATTCTGATTGAATCACTGCTGCCACCTGTGAGTTATAGCACATCTCACCCCAGGTGGTGTCCTAGCCTTCTGGCATCACAGTCTTGCTTTCTGAGAAGTATGCAGGGCAGGCAGATGTGACAAGAAAAATCCCCAAAGACACAGCCCAAGGTAACTCACATTGCTTTGTGAATTACCATATGCTAAACTACATTTATGCATTCACTCATTTATCCCACCCACAGCTCCTGGCCACTTAACTTAGGGCCACCTTGATGCAAGAGGCTGGGGTGTATGCAGACGTGTACTTGCCACATGGCTCACACTGAAGTTTATGCTATAGGCTGGTAATAAGGGCATTTTAGGATTTAACACAAACTGAGACTCCTTGACAGTGAAAAGCGCTTGGGGCACTGATTTGATCAAGGTGATTTCAGCTAGATCACTGTGGGACTAGCGGCACTAACTCCCCCAGAATTCCTAGGGACCCCTTTCCAAGTGCAGTTCACTACCTGTAGTCAAACTGGTGAACAGAAAGGAGCAGGGTTTGTGGTCCTACCAATGCCACCCGCAACGTCTGCAGCGGCCAGTGCAGCCTCACTTTCCATCCCCTGCTCGTTTCCCTCCCTGGCAGAGGCAGAGGTGAAGCCACCCCTCCTCCTGACTCCATCCCAGGAGACAGTCTCCACTCTCTGCTTCTTAAGGGATTCCACTGCTAGTTTTGTGACATCTCAGGTCAAATACAGAAATTTGGACCAGGTGGTAGATGGAGTCTTTATCCTCATATTCTGCATGGGTCTACAATTTAAAGATGCCAGGTTTTGTCTAAGAATGTGGACATTTTTCAGTGCCATTTCTGAAATTTTTTTTTTAGGAGGCAATTATAAAGTCATGCTTGGCTTAGGCAATCCTGAGGGAATTATCAGATCCAGGTTAGATTTCCCTGGAAAGCCTATTGGAAAGGATCTTCTTTAAGAGTATAGAGGTGAAATTATCTCATTTTTGGCTGAAGAGAACCTAGTGACAGAATTTTTCACATTCTTAGTATGGCGATCCCTCTGAAGCTTTCAGTTTTCCCCCTGGGTTTCTGCTCCAGGACAGGGAGGGGAAAGGAACTCAGAAAGAAAAGGAAATTGCATCCATGAGGAATTACTAAGGCAGCAAGCATTGCAAGAAGGTAGAATGCCTTTCTATCTGGATATCTGCAATGATCAGATACATCATCCATACTCAGTACGATGTTTGTCTAATGAATGAATAAGTGAATAAATGAATGAATGAAAAGAAATTATGTTATTGTGTTAGAAAAAGCAACAAGAAGAATAAATCCTTAAAAAAGTCTTTTTGGTCTAGCTGGTTTCAGGCCCTGATGAAACTCAGGTTCTTGATGTCTCATTGAAGAAAGAATTCAGTGAGAGACAAAGTATAGGTAAGAGGTGGATTTATTTAGAGAGAAACACAGTCCACAGGCAGTGTGGGCCACATCAGAAGGCAAGAGAGGCCTAAAACAGTCTGTTTGGATGATGCCCCCAAAGCGAATGGGGGACAGAAGTGTGTGCCATAATTCCTTGGGTGCCGTTAAGAAAGTCTTGCTACCAAAAAACCTTGATGATAAAATTGTTCCACATGATCGATTGTACAAGCTCCTTGGGAGCTGGTAATGAAAGAGTTCATGGACTGACCGTGGGCTGCAGTTGAGTAACACTGGCCTAGACAAGCCTATTGTCAGTCATACAGGACAGTTGGTCTCAACTGCAGTTAAATTCCTAGGTGTGATCCCCTTTGACAGAGAAGCCTTGCCATCTTCTGAGAATGATGGATGTGTTGAGAGTGGTTCTTAGTCTTGGTTGTACACTAAAATCACCTGGGAAACCTTCAAAAGGGGGCTTTCACCCCCAGACATTTTGATTTGATTGGGTTGGGTAGTGGCCTGGGCATTGAGAGTTTCTAGGTTCTCAGGTGACTCTAACGTGCAGCCAAGGTTGAAGACCACTGCTCTTACTCTAGATTAGTGGTTGTTCAGCATTAATGTGTGTAAGAATTATTTAAAGAGCTTGTGTGAAATGTATTGTTGAACACCAGTGCCAAAGACTCTGATACAGTAGGATCATGGAAACTGCACTTCTTAAAAACAATTAGCCCAAGAGATTTTGATGTATTAGTAGGTGGACCGTAATACTTTGAAGAGCACCGCTTTAAGTAATTTTCTGGACTGGTTAGAGTAGGTAGGCTGGAATATGCAAAGAAGAGACACAATGGTTCAGATTTTGAAGCCACATCAAAATTTGATTCCTTTCCAGAGGATCCCAACCATCTGGCACTGTTGGAGGGAGTGTAAACTGATACAGCCACTGTGCAGGACAGTGTGGAGACTCCTTTAAAAATTAAGAGAAAAACTACCATAAACCCAGCAACCCCACTACTGGGCACTTAACCCGAGAAAACCAAATGGAAAAAGACACTTGTACCCCAGTGTTCTTAGCAGCACCAGCTACAATAGCTAGGACATGGACGCATCCTAGATGTCCACCCTAAAGAAGTTGTGGTACACATATACAATGGAACACTGCTCAGCCATAAAAAGGAATGCATTTGGGGCAGTTCTAGTGAGGTAGATGAACCTAGAACCCGTTATACGGAGTGAAGTAAGTCAGAAAGAGAAAAACAGATTTTGTATATGAACGCATATGTACGGAATCTAGAAAAATGCTACTGATGAACATATTTGCAGGGCAGGAATAGAGACGTATACATAGAGAACAGATTTGGGGCACAGCAGGGGAAGGAGAGGATGGGATACACTGAGAGAGTAGCGTTGACATATATACACTACCATGTGTAAAATAGATAGTCAGTGGGAAGATGCTATATAATATGGGGAGCTCAACCCGGTGCTCTGTGACAATCTAGGGTGTGGGATAGGGTGGGGGGTAGGGGAGAGACTCAGGAGGGAGGGGACATATGGAGGTACTAGTGGCTGATTCATGTTGTATGGCAGAAGCCAACACAATATTGTCGGAGAAGGCAATGGCACCCCTCTCCAGTACTCTTGCCTGGAAAATTCCATGGACAGAGGAGCCTGGTAGGCTGCAGTCCATGGGGTTGCTAGAATTGGACACGACTGAGCAACTTCATTTTCACTTTTCACTTTCATGCATTGGAGAAGGAAATGGCAACCCACTCCAGTGTTCTTGCCTGGAGAATCCCAGGGACGGGGGAGCCTGGTGGGCTGCCATGTATGGGGTCGCACAGAGTCGGACACGACTGAAGCGACTTAGCAGCAGCACAGCAGCAACACAATATTGTAAAGCTATTATCCTCCAATTAAAACTTTAAAAAATAGTGTCCAATGAAACTCAGGAGTTAGTGGATAACTTTGTCTGTGAACTTGTCAATCGAATATTATTAACACTCAATCCTATCTCTTGTGGATGTCTCTGCCTCTGCACTCTCAAATCATCTTTCTGTGATTAGCCTAAAAGGAAATGCTGTAACCATAGGTCCAAGATAGCGGAGGCCAGGCTTAGAAGCAGCCAGGGCCAATCACAATGGTATTATGATGGAAGAGGCATCCCCAACTAGCCTTTGTACATTGCAGAGCTATTTTACTAGCTGTGTGACTTTATAATGATAGCAGACAAAAGACATCTTTGATCAGGATGAGGTTGTTTATTCCTGCAAATGTTCTCATCATGAGCCAGGCTTTGCTTAGTTGGTTTACGAAATTGAAAGTCAGAGAGAGAGAAAAGGAATCTCATTGATAAACACGCTGAAGTCAAGGTGGTTTTGAAACAGGAAGCACTCACATTCTTCTTATTAACATAGAGAACGTAGGTCCTGGTTATTCACCTCCTTGGGTTAGTACCCATGTGCTTGTGGGTGGTTACAAATTCAGGCCCCAAATGAGAATATTGTTAATGTTTAGAGGGATAAGGTCCCTGGGGACCGGTCCTCTAAACATTAGCAACAAGTACATGGTCCTTGGGGACTGGTCCTCTAAACATTAGCCCACTCCACTGAAACACCTGAAGTCTGAATGCGTGCTGCATGCTAAGTCACTTCAGTCATGTCTCACTCTTTGCAATTCTATGGACTGTAGCCTGCAATTCTATGGACTGTAGACAGGCTCCTCTGTCCATGGATTCTCCAGGCAAGAATACTGGAGTGGGTTGCCATGTCCTCTTCTGGGGGATCTTCCCAATCCAGGGATCAAACCCATGTCTCTCAGGTCTCCTGCACTGGCAGGTTGGTTCTTTACCACTAGTGCCACCTGGGAATTTTTTAAAAAGAGAGAACTGTGAATAGTAACAGAAAGTCTTTTCAACGATTTCTGAAATGATAAATTTTTAGTGATCTTGAGGTCCTAAATCAACTAAAACTTAGTTGAGTTAAATTCAATACACAACTTCTTTTTATGGAGAACTCTTCTGAAAGTTGGCTATGAATAATTTGGAAGTTCTAATGATTCTGATATCCCATGGATGTGTTCTGATTACCCAAGACAAACCCACTTTACTTACATTGTCCTTGTATAATGATTAAAGGTGTTTTCTTTCAATCAAAAGGGTCCCAGTTAGGGTGACAACTTGTAAGGTTTTTTTTTTCTTAGTAGGTCAATGAATGTAAGTTTTGTCTTTTTTAAGTTTGTAATCACTGAAGTGAGTAATCCACATTAAGAAATGGAAGTGGTAGATATATTTGTTTAAAAATAACTATTGCAACATTTGAGGAGTTCTATAAGATGAATTCAAAGAATCCAACAATAATTTTAAAAAGTCTCTCAGGAAGTTAAGACTCTTCGATAGAAACTGTTGACTCTTCTCTGCCTCAATGCCCTTTCACTTGAGGAATCCACACTTGCCAAAGGCCATCAGATAAAACTGTAACTGGATTTTCTTTAAAAAAAAAAAAAAAAGACTTATTTTTGAATCTTACAATGAGCATCTACCGCCCTAGCTAAGACTAAAGAGACTCAAATCCCTTGTTCTAGGGAGGGTCCTCAGGAAGTGAGGAGATATAAACAAAATGAAACTATTGTCCCTTGAGCAGTGCCTGATCCAAATAAATAAATAAATAAGTGTATGTCTTCAGCATTAAGTGGATCAACTAGCAGAACTATCAGTCCTGCCACCCAGGCTCATCTCTTTTTCTAGCTCCTCACTGGGCTCAGTTTCCAGCTCATTTCTAGGTCGACCACATCCAACATGGGAATGATGACTGTGTCAGCAGAATTCCACATCTAGTGCTCTAGGTGCCACTGAGAGGTGTGGAAAAGTGGCTGGCCCATCACATCATCATTGTCTTCATCATCAATACGACTTCCAGTAATCTGAGTGTCCACCATAGGACAAGAGCTGTTTCAAACACTCTACTTACTTTATACAACCTCATGAGGAGGTACTATTGTAGCCTCCATGTGACAGATAGAGAAACTGAGGCACAAATATAGGCTAAGACCTTGCCCAAGTTTACACAAGTAGCAAGATGTGGAGTCAGGATTCAAAATGAAGAAATCTGATTCCAGAGCTTGTGCTCCTAACCTTTTTCACTACCTCCACTCTAATATGAATGACAATCTGGATGGCAAATAGCTATTTCTCCTAACACTGTTTCCCTCTCTAGCTACTTTTCTCCTTCCTTTACAGCAAATTCCTGGAACAACATGACTATAATTGATTTTTTCCAGTTTCCCTTTTGCCATTTCTTCTTGAATCCTCTCCAATCAGGCATTCACCCTAAATGAAGTGAAATTGCTCAGTCGAGTCCAACTCTTTGCGACCCCATGGACAGTAGCCTGCACCAGGCTCCTCCGTTCATGGGATTTTCTAGGCAAGAGTACTGGAGTGGGTTGCCATTTCCTTCTCCAGGGAATCTTCCTGACCCAGGGATCAAACCCAGGTCTCCCGCATTGATAGACAGACACTTTACCGTCTGAGCCACGAGGGAAGTCCCCAGGCATTCACCCTACCACTCCACTAAAATTGTTCCCTTAAAGTAAGTAATGGTCTCCATGTTGATAGATCCAATGGGAATTCTCAGTTCTCATCCTCCCTGAGGAGTCAATAGCTAAGAAGCTGATCACTCCCAATTCCTTGAAAACCTCTCTTCATCAGCTGCCAGGGCACCAGTTTCCTTACCTCACTAGCCATTACTCTTCAGCACCTCTTGATATCCCTGACGACATCCTAATACTGGTGTGTTTCTGGGCGCAGTTCCTGGAATTCCTCTCGTCTATCTACACTCTTCTTGATGATCTCATTCAATTTTATAGGCTCCTCTGTCCATGGAATTCTCCAGGCAAGAATACTGGAGTGGGTAGCCATTCCCTTCTCCAGGGGATCTTCCCAACCCAGGGATCAAACCCAGGTCTCCTACATTGCAGGCAGATTCTTCGCCCTCTGAGCCATCAGGGAAGCCTTTCTACCCTATAGCATTTGTATCTCCAACCTATTTTTTTCTCCCTCCAGGCTCTACTATAATCCAAACATCCTATGAAAGTGAGCTCCTGTATGAAACTCAGCAAAAATCCCAATGAAATTCATTTCACCTGCCACCTTCTCTATCTTGTGCAACATGGCATACACTGCTACCCCCTCATCCAAGCCCTCACCATCTCCTGGCCATATTATTGTGATAGCTTATTAATTGGGCTTCCTGCTTCTACCCTTTTCAGTCTGTTCTCAACATAGCAACCAGAAAGATCCTGTTTAAATGGGAGTCAGATCATGTTACTGCTCTGCTCAAAATAATGCAACAGTTTCTCATTGCACTGTGTGGCAGATTATATTCTCCAAAGAAAATTTATTCTGCAATTGTAATTCCTATCCCACATGCTCTTCTTATGACTTTAGAGAAATGGGATTTGTTTCCTCTCCTTTGAATCTGGACAGGCTTATGACTGTGTGGCAAAAGTGATACAAGTAACTTTCAAGGCCAGATCAGCTTTTGAGTCTTCCCAGATTCGAAGTGTGATCAACATTGGGGAAACATCACAGAACACAGACAAGCCATCTTCACTATGCCCTGTCCAAATTCCTGACCCACACATTCATCATAATGAATGCTTTATGATACTAAGTTTTCAGGTGGCTTGTTACAGAGCAAAGATAACTAGAACATTAGGTAAAACCAAAGTGCTTTGCTTATAATAGCTACAAGGTCTCCCATGATCCAGCTTTGTTATAGCTCTGACCTCATCTCCTACCACTCTCCCACTTCCACCCCAGGCTTCCTGGCCTGCTTGCTATTTTTTAATTACACTAAGCAGGTCCCTGCATTGAGGTCTTTATATTTGTTATTCTCACTGCTTGGAGGTTTCTGCCCATCCCCCTGTTATCTTCAGATTTAATCTCTCATCTTCTTCAAATTTCCCTTTTCAGTCTTCCCTGATGTGACATCCAGGCTCCAAGATGATGCCAGGGGTAGATGCCGCCTTGTATCATGCTATGGCATAGTCCACTCCCACGGTGAATAGACTGGGTCACGTAACCAATAAGTTATGGAAGAAATGACAGAATGTGACTTCCAAGGCTCAGTTACAAAAGACATCTTGCCTTCTTGGGTCACTCACTCTGGGGAAGCCAGTTGCCCTGTCGTGAGGAGACATGAGCAGTTTTATGGAGAGGCCCATATGGTGAGGAACTGACATCTCCTGCCAATAGCCACAAGAGGAAGAGATCTAGGAAGTGGATTCTTCAGTCTATTCAAGCCTTCAGACGACTGCAGCACAGTTGACATTTTGATTGCAAACTCATTAAAGATTCCAACCAAGAACTACCCAGCTAAGCTACTAGTGAATTCTTGACTCACAAAAATTGTGAAATAACAGATGTTTGTAGTTTTAAGCTGCTAAAGCCTGGGATAAATTGTTACTCAGAAAAAGATAGCTAAAGCAGCTTTTTTTGTTGTTTAGTTGCTAAGTCATGACTGAATTTTTGCAACCTCCACAGACTGTAGCCCGCCAGGCTCCTCTGTCCATGGGATTTCCTAGGCAAGAATAGTGGAATGGGTTGTTATTTCCTTCTCCAGGGGATCTTCCTGACCCAGGGATCAAGCCCATGTTTTCCTGCATTGGCAGGCAAACTTTACTGCTGAGCCACCAGGGAAGCCCCTCAACAGTTCTGGCTCTCTCTTCCCAATGTTCTCTGTCCCCCTTACCTGGTATATTTTCTCTGATATGCTTATTACCATTGAATAAACTGTATATTTTACTTAATTATCTTTATTACTGACTCCTCTCCTACCCCTCACTGTAATGTTAATATCTAACCCCTAAGAGGATAGACATTTTTGCCTGTTTTATTCACAGCTAATCTCCTGTACCAGGCATATAGCCAGAACTCAGCAAATCTGTTTAAACATGATAAATCTCACATGCCACTCTGTGATCATTTGGTTATGGCTACCTGAAGTCCTGTGTTAGTAAAAAGATTGTCTGAGTTGAGTAGGAAGAAGGCTGCAATCAATTAGTGATGCCTGCTAAGTGTGTAAAGAGTCGTGGCGGCAACATGTTCGCCATGCATTTGCCATCCTTGCTCTACCCCTGCATCTTTTCTCCAGGTACAGTTCATACCCAGTTAGCCAGTACCAATGATAACAAAGTTTATGTTTTCTCAGTGCATTCAGAGAAAGCAACTTGCTCTACAATTTAACATTCATAAATGTTTAGGAAAATTATTTCTCTCCTAAGTCTCCATACATATGCCAAGATTCAGTCTATCTGCTGGCTCTTGACTACTTTCTGGGGAGGCAAAGAATAATCTGCTACCATTATCTTTCAACAAACTCTACAAAAAACATAGAATATAACCACTAAGAAATGAAAATTATATGACTTACTGTGGGGGAATTTTAACCTTGAAAACTGTCCAACAATAGAATTCAGAGTTTATACAGGAGTTTGAGAGCAATTTTCAAAATGGATAAAATATTTATGTAGCCCACAAAAATACCACCAACTCTGTTATGAATCGAAGGATGGAATGCCTTCTTCATGAAAACCAAATCTACAGCATTGCTTATGGACCTAATAAACCTCTTTGACATTACTCTCCTATATTCATTCAAAAATATCTTCTAACCTCTTATTATGTTCTTGATATGGCTTTATGTAAGGTGAATTAAACAGAGTCCCTGCCTCAAACATTTCACATTCTCTTCCTCAAGGAGCATAATTTTCTGACTGGCTCTGTTGACTCCAGTTAGATAGTCAGAACTCAAGGGTCTAAGAGATCACTATGTTTAGCATCAGCTCTTTGTTCCTTATCACATGGAATGCAAGACATTAGTGTTTGCATTAATGCACAGACGCAGGGGTAGAGCAAGGATGGCACATACATGGCGAACGTGTTGCCACCCCTACTCCTTACACACTTAGCAGGCATCACTAACTGATTGCAGCCTTCTTCCTACTCAACTCAGTGTCCTTATCACATGGAATGCAAGACATTAGTGAAACTCCAGGGGGAGTTTCACTCAGCCTGCCCATTTTTAGTTAGTTATCCTCAAATCCAGAACCTTTTTTCTTTCATGAGGCAGAATTTCAGTTCCATCTTCTTAAGTCCAAGTATCACTCTGAAAGGATTCTGGGTACTTTTAAGATAATGACTGTCCAGGTTCCTTCTGGGAAGAGGAGAGAAGTCTGGTATGGGAGGCATCGTGGACACTAGGTCTGGTCAAGACCCATCCGCCAGACTGCACCTTGCAGGCATCACAGGCATGTGAGGTAGGTCTGGGTAGGGGGTGTGGTAATGTAATGGATTTCCAACTTATTGGCTGTAAGATAACTTTGGAAGATCCAAGAGGACAGATCTGTTAGGTAGTAAAAAATACAGCCAATAAATTAGTCACTCGGCAGTCCATCATTGTATTGGTGACAGCTGACATGCAGAACAAGAGAAGAGGATTGCGGATGGAGTTGTAAGGCACATCAACATTTTACATACCTTATCTCATTTGATACTCACTGTAACCACTGTGGTAGGGAGAATGCAGATTGTTTTGATTTTATTTTATAGATGAGAGGTGAGAAGCTCTGGAAGATTGGGTTTCATTCAAGATCTCATGGAAGAAAGGGCCTTGTGGGGCCCCTTCTGCAATATCATGACTCTGTGACATGGCCTTCCAGAGAGAAAGTATTAGTATTATTCAAATTATGTAGTTTTTTCACTTTTGATGATCACTCCGGCCATTCCCTCCTTATATATGGGAAAGCAAGAAAAGGTTGCAACAGTTTGATTTCCTTTACATGCTGCAGATGGAACACAGGACTAGAGTTGAAGGATCTTAGATGATTCCCATCACCCTGCTGTAGCTGACTGATTTCCATCTTCAAACATATCTCTTTTTTTCCACTAAAATGAGCCAAAGAAATGTAGCTGTAACTCTGATAATTTTTATATTTTTTTGTAACTCAGTGGTTTAGACAAAGATGAACAGATTTAAGCAAAACAAGTTAAAAGTAATTTTTTTTTTGCAAATGCCAAACTTCACCTTTATGTGCCTTGAAATTCCTTGGCAAAACACTGAATTCTGGGGAATCTAAGTTTATTTGAGGAATGTTAGGAGGAGGCAGGCTACCTACCCTCCCAGCTCATTGTTAGATTTAGCCATGAGAGGGTTTGCTCTGTTTCGCTTGAGGTGCTGTAACTATGAGACACAGTGATGGTTTGAAACCCTCCCTTGTCTACCTGCTGGGAGGAGTAGGGTGTTTGCTTGGCTCTGTTTAAGAGCAACAACCAGGCAGTGGACAAGCAGGTCCTGATTTACAGTGCTTTCTGAGAACAGCATGAGCTTATCCCATCCTCCCAGCCTCTGCTAACAAATCTCCAGGAACTTTACAGAAACAAGACAAGCCTCGGAATGCCCAGTGGGCTGGGTCTTCTTGATGGGGTAATTCCCATGGAAGTGTGATTTAAAAAAGAAATAGACCTCACGAGCAGAGTACTAAGAACTGTTCTTACCATTACATCAAGCAATTTATCTGGGCACTGCGCTAGCAATGTTATGCATCATCTCATTGAATATTTGCATTACTCTAGTAGGAGGTACCATTTCCTCCATTTTACAGATGAATAAACTGATTCTCAGAGATATCATATAGCTTGCTAAGGATCACAAAGATGTTAGGAGGTGGGGCAATGAGTGCCTGACTCCAGTATCAGAAGTATGATATGACACCTCTTCTACCCAGGTAGGGACTTTGTCCCTTGGGTAGGGAGTTTATTCCTCATCTACCTGGCTGCTTTCTGGGTCACCCTTCTCTCCTGGACAGGGCTCACATAGTCCTGGATCACACCGTGGTGCTGTGAGGCTGGAGGGCTAGCAACAAACGGAGGCAGGGTCGCCAAATTTAGCAAACAAAAAAACAAGACGCCCAGTTAGGACTGAATTTCAGATAAACAAAAGCAAACATTGCATGGGACATACCTATACTAAAGTTTTTGGGTGGTTCATTTGAAATTGAAGTTTAACTGGGTGCCCTGTGCTGAGTTTGGTAATGTCAGATGGGAGGAGACCATTCCAGGCTTCAACCAGCAGAGTGCTGGTCTCTGCACTCCTTCCCAAGCTGGTTCTTCAAGCAAACATCCTTCTCCCAAATTTCCCAAATCTCCAGAGACTCAGCCCACTTTTCTCTCTTTTTATGGGTCCCTCTGCCCAGTCTTGGAGCTTCCTTAATGGCTCATTAGGTAACGAATCCACTTGCAATGCAAGAGACATAGGAGATGTGAGTTTGATCCCTGGGTTAGGAATATCCCCTGGAGGAGGAAATGGCAACCCACTCCAGTATTCTTGCCTGAAGAATCCCAAGGACAGAGGACCCTGGCAGGCTAGGGTCCAGGGAGTTGCAAAGAGCTGGAAATGACTGAAGCAACTGAGCCCTCGCTGCCCAGTCCCAAAGGAAAAAAGTTACCTAGAGTTCTCATGGTTCCCAGCTTCCTTTTGCTGATCCTCAAAATAAACATGCATGCCCTCTCTTTTTTATGGGTGTTTCATCTAACCATTACAAGAACATGGACGGGGTGATAACAGGATTAATAAGCACAGAGACATCATGACGCTTCCAAAATGATTACAAAGCTCTGTTGGTATTTATTTCCTGCTTTCTTGCAGCAGCCCTCCCCCCAACTCTTTCTTAATGGGTTCTAGAAGTCGCCTCAGAATGGTGCTGGAAATCCCTCAGCCCCACAGCCTCCAGGCTGTGTCCTTTCATTTGAAGGGTGAGGCTCATTCATCTGTCACCTCCCTCCCCTGCCCCTTAACCTGAAAAGGGCCACGTTCGGCCTTTGCCCCACAGCACTGCACCGAATGGAACTGTAGCCAGAGGGCAGAGGTGCCTACTGCATTGACCTGCCTTCACACCTGAAAGTCAGCTGTCTCAGAAAACACTCCTTCCTCTACCTTGTTGAGTCCTTCCCTCGTGGCTCAGATGGTAAAGAATCTGCCTGCAACGCGGGAGTCCTGGGTTTGATCCCTGGGTCAGGTAGATCCCCTGGAGAAGTGAATGGCTACACACTGCAGTATTCTTACCTGGGAAATCCCATGGACAGAGGGGCCTAGTGGGCTATAGTCCATGGGGTTGCAAAGAGTTGGACACAAATAAGCAACTTCCATTTTCATTTTTCTCTTTAAATCCAGGTAACAGCAAATATGCTCTGCTTTTAAACTTTTCATTCTCTGTGCCCCATCATGAACCTGACTGCCAGCACAGCCAGCATTATTATTACAAAGGTTGTTTCTCTTGACTTCTAGTGCTCTGGCTCCTCACACTGCTGCCCAGCTGCCCTCACCCAGCTGCCTACTGGTTGACTCTGGACGGTAGACTGGGGAGTGAGGAGCTAAGGGGAGATTGTACAATGATTAAAAATTAGCTAAAAAAATTAGCTGGATTTCCCTGGTATTCCACTGGTTAAGAATCTGCTTGTCAATGCAGGGGACACGGGTTGAATCCTTGGTCTGGGAAGATCCCACATGCTGAGGGATGACTAAATCCATGCCGCACAAGTACTTAAGCCTACGCATCTAGAGCCCAAGCTCTGCAAGAAGAGAAGCCACCGCAATGAGAAGCCTGAGCACTGCAACTAGAGAGTAGCCCCTGTTCACCATAACTAGAGAAAGCCTGCAGTGGTAATGAAAACCTAGCATGAAGTAAAGTGAAGTGAAGTGAAGTAAAAGGCGCTCAGTGGTGTCCGATGCTTTGTGACCCCATGGACTACACAGTGCGTGGAATTCTCCAGGCCAGAATACTGGAGTGGGTAGCCTTTCCCTTCTCCAGGGGATCTTCCTAACCCAGGATGGAACCCAGGTCTCCGCATTGCAGGCGAATTCTTTACCCACTAAGCCACAAGGGAAGCCCAAGAATACTGGAGTGGGTAGCCTATCCCTTCTCCAGCAGATCTTCCTGACCCAGGGATCTAACTGGGGTCTCCCTCATTGTAGGCAGATTCTTTACCAACTGAGCTATCAGGGAAGCCAAACCTAGCATAACCAATAATAATAATAATGAAATACAAAATAAATAATTAGCTGACCATAAATTTTTCTCCTTCTCATGCTTCTGGCTTCTCTTTACACTTGAAAGGCTCAGAGCCACTAGGCCCTCATTCCTGCACATCCATGGTGTCTGCAAGTCTGGGTCCCCACCTGCCTCCTCTAGTTTCCAACCAGGCCCTGTTGGGATTGACAGCCAGTTCCTCACTGGAGAATACAGGCCTTCCTACGAGAAAGGCAGACGATGAATGGACTCTCGATAAACATATTGCATAAGTAACATATTTATATTACTATAAATTATAGTGTTTAAAAAATGGGTAGTTAAAACAGCTCTACAGGAAATAATTTATTTTTGCTTATGACTGTATATGCCAATCTGAGGAATACTGAAGTATATACATATGGTTATGTTGATGATTCTTACAGGTTGAGAACTGATTTGATTTAGTACTGTAAAATATATAGACATAGTAAAATTGTGTCTTATTAAATTTAAAGGAAATGTTTATTGTTAAATAACCATAAATCCGCTTATTGAATTTAGCTCAAAGTACTTTTAATGTGGTTGCAAATGGACCTACAACCTACCAAATTCTACAGAATCCAGTGGCTCTTCACTTTTGCCAATATATGAGTATACAGGCAAGAGATGTCGACAAATGAACAGAATATGAAACTTATTCTCCATCTGCTAAGACTCAGAAGAAAGGAACATGTTTACTAGAATCTAGGTTAAAACACCACAAGCATAGATAATACTGGTTCTCCTCAATACTCCTAGAAGCAGACTTTTGAGAAAAGTATTGCTTGTCCTCAGAGTTAAGGAGCTGAATCAACATTTGATATCATTGATTATTTTACCTAAAAAGCTATCCTATTGAATAATTTAAGAAATAGCTTTTCTTTCACATCTTTGATAATTGCTTTGGGAAATAAAGCTCCCTAATATATTTATCACAGAAAGATACACAAAATATCAACATGTCCATCAAATAATTATTATATTCATCACATTATAAAGTACATCTTAATGCAGAAAACTTTTCTTTCTTCTTAATTTTGTCAGAAAAATCAGAGAATTTTTGCTCCACTTAACCAAATTTGGCTCGTGTACTTAGAAGCAAACCACAAAACTATGGAATCACAGATTTTTAAATTTCAAAGTTGGTGCCACGAGGGATACAGTTTAATCTTTTTACATCATCAGAATTAATTGGAGGAAATACAGAACAATATTAGCTCACAGAGAGGGTGCTGGAAGCGGGTCGCACCTGGCAGAACATATGTCTAAATTTTGTCTGAATTTGCACATGAAGAAGCTGAGACCAAAGAGGGGGAAATGATCAGGACAGTCTCCTGGCTGGTGAGTAGAATGGAGGAAGGGAGGGAGGGAGGAAAGAAGGGAGGGAGGAAAGAAGGAAGGAAGGAAGGACGGACCTGGGGCAAGATCTTCCGGTTTAGTGTTCTTTCCAGCACTGTCTCCTTAGAAAGTGCAAAATGACTGTGAGGATCCTCTGTATAAGAAGTCCAGAGGGTGCATTAAAATATTTTCATGAAAATGATGAAATACGCAATGTTTTTACTTAAAGAAAGAAAAATATATCCATACATGTGACTAGAAGAATGTTTACCCTGATGTTGATGTTTGGCAGAAATCAACACAATATTGTAAAGCAATTATCCTTCAATTAAAAATAAACTTAATCATAAAAAAAGGAGAATATATACCCTGATGTTAGCTGTAGTCAATATTAACACTAGAATATAAACTACACGAGAGCAGAGTTTTGTCTTTTTGCTCACTGCTGTCTTCATGGAACCCATAACAATTTAGGGCACAGTTGTTAAGCCTGTTAGGCTACAGTCCATGGGGTCGAAAGTGTCGGACACGACTTTGCAACTAAAGAGAGAGGAGAGAGCTGTTTGATGAATAAGGTGGCTATGTATGCTGGTTAGCTCAGGACAGCCCCATTTATGCCTACTGTCTGGGAGTTGACCCACTTCTTTCTAAAGTGTCACTCTAAATATTACTAAGTAATATAAATATATTTTTGAATAAGTGATTTATGAAAGATGGAAATATGGATTTGTTATTTTCTTCTATTGGTTTATCTGTATTTTCTAAACATTGTATAATGAACATGTATATTTGTGTAACAGGAAAAACAGATTTTTTTTAGATTAAAAAAATTTGACTTGATCAAACCAGCTCAACTGTTCAAATACTTAATTATATGAATCATCCTGATAATAGAATAAATATTATAATAAACCTCCAGAACAGAATAAAAACACACAACTATGATTTATATACATAAAGTTAAAATACTCTGAAACACTGGAACAAAACTGAAAATTACAATTTTTTTAAACTCCCATCATAGCAGAGTACGGTTTTCAAATCAAGCCATTTCTATGTAAAACTATTTGGCTACTGGGCCCTATAATTGATAAGAGGTTCTTTAAATGTGTTAATTTGCTTAGGTTCTGAAAAATAATGTTTTGTTATTTTTTCTCCAGGGATGTTTTGTCACTATACTGTATTAAGAATGCCCACTTATCTCCATTTTCATGAAAAGGTATGCATTCATAAAAATGTACTGAATAGTTTTAAGAAAACCATGTTAACTCTTTCTTATTCTATCCAACTGAGGAGATAAACATTTTTTAAAAAACAATAAACTTGATATTGCAGGAATGCACTTCAAAATTTGGGTGGGGAGTAGAAAAGAATAGGGGATGGGGAATGCTGAGGAAAATAAAAGAGGAAAAGAGGAAGAGCCCACCCCACCCTCTTCCAACAGAGAAACTAAACACAGCGGGGGAGTAAGAGCTGCAGGTCTTCTCACAGCAAGAAAGACACCTTTGAGCACTGATGCCCACAACAGTCTTTCCTTCCTGACACTCCCACTTCTTGGCTCCCAGGGTACCATACTCTGACTCTACAACTCTTCACACTGGGCTTCTCTTTCACCATCCTTGGGGCTCAGTCCTTAGTATTCTGCTGTGGCTCCCTTCAAAGGCACCTCCCTCACCACGGTGTTGGCCTCCCACTATATCAAGAAGTCTCCATCTCATCGAGCTTCACCCTAAGAGTGCCACAAGTTCACTGGCTTTCCAATTCCTTTCCTTGAAATGCACTGCCATCTCTGAAATATAAATGAACAAGCAACTACTATGTGCAAACCGCCATAGGGATGCATTTTAATCTTTTTACATCATCAGAATTAACTGGAAGAAACGCAGAACAATATCGGCTCACAGAGAAGGAGCTGGAGGTGGACCCCACCTGGGCAGAACGTATGTGCATGGGACCTATTTACTGCTTTCATCACTTGCCTTCATGGGATGGAGCCACATCTGGATCCCATTACAATTATGAAAGGTGCAGGCTTCATGCTTGCTCCAAAGCCCAGCTCTGATTTCACAACCAGCCTGGAGAAGCAGGAGGCAAGTAAATACTTCCTGTTCCATTTGTAATCAACATGCACTTGACATCAATAAACTGGGATAATTACATTATCATTATCATTACCATCATTATTATTGGACACAATTGAGGAGACGTTAATAGAGGTTTCTGCAGGATCCCCTTGGGATAGATAGGGCTAACATTGGAGTAGAGGATGAAGGGGGTGCCATTTGTCTCTTTCCTTAACCAAGGAGATGAGACAATTCTTTAGATGCTCTCAAAAGATTTGAAGGTTTGACCAATGGAATAGTAATTGATCACTTCCATTGTTTCTTCCATACAAAACATCAAGATCTCTAGGCCTTGAGCATTTTCTGAGACCCTAGAACATTACAGTAAAGATAAGCAAGTCCAGTCTTTCTCTCTCCCTCTCTTTATTTTATCTTATATTTGCTATTGAGAAAATGGAAGCCAACAGACTCGTGAGCATGTTACTTTGTGGAACTCAAACTAGAACCCTGGCCTGTCCACTTCCTTAAGAAGAGTTTAACCAGGGGTCCTTCATGTTCAAAGGGCAATTTCCTAACAAGAAATTAGGCTTTCTAATGGCTCAAGGGTCTTCACTTTAGCCCTTAGGCCTTCTATAGTCCATTATCTATTGTAATATAAATATTTGGAAAACAGCTACTTGGCTTCTCCCCTGAAGACAGAATTGGGAGGAGTGAACTTTACAGTAGATTAGTACTGCTATAAACCCTCTGGGTAGTGTGGGCCGTTAGACATTGGCAAGAATTGTGGAGAGACAATTCTTTTGGGAAAAAGAGACAATTCTCTTTTGGGAAAAAACCTCTATATTGGAGATTTATATATAGTTCCTTCTTTTTTTGGATTGTTTCTTTATCATCAGATGAAATCCAAGGGAGTAGGGATGGTGGTGGAGAGAGACAAGAAGATAATTTTGTGTTCTCCATTATTTTGCATGATATCATGCCTACAATCCTGCTGTGTTTTGGAAATTATTCATTTGAACAGTCAGTAAGTTACCTCATTAGTGAAAGTACCTGGTATGTCCTCACTCACAAATGTGCGTAAGTGTACACAGACACACACTACTTTCTCATCTTCATTACTTTTTGCTCCATCACCAAAAATGTGCAAAGAGAAACTAAACCACCCAGGATGTGTATACACACAGCGGTCCCAGTGCGTGAATGGGAACCATGCAATGGGATCATCCCTGAATATGTCTCCAGCCCTTGGAGTCTCAATAAATAAACAAAGTTGATACTAAAATTATTTTAATTGTCATTTTATAATATATAAATAATAACTAAATATTTACCCACAAGTGCCTCTTAAGTCACTTCTTCAATGAGCATTTTAAAAGAGATAAATTATGGGACATATCTTAGCAGCAATCACCAATCATCTCACAGGGACCCTTTTTTGAGGCAGCTTTTCTGTAAAGAAAAAGGGGCAATGGAGCCCGTCCAGGGTGGCTGTTGCGAAGAACTGGCTGGGCAAATGCAGAGAGGTGTCCTCCTCCAAATTTGGCTCTGGCTCATTTCCTTCAATTTGCTCACCTTTCTTGTATGAAATGACCTGATTTTCCTCAACATCTTGATGATTTATTGTACATAAGGGTTATTTATAAGAAATCTTCCTGGAGGAATAGCAGAATTATGTAATGGCTTCCCAGGAGGCCAGTTGAGCACTGTAACACCCCTTCCTCCAATTCAGGGCAGAAATGAGAAAATAAAACCTCGTTTAACTGTTTATTCAACCAAAACAAACCTAACTCCAGGGCTTGCCAAGATTTTACTGTGCCAGAGGCAAGGGGGTGAGAAACCAGAACGGGAATGGAGGAAAGATCTGTAAAGCATGGGCAAGTCAGGGAAGAAAACAACTCACGCAGCATGAGTTTCCTGCCTCCTCAGACCCTGTTTATGAAATCTGAGCTGCTGCACCCCCGGCATATGGAGCCAGGATACAGAACGGATGGAAAATGAGAAAACTTCAAGCCATTTCCTGACTTCTCCAGTGTGTTCTCACCTTTTACCAGTTGGGCCCCAGACTGGACAGGTGCAGACAACATTTCCCTCACACTATGTTCTCATTCTCCAGTCCTTGTTCCTGGGAGTTCAGAGGGGCTGTGTGCTGGAAGGATCTCTAAAGGTCATGCAGTTAATCCTGCTGCCGTCAGACAGCAATGGCTCACTGGTGGAGACCACATACTTGATTCTGAAATATTCCACTATCCCTACTGGTCATCTGCTTCAAGGTTGAACCATTCTATTTCCAAAATGCTTTCTACTTAGAAGTAAGGGAGAAGGGAGAACTTTGTGAAAAACAAACTCTGTCTTATAGTCCTTCCCCAGGTCTGAAAATGACTTCTTGAACTCCCACAACTTTTGACCAGCGTGACTGAAGCCAGAAACCAGGCCATGTGATTCTCAGAACAATTCTCTATGTCATCAAAGTATTGAAAAGTGGATGGAAGGTTAAAATGCACAAACAGTGGGTACAGAGAACAAGTTTCAAAATACTGAGAAGGGAGGCACATTCCATGAAAAGATGTTCAAGAACCAAGAGAGGCTCTTATTTACTTAATTCTGACATAGAAGATACATGACTGTGTTTACAGGGTAAGAAAGTGGAGACAGTGAAGAGGGTGAGGCAGAATAAATAGGACGAAATTTTAAATAGAGGAAGTGATAAAGCAAGAACCTGGAGGAGGTAGGAGGGTTTGTGGTACACAATTCAGGTGGAGAAATTAACCCTGAATGTCAGAAGGACATTGCCTCCTCTGAGACTGAAGGAAAGAGGTGAAGGTGGTGGTGGATGCGCAGAGATTCTAGATGGAAATACAGAGAACCTACCTGATAGCAAAGGTCAAAGTCATCTGCTAAGTGAGAGGGGCAAGGCTTAGTAGGAAGTTTGAGAAAGACAGTGAGGATTTTAATGGCCACTGTAGGAATGGGAGAGAGCATTATTAGGGGATGAGAAGCTTTGCAGAGCAGAGGGTAAGGCAGTAAACGAGAAGTGACTTCCAGTCAAAGCCAAGAGATGTCTTTCTAGCATCACACATAAGCTCAGGTTCAGGAAAGGAATCCAGGGTGGTTGGGATAACCCAGAGTTGGAGGTCTGTTAAAAGGAGTGCAGAAGGATGAGGTGAAAAAGTTGAAGTTATTCATAATAATGATCTTGACTAGGGGAGGAAGAAACAGAGCTAGAAGGAGACTGAACAATAGGGATGGGGAGAAGTGCAGGAACAGGGAAGCTGGATGTCAAGAACAAGTTGAAGAGTCAAAGGCCTGGAAGTGTGGATGCTGGGATCAGAAACTGACATCTTAGAGGTAGAACAGTCGACCAGGTAGAGAAGTGGCTTTGAAAATGGGTAGCTAGAGATGAGAATAATATGAGTCCAAAGGATCATACTCTGTTCTTTGGGTAGGGAAACTGGGGACCCTTCTCAGATACCCATTTGGTGGTGGTAGGGAACATAATGCCCTGACTCCTTATTCCTCTTTTCTGACCATAATTCAAACTCAAAACTTCTATCATGAATGTTATCCTGAAGGTCCTAAGACATAAGCTGACAGTTAACACAGCTACTGCAAGTACTATATTTACCATATTCCTGGATTAGCTCTGCATGGAGTGTTGAGCCAGGCCCCATCCAACCATACTAGATTGAGCCTTTTCCAGCCAACCCTCTTCTCTGACAGAGGCACTGACAAAGTTTCTTTGTTCGGTCAAGCTTTAGTCAGGCTCCTGAACATTCTCCTAGGTCCATCTGTCTACCTTCTTATAAAATCCAGTTCTAGTAAGAATCATGCTAAGTCAATAACCAGAACCTCCCACCCTTGATATCTGATCAAGTTCCACATCCTCCACCCTCTCCCAGGTGTCTGACCACCCTGGCCTGTCTTCAGCAAGAATCCTGTTAGGTCAGTTTAGTCAGAATCCCCGTAACTCCTGATGTTTCCTCTTAGTCATCTCCCATCCAGACACTGCTACACTGTTCCTTGGCTATAAATTTCCACTTGCCTGTGCAATATTCAGAGTTGAGCCGGGTTCAAGTCTGGGGTCTCCTATCCCCTATTGCAACAGTCCTAAATAAAAACTGTTTTTACCACTTTAACTACTGTCCAGCTCTGGATTTTCTTTGTAGCACTAAGGGGTTTTGAAGAATCTTCTTGATTTTAACCTTGAAAGCTTAGGGGTATGAATCAAAGAGTCGTAGTATCTCTTAATGACTATTATCTGTCATTTAATTGTCTGTAATTTAATGTCAGTTTTTTGGAAGCCATTTGTGTTTTCAGCATGTACCACACCCTGGGATAATGTGTTACATAAATTTATCATTCATTCACAAAGTAATAGTTTCTTACTTGCCTTGAATTTGTCCTTTTAAGCATCAAAAGATAAAGTGTTTGGACTTACCTACTTTATAACTTTAGAGACTGTTTTTTCCCCAACCTTTGTAAGGTTGAGTTCTAATCTGTTTGTTCATACTAGTCCCACTCCCTTCACCATATATCCTTCTCTAAGAGTCTTGTTGGTCAAGATAGTGATGACTATTTGATTAGCTTTATAGCTTTCAAGTGGAAAGTGAAAAAGTTGGCTTAAAGCTCAACATTCAGAAAACGAAGATCATAGCATCCGGTCCCATCACGTCATGGGAAATAGATGAGGAAACAGTGGAAACGGTGTCAGACTTTACTTTTCTGGGCTCCAAAATCACTACAGATGGTGACTGCAGCCATGAAATTAAAAGACACTTACTCCTTGGAAGGATAGTTATGACCAACCTAGACAGCATATTCAAAAGCAGAGACATTACTTTGCCAACAAAATTTCATCTAGTCAAGGCTATGGTTTTTCCTGTGGTCATGTATGGATGTGAGAGTTGGACTGGGAAGAAGGCTGAGTGCCGAAGAATTGATGCTTTTGAACTGTGGTGTTGGAGAAGACTCTTGAGAGTCCCTTGGACTGCAAGGAGATCCAACCAGTCCATTCTGAAGGAGATCAGCCCTGGGATTTCTTTGGAAGGAATGAGGCTAAAGCTGAAACTCCAGTACTTTGGCCACCTCATGTGAAGAGTTAACTCATTGGAAAAGACTCTGATGCTGGGAGGGATTGGGGGCAAGAGGAGAAGGGGACGACAGAGGATGAGATGGCTGGATGGTATCACTGACTCGATAGATGTGAGTCTGGGTGAACTCTGGGAGTTGGTGATGGACAGGGAGGCCTGGCGTGCTGCGATTCATGGGGTCGCAAAGAGTCAGACACGACTGAGCGACTGATCTGATCTGATCTGATCTGATAGCTTTCAAAGTGGTGTCTCATAACTCATCTCATTTGATCCCCACTGTAATCATAAGAGTAGGGAAGAACATCTTTCCCATCACACAAATCAGAGAGAGGTTGACTTGTTCAAGGACACACTTGACTTATCACTCCAAATTCTGGGCTTTCTCCCTACCAGAGGCAATATAGGAGCATGACTTTTCAGGTTCTAGGTTCAAATTTTCACCTGTCGCTTTCTATGAACTTTGACAAATTATTTAATTTCTGCAAGTCTGAATATTTTTGTAATTAAAATCAAGATAGATGTTCTTATCCTGAAAGACTGTCAAGTGGAATAAATGAGATAATATCTATGAGCACTCAGTCTATCGTAACTACAATTTCAAATGCTTTATGTCTTTCTTGAGAATAAAATTCCTGGTCCTTTTCCTGAATCATAACGGAGATCTTGACATTCATAATTTATAATTATAGTTTGGAAATTTCTTCTATTATTACACTACTTAATACTTTGCCAGACATAAACTCATATGTCATTGAAACAGTCCCACAACAGCAGAATACACATTCTTTCTAAGTGCATATGGACTATTCACCAAGACAGACCATATTTTGGGCCATGAATCAAGTTTCAATCAATTTGAAAAGATTAAAGTCATACAAAGTTTATCCACTAACCACAATGAAATTAATGAGAAATAATACATATTTATTCCTATAAATCAATGTTTATAGGAAAATTTGCATGCTAATATTATAAGCTAACATTCATATACTATTAGGAAAAAAGGTCTCAAACAAATGACCTAAACTTCTATATTAAGAAACTAAAAATAATAAAGAATAGAACTAAATTAAACAGAAAAGGGAAAAGTCAATAAAGCAAAAATTGGTTCCTTAAGAAGATCAATAAAATGACTAAATGTCCACTCTGATTAAAATAAAAACATTATGTCATAGAATATCAGGAATGAAGAAATTAAGAATAATAGGAATGAAGGAGGCATCATCACTACTGGTATTAAAGACATTGTAAGGATAGGAAGATAACTTGAACAAATTTACATTAATACATTTAACAACTTCCATGAAATGGACAAATTTCTTGAAGAACACAACCAAAACTCACTCGAGAAGTAGAGATCTTGGAAATCCCAATACATACATTAAAGAGGCAGAATCTGAAGTTATAAACCTTCCTATCACATTAACAGACAAACAAATACATCAAGTCCCAGATGGATTTACTACTGAATTCTATGAAATATGTAAGGATGAAATAATACAAATTTTATGTATGTTTTTCAAGAAAATTGAAGAGGAGGGACTATTTTCCAACTTAATCTATTAGAACAGCATTATTGTGATGTGAAAGCTAGATAAAGACAGTGAAAAATTACAGACTAAACTCATAAACACAGATGTAAAATCCTTAACAAAATTTTAACAGATTGAATCCAAGAAAAAAGATAATGGATCATGAATAAAATGAGGTTTATTTTAAGAATGCAAGACTGGTTTAAAGTTTAAAAATAAATGTAATTAAGCATAGTGACAAAGTAAAAAATAAAAATATGATCATGTCAAAAGATCAAAAAAAAAGGGACAAAATACAATATTCATTTATGATTAAGTAAAAACTACCAGAAAACTAGGAACAGAAGGTAACTTATTCCACCTGATGAAGGCCACTGATGGAAAACCAACAGCTAATATCTTACTTAATAGTAAAAGAATGCTTTCCCCCTAAGATTAGGAACAAGGCATGTATATCTGCTTCTAACACCTCATTCAAATTGTCCTGGAGGTGCCATAAGGCAAGAAAATAAATAAAAGGCATCTAGATACAAAACTGTCTTTAAGATGACATAATTGTTTACTTTGAAGATGCTAAGAAAGTTTTTAAAAGCCAGGAGAGCTAATGAGGGGGCTTTATAGTAGTATAAAACACATGAACTATTTATGTATAAATCTTACAAAATATGTGTGATATTTTTATTACAAACATACCAAAAAAGTTATAAAACATATCAAAAAAGAACTACAAAATACTGATGAAGAAAATCAAAGATCTAAAAAAAATGGAGAGATGGTAATATGATATTCTTGGATTAGATGTTAAGTTACTACAGATAAATCTATAGGTTCAATATAATTTTTCAATTTAAGTCTGAACCTTGCAATAAGGAGTTCATGATCTGAGACAGCTCCTGGTCTTGTTTTTGCTGACTGTATACAGCTTCTCCATCTTCAGCTGCAAAGAATATAATCAACCCAATTTCAATATTGACCATCTGGTGATTTCCAGGTGTAGAGTCATCTCTTATATTGTTGGAAGAGGGTGTTTGCTATGACCAGAGTGTTCTCTTGACAAAATTCTGTTAGTCTTTGCCCTGCTTCATTGTATTCCAAGGCCAAAGTTACCTGTTACTCCAGGTATCTCTTGACTTCCTGCTTTTGCATTTCAGTCTGCTATGATGAAAAGGACATCTTTTTTTTTTGGTGTTGGTTCTAGAAGGTCTTATAGATCATCATAGAACCGATCAACTTCAGCTTCTTCAGCATTAGTGGTTGGGGCATAGACTTGGATTACTGTGATACTGAATGGTTTGTCTTGGAATCGAACAGAGATCATTCTGTCATTTTTTGAGACTGCATTTTGGACTCTTTTGTTGACTATGAGGGCTACTCCATTTCTTCTAAGGGATTCTTGCCCACAGTAGTAGATATAATAGTCATCTGAATTAAAATCAACTCATCTCACACTCTAGCAAAGTAATGATCAAAATTCTCCAAGCTAGGCTTTAACAATACATGAATCGAGAATGCCCAGATGTTCAAACTGAATTTAGAAAAGGCAGAGGAACCAGAGATCAAATTGCCAACATCAATTGGATCATAGCAAAAGCAAGAGCATTACAGAAAACATTTACTTCTGCTTTATTGACTACACCAAAGCCTTTGACTGTGTGGATCACAAAAAAATTGTGGAAAATTCTTCAAGAGATGGGAACACCAGACCACCTTATCTGTCTCCTGAGAAATCTGTATGCAGGTCAAGAAGCAACAAAAGTGGACATGGAACCATGGACTGGTTCCAAATTTGGAAAGGAGTATCACAAGGCTGTATATTGTCACTCTGCTTATTTAACCTTTATGCAGAGTATATCATGAGAAATGCCAGGCTGGATGAAGCACAAGCTGGGATCAAGATGGCTGGGAGAAACATCAATAACCACAGATTTGCAGATGATACCACTCTATGGCAGAAAGTGAAGAGGAACTAAAGAGCCTCTTGATGAAAGTGAAAGAGGAGAGTGAAAAAGCTGGCTTAAAGCTCAACATTCTAAAAACGAAGATCATGGAATCTGGTCCCATCACCTCATGGCAAATAGATGGGGAAACAATGAAAACAGTGACAGACATTATTTTCTTGGGCTCCAAAATCACTGCAGATGGTGACTGCAGCCATGAAATTAAAAGATGTTTGCTCCTTGGAAGAAAAGC
The DNA here is from genome assembly GCF_029407905.1 of Bubalus kerabau. Lineage (NCBI taxonomy): Eukaryota > Metazoa > Chordata > Mammalia > Artiodactyla > Bovidae > Bubalus > Bubalus kerabau. Next base: position 57,313,758 of record NC_073633.1, on the reverse strand, counting down.
TATGACAAAGAAGAAGAATTGATACTTTTGAATTGTGGTGCTGGGGAAGACTCTCTAGAGTCTCTTGGACTGCAAGGAGATCAAACCAGTCAATCATAAAGGAAATCAGTCCTATATATTCATTGGAAGGACTGATGCTGAAGCTAAACTCCAGTACTTTGGTCACCTGATGTGAAGAACTGACTCATTGGAAAAGACCCTGATGCTGGGAAAGATTGAAGGCAGGAGGAGAAGGGGACAATAGAGGATGAGATGGCTGGATGGCATCACCAACTCGATGGACATGAGTTTAAGCAAACTCTGGGAGTTGGCGATGGACAGAGAAGCCTGGAGTGCTGCAGTCCATGGGGTCACAAAGAATCAGACACAACTGAGAGACTGAACTGGACTGAATATAATCTAATAAAAATCTATCTCACCAAAAAAACTTTAGTGAAAATCTACAAGTTCATTAAAAAAAAATTTATGAACAGTCAAAGGAACAATTTTTAAATAGAAAAACAATGTTGGATACTCACAATGATTTTGAGACTTTCCAAAAAGATACAATAATCAATAGTATGGTGGTATTGATGTAAGAATAGACATAGACCAGTGGAACAGAACAAAGAAACCATAAACAGATGCACACATTTACATCAACTGATTTTTGTTAAAAGTGCAAAGGCAATTTAATTGGCAAAGAAGGCAATTCAATGTTTTCAACAAATAGTACTGAACCAAATGGATAGCTATATGGAAAGCTAAAAGCTAAAAACTCAGACCTATTAAAAGATACAAAAATTAGCTCAAAATTGTTGTCATAAATATAACACTTAAAACTATAAAACTTTTAGAAGAACACTTAGAATAAAACATTTGCTAGGTTTAACTTCCTCAAAACATCAGCAATAGCATGATTTACCTAAGGAAAAAAAACTGATATACTGAAATTCAGTAACAGGAGAATGAAAATACAAGTCAAAAGTTGAAAGAAAATATTTGTAAATCACATATTTGATAAAGAACTTGAATCCACATATATAGAGAACTCTCAAAAATTAATGAGAAAAGAAACAAAGTAAAGGTTTAAACAGACAGTTCACTAAGAAATCCAGTGACAATAAGCACATAAAAAGATGCTCAGCATCATAAATTGCTTTGGGAAATATTGAAACCATAAAGTGATAGAATTACTCACATATTTAAGGGACAACTAGATAGCAAAAAAACCCCTTAATTACTAAGCCTGAAATTCTCATACATTTCTCACAGGAATGCAAAATGGTATGGCCCCTTTGAAAAACAGTTTGGCAATTTCTGTTAATGGCAAATATATACTTGAGTTACCCAGCAATCTGTCTCCTAGATATTTACCCAAGTGAAATGATAGCTCACATTCACACAATACTCTGTACACAAATGTTTACAGCCATTTTATACATAACTGGCAAAAACTGGAACCGAATGTCCCTTAATTGATGAATGGGTAAACTGTGGTGCATCCATACAAAGGAACACTGCTGCTGCTAAGTCGCTTCAGTCGTGTCCGACTCTGTGCAACCCCATAGAGGGCAGCCCACCAGGCTCCCCCATCCCTGGGATTCTCCAGGCAAGAACACTGGAGTGGGTTGCCATTTCCTTCCCCAATGCATGAAAGTGAAAAGTGAAAGGGAAGTCGCTCAGTCATGTCCGACCCTCAGCGACCCCATGGACTGTAGCCTTCCAGGCTCCTCCACCCATGGGATTTTCCAGGCAAGAGTACGGGAGTGGGGTGCCAATTGCCTTCTCCGATTACATATATATAATTCATAACAACTGCAGCAGAGACAGGGCATTCACATGCCCAGTTCCTCAGTCTTTCCCTTGTTATAATAGCTAAGGAGACTGTGTATTCCACATGATCCACCACAAAACAATGGAGCCTCTATGACTATTTGAAATATAAGCTTTTGCTGTTAACACACAGATGGTGGAGCTGTTTGTTACTACAGCATGACGTGTCCTGTTCTGACTTATACAACCACTGACTGATAGAACCACTATGCTGCACTCCCCAGTAGCTTCCTTTTGCAAGACCTGAGGATCTGTGTAAGAATGTTAGGTTATAACCCTGAAATGGCAGAGAGGAGAAAGCTGTTGAGGGTCTTGAATCCCAAACATAGAATATAGACTCTACTGAATAGGTGACTAGATCTCCCAACATAGCTGAACATCCTGGATTCAATCTTAAAGAACTATGAAAGAGTAGGGGCCTGGCTGCAGAGCTCTGCTGACTCTGACTTGGCCTTCTATGGCTCTGCCCAGGAGCCATTTTCCTTGGTATTAAAAAGCTAAGTTTCTCACTGGCAGTCTCTCCAAAGACTGAACCCCTTGGGCACCAAGAGTGTCCAGAGCCTTCCTGTTTGGGGATCTAGTGCCCTGGCTGGCTCCTGCACTTACAGGCAATGTTTTCCTGTTCAGGTTGCAATGTTCTGTGGAAAATGTGAAGCAGAAATTGTTGTGATAAGCCCGGAGCTGAGGGGCCTCTGGGGAGCAGCCCTAGTGAGCTGGGTCACCTCATTTCGTGAGGGCCAGCCCTGGGGGAGGCTCCACAGACTTAATTAAAGCCAGCAGGAGCATATTTGAAGCAAGAGAAGCAAAAGAGTAAGGGCAGGAAAGAGCAGGCTAAGCCAAACCCACCTCTTCCCACTAGACCCTAACCTGGGAGTTGTGTAGGCTGGAGCCCAGGTCAAAACCAAGGCACAGGATGCATGAGGCACAGCGCCAGGGGGAAGGGGAGAGGACTGGAGCAGGAAGGCAAAGTGATCTGAGGAGGCTCAGGGGCGATCACAGCTTTTTTTGGAAAACCAGTTCCCAGGGCTAAGCTGCTGGTGATCACCAGAGTAACCAGCTAGGGTGTATGGGCAGGAGGACACAGGAATCCCAAACAAAAAGTGCTCATCAAAGGTTCAGGGACACATTTTAAAGCCAGATCCTCCTGCTATACTTTCTTTTGGAAGGTCTACTCACCTGCCCCAGCCCGAGAAACCTCTTCCTCCTGTGGAGGGTCTCCTTTTCTGCTGTTCATGGATCCCTGTGTGGGTAAGTGCGTAGGCAGCAGGAGCTCTGGCTTCTACCCCTAACCACAGCTGTCCTGCAGACCTAACGGGGGCTGCCTCTAGCTTCCGGGGCTACTGGCCCCATATCATGCTTTGGGCTGGAGATAAATGGATTTCTTTTTTACTCTATGCTTTGGAAGTGCTTTTGAGAGGGCAAGGAGATCCAACCAGTCCGTTCTGAAGGAGATCAGCCCTGGGATTTCTTTGGAAGGAATGATGCTGAAACTCCAGTACTTTGGCCACCTCATGCGAAGAGTTGACTCATTGGAAAAGACTCTGATGCTGGGAGGGATTGGGGGCAGGAGGAGAAGGGGACGACAGAGGATGAGATGGCTGGATGGCATCACTGACTCAATGGACGTGAGTCTGAGTGAACTCCGGGAGGTGGTGATGGACAGGGAGGCCTGGCGTACTGCAATTCATGGGGTCGCAAAGAGTCGGATACAACTGAGCGACTGAACTGAACTGACTGACTTCTAAATAATAAAAGGTTGTCAACAAGCCTGAATGTGAATTTACACAGCAATTTAGAGTTTTCAAAGCCCTTTCACATATCTTGTCTCATTTTCCCTCTGATTAACTGTGAGGTCATTAGAGCAGGAATTTTTATTCCCATGGTACAGATGAGGGAATAGAGGCCCAGGAAAAATTAAATAATTCACCAGTCACAGGGATCGACTCAGGAGCTTTTCCTGCAGCATAAACCATAACATTTTGAGGTCTTTTTCTGTCATATTTGAGACACTGGTAAAATATTTCTCTTGTAAATAAATAGCCATGTGTGTGCATGCTCAGTCACTTCAGTCGTGTCTGACTTTGCAATCCCATGGACTGTAGCCTGCCATGCTCCTCTGTTCATGGGATTCTCCAGGCAAGGATACTGGAGTGGGTTGCCATGTCCTCCTCCAGGGGATCTTCCTGACCCAGGGATCGAACCCTTGGCTCCTGAAACTTCTGCATTGCAGGTAGATTCTTTACCCACTGAGCCACCTGGGTTGCCCAATAAATAGCCATAAAAATAAATATATAGCCATCAAAATTTGAAGATTAATACTCTGATTTTTTCCATTAAAGAAACAAAGACCCAAAGAGGTAAAATGATTTTCCCAAGTAATGCTAAGTAAGGGTTCAAGGTGAGGCCTGAACCCATTTCTCTTGCTTCCAGGTCAGTTCCCCCCACCCTGTTATTTAAAAAAATAATAAAGCAAATTATGGTTCTGGGTCAGAATTGTGCATGTGTCCTTACTCTCTCCTAAGTCTTTCTTGCCAGGATCCAGACAAAACCTCAGAATTGAGGGCAGAAAGGAGCCTTAGTCCCTGTCTGAGGCACGGGGTCTTACATTTCACTAACAAGGACACCAAGGCCATACAGAAGTGACTTTTCTCACATCATACAGTAAGTTAGAGGCAGAAACAGGAGGAACCAAGACCTCTTGGGTCTCCAGGGCAGTGTTCTTCCACTGTCTCCTCAGGTTGCCCTGACTTCCTATCTCAAAAAATTCCTGACTCTTTACTCACTGACATCCAATTACCTCCCAGCTCCTCATAACCAGGTGGTTATGAGGACTCTTCTGAACCCACTCCATGTTGATATTAATAGCAGTGGTTTTCCCTCTGCATCCCTGCTCTAGCACTGGGTACAAGACAACTGGGTACAATAAGACTATCTGTGCCCAAGAGGGACTTCCTGGTGCCTCAGATGGTAAAGAATCTGCCTGCAATGCGGGAGACCGGGTTTGAATCCTGGGTCAGGAAGATCCCCCAGAAAAGGAAATGGCAACGCACTCCAGTATTCTTGCCTGGAGAATCCCATGGACAGAGGAGCCTAGTGGGCTGAAGTCTGTGGGGTCACAAAGAGTTCGACATGACTGAGCATAGAGTCACAACCTACTGCAGGGTAGAGATGGTGGAGGTGAAGGAGGGAGATGTCTTTCTGTCTACTTCCCTAATTCTGGAAAGCTTTTCATGCTTTCTCCCTTGGTAGTCCTTGATGTCATCATACTGTTGGCATAAGACTTCAAATCAGCCTCCATGGGGGACCATCAGACCACATCAAGGGAGGCTGAATGTGGGCTTATGCTCTCCTCCTGCTCTGGACATATCTGACTCTCAGATCTAGTCAACCCTGTCTCTGAGGGGCTCATCCAGCTTCGCATTCCCAACATATACACACAGTACCAAGGACAATGCTGCACCAGATATTTGATATTTGTTATATATTATTCTAATATATTATATTTATTAGTGTAACATATTTGTTATATTTATTTATGTTATGTTTATTTATACGATCATATAATATTTATATACAAATGTATGTTTATTAGCACAATATTATATGAATCATTATTATATATAGTATATAATGTATCAGTTCAGTTCAGACGCTCAGTCATGTCCAACTCTTTGCGACCCCATGAATAGCAGCATGCCAGGCCTCCCTGTCCATCACCAACTCCTGGAGTTCACTCAAACTCACATCCATTGAGTCGGTGATGCCATCCAGCCATCTCATCCTCTGTCGTCCCCTTCTCCTCTTGCCCCCAATCCCTCCCAGCATCAGAGTCTTTTTCAATGAGTCAACTCTTCGCATGAGGTGGCCAAAGTACTGGAGTTTCAGCTTTAGCATCATTTCTTCCAATGGACACCCAGGACTGATCTCCTTTAGAATGGACTGGTTAGTAATATAAAATATACTGCCACATTATATATTGTATATAATAGTATAATATATGGCATTAACATAATATATAACATAAATGTTATTTAATGCTAATTGATCCATTAATAATTAATACATCCCTATATACTCATGCAGTACTGAACCCCAAGGGAGACAGAAAGATCCTGAGCAATGTATTTCATTAGTTATAAGAGTGAGAACTAAACCCCAAGTGTGCTTCCCCAAATATTTATCTTACACATTTGCAGTATCTTTAAAGACTTCTTAGGACCCTCGTTTTCATTAGTTTCTGTCTCCCAAACTACTAGTTTTCTAATGCTGAAATGTACTAGCTTCACTTATGCTCCTGACATGCTGTAAAATTACTAAACAGTTATCAACAGAATGCTATGTCCTGGCCAAACCACGCAGCTGCCTGTCTGATGGTCTGGGGTTAGTTGGAAGCATGCAGTCTGTGAGTTCTGCACGTTTCTAGATTTGGAAAAGGCCCACAAGTGTCTGAGGGTAGGGAGGATGGATCCATGGTTGTTTCTGCATCTCACATCACCCTTGTCACGTGCCTCAGTTTACTCACCTGCAACAGGGTTGAGTGAGGTCACTGGAATAATTGTCCCTCACAATGGGGCTGTGAGAAACAATTAGAGAAACATTGCAATGTGTTTGAATGAACAAATTCAAATGAAAAGCCACTTGAATGGGTCTCTGGAGAACAACAAACAGACTTTTACAAGTTCACAGTTACTTAGCTAAGATCAGGTGATGATATTTTGTTTGAGAAAAAAGAAAACATTATGTGCTAGCAGAGTTGCCCATGCTTGGGCCAAGAGAGGGCCATCTGTGGGAAGAGAGGGGGTGCTGCCTGCTTTGGGGGCCCATGGGGAATAGTCACCCTTTCCGGTCACACGCTGGCAGAGTCGTCCCTATCACTTTGGTCCTGCCATCTCCCTGCCCGGATGTTTGGCTTTCCCTGACATCCCTTCCATGGTAGGCTTTCTGCTTTATGTTTTCTTCCTGGGTTTTCATTTTCTCAGCTTTTGTCTTGTTTTAGAAAATTATCAGATAAAAATGCCCCCCTCCAAAGCCCAAGATCTAGCTGTGACATATGGTAGTATCTGTCTTTATCTCCCATTTTCCAGATTATTCTTCAGGAATAAGAGGGTCATAAGTCCTCTTTGGCAAAGATATTTTTTATTTTTTCCATGTTTATATAGTTATATCTTTTCTTATTTCTTTTCCTTCCTTCCCCTATTTTCTTCTCTCTTTCCCTTAAAAAAAAAAAGATTTTCAGGATTCTTAGTTCAGTATATAGATGTAGATATCCATGGGGTGGCATAAGGGGCTTTGTCCATTCCAACAGCTCAGCAGGAAATACTCATGATGCTTTATCTCAAAACTCATAGAGATTGCTCTGCTCTAGTACTAAAAAATCACACCTTCATTCTCTTTGGAATGTAAGGGGTCTCTGGGCCTCAATTCCCACATGGAGTAACAGCAGCTTGGAGTCTGGAAGGATAGAGAGAAGCGAATTTATTCCCATCAGCCTCATCCGAGCTGTGGCCCTGTTCCTCCACCTTTGAGGTGGTTCAGTCCCCAGGAAAATTAGCTGGTAGGAGGCCCATAGCTGGACCAGCTATGCAGTAACTACTGTAGTATTTTGACTCATCACACAATTTCTCTGGAACTCATTTGTTTATAAGTAAACAGGAGAAAAGTGAAAGTGAAAGCCACTCAGTGGTGTCCGACTCTTTGTGACCCCATGACTATACAGTCCACAGAATTCTCCAGGCCAGAATACTGGAGTGGGTAGCCATTCCCTTCTCCAGGGGATCTTCCCAATCCAGGGATTGGGAACCTGGGTCTCCTGCATTGCAGGCAGATTCTTTACCAGCTGAGCTACTAGGGATGCTTGGACTGAATCAGTGGATTTCAAAATTTTACATTTTTCAGCAGTGGAATGCTTTTCTCAAAATCTTGCATAGGTCCTCATTATAGGAAACAGATAAAAGTGGAGCTACCCTGCCTGAAGGTGGATAGAGGGCTCAGTCACTGAATCCAGGGCCCAGGCTGGGGAGCAGCAGAGGAGATGTCCACTGTGGGCCCTTCCAGTTCCAATATGTGATGATTCTTGTGCCATAGCCTCTGACTCCTGCTGAGGATGCAGGAGAGGAGTAAGGAACTACAGTATCCCCCTCTCTCCCTTGTGTCCCAGCATCGCTGCCCACCTTCCTCATTCCACAATAACTGGTTGAAAACAGAATCCTTTGGTTGTGGCCTGACGTTAGGGAAAAAACATCCAGGCCCCTCCCAGCCCCCACTCCCAGCCCCCACAGCCCACTGTCGTTCTTCCTTAGCTCCCCAGTTTCCGAGGCCCTGGCAGATGTGAAGGCTGACCTGGGATGAGACCTTGAGGGGAGCTGGTGACCTCACAAAGGAGGAGATCAAAGGAGGCTGAGCTCATTTGACCCACGCTGCAGAGTCCAGGGCCAGGGCCAGCTGTGAGAGCAGAGGGAGGGCACGGGAGCCCTCCAGGCCGGGAGCAGGGAGGATCCTGAACCTTCGCCAACATCCAGGTGGTACCTGCTCTCCCTCACAGTCATTTTTGTGGCAGACAGTTGGAGAGAGAGAGGGGCCCAGTAGAATCTTTGGTTGTTTTGTTTCTTTTAACTAATTCCTCATCCTCTACTTCTCTCCCACCTCTTTAGACTTTATAGGAATTTTTGGTTGTTCAACACACCCTCCTTACTGTCAGACGATATTTCATTTCTCACATTCCACCCCCGAGGCCTAGGTTAGCAAAGCCCAGCTGCCCCTGTTAACCTAGGTGAGATATTAAACCCCACCCGCCCTGGGAGTCACCCGTCAGCATACCCAAGCCGTGGGTCCTCTCCGTGGTGAAACGGAGGTGATAACAGTTCTCATGGTATTTTCAATTAAAAATTCCTGAAATGTTTCCAACATCAGCCAGCCAGAAAGGAGGGTGATAGAGAACAAATGGTGACAAGGAGAGAAAGAGAGAGGAGAGCGAGGGGGTGGCGGGCGGGGGAGGGGAGCAAATATGCGAGAGGCCCGGAGTCAGTGAGGAGGCCAAGGAGGGTGAAACCAGCAACAGAGGCAGGAAAGAAGACGAAGGGCACAAATCAAGCTGCTAAAGTAGACCAGGAGGCCTAAGAGAGGAGCAGAACCTGCCTGTGGAAAAACTGAAACAAACGAAAGATAAAGTGCTTTGGCTACAAGTCAAAAAACTGCAATCAAGTTAGCTGGCGTTTAGTTGGCATTCGTTAGCCAAGTTTTATGTAATGTCTTTAATTATTCTTTAGTATAATTTTTTGCCATGTCCTATATTAAGCTAACCAGAGAACCCATCCCCCAAATGTGCCTGAGGTCACAAGGAAGCGAACTACAGAGATCTAAGCCTTTTCAGGAAGGAGTACAACTTTTGTCCCCAAGTCTCTGGTTATCTTTTGAGCGGTTAGAGAACTCAGCCCAGCCTGACCGCCAAGGCAGGTACTTGGCAAACTCTTGTTGAAACCAATGTGGTCACCCATCCTGTTGGGGAGGGAGGTCCACAGACAAAGATAAATATGAGATGGGGAAAGGCCGTTATGTAATATTCCCAAACACACCACTTCAGAGAGTGTGTGGAGGAGGAAATGAGAACCAGTCATTCATTTCAAAAGCATTAAAGCAAAGTAAAAGCCCCATAGGCACCCAGTCCACACAAAGCTGTAAAGTAAAAGCCTTATAGGCACCCAGTCCACACGGAGCTGTGCAGACAAGGGGGATCACTGGATCTACAGGAACCACTGCCCTCCAGGAAGCTGCCCGTGAATTCTCTTGAGGAAATAGCCACACAATGCTTTTCTCAAGAGTGTGGGATTCCCCTCCAGGGCCTCTCAGCCCAGGCAGTGGTGTCCCCTGCGATCCAGTCTGTCCATGTCAGAAACCCTGTCCAGTCTACCTGCTCCCCCTCCACTATCATCTATCCCACATCCTGGAAGCTATAACCACAGCTCAGGCCAGCAGCCCATCTCAGCTGGGGTAGCTCCCCATGGCCTCCCTGCAGCCGCTCTTGCTCCCTCTAATCCACTGTCCACCCTGTAGCCACATTGATCTAAAAAGTGCTGCTTTCGTGGTAGCCTGCATATGGCTTCTCATGGCCCTCAAATCAAGTCCAACTGATGCAGCCTGGGTGACAACATCTGCTGGGATTGGTCTCCGCATCTAGCACCTCCCTGTAACTCTCCCCTACTACACTGCTGGACACTCCCCCTCCCGACCCCCCGCAGCTTTCTTCCTGTCCTGTGAATACACAAAATTCTTTTCTGCCACAAGGGTTAGCACCTGTAATCTATATGTTGGGGCCTTTCCTTTCTGTGGTACAGGCATTCTCCCTTAGAAAGGGAAGAGAAATATCAACAGAAGGAGTTGTATGGTCTCCCTGGCTTCTAAGGTCCTCTGCTGGTCTGTACTCTCTGTCCCTTTATTAACTGCAGGATGTGACGAGAGGTCTGGGGAAATTCCCTAGTAACTCCCCTGTCTCCTTACCTGCAACACCACCATGTCTGTTCCCACCGACAGACCACATACTAACTCCAAATTAGTCATTAGTAGCTGTTTTCTTGACAGTTTAAAAGAACATCCCTATCTGTACCACCTGGAAGAACAGGGAGTTCTGACTTATCAGGCTAACTTGTCCCTTGGGCTGAGCACAGGTGTAAAGCCTGACCTTAGTCTTTAAATAGATAGTATCCCTATTTCTCCCCCCTTGCTATGCATCTTTGTACCTACTTTTGAGGTCCTTTTTGAACTATCCACATCCAAACCTGTTATGGACTGAATATTTGGGGATCCCAAAAATTCATATGTTGAAGCCCTAACCTCCTAGGGGGTGGTATTAGGAGATGGGGGCCTTTGGGAGATAATTAGATATAGATGAAGTCATGAGGGTGGCGTCTTCACAATCGGATTAGTGTCCTTAGAAGAGGGAAAAACACCAGAACTTCCTTTCCACATGCACACACAAGAAAGGCCATATGTAGACACAGTGAGAAGATGGCTGACTGATCCAACAAGTAGGCGCTCAGTTCAGTTCAATCACTTGGTCATATCCGACTCTTTGCAACCCCATGGACTGCAGCACACCAGGCTTCTCTGTCCATCACCAACTCCCAAAGCTTGCTCAAACTCATGTCCATCGAGTCAGTGATGTCATCCAACCATCTCATCCTCTGTCATCTCCTTCTCCTCCTGCCTTCAATCTTTTCTAGCATCAGTTTTTTTCCAGTGAGTTAGTCTTTCACATCAGGTGGCCAAAGTATTGGAGTTTCAGCTTCAGCAGTCCTTCCAATGAATATTCAGGACTGATTTCCTTTATGATTGACTGGTTTGATCTCCTTGCAGTCCAAGGGACTCTCAAGAGTCTTCTTCAACACCACAGTTCAAAAGCATCAATTTTTCAGTGCTCAGCTTTCTTTATGGTCCAACTCTCACATCCATACATGACTACTGGAAAAACCATAGCTTTGACTAGATGGACTTTTGTTGGCAAAGTAATGTCTCTGCTTTTTAATATGCTGTCATGGCCCAGCCCATCAGAACAAGACTCAGATTCCCCCATAGTCAGGAAGCTTCCACAAGCCTCTTATCCTTTTCCATTGGAGGACAGACAGAATAAAAACCACAATCACAGAAAAATAACCAAACTGATCACATGGATCACTGCCTTGTCTAACTCAATGAAACTATGAGCCATGCCGTGTAGGGCCACCCAAGATGGATGGGTCATGGTGGAGAGTTCTGACAAAATGTGGTTCACTGGAGAAGGGAATGGCAAAGCCACTTCAGTATTCTTGCCTTAAGAACCCCACAAACAGTATGAAGTGGCAAAAAGGAGGCACTCACCAGACACTGAATCTCCCAGTAACTTGATCTTGGACTTTTAGCCTCTAGAACTATAAGAAATAAATATCTGTTGTGTAAGCTACTCAGTTTATGGTATTTTGTTATAGCAGCCTGAGCTAAGACACACCTCAGGATTCTCACCCCTTTCAAGAGAAAAGCACAGTGCCCCTGGCTCAAGTGCTGGGAGATGTTAATGGGCCATTTCTCCTCCCAGGCTTCTCCCTTCCTGGAGGGGCAGAGTCCCAGCAATTGCTTCATCTGCATTTTTGTCTTTCTCCCCTGGGGGCAAGCCTATCACTGGTTTCTTCTTGAAACCTTCAAGCATATGCCATTGTGGAAACCAACTTTTTTGTGACGATGACACAGACTAATTTGTGAAGAAAACCCTTTTTTTTCTTCTATTTACAGGACTCTGCCCTTGTGAAATAGTCTTTGTCTTTTTATGCCATATGTATATTTGTCTCCTTCCTAAAACAAACTCATTACAAAAAGCCCCTCACCTCAACTTCCATCCCCACATTAACTACATTTCTCTACCCCCCTTCAGGATACAGGGCATGATATTTATACAGGTTCCCCCTGGAAAGTGAAAGAGGGCTCATTTCAGTTCCTCTGCATAGGCATGCTTTACCTTCAGACTAGAATGTTCCTCCCTCCCCAGTTTCTTTATCTGATTGGCTTCTGCTTGTCTTTCACTTCTCAGCTCCAAGTTCCTAAGGGAGTTCATTTGTTCTTTCATTAATTCATTTATTCCTTACTTCCTTGCTCTGTTCCAGACCCTGGACCAGATGTTGGTGATACAATGATGAGCCAAGACCAGCATGCCCCTTATGGAGCTCACAGCCTTGTGGGAGCAGAGAGTCCAGTGTGAAGGCAGAAGAGTGCCACTGTGATAAGCTCCAGGAATGCGTCAGTGGACAAACTGGACCTCTTTAGAGAGAGAAATGAGGGAGCCATATGAGCATTCCAAACAGGGGAACAACCTGTGGAAAGGTCATTCATCGGGAGGGCGCAAAGCATGCATTAGGAATTAAAAGAGGCATTAGGTGTCTGGGGCCGAGTGTAGACTGTGTTTCAGTATGATTTTGGGAAAAGAGAAAATGGCAGAATAGCAGGACTTTATGGGGTATGCTCTGGAGTTTGTCTTGACTCTAAGAACGAGGAGACATTGAGGTTTCAGTGTGGGGTTCGGGTAGGGGTGTGGAAGGAACAGGGGTAAGGGTAAGAGTGACATGATCAGGTTTTCCTTGCAGAAGATCACTGTGGCTGTATTGTATAGAATGGCTTGCAAGGGCCCCGGGGATGGGGTCAGATCCAGGAGGTGTACTGTAGGTGAGAGATAACAGTGCTAGAGGAGACAATGCAGTGAGGATACAGAGAGGGGCAAGATTCTGGAAGACACTTAGGAGTGCAATCAAGGGGATGTGGTGAGGGACTGGGAGTGGGGAGTAGGAGGGTATGAGGATGATTCCTGGGTTATTGGCTTCCACACAGGGCTTGGGAACAGGAGTCCTGATTTCCCAGATAGATGGGACTAAAATGGGACCTGTTTCGGAGGGCAGATCATGAGTTCTATTATGCCCTCACTGTACAAATTCACACAGCACTCGGCAGTGTTGTCGTTAATCATTATCTAGGTAGTTGTGTGTTTATTGTATGAATTTCCTGGAGAATTATTAGTTCCATGAGGGTGGGACTTGGTCTTATTCACCAGGAAATTCACAGGGCCTGACTTGTTGGCTTTCAGCAAATGTTTGCTGCATGGATTAGTGACCATCTGCCTCAGTCTGTCTGCCTATGGGAAATCTCCATTTGAAATATTTGCCATTTCTGTAGCCTCCAAGTACCCTAGCCTGAATTTGTTATTAATGTTACATGTTGGAGTTGAAAAGCACTGGGCCTACAGTCAAAAGATCTGGGTTGAAGTCCCACAAGTTATGTGCTATGCTAGCAAAAGGTCTGCAGATGAGTCAGAAATATTCAGAAGGAAGTTCCCTCCGGAATAGAGCAACCTGGAAGCCAAACCAATCAGAATACAAACACGGCAAACAGAGAAGTGGTAAGTATCATTCTGAAGGGGCTAGTTTTAACACATCCTATAATAGCTTATTTTATCATTTCCTTTTTATTATTCTTAAATGGTGGGATCAGAGTAAATCAAGGGTCTCTAAAAAGGGATTTAGATTTCCCCCAACAGTGGGGCTTCCCCAAAAGGAATCTCTTCTGGAGACACTTCTCTAAGAGACCTTGCCTCTTTCATCATTCTTTTCTTGGGAAGAGATCAGAAGTCAGAGGGCTTAGGATGTGGGCTCTGAGTCACAGGAGGAGGTGGGGACCGAGCCTCAGGAGTCCTGGCTCCAGACCCAATCTGCCGTGTGATGATAGATAAGCTAGCCCCACCCCAGACAGAGCCTGAGTTTCTGCATGTAGAGCATGAAGACCTTGTACTAATTTAATGCCAGTTCCTAGGGTGGCCCTAGGTACTGGGGGCATTGTTGCAGAGGCAGAAGAAGTGGTCGCTTACAAGGCTAAAATCAAGGAGACCAGAGTTGGTGGGATGAGGCTGCTGACCTGACACCAGGAGGCACAAGTTCAAATCTCTAGGAGCTGGAGTCAATTCTGTTGGCTCATCATCAGAACCCTAGTCTAAAGTGGGATCCCCATTATTTTCCACCACAGTGCCCTATTTTTGAACTATACAAATTATGCAACTTTAAATATTGTGTGATTATGTTTTAAACATGTCCCTGCCACCAGGCTATGAGTTCTATTAAAAGCCCATTCTGTATGAATAGAACTTAGCCCAGTGCCTGACAGGCACAGAGTAAATGGAGATCTTCTGAATGAATGGATGGATGGATGGGTGAATAGATGGGAGGAGGAGTGTGTGAGTAAGTGAATATGGAAACAGCAGTTTCTAGGCTTCAACATTCCCTGTTGTGCTGGGACTTCTGCCCTCTGGTTTTGTTTTTTTTTTTTTTTTTTTTTTTTTTTTTAATAAGCTCACTTCCTCTTCCCCAATGACTGCTCCCATCCCCAAACTTAGCAGAGCTCATACTACTGTCCCTGGCCCTAGGAGAAGACCTAGATCTCTTCAGCTCACTTGCCAGGCTCAGCAATAGGACTCTCTTTACTTCTTCTGTGGTTGCTATCCTGGTAATCATTGCTTCTATGACTAGAAGGGTTAGAAATTAGCCCAGTTCTGAAGATTGCTTCACAGAGATTAGCTGCCATTTAATTTCTGGTTTGCCAAGAGTTTACCAATACCTCCAAGATGACTGTGGTTCGGACAATGACAGCAGCTCCATCTCTGTGTTCTTATTACTCGGCAACTTGTGCTGCGTACTTCCTAAACATCATCATTCATTCTCCCAGCAACCCAGTGACACGGATGCTATTCTTACCTCCATTTCAGAGATGGGGGCATGGAGGCACTGGGGTGGGGCGGGGGCTATCCATCATCATGCAAGTAGTAATGGGCTGAGTTTGCTTTTGGATTCAGGCAGTCTGAGTGCAGAGACCATGCCTGTAGTCATACAATAACTTCTTCTTGTTCTAAAAGTGTGTTGCCTTCATCTGAGTTCAGCTCCAGCTGTGAGATTACTATTCTGGGGTTCATACTGGGTCTCCAAGTAATGCCCAATTGCAAAGTGGGCTGGTGTGGAGAGGGCTGCTATGTCCCTGGGAGAGGAAATATTTTTATTTTGGCATGTCAGTGGTGCATACAAGTTCTGCAGATTGTCCTCCAGGGGCTGCAGGCTGTGCTTTCAGGAAATGCTTGTGTCCACTCTGGATGTGATCAGCCCAGGGAGGAGGGCCAGGTGCCCAGACTCTGAATGCCAAGTGTGGGCTTAGGACAGTAGTGATTCTCACACCTTGACTTCCTGATGGCAGGATGCAGAAACTCTGCTGCAGCAGAGCTCATCTTTTTCTCACTGCATTTATTTCAATTTTAAACCACAAGGATTTAAAAAAATCAAAGTTTGGAATTAAATCCCAAAGTGTGCCAAATAGCAGACTATAACACATGGAGGATCGATGAGTATTTTGTAAAGCACCATCTTATTTGTAACAGAAATGCTCCCAAATTAGTGCTTTTAACCTTTTTTTTTTTTTTAATTGCTTGGATTAAAATCAACTCTTAAACAAGCCTGGAACCAATATGCTGTTGTTTCTTCTGTTTGTATCAGTCTTACAGCTGTTGCCTTGCTAGGATTAATTTGTCTCCAGGGGGTTTCAACACTATCCTCCCTAGTGTATTTTCAGAGCCCATAATGTCATATAATCGGGACCATGTTATTTTTGTCTGAATCTCTGGGAGTGATGTAAGAGGAAAAAGGAAACCAGCTAACTCCCAACCATTTGACCAAAGGTTAAATTAGTCTTGGCCTTTCCCCAGCTGGACAGAATGCTGCTCAAACATTTATTCCACCCAGCAGAATGGAAGTCCTCTTCCTTTCTTCTTGAATTATTTTCCTTATGATATTCTTCCCCATTGTGCCCCCAAATAATGCACCAATGTTCACTTCCCCCTCCTGGGCCTCTACCATCTTTACGTTGTTCATTATGGGTCATTAGTGTCAGGTAGAAACATGTAGAAAAAGTCTTATGAGACAGGCAAAGATCCTGACGTGGGAACTGGAGCCATGTTTTCCTCAAGAAAGACTTCAAGCTGCTAAGTGACTGGAATGAGAACACCCTGATTGGTCCCTTGGTCTTGTCACCAGTGCAGACGCACAGTGCTGCCAGCATCTTGGGAACACCCTGATGGCTCTGAGAGCAGCTGCTTCTGAAGCCAAGCAGGACAAGCCAAAACCACTGGATGAGCTAGTAGCTGGTCATCTTGTAAGACCCATAGACGTATTGATTTTCACTCCATCAAACTTCTACTTCCTGTAAGTGCAAGATGGAACCTGAGAGCAGGTCTTGAAAAATTAACATCTCTCCATTGACATTCTTTTATATGTGAAGAAACTTCAGGGTGTGAGTTGTGACTATCGAATGAGGTAGCAGGCCTAGTGAAATAGTCCTGTTTCCTTTGGGTGTTTTTCTTCTGTCAGCAAGCAGGTTTACCCACTGGTAAACTAGAGTTTTCTGGGGGAAAAAAAAGTGCCCCCTCTCCCAGGAGTGGGGGACACTGAGGTAGAGGGGAATGAGCTGAGACTTTGAAACTAGAAGGAAAAAAAAAAAAGCAACAGCTGACATCCACGGAAACTTTACCAGGTGTGTGCCGAGCACTCTACGTGGATGATTTCCTTCCGCCTGTATAGTGATTCCAAGAGGCAGGTATTTTTGTTGTCCCCGTTTTCCAAGAAGGAAACTGAGATTTTGAGAGTTTGGGTAAAAGGCCTAAAGTCACAAAGACAAGAAGTAGTAGGAGCTTGGTCGGATTGTTGGGACAGGTTTCCTAGGCTGCTCCATACTGCTTCCCTGGGAGTGGGCTGTACATGCAACCTCGGCATCTTCTTCCTTGAAATGGAAACAATAGGACTTGTCTTTCCTACAGACAGGGTGGTTATAAGAGTCTAGGGAGCTACAGATGTGGAAAAATGTGGGCCTGTGAAACCATGTGCAAATGTTTGTTATTTTATGGCTGAGAAGTGAGGAACCCCAGGGACCGGCTGCCTCATGAGCCTCTGTTCATAGCCTGAGCTCTTGTAATTTGTAGGATAGTTTGGGGCAATGGGGATCTATGTGAATGGTGGTGGTGATATTTCAACTCTTAATGGATGATGTGTGAAGACAAACAGAAGCAAGAGAACAGGAAAGGGATCCCAGATAACAAGGGCAACACCATGTCACAGAGAGAGGAGAGGAGACCAGATGTTGCAGTATCAATCCTCAGGTCAGTTACTTTCCGTCTTGCCTCCTAGTCTGAGGTCCACTGGTCCTCACCCAGTCAGATTCTGTCAAAGGCACCCTGCAAAGAGCTCTCACATCTGACTTCTCTCTCTGCTCTATATTACTGTTTTGGTTCAAGTGCCCATCACTACTCACCTTGACTTTGTCATAGCCTCTACTTGCTTCTCCATGCCTCTACTCTCATCCCCTTCCTCCAACGTGCCATCAGAAATCTTACCCTTCAAAGGCTACACAATTCCTTGAAGAATCATGTATAAATTCTGAGCATGAGTTACTACCCTTTAGGACCTGGGCATGTATCCTCAAGTGAACCACATCTCACAGTCCTATATTCCAGCCACATTGAACCACTGGCCACTACCAATGTGTGACATTTCCTCGGTCAACCTTTGTGCTTTTACTATTTGGGAGTCAGGGAAATGCCCTTCCCTTCCTCACCTAGAGAACTCCTATGCAAGGTCCAGCTCATGAATTGTCATTCTGTATATTCTGATTGTATTCACATTATCCAATAGTATTGTTCACCACCTGATGTGAGGAGCCGACTCATTGGAAAAGACCCTGATGCCGGGAAAGATTGAGGCCGGGAGGTGAAGGAGGCAACAGAGGATGAGATGGTTGGATGGCATCATTGACTCAATGAATGTGAGTTTGAGTAAACTCCAGGAGATACTGAAGGACAGGGAAGCCTGGTGTGCTGCAGTCCGTGGGGTCACAGAGTGAGACAGGACTGAGCAACTGAACAACGACAAATAGTATTGTAATTATTTAATACCTGTCATTCTCACTCAGGGGTTCTTAGCTCTAGGAACTATGTGTTAGTCTCTAGATCTATAATCCCCAGTGTTGCTGTCGGGCACACAGAAGGCACTTGAGAGAGGTTGTATGAAACAACGAATGAGCCTCTAAATTTGGGATTGGGCTCATATGCAAGAAGGGTCTTCTTCTCTTTGTTCAGCTCACCGGCTGTGTTCTACCACAAACTTGCATGTATTTTTCAACAACTGTAGAGACTGTATTCAGGCCTTATGATGTGATATGGCTACTTCTGATTATTCCTGAACTGGGGAGTGGGTGGCATGTAAAATATCTTAAAGCAAATAGGCCCTCCCATAAAAGCTTTTCTTAATTAGAAGAAGAAAAGATTTAGGTTCAGTGCAAGGTTTGAACAAAATCTTTGCCTGTCAATTAATCCAGGAAAATGACTTCCCACACCTCCCTTATCTGCTCTTCTCACTGATTTAACAAAAAGAACTGGAATGTCGCTGACACCACCATGCTATCCAAACGAGCAAGACTCAGAGCTGTTTTTTCCATCATAAGGAAGTTATGTAAAGTCTGCAAGCTGAGGCATGTTTCGGTTAGTTTTTCATGAAAACCTATTCTAATTCAGTGGGTTAACCATAGCTATTTTGGAGAAACGCTGTATTAGGTGGATAGTCTCAAAGCCAAAATGTTAGACATTTTAATTAGTCTAGTTGACTAATATTAATTATTTATATATATATATATATAAATGAATTTATATATGTATAAATTCTGTTCTGAATTTTCCCCACCAACAAGCATATATAATAGCCTAAAAGTAGAAATATATTTCACTTTTAACTGTTGCTAGTCTGATTACAAATGAGAAATCCTCTGTGGTTAAAAGCAACAACTTCAGGCAAATAAAAATGCATAATGACCACAGAAAATCTTTCCTCAGAAATATTTCTTGGGTTTAGCCAGAGTTCTAAATGAAACCAATTTATTTTCTAGGAAGTTGCTATACTGGGAACAGTAATCTGGTTCAGTGGTTCACAAATACTAACCCAATGATGAGTGAAAGGCAGGTGGCAGATGAAACTTGAAAGGAGATTTTTAAAGTGCTATTTCTAGATCCCCCTAGATAGATTGACTTCCCTGGTGGCTCAGCTGGTAAAGAATTCACCTGCAATACGGGTTCAATCCCTGGGTTGGGAAGATTCCCTGGAGGAGGGAATAGCTACCCACTCTAGTATTCTGGCCTGGAGAATTCCATGACCCGTATAGTCCAGGGGGTGGCAAAGAGTTGGACACGACTGAGCAACTTTAACTTCACTAGATAGATAGTGATTTGGTGTGTCCAGGAGCAAAACCCCAGCTAATCTGATGCAAAGCTGGGTTTGGGGTCCACTCCCATTCCATCCTTTACCTTGCATGGGTGCAACTTAAGACAGCACCTTGGTACTTTTTTAAGTGGCACATCTATCTGGAACCTAAACTGTGTGTGGCAGTGCCTTGCATGCTGGTGTTCTATAGCAAGAGCCACAGGCTACATGAAAATGTGTTCACCACTCAAAGAGCCAGAGTTTGGTGTTCCCGGGCAGTCAACAGCCTCTTTATATGTAAGTGATTTGTCACAGATTATTCTGGACTTACTCTATTGTGCAAGAGAAGTGGAATGGCCTAAGTAAAACCACTCCTCAGCAGCCTCTGCTCTCACGAATTCTGAAGTTTTCCTCAGATCAGGATGGGAGGGACCGAATCTTTCAAGCTAGACTGTCCTCTTCACCTGGTACAGATGTGTCCCGTGCATCTAAAGGCAAGGGCCTTCCTTCTGAGGTCAACGAAAACCAGATACCTCAGCCTGTTCTCCAAACTGTAGATCAGAGGCCTGACTGAGGGATAAACATTGTGAGGAATCTTCTCATGGATGAACGGGGGTGCAACTACATGAGAACACCCAGTAATTTCTGGACTCTCTTATCTTGAAAACTGATTATGCAGAAACATAGTGAGTTATTGGAAGATGGCTCATATACAAGGCAGTAGGTGACCACAGGATATCAAACTGTTTCCTTTAATATGAACCACTAAGCATTCTAGACTTCCTTGTCATATTATATATGCAGTATATATGCAATTATATATGCTATATATATATATATATATATATATTGGAGTGGGGTGCCATTGCCTTCTCCAATATATGGCACCCCACTCCAGTACTCTCGCCTGGAAAATCCCATTGACGGAGGAGCCTGGTAGGCTGCAGTCCATGGAGTCGCGAAGAGTCAGACATGACTGAGCGACTTCACTTTCACTTTTCACTTTCATGCATTGGAGAAGGAAATGGCAACCCACTCCAGTGTTCTTGCCTGGAGAATCCCAGGGACAGGGGAGCCTGGTGGGCAGGCGTCTATGGGGTTGCACAGAGTTGGACATGACTGAGGCGACTTAGCAGCATATATATATATATATATATATATATATATATATGTATGTATGTATGTATAAATGAAGTCAAGTGGGCTCTAGAAAGCATCACTGTGAACAAAGTTAGTGGAAGTGATGGAATTGCAGTTGAGCTATTTCAAATCCTGAAAGATGATGCTGTGAAAGTGCTACACTCAATATGCCAGCAAATTTGGAAAACTCAGCAGTGGCCACAGGACTGGAGAAGGTCAGTTTTCATTCCAATCCCAAAGAAAGGTAACGCCAAAGAATGCTCGAACTACCACACAATTGCACTCATCTCACACACTAGTAAAATAATGCTCAAAATTCTACAAGCCAGGCTTCAGCAATATGTGAACCGTGAACTTCCAGATGTTCAAGCTGGTTTTAGAAAAGGCAGACGAACCAGAGATCAAATTGCCAATATCCACTGGATCATCGATAAAGCAAGAGAGTTCCAGAAAAACATCTATTTCTGCTTTATTGACTATGCCAAAGCCTTTGACTGTGTGGATCACAATAAACTGTGGAAAATTCTGAAAGAGATGGGACTACCAGACCACCTGACCTGCCTCTTGAGAAATCTGTATGCAGGTCAGGAAGCAACAGTTAGAACTGGACATGGAACAACAGACTGGTTCCAAATAGGAAAAAGAGTTCATCAAGGCTGTATATTGTCACCCTGCTTATTTAACTTCTATGCAGAGTACATCATGAGAAACGCTGGGCAGGAAGAAGCACAAGGGGGAATCAAGATTGCCGGGAGAAATATCAATAACCTCAGATATGCAGATGACACCACCCTTATGGCAGAAAGTGAAGAGGAACTGAAAAGCCTCTTGATGAAAGTGAAAGAGGAGAGTGAAAAAGGTGGCTTAAAGCTCAACATTCAGAAAACGAAGATCACGGCATCCGGTCCCATCACTTCATGGGAAATAGATGGGGAAACAGTGGAAACAGTGTCAGACTTTATTTTTTGGGCTCCAAAATCACTGAAGATGGTGACTGCAGCCATGAAATTAAAAGATGCTTATTCCTTGGAAGGAAAGTTATGACCACCTAGACAGCATATTAAAAAGCAGAGACATTACTTTGCCAATCAAGGTCTATCTAGTCAAAGCTATGATTTTTCCAGAGACGGCAGCCCACCAGGCTCCTCTGTCCCTGGGATTCTCCAGGCAAGAATACTGGAGTGGGTTGCCATTTCGTTCTCCAATGCATGAAAGTGAAAAGTGAAAGTGAAGTCACTCAGTCGTGTCCGACCCTCAGCAACCCTATGGACTGTAGCCTACCAGGCTCCTCTGTCCATGGGATTTTCCAGGCAAGAGTACTGGAGTGGGGTGCCATTGCCTTCTCCGGTAGTCATGTATAGATGCGAGTTCGACTATAAAGAAAGCTGAGAGCTGAAGAACTGATGCTTTTGAACTGTGGTGTTGGAGAAGACTCTTGAGAGTCCCTTGGACTGCAAGGAGATCCAACCAATCCATCTTAAAGGAAATTAGTCCTGAATATTCATTGGAAGGATTGATGCTGAAGCTGAAACTCCAATAATTTGGCCATCTGATGTGAAGAACTGACTCATTTGAAAAGACCCTGATGCTGGGAAAGATTGAAGGCAGGAGGTGAAGGGGACAACAGAGGAAGAGATGGTTGGATGGCATCACCGACTCAATGGACATGAGTTTGAGTAAACTCTTGGGAGTTGGTGATGGACAGGGAGGCCTGGTGTGCTACAGACCATGGGGTCACAAAGAGTCAGACATGACTGACTGAACTGAACTGAATTACAAATTTGTCTAAGTTATTCCTTAGGGTGAAGACTTTTTAAAAAATCTTTTGGCAAGCAGAGAGATATTCACTGACAACTCCTTGCGTAATCAACAAGCACTGAAAATTAAGACCCGACACACAGGAGAAAGTTCTGCTGATCAGTAGGTGATCTCCTACAGTGACAGTGAGAAGAAGAGCAAGCCAGGAGCTGTGAGCCCCATGCCACATACTAGAAAGGACAACCTGGGGACAAAAGGGCTGGATCATCACAACAGGGACAGCAGCTCCTCCCAGGCTCCCAACCCTTAGGGGAGAGAAGCTGAAAGTAAATCCCATGTACTGAGGAGTGTGCTCAATTGCTACAGACATTGGAAAAGGAAGATGAGCCACTAACACCCTCCAGGCTGCATATAAAAGATGGCAGGTCTGTATCATAAAAACAAAGATTCTCAGATGCTATTGTGAGAATCTCATCACCAGAGTGGTCCAGGGGACAGTTGAGTCTGAAAGCTGGCTAGGCGGAGTACCTATGCTCCATCCATCACCTTCAAAGCAGCAGCCTACTAAGCACTTAGTAGGGTAGGCTCTGCTGAGCAAACAAGTGTCCCATTTGCATTTCTTGTGCTGTTTGCATTTTGCACTCACCACTTGTCAGTACCCAAAGGTAGAGGTTCATTAAAACACCCTCCAGACTGCACAATGCTTCTTCTCAGGAGACAGAGTTTCCCTTCCCCAAAGGAAAAGGTCTTACTTCAGGGAAGTCCAAGGACGCCCTTTATCTTCAAGACAAAGGAACTTGGTGCAAACCCCTTCCTCTTCTCATTTATATCTATAGTGCGTGCCTCCATAGACACATCTCTCCCACTCTGATAAGCCTCTCTTGATTAAATTGGCAGGTTAGAGAGAGTTAAGTGCTTGACTCTATTCACATAAAGTTTCAGATGGACAGTGGGTCTGACTGGATGGAGTGGGATCAACCAATACATCTATGCAGACACATGCCCTGTGTTTAAGAACTGAGTATCTTTGTTCCCAAAAGCATCTTCTGGAAGTGATGAGCGCTGATTCCCACAGAGAGTATTTGTCTTTAATATTTCTATGTCATCTCCAGCTACTCTGGATCTGTTGACAGTTGGCACCTCATGAAGAGGGGGGACCTCACATGATTCTTGGCATGTTTTGATGAGTTTTTGAAACTTTTCTTAAAAGGTTACTTGGCTCTACTCATGCTTATTTGCCACCCAAAACTAAAAGTATAACATTAGAAAGTATGAGCACTGTTTCATAATTATACTTTTGACCCTTAGTGAATCTTAAGTGAAAATATTGTTTCACTGGATTGGTAACTACTTTTTCTCAGATGGACATCAGTGTGCAAATTCTGTCAATATGGCAAGATATTTGAATTCCGTTAGAGAATATCTATACAAATATATGTTCTCATGGACTGTGTTTTAACATGTTTATCCCAGCTCTGCAAAAATGACAAAAAAAAAAAAACCCATATTCCAAACCTTTTTCATTGCTTAGATTAAAAAAAAATTAATTTAAAACATACCATTTAATTTAGTAGAAAGTTAAATCTTCTTTAAAACTCTTGAGCACACTACTTAAATGCTCTGCATCTCGATTTCCCCCTCTTTAATTTGTGAATAATAACAGTACCTGCCTCACTGACTCTTGGAGACCAAATGAGATAATATATGAATGTGCTTTGAAATTCAAGGACTAATTAGTGACTTATTTCCCTGGAGCATTGATTTGGAACAGGAGAATCACCACAACCAGGATGTGTTTCACCTCTGTCCTCAAGCAAAATACTCAGCCCACGAGTTAGGCTTTTACTGGAGTTACATTTTTCCTAAGGAAGTCTGGTAAGATGTGTATAAAAGAAAAAGACATTAACATTTTACAGGCACAGAAATGAAGCTGAGTCCGGGTGTTTGTATGCCTTGGAGAATTTAATTTTGTATTATTAGAGCACTAAGACTTGGGAACCAGAATCTGAATCGGGAGTGTAAAGCTTACTGTATCACTTGGACAAGTCATTGAATCTCTCTGGTCTTAGTTCCCATGTCTATAGAAGGTCACTGGGCTAAATGTGGGCCTTCCTGTCTCCCATATGGGATGATTTTTGCCGCCCCATTATAGGAAGGAGAGCAATGATAGTAAAAGCTATATTATTAAGCCTTTCTACATGCCAGGCACTAAGTTGTTCACATGTATTGATTCATCTATCTGCATAACAACTGCCCTTGGCAAATTCTACTATTATGCTTACACCAAGAATGAGGAAACTCAGGCAGGAGAAGTTAGATGACTTGGCTAAGCTCAGAGTAAATGGTGGATCCAAGGTATGCACGGGACAGTACAGGTTCTGAGCTGGAAATGTTAACCATACCTCATGCTGAGATAACTTCTTATATAGATGCTAAATTTTTACTCACTTAATGTACCTATTTAATGTACCCATTGTGAGAGTTGTACTGTAAAGGCTGAGCACTGAAGAATTGATGTTTTTGAATTGTGGTGCTACAGAAGACTCTTGAGAGTCCTTTGCATTGCAAGGAGATCAAACCAGTCAATTCTAAAGGAAATCAATCCTGAATATTCACTGGAAGGACTGATTCTGAAGCTGAAATTCCAATACTTTGGCAACTTGATGTGACCAGCTGACTCATTGAAAAGACCCTGAGGCTGGGAGGACAGGAGGAGGAGAAGGTGACAGAGGATGAGATGGTTGGATGGCATCATTGACTCAATGGACATGACTTTGAGCAAATTCCAGGAGATAGTGGAAGACAGAGGAGCCTTGCATGCTGCAGCCCATGGGGTCGCAAGAGTTAAACATGACTTAGTGACTTAACAACAACAAGGACTCATTTAAACTAATCTATGAACACATTCTTATAAGAAATTGAAACTTTCCTGATAGAGCTAAAGTGCCCTTTGACAGTTCCCACTAACCAACCATGGCATGCCCCTCCATTGAGGTAGCCACTGATAAACATTTGGCGGGAATGTTTTTCAGTCTTTTTCTAGACATTACAAGAATACAAGTGCACTATGGACATACAGAGTATGTTTGTGTATGTTTCAATCTGCCTTATATCATGCTTTATGCATTATTCTGCAATAAATTTTCTTCACTTAACACTATGCTTAAAAACATTATTTTCCCTCTGCCCAGCAGTGGAAAGGAGTCAATAAGTGTAATAGTTTATGGGAAAGCTACACAAAAGTATATTTAACCAATATTAATGATATCTCATCATTGGGAATCTGCACTGCTGAGACTGCTGCTAAGAATGAGGATATTTTCATATGCTAACTGAACTGGCCTTTATGTTTATTCTTCTGTTGAAGAAAACATATTTTTTGGAAGGGGTGATATTGAGTTTATTGTATTAGATTTTTCTATTTACAACTGAGATCACATCTACTTACTATTTTGCGAGTCTACATTGTTTCTAATGTGTTCACACTTATGAATGGGCTCAATCATACAAAAACACACCCAAGTGCTCACATTGTTTTAAAAGAGCAGTGCACACATTATACTCCTCATACAAAGCAACCTTTGATTAAAAACCACTAGTTTCAAAGATCAGTCTGATTTTGAACATGAACCAAGATATATACTGTATGATCCAAAAATCTATTTTAGCTGTTTTGTATAGTTGCTGTCTTACTGCACTATATATATATATATATATATTTTTTTTTAATAAGGGACACTGATGAGGGACACCATATGGTATTAACTTTAATTAGACAGCTGACTGTCGCCCCCTCCCCCAAAAAATCTTTGGCCAAGAGTGCTCCATTGTGAAGACTGAAAGTATCTGGTGATACTTTAGCAGCAGTCTATTGGCCTGTCTTTTTCTTATTGATTTCCAGAAGCTCTTTATATATTCTGAATACTGATAATTTGACTGTTGTATATGTTGCAAATATTTTCTCCTAGTTTGTTGGGTGCATACTTTATAAATCCTCACAGCACTGCAAACTATTTATTATTCTCTCTCCTCGGTTTTATAGGAAAGGAACAGGAGATATAGAGGATATGCATCTTGCCTCAAGTCACAACAGACAGCAGAGCCAGAATTTGAAGCCTACCTGCTTCCACACTCAGTTTTACTATTGCTTTTGACTTTGTCTATTCTAACAATCCCACTTGCCTAAGTGCAAGGATTCTTGTAATAGACAATGAATATAAACTCTTTAATTCAATTAGTAAGTTCTCATCCATTTCCATTAATGTCATTTGGTGTGACAATGTGCAAGCAGATCCAAAAAGCATAAATCAAATCAAACCTGTGGAAGGCGGGAGCCAAGTCTGGCTGGTGGTGCTACACCAGAGCCCACTGCAGTGCCTGGCAGGTGGAAGCGCTGGGCACCCATGAGGTGAAAGGTCCTGTCTCTAGCAGGTAGGTTTCTACTTGCCTGGTGTTGCTGCCCATGGGAAGATTTGTGTTCTTCAGAATACCCTTGAGGTTGATTACATGTACTTTGGGTTTTCTTTTGTTTGCTTATATCTGTAATCTTTCTCCCCTAGAAGTCAATGTCCCAGAGTAAGTAAGAAGTTAAGTAAGATTCTGAGCTTTGGATATGCCTCTGAAACTCCTTGCGATGTGCTACTGGGCAAGTAAGAAGTGCCTGATATGTAGTAGGCTATATGATAATTCATCATGTTCTCATTCCCTGATCTCTACCCAGTATTCATCCTTCTAAAATACTTTTGGTAGTAGGGAGGTATTTTTAAAAACTCAAATGTCACCTCCTCTATAAAATATCCCCCCAAAATTCACCCTAGTTCCTGCTCAAATAAAAATGTATCCCTTTCTTCCTCTGCCTTCCCATTGCAACTTTTCTTCTTCCTAGAACAGCATTTATGATATTATGGTGATTTAATTACTTCTCTGTCTCTCACATTAGACTGTGAGCTCCAGATAACCAACACATCTCACTGGCTAGGTATTCCCAGCACCTAGTATACACTTGACATGGAGCACAGGGCAGTCATTCTGCTGAAACGTGTAAGTAAATGACAGAAAGAGAGAGGAAGTCAAGGGATGTGGGGTCGAGTTCTGGGTGGGGGGGGGGGGAGTGAACGTCAGTGAGCAGAGTGGGAACAATAACGAAAGGGTGAGCTGGGGTTGGAAGAGGAGAGGAGGGGGAGGATGTGGTGATGGAGACGTGTGGCTGGGCAGAGGCTGGGGATTAGGGTCCCATCACTTCTCCTGATGTATGGAACAACGCCTGGAACACTAGCCCATACACTGATGCTCACCAGTTCCTCTCAAATCTCATTGCCATCAATCAAATAGAACTCATGTGCCCTCTTCTCAGGGCAGTGATGAGACTAAAGTGGAACGATGCAACATGGGGAAACTGCATGGACGAGAGGCGCGAGCATGTGCAGAGCAGGAAGCTGGCCCCGAGGGTGTGGAGTCAGAACACAGCTGGGACCAGAACCCAGGTGCCTGGACGGCTAGTCAGGGCCCCTCCCACTGCATAGGGCTGCCCCCCGGGAGCTCTAGAGAGGGGAACGTTGGATTTTAAGTAATGCAAAGGAATTCTTCGTATGCTTGCACACAAAGCCTATACTCACAGCCAGCTCCAAGGCGAGCCAATTGGATGCTGAGAAACAGGAAACAACCAAGCTATGAAGTAAACCGATCCAAGTGTTGAAAAGATAATTTGTCCAAAACCAGACCCCTGGTGAAGCTTCACTGTGTTATTTATTAGCTAAGGGCAGGAGTATGTGGAAACGAAGGGTTGCTGGGACCATTTCTGGAAGATCCTTAAGGCCATTACTAAGTTAAATATCAGGAGTGAAGGCTCTTTACTCTCTAGAATTTCCAGCTCCTTTTCTGGGAAGATTTTCCAGTTATGAAATCAGGTAATCTGGGGAAACATTTCCTGCATTTAACTTTTTGATGCC
Source organism: Bubalus kerabau (assembly GCF_029407905.1). NCBI lineage: Eukaryota > Metazoa > Chordata > Mammalia > Artiodactyla > Bovidae > Bubalus > Bubalus kerabau. The sequence continues at coordinate 57,285,314 of NC_073633.1, read as the reverse complement.
ACCAAAGACAGAGAGAGGAGGGAAGAGGTGGTGCCCGTAGTGGAGTGCTCATCTTCCCAGGGGCGTGAGAAGGAGACTGCATTTTTTCACCTTGCCAGGCTTCCTTCTGAGGCAGCCCCTGGGGGTCCCATAGTCGTTCATACAGCAATTCTGAAGCCCAGCCTGGTGTTTGGCTCTAAGTGTGGGAGACCCTTCCTGGCAAGGTTCCATGCTCAGAGGCGGACACCATAGCCCTTCAGTCCCACACGGCAGTGGCCCTCAGCAAGATAATGACAATAGCAAGCAGAGGCCTTAAGACACGCCAAGCACAGATTCAAGACCACCAGACCGCAGCAGTGCTGTCAGTTGCCAAACACTCCACGTGGAGTGATATTTTAATGTCTCCAAGCTTTATTTCCCTCATCTGCAGTAGGGAAGCTCTAGAGCAGACATCCCAAATGCCTGTCTTCAAACCAGCTGTACCATAGTCACCTGGGTTACATGTTAAAACCATCAATGACATCTTTGGAAAGATACCAAGAAACTGATATCAAGTCTATTTCAAGAGGGATGGTATATGAGGGCAGAGCATTGGAAAGGAACTTTCCAGTATACAAATTCTTTCTTTCTTTTTTTTTTTAACTTTTGAATCCATTGCAGTAATAATTCAAAAGCAACAAAATAACTCACTTTTAAAATAAGATGAACCACAAATATAGATTTCCAGGTCCTACCTGAGTCCAGAAAAAATGGGGCAGTGCTTTTATCTCCAAAATGAGTCTGAAACCAGATTCAAGGACTCCTATCCTCCAGGATGACTCCTCCCTCCTGATGGAAGATCCTGTTTTACAGATAAAACTGAGTTCTGAGAATGGTGGGAATGGGGCCAAGTCACACCGTTACTTACCGAACAGTAAGTAAAATCTGGGTTTTCAGTGCCAAGTCTTCAACCTGCTGTTTTTTATGCTCACCCTGCCATGGCCCCAGCATCTTCTCCTCTCAATTCTACTTCTCTGCACAAGAAAGACTTTTCTTGTCTCGGATCCCTTGCCCTTCAAACCCCGCTTTCTTCAAGCTAATCTGGTAAACGGAGTGATGATGTGTTTAGTGGGTACTAATGGGCCAATGCCCTCTATTAAAAGACACTCATGAACCCTTCTGGAAACATTTGCAATCAATGACTGCATTTCACTTCTGTAAAGTAATATGGGGGATTCAGTATAATGATTTTTCTAAAATTCTATCCCAGGAGGCAGGGGAGAAAAAGCAGCAGACTCAAGTCCTAAGACTTGGGTTGAAAGGTTTACCGTGTGGAAGTCATCTCTCTTTTTGGCTCATTTTCTACATGTGTAAAATGAGGGCATTAGATTGAATAATCTCAAAGGTCCTCTTTAATGCTTAACATTCTATTATATAATCCCTGCCTAAATCTGTCCTTTCTGTTTAAATCTGCATGTTCAACCATAGGCTCTAGAAGATATAATTGTGCTTTTGGAACAAGAGTTCTCAGTAACTGAATATTTTGTAACTCAGCATGGTTTTAGCCATTTCAGGATTAAGTGGGTGGCAAGGGGGACCTTGGGGCTTCCCAGGTGGCACAGTGGTGAAGAGTCTGTCTGCCAATGCAGGAGACACAGTAGATGCATGTTGGATCCCTCGGTCGAGAAGATCCCCTGGAGGAGCAAACGGCAACCCACTTCTTGCCTGGGAAATCTCATGGACAGAGGAGCCTGGCAGGCTACAGTCTATGAGGTTGCAAGGAGTCAGATGTGACTGAGCAACTGAGCATTTACACATGCAAAAGGGACCTTTCAGTGCAAATTCAGTCTTAATCACAAAAAAGAGGAATAGCTTGGGATTCATTAAAAAGAAACTGAAACCAAATAAAAGTTAAAGATGGAAAATAGCCTATTAGAATTGGAGAAGACCCAACATGGGAAGTTGCATGTCAGCACAGATACGCTTGACCTCTAGCGATTTCTGCTTCTGCTGAGGGAAGAAAGCCAGGTATGTGTCTGAGAAAGAATGTTCAAGAAGAGATGCTGTCGTTGGCAATGCCTTAAGCTCCCCCTGTACCAGCTGGGATAAAGAGCCTTGATCTAAGGTTTCTTTCCTGCTAAAATGCAAGTGTCTTGAGACAATACTACCCACCCCAAGTATATATGAATTTTTTATTAGGCTGCATTGGGTCTTAGTTGCAGCATGTGGGATCTTTCTTTGTGGCACATGGGCTCCAGAGTGTACAGGCTCAGTAGCTGCAACACACGGGCTTAGTTGCTCTGTGGCCACAGGGATCTTAGCTCCCTGTGCGTGCATGCGTGCTCACTGAGCTGTGTCCAACCCTGTGATTGCATGGACAGTAGCCCACTAGGCTCTTTCTGTCCATGGAATTTCCCAGGCAATTCCATGGGTTGCCATTTCCTCCTTCAGGGGATCTTCCCTGACCCAGGGATGAAACCCTCATCTCCTGTGTCTCCCGCACTAGCAGACAGATTCTTTACCACTGAGTCACTTGCTGCTGCTGCTGCTAAGTCGCTTCAGTCGTGTCCAACCTTATGCGACCCCATAGACGGCAGGCCACCAGGCTCCCCCGTCCCTGGGATCCTCCAGGCAAGAACACTGGAGTGGGTTACCATTTCCTTCTCCAATGCATGAAAGTGAAAAGTGAAAGTGAAAAGTGAAAGTGAAGTCGCTTAGTTGTGTCCAACTCATAGCGACCCCATGGACTGCAGCCTACCAGGCTCCTCTGCCCATGGGATTTTCCAGGCAAGAGTACTGGAGTGGGGTGCCATTGCCTTCTCTGCTGAGCCACTTGGGGGGCCCTTAGTTCCCTGACCAGAAATCAAACCCTGTGCCCTACATTGCCAGGCAGATTCTTAACCACCAGACCACCAGGGAAGTCCCATATATAGGAAGTTATCAAATCTTTTTATAAATAGGGTCTTTTAAATTGTGATAAAATATACATAAAATGTACCATTTTAACCATTTTAAAGTGTACAGTTTTGTGGCAATACATTCATCATTGTGCAACCAACACCACCATCCATCTTCAGAACGTTTTCATCCTTTTCAGCTGAAACTCCACACCGATTAAACAGTAACTCCCCACTTCCTCCTCCCCCATTGCCAGGAACCACTTTTCTACTTTCCATCTCTGTGGATTTGACAATTCTGGTACCTCTTATAAGTGGAATCATGCAATATTTTTCTTTTGTGACTGGCTGATTCACTTAATAAAATGTCTTTAAGTTTCATCTGTGTTGTAGCATATGTCAGAGCATCCTTCCTTTTTAAGCCTGGGTAAAATTGCATTGTATGTATTGCTGTTGTTCAGTCACTAAGTCCTATTCAACTCTTTGTGACCCTACGGACTGCAGTATTCCAGGCTTGCCTGTCCTTCATTATCTCCCAGAGTTTACTCAAACTCACATCCATTGAGTTTGTGATGCTATCCAACCATCTCATGTTCTGTCACCCCCTTCTCCTCCTGCCTTCAATCTTTTCCAGCCTCAAGTCCCTTTCCAGTGAGTTGCCTCTTAGTATCAGGTGGCCAAAGTATTGGAGCCTCAGCATCAGTCCTTCCAATGAATATTTAGGGTTTTATGGCACATTTTGTTTATCCACTCAAGGTCACTTGGATTGCTTCTGTTTCTACTGTAAATAACACTACTGTGAACGTAGGTGTACAAATACCTGAGTCCCTGTTACAACCAGGTTTCGGTGGAGTGGGAGGATCAACCCCCTCCCCTTCAGAGTCTCTCATAACCTTCCCATGGAGTGGGCCCCACCCTCATTACTTGAGGGCTGGCCACACCCTGGCATCGCCCACAGCAGATGCAGCGCCCCCTCGTCAGTGAGCCCTTGCTGGTAGGCAGCTGTGTCCAGCACCCCCAGGCTCCCCTTCCCGACCAGCGAGGCCCTGGCACAGCACAGTTTGGTGGAACGTTTTCCTCACAAGCGTGGACCTTCCTGCCTCTTCAGCTGAGGACACAGACTCATGACTCAAAGTCACGTATAAGAATATCTTCCAAAGTCTTAATGACCTTCAAAATAGGAAAAAACTTAATTGAAGGGTATGGGAAACTCTCTCCTCGAGTAGGACTTTAAAGGTTACCAAAACATTTCTGAACAATGTGTTGAATAGACAAGACTAAAATTGTGGTTGAGTTTCCTGAAAAGAACTCCTGACAAACTTATTTATCACAAAGCCCTTGATATCGCTGAGGGTATGTGGAAAAAGAGACAAGCCTTTCCAATATGGATGTGGCTTTCCGCATTAATTTATTTGTTATCTTTGAGAAGGAAAAGGAAAAAAAAAGCCAAATCAGAATCCTGGGTCATGATGCCCCAAGCCAGGGTGGTTTTATTTTCCCCAGGTTTTTTAAGGTTATCGATTCTTCTTGTGGGTGAGACTTGTATCCAGTTCATAAGAACAACCGTTTCTTGTGGGAATGAAACAGAACAAACAGGCAGCAGAAGAATGTGTTCTGGGCGTTTTTCAGGTTTGCCCTCTGCAGTCCTTCGGGTTGAGCTGATTTGATGTAGCTAAACCCTTGGCAGAGGGCTCCTGTTTTCCAGCATCTGGGCCTGAGCTCTGTGGAAAGGGCCAAGAGCTGGTGGAGAGTTCATACTCCGTAGCTTTGTGAGAGATCTTTGAGAATGCTATTCCTCCACAGGTGACACCCTTCCCCTTCCTGAGAATCCCTGCTGGGCTCCCATTTAAATATTCAAACTAGACCAGTGATTCCCCTTCCAGGCAAAAAAAGAAGAAAAAAAAAAAAAAGCTGCCAATTTCCTTGAATTAGAGAACAATGATAACAACAATAATAACAATAATATTCTATTATCTTCTTATACATAAAATAGAAAAATAACATCAACACAACTCACATTTATTCAGCACAAAGTGGCAAAACTCTCTTCTACTGACTTCTCTGGTGATTCAGGGGCTTCGACTCCACATTCCCAATGCAGGGGGCCTGGGTTCAATCCACGGTCAGGGAACCAGCTCCCACATGCTGCTCCCGTATGCTGCAATGAAGGCTGAAGATCCCATGTGCAGCAACTAAGACCCGGTGTAGCCAATTATTAAAAACAAACAAACAAAAAACCCTTCTTCTAAATTAACATTGGCTTCCCTAACCCATGTGCCCCTTCTTGCTACCTGTGCTTTTAAACAAACGGGCACCAGGACATCTTCTGGGTAAGAAATTCCTGGATCTTGGTGATTCAGCAAAACTGACTGGGCACAGGTGTGGTTTTACATGAGTATTATCCTCTGACCGCCTCGCATGCACCAAGATTCCTGGTGCCCACACCACCCTTAAGGCCTCCCTCACACAGGTGTCCTCCGCCTGTCCTCTGCATCGGAGACCAGGGCCTCGATGTGCTAGACCAAGGAAGGTAATGTGAGATCAGCAGCTTCTCTGGGACTGTGGCTTGCGTGAATACTTACATATTTGTTCATTTCCATCAGTTGCTACCTTGTTTCCGAGCTCTTACAATGCAAACGATCATGTACATGCACTTGCTGGTTCCACACTTCTGACAACGATGAGAGGTAGATGGTTATATCACCCTGTTTTCCACCTGAGGAAACTTAAGGGTTAGGGTGGCTAACTGATTTTCCAAGGGCCCATAGCTGGTCATACATGAAACACTTTAGGATTCTCTGCCTTTGCCCAGTAGAGAAGTTCTTTATATTACTAACAGGCTTCCCTTTCCAAAATTAGCATGTCAGATCTGAATTTAAAAGACGGAACACATGGTGGATGGGCAATTTTCTATACACACACACACACACACACACAAACACACCCCTGGTCCCCAGTCTTTGCCTGACAAGCTCCTGTCCCCTCCTCCACCCCCTGCCCTTGGCATTTCATTTAGCACACACAATTACAGGATGGAAGAGGACATGACTGCAGGCTCTGAGAGTGTTTTGGGCATTACACCTCCCTCAGGGCCACTAGGGAACATGAGCTAATTGTATTAACAAGTGGCATCTGGAATTTATTCAATTTTACACGAACACTGTGTTGTTTATGAATGAACCTCACTTGGGAAATGGAGACTAGGATCCCAGCTGTTTAACAAACAGACTCTTCCCTTGAGTTTGCCAAACTCTGGCAAACTAACCAACCGCTTGGGTTCACGTTTACTGCTATCCATTGGCTACCCCATGGGAGTCCTGAGAGTTTTTACTCTAGGTTATCAACGAAGAGGACTTGGGCAAAGGTCCTACACTATCCTTCCATAAACTGGATGCATCTGCCTGGAGTCAGAAAGAGAGCAGTCTTCCCAGGGTCCTAGAATCCACATGTTTGGCTCCAGAAGGGGTAGAGATAGGAGGGCTCCCTATTCTTTGCCGCTCAGGTGCTCAAGGGAACCTGGGTTGGTGTGCTTTTTATCCTACTCAGAATATAAAATATGAAACCAGGTGTGCATTCTGAAAAACAGGCTGGGGAAATGGCCACCGTCGAAGCTCACTGGGGTCCCTGGGATAAATAAGATGGAGTCTGGGTGATAAGATAAAGGCTACCATTGATCTCCTGCTGCCTTAAATTGTCTGGTATCCTCACTCTCCAAGAGGTTAGAAACCTGGTGGTGGCTCAGGGATGCGAATGGTCAGGGCCAAGGCCTGGGACAATCAAGCATATCTGAAGGGGATGGGGAGAAGTCTTGCTCCTCCACCCGGGGTTCTGATGATGCCCCAAAATCAGCAGGAAATGTTTACAGACTAGGACCTGCACCCTTGAAAATGAGGATCAGGATAAAAGAAGATGGAGTTGTCACTAGCAAAGCCCATTAACCATTCCAGGAAAGAAAAACAGTTTGGTTAATAAAACCAAGTCTAACTGTTTTTCTTTTCCTTGGTGCTTAGTCTGGTTTCACTTGCTCACAGGGGCCAAGGACAGAGGCCTTGCACCTAGACCTTCAGACCAGAGTTCTGAGTATGAAAGGGCTGCCCCAGTATCTCAGCACCAAGCACAGCACTGCTATTCAAGATGGCGGCAGCCCATGCAGAGACGCTGCCCGAGGCATTGTGGTCCAGAGCCGTGAACTGGGCCCCAACCCCGCCCGCTCCCAGCTGGCAGGATCCCTATAAAGCAGCCCCACCTGTCTGAGAGACTGTTGACTCTAGATCCAGAGCTCATATCTTTTGGTTTTTTGATCAAAGAGTAGTTTTTCTTTGCTTCTAAACCAAACTCAGTCTCATTCTGTTGGCTCTAATGACACCAGTCAGGAGGATCCTTACTGGGGACTGACTTGGGAGGGCTGGCAACAAAACTGTGTTATAAAAGAAATTAGTCAGCGCAAGCAGACTTGGTCAGTAACATATATTGTATTTCCTGATAAGGAGGACGGGGACCTGCTCTTGAGAAACACACTAAAAAAGCTGGGCCAAAAGACCCTGAAGCCATTCAGAGGCCTTCACGCTCCAGCAGGAGTGGGGCCCGGGCCATGCTGGTTTCAAGTTCCTCATTGCTACATAAATGGCCAAAGGAAACATTATCCAAGAGTTTCACATCAAAGGCTAAATGGCAGGCTGATTTTCCTTTTAATCTGTCCAATAAGCAAGTGAGGATTAGACAATGTACATGCTTAGGAAGAAGACTTCATGCTGTTCCAGCGTGGACTTGCCCATGCTCTCGTTTCCAGCCTGTCTGCACTAAGGAGCAGTTGTGTGTGAACAGGGTGGCACAGAAAATCTCAATAGAATGTCTGAACAACATACTAAATAAATGGAACTGAAACCTGGGGAACAGTTGGAGCTGCAATCATCCCCTTTACTCCCAGCTGGCTTTAGGAATTCAGATGAGGTCCACCTCTGGGAAAGAAGGCCTCCCAGAATCCACAGGAAACCTGTCCTAAATACCCAGGCTCTATACGATGGCTCAATGCTGCATGAGAAATGATGGCTTCTGATGTCCTGGATTGATCTGCAAAGCAATAAAGTCTTTTTTTTTTTTTGAGGTTTAGAGTTGTGTGTGTGCAGCCTAGTGTCTCAGACCAATGGAAGAGATCCATCATCCGTGATATTTAATTCTCACACAGTATTGTGTGGTGTGCAGGGCAGGATTGATCATTTGGATCCTACACAGGAGGAAGTGGAGGCCCGCAGAAGTTATATGACTTACCCCAAGACACACGAATGCAGACAGGCCAGGCTGGGACTCCAGCTGAGGACTTTTGGTCACTTCTCTGACCCTCTGATGCCATGTGCTTTTCACTCAGCCGTGTTGCTAATGGGCTATTTCTCTGTGCAAAGTTGTCACTCTGGGTTACCTAAAGGACCTGGAAAAGGTCTGTGTTATCCTTCCATAAATTGAAGGTACGTGCCTGGCAAGGAGTTACAGTGAGACAGCAGAGAAAACTATCGGCTTTTGGCTGAGTTGCCATATTAGACCACGAGCTTCACGAGGGCAGTTACCAGGCCTGGCTCACCCGGTATCCCAGGACCTGGCATAGTAAATACCTGCAGAGGGAGGGAAGGGGAGAGAATGGGAGGGACGAAGGGAGGTTAATTTCTTAGGATCACTGGCCTGCTGTGTTGGCTCTTCTCTCATTAGATTATCACACGTGCTCAAGATGAGGCCTAGGATAGGACTTTGCATAATATGATTTTTCTGGTCTCATTCTGGCTGCATTAGTTTCTCACCTTTTTCTTTACTTCTGCTTTTAACTCATGTGATTTTGTTGTTTTCATTTTTCCTGCTACACTTTAAGCATCCTTGTGGCTGATTAAATATTTCTGGGACATTAGTCCACCAAAAATTAAAAAAAAAACCTAGAAAAGCAAATGCTTGGGGCTGGTGCACTGGGACGACCCAGAGGGATGGTATGGGGAGGGAGGAGGGAGGAGGGTTCAGGATGGGGAACACATGTATACCTGTGGCGGATTCATTTTGATATTTGGCAAAATTAATACAATTTTGTAAAGTTTAAAAATAAAATAAAATTATACATTTATATACTTTAACAACAACAACAAAAAAAGCAAATGAATACTATACACACATATAAATGGCAGTGAGCATTTCTATTTGTGCCCCCCCAACCAAGAATGCAACCCATTCAATATTAACAAATTCCGGATTTCTTTCCCCAGCAGTGTTGCTATCCTTCCTTTTCATATCTTTCCAAATTCTACTCACACCTATTCCACCAACAGTTTCCTCCCTGACCTCTGCCAGCTAGTCCAGCTCTAGAATCTTCTAACAGAACGTGGCATGTGCTACTTGTGAGCTCTGAGGTTGGCGGGAGCCTGGGGCAGGGGCAGTGCCATGAAACTCACTGGCTAACCCGCCCACCCCTCGCAATCTGACCGAGTTCCAGCATGTGGTAACTGCTCTTGCCAGTCCATCCCGTACCACAAGAGCATGCCTTGGCCTCCCTCACCTCTGCTGACTCTGAAGGTTTACTGAAATTACTTTCCTACCTCAAGCCTTGTTTAAAATCCATCTCTTCCAACAACTTGTCTCTGACCTCTTGAATGCCTTCCTATATTAACTACACATTCCAGTAGATCCACTGTTTCTGTTTTTTACTTCCTACATTATATTTTGTCCTTTATTATCTAAAATGTCATGAAAAAGAATATTATCCCTACAAATGCACTGAGGATGATTTGGAGGAAAAGGTACAATGGAAATCTCTGGGGTGAACAAGAAGACTGTAATTATGTAGTGCGATGACAAAGGACCAATGGGTGTCTCTGTGTTGGTTTTAGTAATGACGCCTGTAATGCCATCTGTCTTTGTTTCCTTTATGTCAGGATCACAAACAGATGAGGTTTGAAGGACTTTATGCTTTGAAGAACTATCAAATTATGTCTTACCTTATTCTGGATTCCTGTTATCTGTAACCTCTACTTGGCATTTAACAAAGCACTTTTACACAACTATTCTGTGTCCATCTTGTTCTCATTTTCTTCTCGACATCTCCAAGTATTGAACACGAGGCAGACTCACAGAGAGCCTACAGCCTACATTTGAGAGTTCACCCCACGCCCGGGGATGGCATTCTCCCATGCTCAATTTGTTCCTCTGAGGAACAAGACACCAGCAGTCCGAGCAAGTAATCCCAGTCCAAGCAACACGTCTCTCCCCAGGACCCACTTCCTTTGTGTCGAAGTCATCGGTTTTGGTTTTTGTTGCACTTGTCCAGGACTTGGGTTGGGGAAGTGGGGCTGGAGGAGGGGATGTGCTGGTCTGAAGGGTGAAAACCACTTTCCTGAAGCACCACCCTGAGAACACATGGAAGCAAACAAGCTCTGGCTGGTCCTAGTCACCATTTACAGCTTCCTTTCTACAGCTGCAAAAATATTGCATCAGGTTGTCAGTTTCTGACTTTGTTTTAGTTCAGTAAATAAAAATAAAGCTACTGATAAATGCCATTAGGAAATGTGAGCTCTTGTTCCGTGGTCCATGTTTGTGAGAACAAGGCCTGAAGATTCCTCTACACATTAACTGTCCCGGAGGCTACTCTGAATGAAAACTGTCATTTCCTATGTTTCATGCAGGGTTGGACTGGTTTGCCACACAGAACTGTATGTATACCTGGCTTTATTTAAATAGAGTCGGAAATAAGGGCTTCATTTACCTTATGACAAGAATACCCTCCCAGACGGCTCAGTAACCAGAGTAGGCAACGTGCCTGAAAAGTCCAGCTGCTGAGCCAAAGACCTAGATGGACTCAGTATGACACGAAGACACTGATAAACATAGCCAGAAGATCCCAAGAAGTACACAATATAAATGCTTTATTGCTAGCACAGAGGTTTCTTTTTAAGTAAATTAAAAGAAATAAATCTTCATTTTCACATTCTATATTGCAGTTCAAGGTAACTAGCTGGCTAGTGGATATGTTCATGGGGACACAGGCTATAGGAGGAGAGTGTGACATTCACACGCAAGAACTCAGAAATGTGGCATCTCTCAAGGCATCCAGCCACTGTCCTTCGTCAATAACAGCAAGTAGAGATTTCTTTAAAATATCATGAGTAGACACAAGGGTTATAAATAGACAACCAGCAATGTTAGAAAGCAGAAAACCATTAAATACAGAAGGCTATATATGTGTTGCCCATATTTCATACACTCTAGGTTAGGTTTGGTACTTTTAAATAAGTGATCTTCATCTAGGTTAGAGATGAATTGGATTTGGCAGCTGGAAGGGAAGCTGACACTGCCCACGTCATGGAGCCTTCACTGGGAAGCAGCAGTGGGGTGCTCAGCTGGGAGGAGAGGGGGAGAGGGGGCCAGCCTGTTTCACGCCATGCCCCCCACCCTGCCAGGAGGCCAAGAGGCAAGAAAGGTGTGTGGACGGGCCATGGGCATGACAAGTGGAGCTCTGGTGGGGCGTGGCAATCATGGCACACTGGAACACTACAAATGGAGAAGGAAACCTCCAGGCCTGGCCAGCTCTTCCAAGGTTACCGCCAGCAGATCTAGGACATGGGAGCCAAAAGTAACACTTGCTGCACCAGGACTAGCAGGTGGTGGGCACAGGGGACTGGGGGGCAGAAGAGGTTGTGGATTCCAACTGCAGGGAGAATTCACTTCATATGAATTGTCTGCAGAACAAGGCACCCAGCATTACCTTCTTTCCAAATTCTCAAATCCACTCAGATCACTTTTTGGTTGATTTGAAAGATAAGCTTTGGAAAAGATCTTATCAATCTATGAAAAACAACCCAGCCCCTGACTTATTCCAGAATAATCAAGAAGGAATTAAATGCATACATGCATGTGTATACACACACACACACACACACACACACACACACACATCCCCAAACCATGCAGTGAGCTCTGAGGCTGTGAACTACACAGAATGGTCTCTGGAGCTCCATCTCCTGATCTTTCACTCAAGTTATTTATGGATGTAAGAAAACCAGACTGGGTCAGAAACTTCCTAAGTTCTTTCTCCTTAGTACATCTGCAGTGTACCAGCTCCTGGCATTTTCAATCTGGTCTGGCTCTAACTAAAACCATTTCATGTTTTACTTTGAAGAAATGGATAACATGAAATGGTAATTTGGCTGCAAAACCTTGGAAAATTGTTCCCGGCCCAAACATCTGCCCCAAATGAGCTCAGCTGAGATCTCCTTGGAGGAGCAGGAGGGGAGCGTGAACAGAGAGAGCCTGGAAGAGGGAAACGAAGACAATGGAAAGGCTATCTTTGCTCATGAGTGAGGTCCTCTGTGACAGGCATCACACAGTACAGCTCCCTTACTCAGCCCCTCACCCCAGAAAGACACACTGGATGTGCCCACAGCTGCTCCCCAGGCCTTTATCCCATTTCCAATATTTGGTATTATTAAGGTGATCCCTCACAGAGTGCCAAGAAACCACGCCCACTGGCTTGCATTCATTACACCCAGCGAATGGTCTACATGCTGTCATTTGAATTGTTAAATAAGGACTGAGTATTGGGGATTCCTGAGAGCTGGGCCCCACAGGGAAAGCAGAGAGGGGAATCGTGCAGGCTGGTCTTCACCTTCCTTCTTGGCCATCTTAAGAGTTCTTCTGGGGGATCTTTACTGTCACAGTCTTAACTTCAGAGTACTCTCGCAAACCAAATTCTCCCCTGAAAAATAGAAAAGGGCAGAATCAGGCACCTGAGGCCAAAACATTCCAACGTGGGCTTTCCCCTTCAGGAAATGGGGTAGAAACCCCACTCCTACCACTGGACACCCGGGACGTGTCTGTGCTCTCTTGGGTCTCCTGGAGATCTACTCCACTTCAACTGAAAGAAAACCACGAGGTTTCCAGGTAACAGTCCTCTTGGCTTGGGATTCTACATTCCTTCTCATTAGTCCTTTGGTTTAATGTGTGTGTTCAGTCGCTGAATCGTGTCTCTTTGCGACTCCCTGGACTGCAGCCAGCCGGGATCCTCTGTCAGTGGGATTTCCCAGGCAAGAATACTGGAGTAGGTTGCCATTCCCTTCTTCAGAGGATCTACCTGACCCAGGGATGGAACCCAGGTCTCTTCCATCTCCTGCATTCTTTACCATTGAGCCACCTGGGAGAGTGGAAACAAATACCTAAAGGCCTCCCATGGAGGAGTACAAATCACCTATAATGTCTTAAAAATAGAATCCTAAATAAATACTGTCCATAGTTCTCCACAGAGTCGGGGGAAGGAGTCAAGAAATCAAAATAACTGACTGAAGAGGAACTGGGATGTGGTAGTAAGCTGTTCCCTAAGACTTGCCTTTGGTCACTTCCCCTCCTGGCTCACGGCACTCTCTGGGATCTTGGTCATGGACCAAGGGGTCTGTGTCATCTGGCAGACAAACACTGATGGCACTGCTACCACGGGCCAGCACTGGGCAGGGCGAAAGAGAAACGGCATAACTGGCCCCAGCCTCTGAGGAGCCTGCAGGTGGTCTGGCCTGACAGGGAGGGGTGGGTGCCAGGTCACCTGCCTAGGTGGCCACAGGAGACGAAGCCCTGCAACCGCTGGTCTAAGGATGCTGGGGTGAGGACAAGCCTCCTTGACACCATGCTCCTTTTCTTCACCTCTTTTCTCAAGTTCCTTCTCATTTTACCTCTCTTGAAATGCCTCTTTTTCTCTCCTCTATTTCATTGTTATATCAAGTATGTTCTCTTAATTTTTTTCTATAAAATACTTGAACTTTTGTCTTCTTTTCTTTTTAAAGTCACTCCTCTGTGAAGCTTCTCCTTGCGCTCTCAGGAGCGCGCCCTACTCTTCTGTGTTCAGAGCCCCTGTGCCAGCCTCCACTACTGACTGTCTGCGCCAGGGGGCAGGGTGCAGGAGGGAGGTGGCCGCTCTGTGTCCCCCGCCAACCTGTATCTTACTGATACAGCTTTCCGTCCTCCCCCACCTAGTGTGTGGCCCACAGCACCAGGCTCAAAGAAGCCACCTGATAACTGTGGGAATTATCTAATAGCTTTCCTGGGACCACACAAGGCTCCTCATGCATTTCCAGCAGCTTCTCTGAGCACCAGGACACCTGAGTGGTCATGCCCCCAGCCCCCAGGACATCAGAGATTGGGGCAGGCGTGTTGTCCTCTCATCTGCATTGGCCATCTTGCTCCAGGGATGAGAAGAATAAACTTGGGATTGCCCCACTTGGTATAAGTTTCTCTCACTGGCTCCAACCAGGCTGTCTCTTTATTACCAGCTCAGCTCTGGCTCTCAATGGACTTTTTCCTGCCCTTGGGCAATAGTGCATGTGTCTCTTCATCACGGACATCATCTGCCTCCTGTTTGAAGCGCGGTTACTCCCTTTTTGTTCCCTTGCTTGTGCACGCACTTGGGGCAGACCCTGAACCACTCTCCTCAGATCTCTAGGCTGTGAGAAACGTAAGAAAGCCTTCAGAGACAGGAACTTGCATTCCAGTGTGACTGTCAGATCCCAAACCTCTGGGTGCTCAAAGCAATGGAAAGCCCTGCTGGACTGCGGGTGCTCCTCTCCTGGATCCCAGGCAGCCAGCTGCTGTAAGCGTTCAGACTGCTCTAAGATGGAGAACTGGGTTCATATCTGCCACAAGAGGAAATAACGCCCATGGGCCCAGACCGCAAGGAAAGCCAGTGAGAGGTCTTAGGGCAGTGAGTGGAGCAGAACACTGGGGCAGGGGGTCAGCAGACAGCAGTGCCGCCTCGGCTCTGTGTTAACTGGCTGTGTGACTCCAGCCAACTCATCCCCATCTCCTGGTACCCAGCTGTCTTTCTGACATCAGTTCCTGAATGTTAGTATACATACCACTCATGAAGCTTGCTTCAAGTGTAGGTTCCTGACCAATCCCCTCCTAAGACTCTGTTCCAGTAGGTCTGGGGAAAAGCCCAAGAGACCATGAGATGGGTGGTTATTGGACCCAGACTTTGAGCAATACTGCTGTAAGGTCTCTGAAAGCCTTGACATTTTGGTTCTTCAGCTATTCTGCCATCTCCTTCCGGGGTCTTTCTCTCAAATCTACTGAAATTTTTCTTAATCCAGTTAAATTCTGTGGCACAGACAGTTTCACAGTTAAGGAAGAAGCTCACTGCTGCACAAAAGGCAGGTGTACTGTTACTGACACGCCCCAATACCTCTACATGGTCATCTGTCCAGCTGGGTCATGGGTCAGGGCACAGGACATTCAGAAGCCTGTATTCCTGCTTCTTGACCAGACTAGGTTATATTCCCAAAGATGAACCAAACTCGGCGTACATTATGAGGTAAAGTAGGATGTTGAATTTTGGTGTCTCTCAATCAGCCATTTTAGGAAATCACTCAGACTCACGCATAAAACAAACAAGGGTTTCTGCCTAGGGTGTCTTTTCCCTGCCCTTTCCTTTGGCTTACAGCAGCATTTCTCAGAGCGGGGTCCCTGGATCACCTGTACCAGAATTATTCCAGAAATTTGTTAAAAATGCAATCCTGGGCCCTAGCCCAGATCTACTAAATCAGAACCTCTGAGAGGTGTCACCAGATAGGTGTGCTTGGCAAGCCTCTCTCCCAGCCTGCAGGTGACTCTCCCATGCACCCGCATACTGTACACACACACACACACACACACACAGACTCAGGGCATCCAAACAGCGCTTCTTGTCTTCAAAGCCTGTGTCCTTAGTTTTTAAAATGCTGAGGTTCACAGCTTTCTTTCCATCCCTCAGGTTTGTGACACATATTTTATAGCTTGGGCTTTATGACCTCTTGTCTCAGGAGAGCTTAATGAGATGGGAAAAGACATGAAGACTGAAATAGATGGAACTAGCTGAACAGGCAGAACTGAGAGAAACTCAGCACAAGTCTCTGACCCTAGGAATTAAAGGCCAACCCACTAGGTGAAAAACCAACTCTGAATATTCATTGGAAGAACTGGTGCTGAAGCTGAAGCTCTAATACTTTGGTCACCTGATGCCAAGAGCCGACTCACTAGAAAAGAGCCTGATGCTGGAAAAAACTGAGGTCAGGAGGAGAAGGGGGTGACAGAGAATGAGATGGTTGGATGATGTCGTCAATTCAATGGACATGAGTTTGAGCAAGCTCTGGGAGATAGTGTAGGACAGGTATACCTGTCGTGCTGCAGTCCATGGGGTTGCAAAGAGCTGGAGACAACTTAATGACTGAACAACAGCAATCACCAGGTAACCTGCAGAGGGCAGCCCTCTCCACAGCTCTCTGTAGGGGAGCGATCAGAGGCTCAGACAGCCCTCAGAAAGTGTTACCTCCCTTCTCTGTGCCTCTTAGAGGCGGGCAAGGTGATGCCAGGAACCAATGTTGGATGGAGCCTGCAGGCCTTAAGAGAAACAATTCTGTCTGGCTGGAAGGTGAAGCAGAGTTTCTGGGACTGTATTAAATAAGAAGGAAGAGTGAAGGATCAGGGCAGGGCAAGTTCTTCTATTTGAAGCAGTTCCTACCACTCAGGGTCATTTAAGGAAGAGAAAACACGTTTTGGGGGCAAACAGGGACAAAGACTCATATAATTTAGACAAGATGAAGTGAGCCTCATCAAAGACCACTGTTTCCTAATTATTTTTTAACTGCATGGAGAAGGCCAAATCACTGTTAGTGCCCATGAGATGAGTAGAGAGAGAGGCCACTAATCTGTGTGGTTCTGACACAGCCAAACTGTTCCCTGGACCTTCTTTCTAGGCAAGGGCAATGTTTCCGACAGAAAGTTCTGCACTGGACAATGTCACAAGCTTGAATCCTGGTAGAAGGCTTGCCCCGTGATGAGCGTCCAGGGCTAGCCTGGGATGAGAAACTGCTAACCAGTGGTTACATACGACAAGTCTATTTTATGCCCATGACACACAGCCTGTTAATGACCTGTAACAGTCTATGTGACCGGCATTTCCAGAGCCAGTGACGGCCCTGACATTTCAGAGGCCAGGAGAGCACAAACACAGGGGCAGGAAATGAAAGAGGTCGAATGCATCTTGAAAAGCAGGAGCAGAAAGTTAAGGCAAGTTAAGAAGAGATGAGTACATGGAGACTTTATAAAAGCTGAAGGAATACTAATAACAACAAATACTAATAACAACAAATGGGTTCTGGCTGTAGAGCAAGTGGGAGGTCCTGAAGGCCAGAAGCAAAGGTTCAAGCAAGAGCAGCTTCTCGCTGGTGTCACCACAGACAGAAAGCAGGTCGATGATGATACTAGCTGAAATTTAGGAAAACTTGTGCTGCATTTCTAAAGTAATGCATTTATTAAGAGAAAAATGGATTGTCTACTTGGCAGTCATTTAGTTGATCAATAATGATGATAGTAGCTCACATTTTCTGAAGGTTTGTCAGATACCCTGATGGGTATTTGGCATACTTGATTCTCACATTTAATCCTCACAGCAACCCTGTGGGGGAAGTACAATAACAATTCCCATTTTATAGATGAGGAGACTGAAGGTTAATGAGATTAAGTAATTTGTCCAAGGTGGCACAGGAATTAAGCAGTAGAGCCAGGGTACATATCTGAGCTGTGTGATTCTAGAAACTCTGCTCTTAGCCTCAAAGCTAAATCTCAAAGCTAAACTTCATTTTCATGGTTTAATGGCTCAGGAGTAGAAATTATTAGCTACAGTATGTAAAGATGTAAATCTTCTGTGCTGGTCATGGGGTCTCCTCTTCTCCCTAAACACCACACATTTCTCCCATGGTGCCTTTGCTCACCCTCCCGTCACTGCCACCTTGTTTTGCCCACCAACCCTAAAAAATTATTCCTCTCTCTTCATCTACTTAAATGTTCCTCTTCTTTCAAGGCCAATTCAAATCCCTGTACATCTAAAGTTGTCATGGACTTCTCTGGCTCACGCCATCTCTATCACCCTTGAATTCCTCTATCACTTCACAGGCTGTTCTGGAATTATTTTGATTCTTTAAGTGTTGTATATTTAATTTATCCAACAAAATTTTAAATAATTCAATGAGCTGGACCTTTCCCCACAGACCAAGGATCATGCTTTGCACGAAGTATATGCTCAGTAGTTGTTAGCAGATTAACTGTGAACTGAACATTTGTTTTAAAAAAGGATATATTCAGTAATGCCAGGAAGAGTGGGCATAGAAGATATTTCCTCTTAAGAGTCACAGGATTTAGAAAACATGGATCCAGCTCTTTTCAAAATGAGTGAAAATTCAAGTTTTGGGGATGAGGGGAGGTATCAGCTCAGGAAGACCCTAGCTACCGTTCCTTCTTCAAAGCCATTCTAAGAATCCATCTATATATGAAACTGCAAATACAACCCTTCTAGTTTTCCTCTGCCACAGTCCCATTTTTCACATCCTTAGCATCACAAGAGGGCAGTCCAGCTCTGATCCTGACCCGGAAGAGCCCTTATTAAACCTGATACCCACACTTCCTTGGCCAGACATCACAGAAACTAAGCCACCAAAATTTTGGTTCTAAGCTCAGATCTGCTATTTAACTGGCTGTGTAACTTGGGAAAGCTACTTAACCACTCCAACCCTTAGTTTCTCATCTGAACCATCTATGAGATAAACATAAATGTATCTATTCCATAGAATTACTGTGAAAAGCAAATGAGACAAAATCAGACAATGTTAGGTAAGAAGGGAGAATAAAGCTACATGCAGAGCAGGGATCTGATTAATACTTATTACTGTTATTGCAAAATCCTCATAATGGGTCATCTTGCTGTAATCTCTACTAAAACATCCTCTCTACACCAAGAATGCTGCCCTTAAAATCTCTGGTATCTTCTCAGCTCCCACATCTGCCCTCTAAAGACCTTTCTGACTGGGTTTAAAGCAACGTCTCCACTTGCATCTTCAGCAAATCCCCTCCGTCCACCCCATGTCCAAGCTCTACAGCCCCAGACTCAAAAGATCCAATAGGCACCTAGCAGGTGACAATGAGCAAACTGGGTATGTGTAAAAATAACAGCAACCAATATTAAGTTCCGTGAACTGCAGAACTCACAGCTGCACCAATTCCACCATGGGTGAATGAAATAAGCAAGAAATTTAGATTTTATGGAAAGCCTCCTCTTTTTGGATGTAAGGTAAAGATTTTTAAATGTTATGAGGAAAAAAACAAAACAAAACAAAACAAAACATTTCTCTAGGCCAGATTTGTCCCTGAGTAGACAGTTGGTGACCTGTTTTAAATATACCAAATTCTGTCTTCTGTCTGGACTATTCTGTACTTTCTGTGACTTCATGCCCAGGGACTGTTCTTGCTATTCCCTCTGCCTGGAATATCTTCTTCTAGAAAAACTGAAATGTTATTCCTTCTGAAACTTCATAGGCAAAATTAATTTATTTTTTCTCTGTATTTAATAAGATGTTTAACCTACTTCTATAATAGCACCTATTACATGAGATTATTGGTGCATGAATTTTTCTCCATTCCCACTTAAGGTAAGGGCATTGTTGTGTTTTAGTTATCCTTGTAATGTGTGCTTTGTTTATAGACATGTGTTTTCAACATAGTGTTTGTTTATTGAATGGATGAGAGTAAGAGAATCCACTGATGTGAGTACACTCTATGCTGCTATTTGTAACTCTATTTCTCTTTGGGCACCAGCAACTTGGGACACTTACATTTCTCTCCCATTTCCAGACATCTTGAATCCCCCAAAGGGGCTCTGGGCATTTAAGGCATTGTAACAATTGATCCTAAAAGAGTAAGACATGTACTGTTAGTGTGAGTTCTGTTTATACAGAAATAATCCCACTGGCATGATATTTCTTTTGCAAGTTCTATTTTTAAATTCCTTTTCCCACATGAAAATTTTATAATTTACGATTTTGTGTTTTTTTAAATTGTTATTGGAGGATAATTGCTTTACACTGTTGTATTTGTTTCTGCTGTACAACAAAGTGAATCAGCTATACGTATACATATATTCCTCTCTTGAGTCTCCCTCCCACACTGTAGATTTCCTGATTTAGCCAATAGGAAGTGTCTCTTCTCAGAGTGAAGTCTTTGGTTGGTCTCTCCCATCTTTCCAGAGCTTATGTGTTTATTTCACACAGGCTCTGAAGAATTACAAGGCCCCGTGCCACCCCCAACCCCTGCCCCACAGAATGTGTTATGGCCAGAATGAGACTGGCCCTGATCTTACCAAACAGTCCCGGCTTGCATTGCAGAAGATACTGTGAGGGCCTTGTTGATGTCATTGGTAAAGACAGCTGCTACAAGCCCGAAGTCCGAGTTGTTGGCTCTTTCAATAACTTCATCCATAGTCTTAAACCTCAAAATTTCCTGAACAGGGCCAAAGATCTGCAACAGAACAGACGGATCCAACATGGGTGCTTTTCCATCCTTTTACCTGTTCTCCAAACTTCTGCCTTCATCATTTAAATGATGTTTAAGTTTAGCAGAACATAACTGTAAAATATCCCAAACTTTCCCAGAGTAAGATTGTGTACATCTACCCTTAGAGTTTAACACCTCCAGTCCCCAGCCCTGCCTGGCACCCCTTGATTGCACTGTATGTTCTAAAGCTGTGTTCTCCACAAGCTCCCAGGCACTGCTCCAGAACTGAGAGCTACTGCTCCGGGCTGCTGGTTGATCTGCAACTGGTCGTTTCCTGCAGAAGTGTGATGATGCCTGGGTGCTTTCTCTTTCCTGGTTAACAGCCTAATGACCCACATTGGGGGGAACTTAACTGTTATCAATGTATTACTGAGACTAGTGATTGATTTTTATGATGATTCTGTTGGCTGATAACAACTACAATCATAAAGTGCCATCACCTGGCCTCCATCTAGCTCGCTTGCCTTTTTGTCTAGCTTTTTTCTTGAAAGTGGGATGTCCATAGCCATGTTTATTGCTATTGTATAATGTATATAAAGTACAAAGAACTAAACCTCTAATACTGTCTACTAGAAATGCCCTGGAAACAACCCCGGGGAAGAAGTGGCTGCTGTTGAGGTCTATGAGCTACCTCCTCCTTGGCAATCCGCATGTCGTCAGTGACATTGGAAAACACCGTGGGCTCGATGAAGAATCCCTTTCGGCCCAGCCCCTTGCCTCCGCACTCGAGCTTGGCGCCCTCAGCCACGCCGCTCTGGATGAGCTCCAGGATCTTGTTGTACTGCTTCTTGTCAATCTGTGGAAGAAAGCACCTAATGACTCCAAGTGAAATCTCTGAAAATGGAGCAAAATACACTCAAGAATCTCTCATTTGTGATTTTTTTTTCAAAGTTTCATTATACCTAGTCAAATCACATGGAACTGCTGTTAATTAACCATTTTTGATCTACAAAAAGGGAAATTTTGTATGGTTCAACCTAAGACATCAAGAATTCCAATAAATGCACTGCTCTGCTGTTACTGACAAATCGTAACTACCAGTTCAAGATTTAAGCAATGTTTCTCAATGATGGAGATATTGGTTGATTGACTATTGACTTTTTACAGAAGTAAAAATTAGCCTTATAGACAAATGAAGAGTGTAGCGACTTGTACTGATACTAAACAGATGAAAACAGCAGAGGAGCTAACACACAGGCCCTGTACATGGCACTACACATCGAATCCTATTGGGGTAGTATTTTTATGGAACTACAGTTACACCATCAGAGGAAAGGATTAAGTTTAAAGAGTGAGAGCTAGCACCCTAGTCCATAAAATTAGGTCATTCTTGCCTCCCCCACGAGGCTCCAAGTTATAGAGTTATTGCTCAATTGCTATTGTAAATAAAATAAAAACCTACACTCACCTGGGTTTCAACTGCTGCTAGAATTTTAGTCTTCTCTCAAATGGCCCCCAAACTAAGGAGATGTTGTTTCTTATCAGGAAACCCATGCTCTCATGATCCAGATGAGATCTGGTCTACATATTCCTTTAAATACTCTCAGTTCAAAACTAGAATTCATCTGGAAATACACATAGATGAGTGGGGAGGACCTGCAGAGCTCAGTCTGCATGGGGTCTGTGGGCCTCCTCCTTCACCACAGTGCATGAAGCATTCAGAGTAAGAGAACCACATGGCAGAGGAAAAAGCAGACAGCTCTTGTTCCCACACATTTACAAGCTGCAAGTGGTTTCCCCAGAGTGGGTCAGCTTGATGGAAAAGAAACCTTGGCAGCCGGCAAAAGGACAAATGGTTTCTGGGAAGGAGAGATACCTGCCCTCCTTGACTGTGGCACCTGTGGGGATGTCCTGAATCCAACAGTTAAGAACTGGGTTCTAGTTAAGATCCATCTTGCCCTGCCTTCTTTAGAGCCAAGAGACTCCAACTTACCCCCAAAGTTGATGATACCCTTAAGGCAGTCCTAATCCCTTAGTTTTTCAGAGATAAAATTTAGAAATGAAAAGAGAAGCGTAAGACACAAGCAAGTAATGCCTTGATGGCTATATTTTCAGCCATGAAGACAACTGAGGAGGAAGACTAAGGAGGTTGGTGCTTTGTTGGGTTCCATTACAGTGTCCTATTTCTGTGCTCACCAGGGATTAAGAAAGGACATGTCTATGACTTCTCTACCTGGGGTCCCTGCTCGGTGGTGGGGTCAAAGGGACTCCCCACTATGCGCCTCTTGGCCCGCTCCACACTTCTTCTCACAAATTCTTCATAGATGGACTCCTCCACAAAGATTCGAGACCCTGCAGTGCAGCACTGGCCTTGATTGAAGAACACACCCTGGTGAGCCTGCTCCACAGCATAGTCCACTACAAGAGGAAACAGCCATGTTCTCAGCACCAATCTATGGGACTGCCTCCCCTCCCCAAAGAACCAGGCATAATGTCATGCTCACTGCAGAGCAGAACCGTGAGCAGCCCAGTGAAAAGCACTGGACTGAGAACACAGCTTTCTTCTAGTTCTAACCAGACCCTGACACTATTAGCTATGTTAAGCTTGGCAATCTACTCTTGGAATCCCTTTCTTGTTCTACAGAAGAGAGGAATCAGACCACATTATCTATAAAAGGAGTCTCAAACCCCAATAATCCAAGGGGCTGGGCAAATAATGCAATGGTAGTGAAGCAGTGTGACAGAGACTCAGAACCCCTATGCATAGACATAGCCCAGGGTTGGCAGATTCCAAGTTTTAAGAAAAAACAGAAATCAATATATTTTGTGTAATATTTAGAAGTAAACATAGCTATGGGGCTTCTTAGGTGGTTCTAGTATTAGAAAACAAACCTGCCAATGCAGGAGATGCAGGAGACATGGGTACAACTCCCTGGGTCAGGAAGATCCCCTAGAGGAGGGCATGGCAACCCACTCCAGTATTCTTGCCTGGAGAATCCCATGGACAGAGGAGCCTTGTGGGCTATGGTCCATAGGGTTGCAAAGAGTCGGACATGACTGAAGTGACTTAGCACACACAGCACAAACATAGCCATACCCTGCATTTGGCCTATAGACTGCCAATTTGCAATCCCTAATCTATAAGACTTTGCAGTTGTGCTTTTAATTAGTGTTTTGGTGAATTAAACTGTAACAGCAATGATCGTCTTTGAACACACTAAATTTCCTCTATATGTACATGGACTTATATAATAGCATGTGGTAACACATTTTATTCTATCTTGTACTTGAAAACAGTATTAATAAACCTGGTGTCTCCGTGCTTAGTCATATCTGATTCTCCAAGACTCTATGGACTGTAGCCTGCCAGGCTTCTCTGTCCTCTGGATTTCCTAGGCAAGAATACGGGAGTGGGTTGCCATGCCCTCCTCCAGGGATCTTCCCAACCCAGGGATCGAACCTGCATCTCCTGCGGCTCCTCCATTGCAGGCAGACTCTTTACCACTGAGTCACAAGGGAAGCCGGTGTCTGCTAGTCGCTAAATGACTGACTCAATGGATCAATCAATGTACTGTCAGGGGAGTGCCTACATTTTAATAGGAATTTAGTTATAGAATTCTGATCTATTTGACAACTAGTATAAAGCTGAATTCTTTGCAAATCCCAAGCTAGGGCTGAAATTCAGGCAATCTGCTTTCTGTTTTCTGACATCTCTAATAGTGAAATTGAGGGAACAGAGCTGTCTGGCAGGACGTGAAGAATAAAAAGGATGCTTGAAAGAAGTTTTGTAATTTCATTCCCTGGGAAGTTTTCCCAAACAGAAGGACCACTCCCATGCAGAGTGGACTAGAGAGCAGCCTATCAGGAGACATGGGGTTTCCTAGATTGTAGCTCCAAGCCTCTGTATAGTCTTACTGCCAAGGTGTGATCATCTCCAATTTAGGTCTATTCATACGGAACTGTGGAGAAGGGAATGGTAATCCACTCCAGTACTCTTGCCTGGAGAATCCCATGGACAGAGGAGCCTGGCAGGCTACAGTCCATGGGGTCCCAAAGAGTCAGACATGACTAAGGGACTAACAACACACAGCACACATACAGACACACCACAGTGCGTCACCAACCTTACCGAAAGCCACGGGAGCAACACAAAGAGGGGTGGGCAGCCAAACAGAGAAGAGGGTGTGGGTTTGGGACAACGTTGGCAGGGCTGGTGAACTAAAAAATTTTAATGATCTACAAAGCTACCAGGCATACATGAGACGTTTCAGATTTCTTGAATCTGGGCGGAGGCTACATTTCCAGTGTTGAGAGGCTTAAACCACACTGTTCTTTCCACTGTGCAACACTGGCCAAGCCTTCACCTCTTCTATTATATTCTACAACATCGCAAAATCAAAATGGCTTATGATGTCTAGAAAACAAGCTCTATCTGATTATAAGTGGTCCTTCCCAAAAGTGGAGGGAGGTTTTTCTCCGTAGAATGAAGGGTCTAGACTTTTCTCCTTGAATGCCACTTAGCTTCAAAGACCTTTCTCTGCATGTTCTGTCTAAAGTGGAGATAACAAAAGTGAGCACCACAGGGTGTGCCAGGACAAGGCAGCACATATGTGGTGGACTTACAGTCAGCATCTGCAAAAATAATGTTGGGACTTTTTCCTCCAAGTTCCAGGGTTACTCGCTTCAAATTGCTTCTTCCAGCTGCTTCTTGGATAAGCTTGCCAACCTGAAAGAAGGGCAGTGGAGAGAGGTTTTGCATGTCTTGCAGTTGAGACCATAAGTGGCCAGAGGCAGCTGTACACAACAGTGGGACAGGGTAGTAGTGGACCCTGCAGGGCAAAGCACCCACTGGATACACAGGATCGGCTCCTGTGGTCACCTTGTGTGGACAAGACATGCAGTTTGGGATTCAGTTTCATGTCTGTGCTGAAGGGAGTTGGAAGACAGCTTTAGTTTCATGATGGAAGGAGCAAGGAAAAGGGGGTTAAACCTGATTCTTAATCACTGAGCGATTTCTCTAAAGACAACTGGCAAGCAAAATGTAACTAGAGATTTTCCACCACTGCACTGTGGCTTTTAGCTTTTGGACTCTGGCCTCTAGAAAAAAGCCAACTGGCTCTACTTGAAAGACTTTTGAGTATAAAACAAACTCTTCATGTGTCTCCAAAAATGCCAGGTATGACTTTAATCACATGGTCCAAATATATATATATATATATATATATATATAGATGTGATACCTCTGCTTCTGCCTAGGGCTATAGTAAAAGGATTCCAGAAAGCTGAGGACCTATCTTTATTTGTGCAATTCCCATTAACCTAGAATCCAAGCAAGCGAGAGGTGAGTTTGAAGAAAGCACTTCCCATTGTGTAGACTCACACTGTTAACAACATTGAAAGTATCAAGATAGAAGCATGGATGCAGCACCTAGAGCCTCCATTCAAGAAAGAATGCCTTGCCTCAGTGACTAGGAATGCTGTCAGCTCATTCAGAAAAGAGCCTCCTCACCCAAAGGGACACCCTCCCCGGGGGTCCCTCATCCACTGCCTGTCAGTGGCAGTGGTACCGCCACTAGACAGCTCTGCTTCACCACACCCACGTGCTTGGCTGAGGCCATCAGACCTAAACTGCAGCTCCACTTCCCCTGATTCCACTGCCCTTCAGCTGGGATTCCCAATGACATATAACCTGCATGGCAAACTCTACCTCACCAGGTGCTGCTCTACTGGAGGACAGAGGTCACTCCGTGGAAAGCACTGAGCCACCATATAGTTCTTATAGGCAGTGTGTCCTTGTTGAGATGAAAACAGTTACTCATGACCTGGAATCCTACTGAAAATAATGCATTTTAAAAGTCTAGGGGAAGAGAAATACTAAATATATGTTGGACTCCTCTAGTCTCTGATTGAGATCCTGACTGATAACTCCTCAAGCAGTATAGAGCAGTTAAAAGGCCCTGGAGCCTGAATTTTTTTTTTAACTGATTATAACACTTAACAACTGTTTGAGCTTGGGATTTTAAAAAATCTTTTCTGAGCCTCCATTCCCTCCCCCATAAATGGAGCCATTCCCTCCTCCGTAAACACTACCTACATCAGAACTTCACAGCAAACAGAAGGGGAAAAGAATGGAAACAGCGACAGATTTTATTTTCTTGGTCTCCCAAATCACTGCAGACGGTGACTGCAGCCATGAATTTAAAACACACTTGCTTCTTGGAAGAAAAGCTATGACAAACCTAGAAAGCATATTAAATAGAGCAGAGACATCATCACTTTGCCAACAAAGGTCCATATAGTCAAGCTAAGGTTTTTCTAGTAGTCAAGTATGAATGTGAGAGCTGGACCATGAAGAAGGCTGAACACCGAAGACTTGATGCTGTCAAATTGTGGTGCTGGAAAAGACTCTTGACAGTCTCTTGGACAGCAAGGAAATCAAACCAGTCAATCCTAAAGGAAATCAACCCTGAATATCATTGGAAGGGCTGATGATGAAGCTGAAGATTCAATACTTTGGCCAGCTGATGTGAAGAGCTGACTCACTGGAAAAAACCTTGATGCTGGGAAAGACCGAAGGCAGGAAGAGAAGGGGATGACAAAGGATGAGATGGTTGGATGGCATCACCGACTCAATGGACATGAGTTTGAGCAAACTATGTGAGATAGTGAAAGAGAGGGAAGCCTGGACGTGGGCACAAAGAGTTGGACATGACTTAGCAACTGAATAACAACAACAACAACAACAACAACATCCGAACTTACTTGTCTTGAGGATGCAGTGATCTAAGATTGATGGCCCTCAGAACCCAGGCTGGCACACAGTAAGTGCCCATATGAGTTACCCACATCCAGGTGCAAGAGGCCAGCCACCACCTCGCCCCAGAAGAGAAACTGAGATGGTCCGTAAGGGGTGGGGCCTTCCAAAGCCGGTCTCCTCCCAGGGCTCCCAACTATGTATGCATATCAATTACCTTGCAAAAACACCGAGGAAACTCTCTATCATGCCACCAATCTCCAATACTGCTCATTAGCTGGATTAAATGCTTTCTATGTTTTTATTGTTACTTTACCTCCTGGCAAGAAAAATTCAGAAAATATACTCCCATCCTGAGGAAATCTAACCTTGGTAAAAGAGGTAAAATTAAGAGTCTCTCGGATGCAGAACACTATTGCTCATCAAAGGTGTAACAAAATAACATCTGATCCTAAGGATTAATGCGCAGACTAGTCCATGGCCAGACTGCCCTTACCCACTTACCGGCGTGTCTCTCTTCTACTTCCCAGGAATATGGGCTAAGAAAACCCTCATTCTCAAGCAAATGTGCTCTTTCTCTTGCATGAGGGAAGTATGGATACACAAAAGAAAGGAAGGTATGGGCCTCTATGCTGGTCAGAGAACAGCAGGTGGGTGAGATCAGGACTGAAGCCTGAGAGCCCAGTAGAGGTGAACCCACACAAGGGCGATAGGGCTTGGCTCTCTCTGCCCCGAGGAATCCATATTAACCGATGGGGATTCATTTTCAAAGTCCAGGAAGGTAAAGAGAGAAGAGCTTTCTCAAAGAAGATAATCACTATCACTAGAAGTCATAAACAGTGCTCGCTTCGGCAGCACATATACTAAAATTGGAACGATACAGAGTAGATTAGCGTGGCCCCTGTGCAAGGATGACACGCAAATTCGTGAAGCGTTCCATATTTTTAGAAATCAAAGAGGACACTAATAGATGGAGAAATATACCATGTTCATGGATTGGAAGAATCAATATAGTGAAAATGAGTATACTACCCAAAGCAATTTATAGATTCAATGCAATCCCTATCAAGCTACCAACAGTATTCTTCACAGAGCTAGAACAAATAATTTCACAATTTGTATGGAAATACAAAAAAACCTCGAATAGCCAAAGCTATCTTGAGAAAGAAGAATGGAACTGCAGGAATCAACCTACCTGACTTCAGGCTGTACTACAAAGCCACAGTCATCAAGACAGTATGGTACTGGCACAAAGACAGACATATAGATCAATGGAACAAAATAGAAAGCCCAGAGATAAAGCCACGAACATATGGACACCTTATCTTTGACAAAGGAGGCAAGAATATACAATGGATTAAAAACAATCTCTTTAACAAGTGGTGCTGGGAAAACTGGTCAACCGCTTGTAAAAGAAGGAAACTAGAACACTTTCTAACACCATACACAAAAATAAACTCAAAATGGATTAAAGATCTAAACGTAAGACCAGAAACTATAAAACTCCTAGAGGAGAACATAGGCAAAACACTCTCCGACATACATCACAGCAGGATCCCTATGATCCACCTCCAAGAATATTGGAAATAAAAGCAAAAATAAACAAATGGGACCTAATTAAACTTAAAAGCTTCTGCACAACAAAGGAAACTATAAGCAAGGTGAAAAGACAGCCTTCAGAATGGGAGAAAATAATAGCAAATGAAGCAACTGACAAACAACTAATCTCAAAAATATACAAGCAACTCCTACAGCTCAATTCCAGAAAAATAAATGACCCAGTCAAAAAATGGGCCAAAGAACTAAATAGACATTTCTCCAAAGAAGACATACAGATGGCTAACAAACACATGAAAAGATGCTCAACATCACTCATTATCAGAGAAATGCAAATCAAAACCACTATGAGATACCATTTCACTCGTCAGAATGGCTGCGATCCAAAAGTCTACAAGCAATAAATGCTGGAGAGGGTGTGGAGAAAAGGGAACCCTCTTACACTGTTGGTGGGAATGCAAACTAGTACAGCCACTATGGAGAATAGTGTGGAGATTCCTTAAAAAACTGGAAATAGAACTGCCTTATGATCCAGCAATCCCACTGCTGGGCATACACACCGAGGAAACCAGAAGGGAAAGAGACACGTGTACCCCAACGTTCATTGCAGCACTGTTCATAATAGCCAGGACATGGAAGCAACCTAGATGTCCATCAGCAGATGAATGGATAAGCAAGCTGTGGTACATATACACAATGGAGTATTACTCAGCCATTAAAAAGAATACATTTGAATCAGTTCTAATGAGGTGGATGAAATTGGAGCCTATTATACAGAGTGAAGTAAGCCAGAAAGAAAAACACCAATACAGTATACTAACGCATATATATGGAATTTAGAAAGATGGTAACAATAACCCTGTGTACGAGACAGCAAAAGAGACACTGATGTATAGAACAGTCTTATGGACTCTGTGGGAGAGGGAGAGGGTGGGAAGATTTGGGAGAATGGCATTGAAACATGTAAAATATCATGTATGAAACGAGTTGCCAGTCCAGGTTCGATGCACGATGCTGGATGCTTGGGGCTGGTGCACTGGGACGACCCAGAGGGATGGCAAGGGGAGGGAGGAGGGAGGGGGGTTCAGGATGGGGAACACGTGTATACCTGTGGTGGATTCATTTCGATGTTTGGCAAAACCAATACAATATTGTAAAGTTTAAAAATAAAATAAAACTAAAAAAAAAAGAAGTCATAAACATTATTATTAATTATATTAAAAAAACTAGCATTTACTGAGTGGGTTTATATGAGACATTTACATGTATTCATTCATTTAGGCCTCTCAAAACCCCTACAAGGTAGGTATTATCTCATTTTAAAGAACAGTAAGCTCAAGTCAGAAATCAATGGCTGTTACCAGGTTACCTGGATGGTTAATGCAGAGCCTGTTGGGCTCTGTGCAGGCTGACTTCATGGTCCAAGTGTGGACCACTTCCTCTCCTTCCCTTAACCTCCTCCCAGCACTCTGTCTTCCTTTACATATTTGCTGAGCACCTAACGCATGCCACATACCACCAAAACCTTGTCCTTGAACTTAGAAGAGAGGAGGAATATCACTTTTTACAGACACAAATAATGATCATAGTTCATCAGCTACAAAACTTATATTCTGCCTTCAGACTGACTTTTGAAAACCAAGCAAAAGGAAGCAGAAACCACAGCTTTTACACACAGGAAGACGCTGAATAAATGTTTGGCATTGGTGAAGAGAGTGCTGGCCTGCTGGCATGACACTTATGTTAGCTCTGTTCCCTGACAATTCATCAAAGTGCTCTATGGCTTGGTATCTGTTGCACTAAGAATGCTGTCCAATGATTAGTATTTTCATGGCTACAGTAACTATACAAAAATCTTGCTCAGTCAATGGTCATCAGAGAAGAATACCTAACAGTAATTTTTCCTGTGTCAATGCTTTGCCAACCTTTCCTTAGAAACCAAATTTGTACTAAACACTGCAAGGCAAATCTCAGATGAATAACGCTTTTCCTTTTCATCTTTGGAAGAAGGTCACATTGCAGCCCAGCCTCAAGAAAGAAGTGGATGTGTTACCTACACTACAGGAGAACCATGGCCATCTAGATTGGCCTCATGACAGAATACTCTGAAAAATCCCAGTTTCTCATCAATCCCCTTCATTCAACATGTACTCCTGGTTCTCCTACTATGTGTCAAGCACAATGCTAGGTACTGCTCCTCATCCACAAGGAACTCACAGCTAAGAGGATTCCCATGTAAACCTAACAGGTGTTCAATAAGTACAAAAAATCTGGGCCTGACTTAATATTAGATCTGAACAGTGGAATTATGATTGTGCAGCATTTTGTTATAATCCAGGGTCAGGCTCCTTTGAACCTCACCCAGAGAAGTGTGTTAGAATGAAACCTTCATTAATTACAGGATTGGGTATCATAAGCCTTCCCATTTTACTCTCAGTTTCCAGGTCAGACTGTCTCTGGAGAATACATTACTACTCAGGAATTCTCCCCACAAATGAAATGAAATTAAGTGACCCTGAAGGGAGGCACTCCTCACTACGCTCAGCGGGAAAGAGACAACAGGAAGAATAGATGTGACTCCAAAGCAGGGAATTCTTAGCAAGAAAGAGTAATGTTTTAAAATGAAGAGTTCACGTGAGAACTGACTCTTACAAAATATGATATGTCCTGTGCAAAGCAACCTAATATATTACTTGTCCGAATCCCATGCAAAGGTTTCTGAAGTTAAAATCTCTGGGGTAGGAAAGTCCAGGAAGAAGTGAAATACAGACATCAAATGAAGTACAGACCTGGGATTAAGTAGCTCATGTTAGAAAAGTTCTGTGGGGATATTTATGTGCCACGCCAGTCATGTTTATACATGAACAGAAGGGAAAACATATGATGAGCTAAATGAGGCTGCCAGGATGGACAGGCCTTCTGAGTTGTTCAAGTCAAGGCAATGGGGTGGACTTCATAAAACTAAACCCTATTCTGATAAATAGCCAATCTTTGAGATAAAACAGAGAAATAAACAGTTTGAGAAACTAAATCCTGTATGTGAATATGGATAAAATAGAATAAAGGCACAGAGACCAGATTTTGACCAAATTTATCATTATCTTTTTTTTTTTCAAATAAGATTTTCCAATATGAATTGATGCTTTTGAACTGTGGTGTTGGAGAAGACTCTGGAGAGTTCCTTGGACCGCAAGGAGATCCAACCAGTCCATTCTAAAGGAGATCAGCCCTGGGATTTCTTTGGAAGGAATGATGCTAAAGCTGAAACTCCAGTACTTTGGCCACCTCATGCAAAGAGTTGACTCATTGGAAAGGACCCTGATGCTGGGAGGGATTGGGGGCAGGAGGAGAAGAGGACGACAGAAGATGAGATGGCTGGATGGCATCAGATGGACGTGAATCTGAGTGAACTCCCGGAGTTGGTGATGGACAGGGAGGCCTGGCGTGCTGCGATTCATGGGGTCGCAAAGAGTCGGACACGACTGAGCGACTGATCTGATCTGATACATCCTGTCCTATTTTTTGACAACCTAGCTAATTATAACCATGACCAGGCTGCTGCTGCTAAGTCACTTCAGTCGTGTCCGACTCTGTGCGACCCCACAGACGGCAGCCCACCAGGCTCCCCCGTCCCTGGATTCTCCAGGCAGGAACAGTGGAGTGGGGTGCCATTGCCTTCTCTGATGACCAGGCTAACAGACTACAATTTTGCCCACAGGAGTGAGAAGACCTATTTACTGCAAGCTCTGGCTTGGTTTCTAACTAACCTTTGATTTGGGAAAGTCACTTCACCTCCTTTGGCCTCAGTTTCTTCATCTGATGAATGAAGACACCCACCAAGCAGTTAACCTGGCCCTTAGTGCCCCAGTACTGGGCCTCCCAGTGGCTCAGCAGTAAAGAATCTGCCAGCAATGCAGGAGACACAGGTTTGATCCCTGGGTTGGGAAGATCACCTGCAGGAGGGCATGGCAACCCACTCCAATATTCTTGCTGGGAAAATCCCATGGACAGATGAGCCTGGTGGGTTACAGTCCATGGGGTCCCAAAGAGTTGGACACGACTGAGCAACTGAACCCATACACATACAAAGACCCAGTAAGTTGGAAGAGTTAAAAAAGACTCAGGGCCCCTGTTCATTCTGAGGGTCTGTCTACAGTTCTCCTGGATTCTTCTTGTCTTTGAGCAGAATTCAACTTTCATAGAGGCATCACAGCTGCACTGAATGGGAAATAAGCCTGATCTTTTTCAGTTTCCCACAAAGAGTTCATTATGAAAGAGTAAGTGATCTTGTTTCTACTATGTGGCGTCTTAACTTGGCGCTCCCTGCAGAGTCTCTCAGCTGTATCTGTGTCCCCTGAACAGGCAAGGGCGGGGACCTGGGGCTCGCCCACACATAATGGAACTGGGCTAACTCTCAGCAGGAATGTTGGCACAAGTCAACTCTGACTCCCATCCTCATTTCACACAGTCTTCAAGATTGATATCAGGAGTATCCTTGGAAGAGCCACAGTGTACCAGAACCATGCTCATGGCAATGCAGTAGGGTAGGAAATGCAATTTGGAGCTTTGCATGGAAAATAATTTGTTATCAGGACAAAAAAGACCATGAAAGGCTTTCTGTGCCCTCTTTATTTAAGGTTGTTGCTTCCTGAACAGATCTAAAGTCTGGTAACATTTTTTTTTTATTCATTTGTTAATCATCCATATTTCTAGGATGGGTTTCTTTTCAGAGATACTTTTTCTTGATTAGTTAAGTACACATGTTGGAGTGGATTCCTTCTAGAGATATGCCACCTTTTTTAAGAAATGGGAAAATCTCTACTAGAGACATCAATAAACAGATTGAAGATGAATGGTTTTTACAATATATTTCATTTATTAAACCACACACAAACTGACTCTCTGGTTCTTCCCACCTCTTCTTTCTTGATGTTCATTGTGCTCTAGGTTCTGTCAGGATAGAAACAGAAATGCCCCAAATGTGTGTGTACTGTAGTGTTAGTTGCTAAGTTGTGTCTGACTCTTTTGCGACCCCATGGACTGTAACCCACGAGGCTCCTCTGTCCATGGGATTCTCCAGGCAGGAATACTGGGGTGGGTTGCCATGCCCGATCTTCCCAACCCAGGGACTGAACCCATGAGTCTTATGTCTCCTGCACTGGCAAGCAGGTTCTTTACCACTAGCGCCACCACTACGTGTAACTGGACATCTCTTGTCTCTTGGAAATATCCAGAAATAACAGACCAAATCAACCTGTTTGGATCTGCACCAGAAAGTAACCGGACCAAGGCATTAAAGAAGCTCCTTTAATTTAAGGGATAAATGCAATTTCAAAACTTTGTGAAATTCAGACTGTAAAGACCAGTGCAGCCGCTGCTCATGCCTCCAGCCCCTCTCTTCCACCACCGTTCTCACCACACGTATCATTCCAGCACATGAACCACTTGCCCTTCCTGGGATGTGGCTGTGTACCTCTATCAGCTCTCTCCTCTGTTTGAAATGCCTTTCCTCTCCTTGCTTACTCATTTTTCCGGCCCTACCTTTGCTACCTCCTCTGAGAAGCTAGCTTTCTGGATCTGCCCTCACTACAGTGTTTGGTTTTCCCACTTTTCTGATCCCACGTAACTCTCATACTCTTCTTGTTGAACTGTTGTCTTCCCTACCAGACTGACAGTAAGCAGAGGGACTCCTGTGCGTGTGCACATGCACACACGCATGAGCACACACAGACATTTTCAACAACATCCGATGAGTCAACGGGCCAGACATTACAGTTGCTCTTCAAGTCTCTGGAAATTGGAGAATATGAAGTCTTTAAGGACATGGAAGTGAGAGACTGGCAGACAGGATGCCTGTGTGCAAGGCTCTGCTTTGCCACCACTGCCACCACTGCCCTTATCTTTGGCTGAAATTTCCACATCTTTAATGAAGGGAATGGCTTCATGGTTCTAACACTGAATGCACATCTATTTTCCTGGAGCTCTTAAAAACTTTTTCTTTGTCTGGGCTCTGCCTCCAGAGATTCTGATCATGGTGTCTGCAGTGGAGCCTACAGGCATGGGTATTTTTAATGTGCTGCTAGGGTTACAAACCATGGGACTAAAGAATCTTTAAGGGCACCTCTCTCATACTGTCTCTAATCTTCCCCTGTGGGTTCTATTTTTCAGTTGTTGAACACTCTCATTTATTGAGCACCTATTCTGAACTGCTTGTTCTTATAAAGATTATTTAATCCTCATGGTGATCTTGTGAGGCAAGAATTATTACCCTATTTTAGGTTTGAAAGAAAAAACATGACTCAGGTCAAGCAAGCCTGAGTTGCTGACAGGCACCCACTGAGTGGCAGGGCCAGTACAGCTGCTCTTCTCCACACGTTCTCCTAGGATTAGATACCTTCTGCCCTGAGAAGAACCCTGATGGCTAAACACACTCTCCATAACTAACAGCTATTCTAGAGTGACTGTCTTGAACATTCAGCCTCCTTCTGTTACATAAGGCTCTCCTTTTTTAATTTCAAATAAATTTTAAAAATTAAGACTTTGGGGAGGTCTCCTTTGACAGGAAGAAGCCTAGAATCCTCAAGTCAAAGGTACCTCAAGTCCCATGAACCAGGTGATCTAAAGAGATGGGCTTCTTAGGATCGGTTCCTACTCAGCCTGAGCTCTTGAGGTGAGAGACCTGCTGCAGAATGAATCATGGCATTGCAGGATGGCAGGCAGAGGCTACAGCACACTCTTTCTTTTTCTTCAGTAATCAAATTTTTCTTTAAGTGTTAAACAAGAATGGTAATAACTTAAAATCTGTACATCCAAAGGTTTTGACACAACAAACTGGTATTTTTGATTCAAACGCTGGATAGTTTACTAATGGACTCATACAAGCTTAGAAAGATGCTTATAAGCTGTTTTTAAAAAATAACTAAAACTCTGGCAGGCCACTTCCTCCCACCTACAAAGAGGGGTGAGGTTACCCAGAGGGGAGAGCTGACCCGATTCATTACTCAAGCAGCAGAGAGGGTGTCCGTACCATGTACGATGACATTCATCTCACTTAGGAAATGAAAGGAGAACCCCGGCTGCGTAAATTAGAATCAGTGATAATACAGCTGTTAGCTACAAACGTTTGTTTGGCACGAATCAATCTGGACTCTCCTGTAGTTTGCTTTGATGGTCTCTCTGTTATCTTGTTGACTAATGATGAAATCATGGTTTGTTAACCTAACTGAATAAAGAAAACATCATACTAAGCAAAATGCAAACTGTTTTCCTATACTTTACTGAGGTTGTTTATTGCCTCTGTGTTTATAAGAGCCCTTTCATAGTCACATATTAAATATTTACATTCATTGCTTAAGTATTTAGCTGCATAAGGAGAAATTAATCCTATCTTTGAGTAACTTGTTTTCTTTTTAAAGGCCTTTTTCTAAAGTAAAATGGAAAACAGCCACCTCAAATAAGCTTCTTACTGCTGACTGTTTCAAACGTTTTGTGATACTAGAAAAATCGTTAGTGGAGCCACATTCAAATCCATATTTAAGTGACATGTACCCTCTGGAAGAATCTATACAATTTCTCAAGCAGCCTACAAAATTAAGAGAGGACAGGTAAACAAAGAAGTAAAAAACTACAAGCTGTAAAGGGGTTGGGGATTATGTGATTATTAGACTTGCCTGTGAAAGTTCTTCACTTGCCACCATTAATATAATTATAAGCTGGTTTTCATATTATAGTCAAATACTCTGGTCTTCTATTGGGCTTCCCTTGGTGGCTCACTGGTAAAGAACCCGCCTACCAATGCAAGAGATGTGGGTTCGATCCCTGGGTTGGGAAGATCCCCTAGTCCAGTATTCCTGCCTGGGAAAGCCCATGGACAGAGGAGCCTGGTGGGCTGCAGTCCTTGAGGTCACAAAAGAGTGGGGCATGACTTAGTGAGTAAACAACTTGGTCTTCTATTACCCATTGATTATATCATCCCAGAGAAGAAACTGGGAGATACTTCCGATGCACAGGGTTGGTTTCCCTCCTAGTGAATACAAATCCCTCCAGAGAAGTATCAATAGACACCACCAGAAAACTTTGGGGGAAACTAGTTAATGCACCCTGCTATACGCTATCTCACTGCATGAATGTTCCTAACAGCAAAATGGTTCATGGGGCCATCTTGTATCTTATTCTCTTCCCCAAACTCTCTATTCTCTCTCAGTTCCCTCTTTGGATATCTGCATTGATGAAGATAACATATTTAGTTTTTAATGGTCTTCCTGTGAAGATAAAGTTTATTGTGTTATATAAAGCAACAGTGAGATAGCACTGTACCCCTATTAGAAAGGCTAAAATTATAAAGACTGATTGTACCAAGTGCTAGTGAGGATGTGAAGGAGCTAGAAGTCTTATACATTGCTGGTAAGATGATGCACCCACCTTGAAAAAAAAATTTAGCAGTTTCTGAACCTAATATGATTCAGCCATTCCATTGCTAGACATCTCCCCAAAAGAAAAAAAAAGAATCAACCAATCACACACACACACACACACACACACACACACATGAACTGGTGCAGAAAATGTTCATAGGAGCTTTTATCTGTAGTAGTTCCCAAATGAAAACAACCTAAATGTCCTAAATGCACAACAGGCAAACTGTGATGTATCCATACAATTGAATATTACTCAGTAATAAAAAGGTTTTTTGATATGTGTATGCAAAAATGTGCATGGATCTCAAATAATCACAAATAATTGTATTGATTACAAATGGACAACAGAGTATATACTGTATGCTTTTATTCATATAAAATTCTAGAAAATGCAAATGACCTATAGTGGCAAAAAGCAGATCAGTGCCTGGGAATGGGAATGGAGGGGAGGGGAAAGAAGGGAGAGAGGTTACAAAGGGGCAGTAGAAAATGCCTGAGGGTGATGGATGTGTGCACTAAGTGAGCTGTGGTGATGGCGTCACAGGTGGATATATACGTCAAAACTACCAAAATGCACACTTTACATATGTGAAATTCATTGCATATCAATTATACCTCAATAAAGCTGTTAATAAAGATATATCAAGCAGTAAAACTGTTATTTTATTAGAGTAATTATACCATACATCTTTTCATTGTCCTCTGTGAACTGTTGGTAGGGAAATGATATTGAATCCACATGACTATTTCAAATGTGATTTAGTGGTGTTAATTAAAATCAAATGTATTAGAATGAATTAATTAAATTTTAAAATAATTAAAGCCCAAAAGGGAAAAAGAAAAAGTGAAGAGGAAAAAATATATAAACTTAAAGGAAAGCAAAAGGTGGTGAAAATAAAGAACAGATTAAAGGCTAATAAAAGAAATGACTAGAAGTAAAAGGGTGACAATTTTTGAGATTATGAATCTAAATAAAAATAAAGCATCATACTCATTATATAAGTTGACCAGTTCTCATTTAACTGCACAGATGATAGAACAGAATCATTGAGCTAGGAACTCACTGAGTAGATGATGGAAGGGTGGTCATTTCTGTCAGAAAAAAAGGCATGTGCATGGTTACAGTTGAACTGTGAAAGGCAAATCACATCTGAAGATTTGCAAGCAGTCTGGTGAGGCTAGAGAACATGGGAAGGTGCAGGGTTTGGGTCATGAATCAACCTGTTACCTGAAGCAGATTAAATATCCAGGTAGATGTGTCCACTCCAGAGCTACAAATAGAAGTCTGGAGCTCAAAAGAGAGGTTCATAACTATAAGTGACTTATTTCAGGGAAATATTCCACATGAAATACTGCACTGACTGACTGACTTGATTACTTTCACATTGGTAAATAAAAAACTTAATGAACCAATTAGGTTGCTATGGTAGAAAATCTTTTATACTGATGATCTTATAGGGAAGGAAGAGAGTTGGAGTGGGAAATGGTGGTGAATTTCCATGTTCAGAAACCAACAATTATGACTGAAATAAACCTTGGACCTTCCATTAGGAATACTGATTTTCTGCAGATAAGGGCTAAATCAACAAAAATTTCTCAAGAAGAAAATCTAACCAGCTAAGCCTATAGGGTAAAGTTTTCTATGAACCCATCAGTTGATTTCTCTGGGCTCCCATGAGCAACATAAAATTCCTCTTTCATCCAATAAGCGATTGCAGTCTCTCCCATGTCTGCTGCTGCTGCTAAGTCACTTCAGTTGTGTCCGACTCTGTGTGACCCCATAGACGGCAGCCCACCAGGCTCCCCTATACCTGGGATTCTCCAGGCAAGAACACTGGAGTGGTTTGCCATTTCCTTCTCCAATGCATGAAAGTGAAAAGTGACAGTGAAATCGCTCTTAGCAACCCCATGGACTACAGCCTACCAGGCTCCTCCGTCTATGGGATTTTCCAGGCAAGAGTACTGGAGTGGGGTGCCATTGCCTTCTCCATCTCCCGTGTCAGGCACTGGTAAAAATTCCCTTAATTCACTCCTTATCTTACAAATGAGGGAATTCTGGGGTTCACCTGGCATACAGAGCACTGAACTGACTCTTGGTAAAATCACCTTAATTCTTCCTGAACTTAATCCTCCCCATCTTCTCTAGTTCTCCTGTGCTCTGGGCATGTTTCCCCAGAGGATGTCGTAAGGTTAGCACAGCTCCAATGCCACCACACAGCATCATTTCAGCCCAGGATCATTATGGGCACCTCTTTGTAGGTTGCTTCAAAATATGTGTAAACTAGTGATTCTTGAATGTTAATAGACATAAGAATCACTAGGAAAGCTTATTAAAATAAGAATTCCTGGACCCACTTGAAAGTTTCTAATTTAGAAGATCTTGGGTGGTGCTTAAGAATCTGAATTTAAACAAATCACTCCTCTCTCCCCCAGAGCTCACCTCCCCATTACTATAGGGAAGGTAGTGATACTACTGAAAACAATTGTAACTACATGACAACGAACAACAATGGTAATTACATTATAGTTTGCAACAAAGACATTTCTCCCTACACCAGAACCTAATTCTGGCAGACTTTGGTTGTAGGATTGGCCCCTCATCTAGGCCATAGTAAAATCGTGAGTTCCTTAATAGGTACCAAGTGTCCTCTGACAACACCACTGTCTAAATAGAGTACACTATTCCATTTAAAAAAATAAAAGAAGAATTCATAATCAGTTTATTTAAGTAAGCACCCAGGAGCCCTTCCAAAAAAGTGAACTAGAACAGCAAAACAAACAAAGTAAATATTTATTAGAAGACAAAAATATTTGTAAAATATTTATAAAAGCCATAAAACAAACAAAAGGAAAGTAAAATTTCTAGAGCAAAGCAGAGATTAGTTTTTGACAGACATTATCTGCAAATAGATTCAACTAGAATCAATCAGATTTAACTAGTATTCACTGAATTCTCACAGTATGCCAACACAGGACTGGAACACTAGCTCCATTAATCCACAAATAAACACGTAAGGAGTTCTTCCTAACTGTCTTAACAGATGAAGAAATGAGAGATGAGAAAGATCAAATAATGTGCTAAAGAGAGCTGGGATTTGATCCAAGGTTAGCTGAATCCAGCCCCCTTCTCTATTACACATTTTCCCAAGACTATATTGTTATATAAATTTCATTTAAAAATAACTATAAAACAATAACAGCTAATATTTATCGACACCTTACTAAGAGCCAGACCCTGTGTTAAAAACTTTAGATATACTAGCTTACTTCAACCTTAAAATCGATGAATTAGGTACAATCATCCTTTACCTACAGACATGCAACTGAGCATGGGGAAGATTAAATATTAACATGTACTGTGAACAAATGCACACCACCATTCAGTTCAGTTCAGTCAGTCGCTCAGTCGTGTCCAATTCTTTGAGACCCCATGAATCGCAGCACGCCAGGCCTCCCTGTCCATCACCAACTCCCGGAGTTCACCCAGACTCATGTCCATCGAGTCAGTGATGCCATCCAGCCATCTCATCCTCTGTCGTCCCCTTCTCCTCCTGCCCCCAAACCCCCCCAGCATCAGAGTCTTTTCCAATGAGTCAACTCTTCGCATGAAGTGGCCAAAGTATGGGAGTTTCAGCTTTAGCATCATTCCTTCCAAAGAACATCCAGGGCTGATCTCCTTCAGAATGGACTGGTTGGATCTCCTTGCAATCCAAGGGACTCTCAAGAGTCTTCTCCAACACCACAGTTCAAAAGCATCAATTCTTCACTGCTCAGCCTTCTTCACAGTCCAACTCTCACATCCATACATGACCAAAGGAAAAACCATAG
This sequence comes from Bubalus kerabau, assembly GCF_029407905.1. Classification (NCBI taxonomy): domain Eukaryota; kingdom Metazoa; phylum Chordata; class Mammalia; order Artiodactyla; family Bovidae; genus Bubalus; species Bubalus kerabau. The sequence goes on along the minus strand of NC_073633.1, from coordinate 57,244,596 downwards.
CCTTGACTAGACGAACCTTTGTTGGCAAAGTAATGTCTCTGCTTTTGAATATGCTATCTAGGTTGGTCATAACTTTCCTTCCACCATTAGAGAGGCTTAAATTATGTCTAGTTTTCTAATATAGATCTGATATTTAATCTTGATTGCTTTTATAATGATCTGAAGACTGTGTTTGGCATACCTTACTGAAAAAAATACCTTCCTCTAGTTTTTTAAGAGGTGGAATGATGCAACATTCTTTCCAGTTTTCATTTCAGCAAAGCCATGAAGAGTATTTTTTTTAAGAGACTCTAAATAAAGGAGTGAAATAAATATACTCGAGGTGAGCTACATGAAAGCTCTAAACTCCCTAAATTTATGTAAAATTCTGTGAGGAGGTCTTCTTTGATCACGAGATCGATCAGATAGATTATTAACCTATCAGCTCAGTTACTACGTTTGCTTATTTAGCATAAAACACTGGATAGTTCTGTAGATGGAAATTAACTTGGCCTGAATTTAGGTAAGAGTAATATAATCTGAGAATTAGAAAGATGATTTATGGAAAATGGGTATAGAAGAAAACCTAATATTTTACTTAAGTTTTACACACTTTTGTGTCCCTTAAATATAAAAATAATTCCACTAGAACACTGGAAAATATGTTCAGCAGTCACTGAACATCTGGTGTCCAGCACTGTCTCACTCTCCCAAGTGTTCGAGGCACAAGGAAATCAGACACACACTAACTCCTCAACAAGTCCTATCTATCATGATTTGGATTTACAGGGCTATTTTTTACCCATCTCTATCAGGCTTCTCACTTTAGAAGATATTTTAATTCCAGAACATTTCATATCCATTAGTAGTCCTTTCCCATTCTCCCCTCTTTTCTGCACCTGGAAGCTACTAACCTACTTTCTGTCTACAGATCTGCCTATTATTGACACTTTATACAAACAGTATCACACAATATGTAGCCTTTTGTGACTGGCTTCTTTCATTTAGCATGTTGGTAAGAATCACCCATGGCAAAGCATACATTGGTATTTCCTTCTTTTTTGAGACTGAATAATATTCCACTGGGATGGCTGGATGGCATCACTGATTCAATGGACCTAAGTCTGAGCAAACTCCAGGAGATAGTGACGAACAGGGAAGCCTGGCATGCTGCCTGTTTGCATGGGGTTGCAAAGAGGCAGACACGACTGAGCAACTGAACAACAACAACATTCCATTGTGTGGATATGGACACACCCACATTTTGCTCATCAACTCATCATCTAATGGATACTCTGACTGTTTCCACTTTTGGCAATTAGGAATAATATTTTTGTATGCTTCTATGTGGTGTTAGATTTTGTCAAATGCTTTTTTCTCTCTACACAGATGATTGTATGGTTTTGTCCTTTGTTCTATAAATATGGAATATTACACTGACTGATTTTTTGGGTATTAAACTGACCTTCCATTGCTGGGATAAATCCTATTTGGTCATACTATATAATCCTTTAAGTTGCTGATTTCTGTTTGATAGTATTTCATTGAGGATTCTTGGGTCTATATTCATAGAGAACATTGGTGTATAATTTTTATATGATGTCTTTTTCTGAGAAGTCTTCTACACTCTGGCCTCAAGTTTTAAACTGAGAATTATTTTCAATGGCTTGATTTGCAGAACATTACTTTCTAGTTCATCTGCCTCCCAACATTTCTCCCTAAGCCCTCTCTCAATCCCTATTCTCTTCACTAAGACCTTCTGTACTCTTCAGCCTCTAGTTGTTGAAATACTGCTAAGCTAAGTCGTTTCAGTCGTGTCTGACTCTGTGCGACCCTATTGACGGCAGCCCACCAGGCTCCCCCGTCCCTGGGATTCTCCAGGCAAGAACACTGGAGTGGGTTGCCATTTCCTTCTCCAGTGCATGAAAGTGAAAAGTGAAAGTGAATTTGCTCAGTTGTGTCTGACTCCTAGCGACCCCATTGACTGCAGCCCACCAGGCTCCTCTGTCCATGGGATTTTCCAGGCAAGAGGACTGCAGTGGGGTGCCATTGAACTACTTCTTCCCAATTTACTCTACTTACTCATATCCTACAAGACTAATATTAAATCTCTCTTTCTCTTGAAGCCTTGACAGACCATCCAACCTACAGAACTCTCTCATTTTTTTAGGATGCTAATAACATATTACAAACTAACATGTGCTTGTTGCTTACAACTTATAAAAACTCACTGTGCATTTAATTCTCACAACTCTGAAAAATGTATGCTTACTATTAAGCAAATTTTGTACAGAATTAAGTGGTTCATAATTATATAGCTACAAAGTAAAAGATATTAAACCCTAAGCTATTAGTGGCGTTCTGAAGAAAGAAAGTGTTCATCACCTTCTAGTTCTGGGATTAAGCTTTTATTTCTCAAATTTAATCTTTCCTCCTTTGTATACCTAACAAATACCTAATATGATTGCTGACTACACATCAGATGCTACTTGGGGTAGTGAGAATAATGACTAAGGGACAGTGAAAAATAATGCAGCCCCACAATCTATGTATATGACCAGAAACTGTAATCCTCAAAAATTAAAGCTTAAAAAATCAATACTAAACTAATAATGAAATTATCTCACCCCAGAAGATTAGAAATTAGTTATTTATAGGATTATAATCCTTTAAGGATATCCTACACCAAAGAAACCAAGGACTTCTAAATCCAAACATCATTAGGGTTGTATCCTTATGACTTTAGTTGTATAAACAGAAGTATATAAATTTGTAACCTCATTGAGTATAATATATCTAATTTGAGACAATGGGAAACTGAGAAAATTTGCCTGAAACCTACCTAACCAAAGGCAATTTGGAATATCCATGGCGATTATGGGAAACTTTTGAAATCCTCAAACTTAAATAGCTCTAAAATTTCCCAAACTGAATGAAACACATATTTCAATTGGTAATTTGAAGTTTCCATTGTCAGGAGCCTAAAACTACCTTTCTGCAAAGTAACATTTTAAAATTAAGATGCAAAGATAAAATAGGAGAAGTGGCCAAGATGGTGGAGTGGGAAGACATTGAACTCACCCTCCTCCCTTAGGCACACCAAAATTACAACTATTTAAAGAGTAATTATTGGTAAGAATGACTGGAAGACTAGCAGAAAAGATCTTCTGTAAGTACATATACAAAGAAGGAACCACAATGAAGTGGATTAGAGAGGCTGAGATGCAATATGATCAAGGCCCATGCTCCTAGACAGGTGACCTGCAAGCAGGAGAATAAGAACAATTGTGGAGATGCTCCCCCAAGGAGCCGGGGTCTGAGCTCCACACCATGCTTCCCAGCCTGGGGACTCTGTACCAGGAAGAGAAGCCCCCAGAACATTTAGCTTTGAAGGCCAGTGGGGCTTACCTTCAGGAGACCCAAAGAGCTGTGGGAAATTCCATTCTTAAGGGCACACACAGAACATGTTCCGAGACCCAAGGCAGGAACAGTAATTTGAAAGAAGCCTAGGTCATACCCACCAGCTGATCTTAGAGAGTCTATCAAAGAGGAAGGGGGCCATTGGGGCTCCCTCAAAATGAGGTGGCAAAGGAATATGCTCCAAATGCAAGAACAAGGTAAAATACCAGAAGAACTAAGTAAACTGGAGATAGGCAATCTACCACATAAAGTGTTCAAGGTAATAATCATAAATGTGCTCAAAGAACTTGAGAGAAGAACAAATGAACACAATGAGAATTTTAACAAAGAGTTAGAAAATATAAGAACCAAACAGAGCTGAAGAATACAATAACTGAAATAGAAAATACACTGGAAGGCATCAACAGTAGATTGTATGATCCAGAGGAACATATTAGTGAACTAGTAGAGTAGGGGAAATCATCCAAGCTGAACAAAAAAAGTAATTTTTTAAAAATGAGGGCAGTTTAACAGACCTCTGCGACAATATCAGATGTGCTAATATTCACATTATAGGGATCCCAGAAGAAGAAAGAGAGTAAGGGGCAGAGAACACATTTGAAGCCTATATATATATATATATATATATATATATATATATATATGGGCTGAAAACTTGCCTAATTAGGGAAAGGAAATGCAATGTCCCATATAGGGTTAACCCAAAGAGGAATATACCAAAGCATATTGTAATTAAAATGACAAAAATTGAAGTTAAAGAGAGAATATTAAAAATAGCAAAGGGAAAGCAACTAGTTATATACAAGGGAACTCCCATAAGACTATGAGCTGACATTTTAGCACAAACTCTGCAGGTCATAAGGGAGTAGCATGATACATTTAAAATGATGAAAGGAAGAAAAGCTACAATCAAAAATACCCAGCAAGACTATCATTCATAGTTGAAGGGAAAATCAAGAGTTTCACAGATAAGTAAAAGCTAAAAGAGTTCAGCAGCACAAAATAGTTTTTACAAGAAATGTTAAAGGCACTTGTCTAAGCAGAAAAGACCACAATTAGAAATATGAAAATTATCAAAGGAGGAATCTCATTGGGAAAGGCAAATATATGATAAAGATAGTAAATCAACCACCTATAAAGCTAGCAATGGCACCCCACTCCAGTACTCTTGCCTGGAAAATCCCATGGACGGAGGAGCCTGGTAGGCTGCCGTCTATGGGGTCGCTAGGAGTCCGACACGACTGAGTGACTTCACTTTGACTTTTCACTTTCATGCATTGGAGGAGGAAATGGCAATCCACTCCAGTGTTCTTGCCTGGAGAATCCCATGGACAGCGGAGCCTGGTGGGCTGCCGTCTATGGGGTCGCACAGAGTCGGACACGACTGAAGCGACTTAGCAGCAGTAGCAGCAGCATAAAGACAGCAGGAAAGTTAAAAGACAAAAGTAGTTAAGTTATCTACATCCACAATGAGTAATTAAGGGATACATAAAACAAAACTTATCAACCTGGTTTCTCTGATTTACATCTGCTAGTTCATATCCTTCCTGGTGAAGGCCAGGCCCAGTATTGGATGAAAACTGCTAACAGGGAGAATCCTGAAAGGTGTCTAGAATTAAAGCTGGAGATGAGCCCACTAAGTTTTTATATGATCAGACTCAGGCAACTGCTACACAACTTCATCAAGCAATTTCTGGACTTTTCCAAAGCCTGTTGACTGGGACATAATTCAAGTTTGCACACAAAAATCTGCTGAACCCGTTCACGACAATTATATTCGACTTCAGATTGTTAAGGAAAATTCTGGCCTTCCTTCAAATGTTGATCCCACCTGGGGAGCTTTTGATTTTGTGTTTATCAGTGGGCTGAACTGGGACCTTTCCCTTCTAGTAAAAAGGACCAGGATGGGATGGGTAACCCATGGGATGTCCAGTTCAGATGCAGTTAATCTGGTATACCAGCTCTCTCACACTTTAGAGGAGTCATCTAAAAGGAAGATCAACAAAATTCTTAATCTTCAACTCAAGCAAACGAAGACCCCTTAAAACAAAACAAAACACACAAAAAAACCCTCCTAGTTATTACCTTTGCAAAACAGCCAGGACATTGGAAAAGAGACTGTTACAAATACAAACTTCTGGCACCTTCAGGTCTCTTAACTAGTTTTTCCATTGTCCTAATCCTCAAGGAAGTGGCTCTGAGGAACTACAGGGGGCTCCTCCCAACCCTCCCTCTTACTCATTTTAGAGAAATATTTCTCCAGACTGGGGCTGAATCTCTTCCAGTCCTAACATTAGAGCCACATCTCGGTGCTCAACCCTACTACTATAAAGCAGCGCTCTTTCAGAGTACTGAGACAGTTCAAACAGTGAGGTTCTCTAGTGAACTTCACGAGTTTCCTTCTCTGAATCTATTCCCTTTGGTTTAGACCCTTTGAGAGATAAATACTCTTTTCTTCTTAGTTCCTCCATCCAAATCCATTTTCACCTGAGATTTCTTAGGGAAATATAATTCCAGAATTCCTCTAAGAAAGAGGGGAAAATTAATTACTTTTCCCTTCTTTAGTTAAAAAACTGCCACTGCCCTTTTGGTGAAGGCCACCAAAAAAAAAACTGTCATGGGACCCCCCTTTAACCACTTTTGTACCTCATGTAGGAAAAGCTCACCTGAATTCCATTCATAGTCAACATTTCTCAGACACCTGCCTCACCTCCTATAAGTCTTTATGATAACTGCTCTTCATAGAACTCTTTCACAGAGTAAAGGTAACCCTGCTGCTCTTCTCCCCTCTGTCACTGATGAGGTCCCTCATGACTGCTTAACACTGACAGGTCTCCGCTTGACTCCTTGAGATGATATGCAGGAAAATGCTTTAGGAAACACTGACTTCTCATGGTTCTCTGATGGTTTCTTTTTAAAAAGTGACAATGACAAATACTGTGCTGGGCATGATATTACAACTCCTTTTAATACTGTTGCAGCAGCATCTGTACTTATGGCTACTTTGGCTAAACAGGCTGAATTATATACTCTTACACAGGCTTGTCCTTCAAAGTGCCACTGATAGTAGACATGCTTTCAGAGTAGCCATGATTTTGGAATGTTGTAGGAGCAACATGGCTTCCTTACATGCGTGCTTAGTCACTCAGTCATGTCTGACTCTTTGCCACCCCGTGGACTGAGCCCGCCAAGCTCTTCTGTCCATGGGGATTCTCCAGGTAAGAATACTGGAGTGGGTTGCCATGCCCTCCTCCAGGGGATCTTCCCAACTTAGGGATCAAACCTGGGTCTCCCACATTGCAGGTGGTTTTTTTTTTACTGTCTGAGTCACCAGGGAAGCCCAAAGAATATTGGAGTGGATAGCCTATCCCTTCTCCAGGGGATCTTTCCAACCCAGGAATTGAACTGGGGTCTCCTGCATTGCAGGCAGATTCTTTACCAGTTGAGCTACCAGGGAAGCCAAAATTTTAAATGACCCTTATATTCAAGAATTATTGGATGCAATACTTTTTACCTGCTGCTTTTATTAAGATTCCAGGATATTCTAAACTTGACTTTCTGTAAGCTAAAAGAAATCACCTTGTTGACATTTCCAGAAAGAATGCTGCCCTTAAAGAAATCAACAACAACCAAACCTCTGGCATGGTCCAAAGAGATATTTCCCCAAGTGGTGACTTTTAGAAAAAGTATAGAAGTCAAACACTGTTGGCCTCAAAGAAGGGAAAACAAGACTAGAAATTCAACAATTGTTGGTTTGACAAAAAGAGGAAGCTCTGGTTTGGACCAAATAACAACTCAGTCCTAGTGGAGATTCTAAAATTCTCACTCCTAACCACTATACATACATTAAACCATTGGTCTAGTGACAAAATGATAGCATTCATGAATCAACATTGGTGAGGCAACATTAAGGCTCCAAGAAGTTATCACTTAACCCATTTGTCTGAAATATATACCCCAAATAAGCCTGTCTGCACTGCTCCTGGACATTTCAAACTGCCTAATGACCATGGGCAGAGAAGGCAATGGCACCCCACTCCAGTACTCTTGCTGGAAAACCCCATGGATGGAGGAGCCTGGTGGGCTACAGTCCATGGGGTCGCTGAGAGTCAGACACGACTTCACTTTCACTTTCACTTTCAATGACCATGTGAGGTCTGGAAAAGGATTTCATACAACTTCCTCCATCTCATGAATATAACTATGTTTTAGTTCTGGTCTGTATGTTTTTACACTGGGCTGAAGCCACCTCCTGCAGACAGGCTACTGCCTCTTCTGTGACTAAAGTCCCTTTGAAAAAGATTATCACTACCTGGACAACTCTTGAACTTCATAGTGATCAAGGAACTCATCTTACTAGTCAGGTAAGACAACTGTGCACTGTTTGGCCAGTTTCACAACACTTTGACCATACTTACCACTGTCAACCCTCTAGTTTAGTCAAATGCACTAATGATATTGTTAAGATTCAAACAGGAAATTTGTAGAGTCCCTAAAAAACCTTGGCCAAAAGCATCACCATAGAGGTCCTTCTAGATCTTAGATCGATATCTTTTGGAACTCATAAACTCTCACACTTTGAAATCATCATTGAATGCCCAGTGCACTTGGCTCCTGCCTCTTGACTCACTGGTAAGAAAGATCCTGCAATATTGCAAAGGCCAAATTGCTTCTATTAAAAACAATCATGTTTTGGTACAGCAATCTTTTTACAGTGTGCTCTTGGGAGACAAAGACATTGAGCATCACACCTTATGCTCTGTGGAGATTCTATCTACTGGAAAAAACTTACAGAAAGACTTTCTTCAACCTTGCTGGAAAGATCCCTCTATCTAGTACTGCTAACCAACCCATGTGTCACTGAACTCCAGGGAACAGACTTTGGATTTATGTGATACAGTGAAAGAAAGCACCAAACTCTGGCTGGGCCTGCACATCATTGGGGACCTGAAAGTAAAGATTCCCTGGAATTGAAGCAGACAATATCTGATGAGACAGCCTTCCCAAGATAATCTGGACCAGGTCTGTTGAAAACTCGCCTGCCAGACCTTTAATGATGATATGATACTTCAGAACATCTCAGATGTCTATGATCTTGATAACACAAGGGTTTTACATAAAAACGGCCTAAAAGAGTTCTCCCTCCTACACTTCCTTGTTAGTAGAATATGACCTCAATAGGTTTTCAATCTGCATGCTTTCCCTCTCATGTGAGAAACTACACCAAAGGTCCTTCCTGGCACTGAGAGATAAAATGCTGCTGAAACCAGAAAACTGGACTCCTTACCAGCAATGCTTTCAGAGAAAGGTCTTGATCAAAAGGAGAAAATATAAAAAATTAATAAACACAAACCTCAATCAAAATAGACTTGGGAGATCAGAAAAGGGAGCTCTACCATTTATGACAGTAGCAGAGCCCAACAGAAAAAAGAAAATCTCCTTCTTACCTGGCAAGGGTTCACGCAATGAGAGGAGACTGTCACAAGTCAGGCAACAAAAACAACTATACTTCAAACTTTCAATTTCTCCAGTGGACTCTGTTTACTACAGCTCTCCAATTTCCTTTTCCCTTCTTTAAAAGAGTACTCTCCTTGCTGTGGAAGGATATGCATGGGGTTTGCCATGGCTGTAGACCCCAAACTGCAATTCTTTGCTGATTCTGAATAAACTCATTTTGGCTGTAGGAATAACTGGCAGTCTATTTCTCAAAAACTGTCACTGAACTTGCCCTCGCACTGTAAACAACTAGAAAAGTACATGAAATTGCTTCCTTTAAATGGAATATCATGCAGTATGGGACTGTGATTCTAGAGATAAAAGAAAAAAGAGAATGAAACCATCACAATATTGTAAAGCAATTATCCTCTAAAAATAAAATTTTTTTTAAATTAAAAAAAAAAAAAGAAAAGAAACAAGGGAAGACCTTTTGCATCATGGGATGTTAAGACCAAAGTAGAACATGCTGATCTCACTGAAATGATGAAATAGATTAGAGTTTAGAGAGAATGAGGTGGTTAAAAAGTAAAAGGCTTAGTACCAGAGAGTACTGACAATGCAGTCAAGGAAACTTATGGGGGTCCCATCAGTTCTCTGGCTGTATACCTGTGGTGACTGGTATACTTCACAAGACGGGATAAAGAACAAAGATCAGGGAATTTGTATGCTGAATAATCCTCAGAGCTCATATAGGGTTGGGGACATCTGAGTTCTGACTAACCAGAGTAGAAAGACCTAGTTGAACATTGAGAATATTCACGACAAAATCCAGAAGGATCCCAACTTAGTAATCTTAATATATTATATTATCTTAGTAAAAGATAAACTAGTCCTTAATGAAGCTTAAAATTAAGTGTCAAAAGGGTCAACCTGTACTGCAAGTGATTTAATTACCTAACAGAAAAAAGTCCAGCACTCTTAAAAGAAAGAAAACAAAATCTACATGGTCCATAATGTAATGGGCACAATGTTCAGCATCCTTTCAAAAATTAATAGACATGAAAAAGCATACATATTTGAAAAAACATTATCTATGGTAAAACAAAGATAAGAATGACTGCTAACTTTTAAAAAACAGAGCCAGTCATTAAAAAAAAAAACAAAAAACAGAATGACATCTTTAAAGTGTTGAAGAAAAATAAAACAAAATAAAAACTGTTGAATCAGAATTTTATATTCACAAAAAATCATAAAAAATGAAAACAAAATAAATATTCAGACAAACAGAAGCTGAGAGAATTTGTCACTAACAGACCCACACTGTAAGAAATGCTAAAGAAAGCTCTCTATACAGAAGAAAAATATCAGAAAGAAACATAGGCAAAAAAAAAAAAAAAAGAGAGAGGGTTAGAAACGGTAAGTATGTGAGTAAACGTAAAATAATTTTGTTTTCTCATGATGGCTCAGATGGTAAAGAATCTGCCTGCAATGCTGGAGATCCAGGTTTGATCCCTGGGTTGGGAAGATGCCCTGGAAAAGGGAATGCCTACCTACTCTGATATTCTTGCCTGGAGAATTCCATGGACAGAGGAGCCTGGTGGGCTACAGTCCATGGGGTTGCAAAAAACCAGACACAACTGAGCAACTAACACTTTCACTTTGAAGAGATAGTTGAATTTTTAAAACAAGAAGTGTAGCAATGTACTATGGGCTACATACATACGTTACAGTGAATTCTAGAACAGCTGCAGCATGAAGGATGCAATGAGAAACAGCAGAATTCTGTTGTACTGTTATTACATTACAGTATAACATAATACTTTTAAATAGTAGACTGTGATTAAAACGCACATTGTAATTACTAAAGCAACCACTTTAAAAAGAGGCTTAGCTGATAATCCAAAATAAAAGATAAAATGGAGTACTCAATTCATCCGAAATGTGGCAGAAAAAGAGGAGAAAGGGGACAAAAAGCAGATGGGACAAGTAGAAAATAAAAGTGAAAATGGGAGATTCAAATCCAATCATATCAATAATTGATTAAATACTGAACAACAAACCCCTCACCAAAACAACCACCACCACCACCACCACCAGGCACGGGAGAGTACATATTGTATATTCCATTTATACAAAGGAAGGAATCAGAGGAAGGAAAATTAACAAAGAGGGTCACTGATTGCCTGGGGCCAATGGTATGAGAAATGTTTTTAGGGTATGGAAATATTCTATATCTTAGTTTGGGTGATGGTTATGTGACAGTGTATATTTGGTACTTAAATGAATGCATTTTATTGTATGTAAATTATACTTCAGTCTTTTTAAAAGTTTAAAAAACTTTTTGAATGGCAAAACAGAGACTTAAACCCAGGCAACTTAGAAACAAGCACTTATGTTCTTATTGATCCACTATGCCACTTCTTGTCTGGCCTGAAAGATTAGGTCATCCTCTCAACATGACTTTCCAACACACAGTATTGGGACTTTAAAAAAAGTGCTCAGTTTTTAAATTGAAATATCCTCGGAAGAAAAAAAAATCCCTAGAAATTAATTTATCAAGACAAGCCTAAGATGTAAATGATGACATCAGTGAAGAACACTGTAGGGCAAATAACTGAAGAGCTTTACACCATGTTCCTGGATGAGATGTCAGTCTTCTAGAAAGAACACTCATCTTCAATTTAATACAGACAGGTAATGGGATGCCAATCAAAATTCCAATGAGAGCTGTGTGGAGGAAGGTAAGGTACTTGGAAAACCAAACTGAAATTTTATCTGAAAGAATGTACAAGAACAGCCTAAAGGTTTTGAAAAACCATATAAGAGGGTATATTGCCTGCCATACTCCAACACATCTTTTAAAATCTTATAATTAAGGCAATCTGGTACTAGTGAAAATACTGAGGAGTGATGTTACCAAGATGGCAACACAAACTGTTCCAGACTTTGCTTTCCTTCACAAGAAGCCTAAGGAACAATTGTTAAAAAAAAACCAAGACGTCACTGAGAGAACCCTAGAACACAAGGTTAAGCGGGAAGCACTCTCCTGTACCAGAGACCCACGAGAAGGGTTAAGAAAAGCAGCTACATTGTGACTACACTGCCCTCCCAGGGGCCACTGCAGCCTCATGGGAGACATTTCTCCTGACCCTCTGGCTTCCCCAGTGGGAAAGGAGAACTCAGAACTGTGAGCTGACCTGTGGGAGCCACTACTCTGATCTCACACCATGGGCACTGCAGGGGAATCTGCAGAGCTCAACCACCACCGAAATGAGACTGCAACAGAGAGGGGGGAGGGGTTGCAACACACAAATCCTGGCAGACTGAATTCACATCTGCAGTGACCGAGCAGTAATCCCAACCAGTGGCTCTGCTCATCTGCAGAACCGAACTGGGGGCACACTCTGACCAGGGAACACAGATGGGCGCAGATCGGCCTGATTCATCTCCTCAAATGAGGACTTCTGCCAGCCCTAGGGCCCAGTCTGCCCTGCCCCAACAAGAAGCTGAACCACAGCACCATTCACTGAAGAGTGTCTTCTAGTCGCATCTGACCAGAATGACTGATAACTCCTGAAAGACATGTGGCCCAGTAGTGCTTGAGCCAAGAAGTGGACAGGCAGGCAGAGCCCACTGACCTCAGAGCAAGGTCAGTACAGAACACACAGTGCTCGCCTGCAGCTGGGTTCAGTTCATACTATATTACCTATGGCTACTTTGTGCTCCAGGGGCAGAGTTAAGTATTTTCAATAGAGACCATATTGCCAGCAAAGTCCATAACATTTGCTATCTGGCTGTGTTTTGCAGAAAAAAATTGCTGATCTCTACTCTCTATGACCTTTTAAGGCTCATGGTCATAGTTAGCTGCAAACAGCATCTACAGGAGTTGGGGATATAATGATAAGACAAAGCTGTGTTTCCATTTTCATCTTGACCAGAGATTAATTACCATTTCCAGTTCTTAATTTGTGTTCTTGATTCAAGAAAGTGTTCAGAACCCCAGCTTCTGGGATAGACTCTTTGGGGACAGTTTGTTAGTTTGTTTTTGCCTCTGATATATGTTCCTTTTATTTCAAAATATAATAGGGTTTTGTTTTTCTGGGACAGGTCTCATACAAATGGAACACACAAGAGTCCAGAGATTTGAGACACAAATAGTCAATGTCCGCCTTTACTTTGTCACCCACATCAGTCTTCTAGCTATGATAAGACCTTGTGAAGGTCTTATCTGCTTGTTAAGACCTTGAGTAGCCACTGCTCTTTGGGTGTTCAGTCCATGGGTAACATTTTCAATTTTCTCTCAAACCCTCTACTCATTTGCAGAACTGTTCTTTAAGTTGTGGTTTCTCAGGCACCTACCTCAGTAGACCCTGTGAACGCAATCTTGTCTATGCCAACGTGAGAAGCTATTGCTGCCCCGGCCGTTGGCCCGTATCCTGGCAAAATATTGATGACTCCTGGTGGAAAGCCAGCCTAACAAAACAGAATTGGAGGAAACGTGGCTTGTGAAAGCTGATGAAGCACATTAAATCAGATATGCTCCAGTAGGCCCCAACTGTAAGGAGGGTGGGAGCCACTCCTGAGGTCGGTTTCTCTTACCTCCTTGATGAGGGCTCCCATGTAGAGCGCGCTGAGTGGTGTTTGTTCTGCTGGTTTAATAACTACTGTATTGCCACAGCACAGAGCTGGAGCAATTTTCCAAGCAAACATCAGCAGGGGGAAGTTCCACTGAAAGGCAAAAACTCAGGGTTGATAGATGGAAAAATATTCCTCCATTACTTTGTTTTCAAGCTGTGACTTCTCAGATTTCTCAGACTGGTCCTCAACATAAATCTTGTCCCACCACAGAGTATAGATGTTTGGATTTTTTAATTACTTCATTAAGAAGAGAACAGGATTGACCTTGAAAATCTCCCCTATTCTCTCTCTGGTCAGCAAATTACTATTTTCCAGCTACCCACAAAAAGAAATCTTATCGTAAAAAGGGAGTCTTTGTTTTGTTTCAGCTTTTCATTGTTGTCATTTTATATGTTTTTAAAATTAGCTTTTGGTTCCAGTAAGTTCTTGTGTATGAAAACTTTTTCTTGCATTTGTGATTTTTTTATACCAGGGTTTCAGGCTGGTATAAAAGCTCTTCAGAGAGGAAGACCTAGAAGTCAGCGTATATTTCACGGCAGTACCTTTTTCTTTACCTACGTGTATTGTCACAAAACACACAATTACAAAAAATAAAGTGCATCTACTGATGAAGATGCAAAAATCTTAGTTTGTCTCCTGGCCACTGCATAATAAACTAATGGAGATTAAAAAATATATGTGTGTATCTGAGATTGGGGCCTAAGATGGTTTACACCAATTTTATTTTTTTTTTTTTTTTTTTTTTTTTTTTAATTTTATTTTATTTTTAAACTTTACATAACTGTATTAGATTTGCCAATTTTAAAAAGGATATTAAGCTCGTACTGTTATAAGTGCAGGCATGAGCCTCAGTACTATCAGGTGTCATTGATAATTTCATTAAGAAAGAAAACAGAAATCCTGGTGCCCTGGCTCCAGCCCCTGACCACAATGTGTTTCTGCCTGAAGCATCTCAGCTGCCATCCTTGAAGGATTCTCACTGGCCCTGGCAAGCTTGCAAAAATATACAAGTGTCTTGCCTTCACCAAACACCCAATTTCTTTCCCCCTTAGTTGTTTATAAACTTGGGAGTACACAGTGATGTTTTAATTCCATCTACAGTATATAAATCTTGGGAGCGCAGTAATTGAGCCGAGCTGGCTGACAAGCAGCTCTTGTCCTGTCAGTGAAAGCTGCAGCTAACTGAGTCTGGGGAAGGCAGGAAAAGCAGGTTTGAGTTCCTGCAATTAAGGTGACAGACCTCAACCCGGCTCTGATCTGAGTGGGATTTCCCTGGGTGGTTTAGGGGCAGAAGAACTTAAACCAAATCTCTCATCTTCTCCTTTCATTCTCGAATAAATTTCACAGTAACCCAGAGTTTGTGGACCTTTAAAATAATTTATTAATATGTCCCCCAAATCTTTGGCTCCCAAAGCTGAATATTATCTTGAGTTATTCTCCTATATTTTGAGAAAACTTCTTGTCTGTACTTTAAGAATTTAAATTGAGGCTCCCCTGAAATCCTTGCCAGAATGATTAGCTAGACTCTCCTGCTGGAAGACTCGATGATGTTTTGTATAGTGCCAAGGCTATGTATGAGGCAGAGAGGGGAAAAAAAGACAATGTTTAATGTTCCAATCCAAACACTAAGCACTACATCCATTTCCCTGTACAAGACACACAACAGCACGGCATGGTTTCAATTATGACTGTGACGTTAATTGTACTGCTGTGTCTTCTGCAGGGTCTTCTATCTAGATTCTTGTGAAAAGAAACAGTGGGAAAGAATGGGATTAAAAGACCATACAAAACAATATGCCTGGAAAAATGGTGAGTCACAGTTCTAAAAAATAAACAAGCAAATATAACAAAGCATTAATTTTCCATAAGCTGAATGGACATCCATAACTGAAGGCAGGTTATTAATACACTGGGCTTTGCTTTGCTTATTTTAATCATGAGAATTCCATAACTTGAGAATTCAACTCCTGGTAACGAAGCTGAAACCCTATTAACCTGTTCAAATAAGCATTTGCAGGGAGGCTGTTAAAGATATGTCAACAACATGAACTCAGTTTTTTTCCCCCAGTAATGGAAAACACACATTGCTGAAGTCCATGTTTTATGTATCTTTAAGAGAACTGGCTCAAACGAAAATAAATACGGGGCGTGAGGAGATACACTCACCGGGATGATCTGTCCACATACACCAATGGGTTCATGTCTTGTAAAGGTAAAATAATCTCCATCTGAAAGAAACAAGCACAGTAACTGCCACAGAGTTCAGATGAGAAGAGCTGCAGAGGGAGAACACAAGTGGCAGCAAAAAGCAGAAACAAAGTTGAAAACACTTTTTTGTCATGGTTCCCACTCCACTGTGTATTAAAGCTAGTAGAAGCTATCACTTGGCAAAGGGTTTCTCCACATCCGGTTCCCAGACACCCAAACAGAGTACTGGTAGAGGGCCTTGAAGGCAAAATAAAGGATGAGTTTATCACACCAGATGCTGTCCTGGGGGTGGGCGGTGGGGAAGGGACAGAGCGGGGAGTGGCTGGAAACTGGAAAATATTAAATATTATATTAACTATCAAAATGATACTTATATATGGAATAGTTACTTGAGTTAAAAACTGAGGTTCCTCAAAATTTTAAATAGCTTTCTGAAAATATTAAAAAAAAAAAAGAAACTAAGTAAAATGCTATTGGGTAAATTTAAAATGCCAGGCAACTGGAAAAGGCGAGATTTAAAAGTAAGATCTGTTTTATAACTCAGTCTTGGTGTCCAAATGCACTTCTGGGCACTGGGGGAACCCAGGCATGTCTAGGCCTATTTCAAGAAGGCAAGAGTCCACTTCAAAGAAGATTTCATCAATAACCCAAAGCCTTCACCTTCAAACCAGCCATGAAAATGAGGATGATTTAATGACCTTGTTTTCCCTATAGGAGCAAGTGGCAGTTGGAACAAATACCCAGGAAACCCAAACCAAATTCTTCTTTAGGAAAGTACTATTATGTTTATCTGAATTATTTTAAGTGGCTAAAGGAAAAAACCAAAGAATGCCTGTTTTTAGCATAAAGCTTTTCATTTTTGGTATTGGGTCTTCCCTGCACCCCACCCCCATTGTCAACTCTTTGGCCACTTCACTGACACTTGTTTTCTCTCTCAAAAGATGTTCACTGGGGAAAGTGGAGACCCTCTGTTAATACTCAGGAAGAGCATTACTATTAGAGATGTGGACAAAAGTGGGGACAGGAGGAGATGTTAATTCTTCCCAGAATTAACAGCTATCTGTTGCTGGCACATCTTTTCAAAGAACTTCCCCCCCCCCCCCCACATACATTAGCATCCTTTTATCCTCTCTCTTTTTCAAAAGAATACAAATGGGACTATATTATACACAGGCTTCTACACTTTGGTTTTTCCCACTTTTTTTCATATAAATCTAACACACTTTTTAAGCTGCTGAATGTTTTGCCACTGGCTCAATAAATAATGGTACTGCTATAAACTGTCCTGAGGGACTAAAGAGACCGCTTTCAGTGCAAGCTATTACAAATAATGCTGTAACACTATTTTATATATCTCTGCATATTGGTGAAATTTCACAGTCAGAATGTACATGCATTTCACATTTTGATAAATAGTGCCAAATCACCCTTCAGAAAAATTATTCAGTTTATAATTCCAACATGTTTTTTTCCTCCCTATCCTTTAACACTGGGGTTTTTCAAACATTTAAATTTTGATCAACCTGAAAGAAAATGACAACTTGTTTTGATTTGTGCTTGATGATATATGGATTGAATATGTTTTCATGTTTAATAGCCATTAAAATTTTTTTCTTCAGGTTTATATCCTCTCCCATTTTTCTACCGGTTTATTCTTCTTTTTCCGTCATTTAGAGAACTCTGTATATATTAAGGACATTAGGCCTTTGTCATGTGTATACGCAAAGTTTTCCCCTAGTCTGCTACTTGTCTCCTAATTTTGTTTGATGTATATACTTTAAATTCAAGACTTTAGGAAGTAGGTAAACTCAGTAACTGTAGGAAAGAAATTATTTTAGAATGTATCTCCACTAAAACAACAAAAAATAGCTCAAATATGGAAGCCATCCACAGGAGGACAATAACAAGTCTAAGTAATATTTAAAAAATCAAGTTAACTATCTCAGCTTTGTATGCAGACAATTCAAGAATTTTCATAGATATCTTTATTTCCAATAGTGCCAGTTACCACCTTTCTTCAATTTATAAATCTCTGAAAAAGTTTTTTTTTCCTATTAATACTTTTCACATTTTTTCCTTTAGAAGATATAAATGTTTGTTTCTTCTTCCTGGGAAGATTTTTCATAGGGAGAAAAAAAAAATGATCAAGAGGCTAAAGAGTATCATTTGCAAGGAAATTCTCCCCAAATAAATGCTGTAATATGGGTAAGGTGATGGATTCAAGTATTAATCACAGACTATAGAAAGAGAGTGTAATGTCAATATGGAGTGCAAAAGGGCTAAGAAAAAAACCTGGAATATGAACTGAAGAGCAACACAGGTGTTTATTTTAGCAGCACTAGAATGGTTCAGAAGAATTCACAGGGCACTTGCACAAGCGCAGCATGGTAATTCATAAAGCATTTCCCTCTCTCCATTCTAAATGCTAAAGAATTTAGTTGTACTACGTATATAATTCTGAAAGTTACTGAAGAAACTAAAGAGAAGAAAAAAAAATGTAGGGCAATCTTTAAAAGCTGACCTCAAAAGGAAACGAACTTAACTCCATAACTATATCCAAAGGGAAACTGAGTTATGCAGAATAAGAACTTTCCTGGATGAATGTTCACAGAATCAAAATTTAGCTAAAGCTGGCACAAGGAAAGAAACTGAAGATTCTTCTAAGTTCCTCTAAACAGTAAATAAATAAAGGGTATTTTGGTGCTTGAGCTCTTCCCAAAAGAGCACTGAATGAGAGAGATAAGGGTCCCAGACCTGTGAGTTCAGTCTGTATTCTAGGATGGTTGGTGGAAGAGGATTCTGAACACCCTTAGTCTGAGCAGGATACTTGGCACATGAGAACTACACCTCCTACATGTAACCCCTGACCAGGGCTGGAGGCACACCAGAGGTCCCACACAACTAGTATGACACAGCTCTGACTCTCACCAGCTTCTAGACCAGGGTTCCCCAAAGGCCAATCACGTAAGAGCCACCTTCCTGAAATCCAAAACAGAGGGGATATGCATACATATAGGTGGTTCACTTTGCTGTACAGCAGAAACTAATAAAACATTGTAAAAATACTACATTCCAATACAAATTTTCAAATTGCAAAAAAAGAGCCATCTTAATTTTTACTATATCCAAGTATCACCTACCCTATTACTTTTAATATCTTAAATTAACTCATCTTTTAAAAGCTATCTGATAGCCTCACCTTCAGGAAAATCTAAGAAATAAAAGATTTCATGAGCTAGCAATATTTTCTTCTAATATTCTTCAAGCCTAATAATTAAAATAAACATGGATTCAGTTCAGTTCAGTCACTCAGTCATCTCCGATTCTTTGCGACCCCATGGACTGCAGCTCACCAGGCCTCCCTGTCCATCACCAACTCCCAAAGTTTATCCAAACTCATGTCCATTGAGTCGGTGATGCCATCCAACCATTTCATCCTCTGTCGTCCCCTTCTCCTCCTGCCTTCAATCTTTCCAGGCACCAGGGTCTTTTCAAATAAGTCAGTTCTTTGCATCAAGTGGCCAAAGTAGTGGAGTTTCAGCTTCAACATCAGTCCTTCCAATGAACACTCAGGACTGATCTTCTTTAGGATGGACTGGTTTGATCTCCTTGCAGTCCAAGGGACTCTCAAGAGTCTTCTCCAACACCACAGTTCAAAAATATCAATTCTTTGGCACTTAGCTTTCTTTATGGTCCAACTCTCACATCCATACGTGACTACTGGAAAAACCATAGCCTTGACTAGACTGACCTTTGTTGGCAAAGTAATGTCTCTGCTTTTGAATATGCTGTCTAGGTTGGTCCTTCCAAGGAGTAAGAGTCTTTTAATTTCATGGCTTCAGTCACCATCTGCAGTGATTTTGGAGCCCAGAAAAATAAAGTCAGCCACTGTTTCCACTGTTTCTCCATCTATTTGCCATGAAGTGATGGGACTGGATACCATGATCTTAGTTTTCTGAATGTTGAGTTTTAAGCCACCTTTTTCACTCTCCTCTTTGACTTTCATCAAGAGGCTCTTTAGTTCTTCTTCACTTTCTGCCATAAAGGTGATGTCATCTGCATATCTGAGGTTATTGATGTATCTGCCAGCAACCTTGAGTCCAGCTGTGCTTCATCCAGTCCAGCGTTTCTCATGATGTACTCTGCATATAAATTAAATAAGCAGGGTGACAATATACAGCTTTGATGTACTCATTTTCCTATTTGGAACTAGTCTGTTGTTCCATGTCCAGTTCTAACTCTTGCTTCCTACATGCGCACAGATTTCTCAAGAGGCAAGTCAGGTGGTCTGGTATTCCCATCTCTTTCAGAATTTTCCACAGTTTATTGTGATCCACACAGTCAAAGGCTTTGGCATAGTCAATAAAGCAGAAATAGATGTTTTTCTGGAACTCTCTTGCTTTTTCAATGATCCAGTGGATGTTGGCAATTTGATCTCTGGTTCCTCTACCTTTTTTAAAACCAGCTTGAACATCTGGAAATTCACGGTTCATGTATTGCTGAAAACTGGCTTGGAGAATTTTGAGCATTACTTTGCTAGGGTGTAAGATGAGTACAATTGTGCAGTAGTTTGGGCATTCTTTGGCATTGCCTTTCTTAGGGATTGGAATGAAAACTGACCTTTTCCAGTCCTGTGGCCACTGCTGAGTTTCCCAAATTTGCTAGCATATTGAGTGCAGCACTTTCACAGCATCATCTTTCAGGATTTAAACTAGCTCAACTGGAATTCCATCACCTCCACTAACTTTGTTTGTAGTGATGCTTCCTAAGGCCCACTTGGCTTCACATTCCACATTCCTGGCTCTAGGTGAGTGATCACACCATCATGATTATCTGGGTCATGAAGATCTTTTTTGTATAGTTCTTCTGTGTATTCTTGCCACCTCTTCTTAATATTTTCTGCTTCTGTTATGTCCATACCATTTCTGGCCTTTATTGAGCCCTTCTTTGCATGAAACGTTCCCTTGGAATCTCTAATTTTCTTGATGAGATCTCTAGTCTTTCCCATTCTATTGTTTTCTTCTATTTCTTTTTTTTTATTTTATTTTTTAACTTTACAAAATTGTATTGGTTTTGCCATATATCAACATGAACCCGCCACAGGTATACACGTGTTCCCCATCCTGAACCCTCCTCCCTCCTCCCTCCCCGTACCATCCCTCTGGGTCGTCCCAGTGCACCAGCCCCAAGCATCCAGTATTGTGCATCGAACCTGGACTGGTGACTTGTTTCATATATGATATACATGTTTCAATGCCATTCTCCCAAATCATTCCACCCTCTCCCTCTCCCAAAGAGTCCAAAAGACTGTTCTATACATCAGTGTCTCTTTTGGTGTCTCGTATACAGGGTTATTGTTACCATCTTTCTAAATTCCATATATATGCGTTAGTATACTGTATTGGTGTTTTTCTTTCTGGCTTACTTCACTCTGTATAATAGGCTCCAGTTTCATCTACCTCATTAGAACTGATTCAAATGTATTCTTTTTAATGGCTGGGGGCAGGAGGAGAAGGGGACGACAGAGGATGAGATGGCTGGATAGCATCACTGACTCAATGGACGTGAGTCTCAGTGAACTCCAGGAGTTGGTGAGGGACAGGGAGGCCTGGCGTGCTGCAATTCATGGGGTCACAAAGGGTCCGACATGACTGAGCGACTGATCTGATCTGATCTAATACAGGAATATATCTACCTAAAGAAACTAAGGATCTATATATAGAAAACTATAAAACACTGGTGAAAGAAATCAAAGAGGACACTAATAGATGGAGAAATATACCATGTTCATGGATTGGAAGAATCAATATAGTGAAAATGAGTATACTACCCAAAGCAATTTATAGATTCAATGCAATCCCTATCAAGCTACCAACAGTATTCTTCACAGAGCTAGAACAAATAATTTCACAATTTGTATGGAAATACAAAAAACCTCAAATAGCCAAAGCGATCTTGAGAAAGAAGAATGGAACTGCAAGAATCAACCTACCTGACTTCAGGCTCTACTACAAAGCCACAGTCATCAAGACATTATGGTACTGGCACAAAGACAGAAATATAGATCAATGGAACAAAATAGAAAGCCCAGAGATAAATCCACACACTTATGGACACCTTATCTTTGACAAAGGAGGCAAGAATATACAATGGATTAAAAACAATCTCTTTAACAAGTGGTGCTGGGAAAACTGGTCAACCACTTGTAAAAGAATGAAACTAGAACACTTTCTAACACCATACACAAAAATAAACTCAAAATGGATGAAAGATCTAAACCTAAGAACAGAAACTATAAAACTAGAGGAGAACATAGACAAAACACTCTCTGACATACATCACAGCAGGATCCTCTATGACCCACCTCCCAGAATATTGGAAATAAAAGCAAAAATAAACAAATGGGACCTAATTAAACTTAAAAGCTTCTGCACAACAAAGGAAACTATAAGCAAGGTGAAAAGACAGTCTTCTATTTCTTTGCATTGATCATTTAGGAAGGCTTTCTTATCTCTCCTTGCTATTCTCTGGAACTCTGCATGCAGATGGGTATATCTTTTCTTCTTTGCCTTTCTTTCACCTCTCTTTCCTCAGCTACCTGTAAGGCCTCCCGAGACAACTATTTTGCCTTTTGCATTTATTATAAGATATTAAATACAGTTCCTTGTGCTATACAGTAGGTCCTTGCTGTTTATTTGTTTTATATATAGTATTCTGCATCTGTTAATCCAAAATCCCAAATTTATCCCTCTCTTACCTTCTCACTTTAGTAACTGTAAGTTTGTTTTCCATGTCTGTGAGTCTATTCTGTAAATAAGTTCATTTTTATCATCTTTTAAAGATTCTACATATTAATGATACCATATGATAATTATCCTTGTCTAACTTAATACTCTTAGTATGATAATTTCTAGGTCCATCCACGTTAGTGCAAATGACATTATTTCATTCTTTATATGGCTGAATAATAATACTCCATTATGTGTATACATACACACACACACTCACATCTTCTTTATCCACTCATCCATCAAGGGATATTTAGGTTGCTTCCATGTCTTGCCTATTGTAAATAGTGCTGCTATGAACACTGGGTGCATGATTTTTGAGTTAAGAGTTTTCTCCAGATATATGCCCAGGAGTGGACTTGCTGGATCATATGACAACTCTATTTTTAGTTTTTTGTGGAACCTCCATACTGTTCTCATCTGGTTGCACCAATTTATATTCCCACCAATAGTGTAGGAGGGTTCCCTTTTCTCTACACTCTCTCCAGGATTTACTGTTTATAGACTTTTTGATGATAGCCAATCTGACCAGGGTGAGGTGATACCTCATTGTGGTTCTGATTTTCATCGTGCCACAAAATATGCCACATTGAGCTTCTCAAATTTCAATGTGTACACAAAGCATCTGGAGTTATTAAAATGCAGATTCTGAACCTGTAAATCTAGGGTGGAACCCAAGAGTCTGCATTTCTACGAGCTCTCAGGTTATACCAATGCTTCTGATCCACAGACCACACTCCAAGTACCCGGGTTCAGAGGAACCAAGTGGATAAAGGGAAGTCCCCAGGTATTGTGATGATCTACAGTTGTTGACTTCATTTCTATTTACTTTTGGCCTCTCTGATAACTACTAATTTGCCTGAAAGGAATCTGAAGTGTAGAAGAATCTAAGCAATGTTTTTAACACTTTTAAATTACAATAATACAAACAAAAACATATATAACTTTTACAAAATATTTTCATATTCTTGCCTCATTTAATGCTCAAAACAATGTATGGAAAAATTAAGGCAAGTATTATTATTTGAAATTTACAAGTAGTGAAAATATGCCACAGAGAGGTTAAGTCTAAAGTAGTATCACTGGTTAAGTTGTGGCTCCTGAACTTGAAACTGGGTGATCAGACTTCAAGTTCACTTCCCTTAGAAACATACCAAAGGCTCTTCTGTGAATAAGGTTTGGATTTGGGTGGATATCACAAACCACAGAATCAGAGTGTAATGTCAAGGAATGCAGATGGGGGAAAAAAGGGTGAAGATGATTCTTCAAGGATGTGGTGTGTGGAGAGAGAACTCACATAGACTCCTGTATCTCAAGCTATAAAGGGAATGCTACAGAGCACAGGCTTCCTCTCGGGTTGGGGAGTCTAAGGCTGAGTGCCTCTCTGCATCTGGGATAAGTGGACTCCAGTGGGCGGCAGTGTTACTTCTCCCTCCTTCTCATCTGTACCTAAGACGAAGTATGAGTACTCCTCTCTGCCTAGAAGAAAAATCACAGCCCATTTCCCATCTTTTATGTTAATATGTTCAGTCACTCAGTCCTGTCTGACTCTTTGTGACTCCATGGACCATAGCCCGCTAGGTTTCTCTATCCATGGCATTTCCCAGGCAAGAATACTGGAGAGGGTTGCCATTTCCTCCTTCAGGAGATCTTTCCAACCCAGAGATCGAACCCACATCTCCTGCATTGGCAGGCAGATTTTTTTTTTTTTTTTAACCACTGAGCCACCCGGGAAGCCCAAAGTGAAAGGGTTAGTTGCTCAGTCATGTCCTCATGGACATGAACTATATAGCCTCATGGACTACAGCCTGTCAAACTCCTCTGTCCATGGAATTCTCCAGGCAAGAATATTGGAGTATATAGCCATTCCCTTCTCCAGGGAATCTTCTTGACCCAGGATTAGAACCTGGGTCTCCTGCTTTGCAGGGAGATTCTTTACCATCTGAAACACCTTGAGTCTTTTTGCTGTAACACTATTTAAATACAGTAAGATGATTAAAAAGATTGTTTCCTCTATTTGTTGTTTCCTCATTTCTCTAGCTTTGCACTATAAAGCACATCAGCTTGACAGAGGAAAAATTCTCCATCCAAACTCAGATACTCCACTTTAGGCTACAATCATCTTAGGTCTTCTTACAAAATATAAGGCATTACAGAGAGCTCAGACTCAGAAAGAACGGACTGCGTTTGATGAAAATAACAAATAAATGTTCTGAATACCATATTCCAAGCCAGGAAGTTAGCACACAACCATGGTGGAGAAAACTAAAAAAGAGATGAGACACCAAGATGGAAATACTAAATCTCGTGTTTAGAACTTTTTAGCTCTTAGCCTCTTTTCCATTTCATTCAAGAAAGTAAAAACTACTGTTCTTAGAAGGAGTTTAAGACACACCCAGAGACAACTTTTCTGATGTGTTTTTACACATCAGTGTTATATACCTTGATGAAGAATTACAATTAAAAGCTTTATCATGAATTTAGTTGAACTATCGATCAAATTTTAGCGAGCATGTATAGATTAGGCCATTTCTTAGTTTACAGTTAAACTAAGAAGAGTCTTTGTCCCTAGAGATGAGTAACAGAAAAACTTCTTCCATATCTGTGAATGTTAAGCCACTGTTCTGTGTTATTTAATGGACATGAGTTTGAGTGAGCTCTGGGAGTTGGATAGACAGGGAAGCCTGGCATGCTGCAGACCATGGGGTCACCAAGGGTCAGACATGACGAAGTGACTGAACTGACTGACAGCAAGTTACACAGGAAAGATAGAAATTACTTAATTAGAACAACTATGTGGATTATTCCTTCAGGATAAATATTACTCCTTAAAGCAGATTTTACAGCTGCTTAAAAAAAATTAACAAAATTATTATTCTCATAAGAATATTGGGCATTGACACACTCTATACATAAACTAGAATATGATTAGGTAATATGTATGGTAAATAAAATCAGAAGAATCTGAAATGTGCCAGAAATTGAGGAGAAATTTATTAAATATGGACCTCAAGAAGTGGCTCCCAACTACAATACTAAGAGCATTTCAAGAACTGCTACAATTTTTATATATCTGCTAACTCTAAAAATTAGTTTATTTAATAGCATCAAAATCGGTTAAATAATTCAATGAATGGATGGCCATCTTCCGATCTCTAATTTGTGTACGGAATTACCTTTCAAGGAACTAGCAATGACCTTTTGGTGACCCCAGTAATGAACAATTAGACCAAC
Source organism: Bubalus kerabau (assembly GCF_029407905.1). NCBI lineage: Eukaryota > Metazoa > Chordata > Mammalia > Artiodactyla > Bovidae > Bubalus > Bubalus kerabau. The sequence continues at coordinate 57,218,893 of NC_073633.1, read as the reverse complement.
TACACTGAACTAGTTCATTATGTCCTCTAGCAGATTCCTACGTATTCTGAGACTGAGCAGATCTCACTGGACATTTCACAGCTGTAATGATAAACTCCATAGATACCTATACAGACACTGGAGATTCTACAATAATATACAGTGAAGATGACACTATTTCCCTCAGGTGTCAAGTGGTAGCATCTCAGAAGTTTAACTACATGCTCCTGAGTCAAATATGAACATATTTTAGCTCTACCACTACACATTATATGATCTTGGGGAAAAAGCTACTTTACTTCTCTGGACCTTAGTTTCTTTGAAAAATGAGGAGGATGGCCTTAGGGATCCCTGAGTTTTCTTCAACCTGCCTCTCAAAGAGGTTACATGTGAAGCAGACTCCATGATCTGTCACCACCAATTCAGGTAACTCTACCTGCTCTGGGTTTCCCTGATAGCTCAGCTGGTAAAGAATCTGCCTGAAATGCAGGAGACACTGGGTAGGGAAGATCCACTGGAGAAGGTATAGGCTACCCACTCCAGTATTCTTGGGCTTCCCCTGTGCCTCAGCTGGTAAAGAATCTGTCTGCAACTGGAGACCTGGGTTCAATCTCTGGGCTGGGAAGATCCCCTGGAGAAGGGAAAGGCTACCCACTCCAGTATTCTGGCCTGGAGAATTCCATGGGGTCACAAAGAGTCAGACACTTTGTTTCTTTCTATCTGTATACTGGGTGCTGCTTAGGTGAGTAGAGCAAACAGCTCCTCATTCTCATTGATTGAACAAGATCTCACCATATGAGTTCTCCGTTGACATTAAATCAGATTGAGCTGTTGAAGGCAGAACCTTAGGATTCAAGACAATTTCTGCACATTTTTAGCCTATCCTTTAACTTAACAGGTAAAACTGAAAGAAGGTGAACTGGATAAATAATTACAGGTGGCCTGTGTAGCTTTTTAACCTTTTGATATCATAATGTATCGTAAACTCATTTTTATGTCAGAATTTAGCTAAAGTATGAACTACATTTTCTCTGCTTGCATATCACAAAACAACACTGTTACAGAGAAAAATCATAAGTAATGTAAACCAAAACCTCGACTTCTCCCTCAGTGAACTAAAGATAATCTTTGTTCCTTCCTCCAGCACTAAGATTTTGTGGCCATGGGAGGAGCAGAGAATTTTGGCACAGGTTAAAAATGATCAAAATGGAGATAAAACTACTTCCCCTGGAGGGCTGCTATGAGATTAGAGATACTATTATAGGCACTAGGAAAGTGTACAATAAATCATAATAATGATTATTATTTATCATCATAATTAGCAGATGTTATAGCAGAAGGGTCAAAGCATAGGATTTATGGTCAGAAAGAATGGTTCCATTGAGTACCATGGCCAGAAATTATAGATAATATTGTAAAGACAAGAACATTAAGACCATTGTGAGTCAAACTAATACTGCATGATTCTGTGAAAACATCCAACTGTGGGCCTTGGTTGGGATGTAACAGAGAGGGATGAGGGAATCTCTCAGTTCAGAGGGCGAAATGGCTGTCCAGTGGAGGCTCAGCAGTGGTCATGCTGTAACCCTTTTCTCCTCCTCCCAGATATTCTAGAGGGAGGCTGCCCTTCCGGGGGAGGGGGGATTAAGTACTTACTTGTTCTCTGCAACTGATTATCCATTATGTCATCAAAATCTCTTTCTAAACCAATTTTGATCAAGACACTTATTTACTTAAAATAATTCAGTGACTCACCATTACTGTGGGAAAAAGCTTGCAGCAGCTTCCCCAGGCCCAGGGCCCCACTGTCTGCTAAAACTGGCCACACTAGCACACACCACTCTGCTCCCTCTATGCTCTGCAGACTGCTAGCACTGCCGGTGGTTGCCCTGGCTACATCTTCACATACCAGCCCTTGCACAGGTATCAACTGTGTATCTCACTTCGTTCTCCAGGAAGCCTTAATGCTGAGTGATATGCCTTTCCTACAGAGTACCCACTTAACTTTGTATGTCCATATGTGAACAAGCCACTCTATATTGCACTCGGCTGTCTACCTGCTTGTTTTCCTTACTATTCTATGGGCATCTTACTTGTTTACCTTTGTAACCCCAGTGTTTAACACAGGTGGTTAAAAAAATCTGTTGAATGAACGTATGAATGAGGGGATGCCTAAGAGACTGAGGCTGATGCATGGTAGAAGAGGTAAAGGAAGAGCCCGTCCCATTATGAGGCAGAGTGCCCAGCCTTCCTAAATGGGAAGGAGTCCAAGAGACAACAGCATAATTCTTCCCACTCTTTCTGGGTCTTATCCTTCAGTGTCAGGGGTACTAAGTTGGATGAACCATGAAGTATCAATGTAACAAAGCAGTCATATATTTAAAAAAAAAACTTTCAGATTTATTTTTATGACTGCTTTCTACCCTTGTATTTCCTCTAGGAACAATGGTTAATGTTAATCTAAAAATCTGCAGAGGATTCAAGACTTCACCAGGTTGACTGGCCTCTTCCTTTTCCCACTCCGCTGACAGGTCTCTACCAGAGGGTCTACAATGGCTTACGCAGAGAGAGACCTGGGTTTGAATCTCAGGCCTGCCACTTACTCACATGTGACCTTGTTCAAGACACTAAACCCTTGTTGTCTCATTTCCTTACCTGCAAAATGTGTACAATACCTTTAAAAAACTGACTTGTTTCACAGGATCATACAGAATCTCACAGATCCTATATGCAAAAGACCTTTTACATGCTCAAACATAAAGTACATTATTTCTTTACACTTATCATTTCAAACAAAATTAGGCTGTTTCACAGGAAAATGTGACTCAGTAGTAAAGAATCTGCCCGCAATGCAGGAGCCGCAGGAGACCTGGGTTCAATCCCTGGGTTGGGAAGATTCCCTGGAGGAGGAAATGACAACCCACTCCAGCACTCTTGCCTGGAGAATCCCATGGACAGAGAAGCCTAGCAGGCTACAGTCCACAGGGTCATGAAGAGTTGGACACGACTGAAGAGACTTGGCACATGGAAACATATATAACACAATAAAGACAGAGATTTCATTGAAAAAAGCCAAGAATACAGAGACAAAAATCAAGCTGATACTAAATTATAAAGTTACACATGACAGTAAAGCACAGATGGACTGATTGAACAAATGTGAGAATAAATAAGTGAACAATAATGACCCTCCCTTTCCCTGGTCTTCTACTATGACCCCCTGGTTTAGCCAACCAGATGCCCTAAGCATTGAACTAGTCAAAGGGGTTGTGAGATGAACACTTAGTAGCCTATAGGCATGCCAAAATGTATCCAAAACTGGAACAGAAAGGAAAGTGGCCAAGTTCATGTCTGTCTTCATCCTTCCTTCACCTGCCTGAGGCACCACAGTGAAATATCTTATGTCCCAGACCCACAGCTTCTCAGGACCTCTGCCTAACAACCTGAATCCCTGGAGAGTTCTTCATCCTAGTATCCCTCTAAATGCACGTTAGGGGAAATCAGGGAAACAAAAATTACTTAGCATTTTACAGAATTCCTCCTCTTTTTTCCTTCACAGGCTGGACACCAGTTTATGAGTAAAGGTGGGAGAGACTACTGTGAATGCCTTTTCTAAGCCCTGTACTTCTAACTCACAATCTCTAAAGAGCATCAGATGAAAACAGTGAGGCTTATAAACCAACTACCTCTATTGCCAGATAAAATTATAGTACAGTATCAAATATGATCAAAAATTCCAACAAATCTTTATCTAATCAATCAAGGACTTCTCTCCTAAGGAGGCAAAAGAAAACCAAGACATTGTTAGGCCAAGTAGGTATTTATGTATACATACAGCCTTCGATCTCCATATATCATTTGAAAAGATGTTGAAATATCTGAAACAGTAAAATGGCAGGTGGGGTGGGATGCAAAAAAAACTGGAGCCTTTGATCCTGATAATTTCCTTTCTGCATTGAAACAGCACAGGTCAGCCTGAAAAGGCTGACGCATGTCCTGTCCTTGACAAGGGTTTTAATTCCCAGGCCCTCCCACAGGTATGCACATACCAAACTGTGACTCTGTCTCACTTAGGCCATTCTTCAATCCTACATATCCTACAAAGAACAGTGGTCCGTAATATCCGAGAGCCAGGACTAAACTAAGATTCTGGCATTCCTTTAACTTCTCCATCCTTCTGAGTCTGAACTTGGGAAATTTCTGAATGGCAGGGAAGAGTCTCTATAACCAGAAACCCATTTTCTAAAACCAGCATTCCACATGTCACCATCATTCATGGAGATAATTTTAAAATAGTCCTTTGAAGTCTTGTCTCTTCTTTGTCACTGTGACTGCTCACTACTGGAGGCAGAGAACTAGCAGCACAGCCATCGCCTGGCAGCTGGTGAGGAACACAGGTTCTCAGACCTCATCCTAGACCTGCACTTGAAGACGATTCCAGGTAATACATATGCACATTCAGGTTTGAGAGGCACTGCTCTAAGCCAGCTACCCTATCAGCCATCAGTTTCCTTTTCTGGGAAACCAATCCTCCTCCACTGAGGAAGGCCCACACTGGTACTCTAAGGTCCCCAGCATCACTCTCTACTCTCCCCAGTGTGCACATGGAAAGCTGGATCTTCTCCAAAAAACACACGTAGAGCACCTGGCACACTGCTTAGCCCATCCAGGAGCCACTCAAACACACGTATTTTCTTTCTGTATACCTATTCACCACTGCCAATATCCTCATCTCTCTTCCAGTTGGCCCCTTTCCTGTCATGATCTTTCTTCCTCCCAGTTTCTAAAACAGATTCTCTAGTGAAGTGATTCGCCAGGCTCTAACGCCAAAGTTTTGGCTCTACAGTTTATTTACTGGGTGAATCAGGAAGACAATTTAACATTTCTAGGCCTCAGTTTTTTCCTCTGGTAATAACAGTGTCTACCCCTTGGGGCTGCCGTGAAAGCACTTTATTTCATATTACTACAGCACAGTACTCACGCTTGGGCTTCCCAGGGGGCACTAGTGGTCAAGCCTGACAATGCAGGAGATGTAAGAGATGCAGGTTTGATCCCTGGGTCAGAAAGATCCCCTGGAGAAGGAAATGGCAACCCCCTCCAGTATTCTTGCCTGGAGGATCCCTATGGACAGAGAAGCCTGGCGGGCTTGTGTTCATGCTCAGACCGAGACCTTTCCACTGACTTAGTTTGGATGCCTTCCCACTGCTTTAAGGGCCACAGCACTGATAGGCCAAGCCACCTGGCTTAGCACCTAATTGCAACTCTCCTGTAGAGATCTTTGTTTTGTCTTACTGGTTTTGTCTCCAAAACTGGATCTTAAAAGACAATGTGTCAGGATGGTGGTTGTTTTTACAGATGGTAAAAGTAGTTCATGGTCTTTATAGGAAATACAGAAAATATAGAGAAATATGAAAAAGAAATAATAAACAATCCATAATCTCACCACTCAGAGAAAACAACTGTTAACATTTTAGAGGATTTCCTTCTAAACAAGAAAATCTTAGGTTTCAGGAGACCAAGGGCCAAGTCTTAATCTTCTCAGAGTTTTCCCTGGCTTTCCCACACCCAATGCTTGTCCCGCCCCCAGCACCTAAGCTAGCACAGTGCAAGGAACTCTGCAGCAGACACACGCTTGTTCCTTAGCTGACTGATGTATGGATGTGGCTTTCTCTGCACCTATGTATGGACTGGCTACATACTGAAATAGGGATACTGTCAGAAGCAGTGACAAAATCTGTTTTGTTCTTTGTTCAGTTCAAGCTGCTGCAGAAGTGTGCTCAGATCTGTACTCCACGTGACTGCTGTCTGTGTTTGGTGGTGACAGTGTGTTTCTGCTGAGGTCTCATGTTTCCCTTTTCAACGTACTCAGGTCTCACATACCTACAGGAATGGTCATCCCGTGAATTTTATCAGCCCAGCCTGCATAATACCGAAGGGTTTTGATGACTCCTTGCAAATCGACATAAAATGCTTGCAGGAACGGTTTGCCACCATTGAGGGATTCCATGGTCTGTGGGAAAAGAAACAGAGAGAACTTCCCAGTGATACACTAAGTGATTGCCGGAGCAAACAAAGAAAGGAATGGAAAAAATACAAATGAATCTGAATAATGACGCATACCTGGTCAACTCTGATTTCCCAAATGAAAAGATTTTAGTATTGCTTGTCGAGTTTAGTTTCCAGTAAAAGCCACCATGAGTACGTATGTGCGCGTTCTTGTGCTTGGGTATGTGCTTCCAGTAACCACTATTCCAATACATAAACACTACTGGTGATAAAGAAAGTGTTCTGCTTGTCAACCAGCTTCTGTTATATTAATGATCAGAGCTGCGTGGGGATTTTTCAGAGTCTACATCAGTAATCTGAATCCATAAAGAGGAGCAGGGACATGGGCTTTTATGCACTTGATGAGAATATAAAACGTTCTCCACAGCTGCCAAGACCCCTGCTGAGAAATGGAATGGCCACGGTGCACAGCGAGTTTATTTATTACCACCAAATAAACAAGATCTCCTCTAGGGAAGCTCATACTGTAACAACATGAGGGCTGGTTTTCTGTAAATATTTAGCTTAACAACCATTATCTATTAAGAGTGAAGTACTTGGTCCATTTAATAAAAATAGAGTTAGAGTTATTAAGCAGTTTTAGATTATAAATGTTATTATTTTAATGACACATTCCTAAATAGGATAAGTCTGTAATGTAAAGAATTTAAGAAGAATTCACTGGAATGAGAAGAGTATTTTGACTTGAGAAATAGTAGGGGTTTTTACATATTTAACAAATAATATAAACAAAAACATATGTTTGCAATCTCATGTCCTCTTCCTCAAGGACATTTTACAATATATACTAGCACTAAAATTATCTGAGTACTAACAAAACTAAAATTGAAATACTTTCCATTCAATGACATAAAAATAGTATTTACAGTGTAATTTATTCACATACTATGTGTATAAGATGGAACTCATTTTAAAATATTATGTGACCTATTCACTGTATATTAGCAAAACAAGGTATTTCCCAGTTCTTTTTAGAATATTTATAGGTCTGTGAGATGAGCATTATATTCTCCACACAGAGGGCATAGAGCCAAGGTCTAGACTACACAGACTAAAGAAGAGCCATTCATCAGATTCTAGGCCACCTACGTAGTCCATCCCTATGAGCTGTTGATCACCTGAGAGTTGACAGCCCTGGGTTTATTCTCAATTGTGTTTACCTGGATGCAATATTAACTTCAGTATTCTGGTCAGGAGCTTCCCTATATTCAAGAGGCTGCTGCTGCTGCTGCTGCTAAGTTGCTTCAGTCGTGTCCGACTCTGTGTAACCCCATAGACAGCAGCCCATCGGAATCCCCCATCCCTGGGACTCTCCAGGCAAGAACACTGGAGTGGGTTGCCATTTCCTTCTCCAGTGCATGAAAGTGAAAAGTGAAAATGAAGTCGCTCAGTCGTGTCTGACTCTTAGCGACCCCATGGACTGTAGCCTTCTAGGCTCCTCCACCCATGGGATTTTCCAGGCAAGAGTACTGGAGTGGGGTGCCATTGCCTTCTCCATTCAAGAGGCTACCTCTTAATAAAATTCATTCGTCACATGGCTTAGGAGTGTTTAAAAGTAGGACTCTCATTTAAGTGTGATGAGAAAAAAGGACTTGACCACAGTGAGACATGTCAGAGAAAGGATGGCATTTGAATGTTATGACATGAAAAGATAACTGCAAAAATGATCTACATCTTCATCTAGTAAGTACTGCTAAGCTAATGTTATGAATACTGTATGGATTTAACTGAAATAGATACTTACAGCCATCAATGTGCCCCCATCACACTATTTATGTGCCAAGAACTATACTCGGATTACAACATAAGGAAGTAAAACACACTTTTTACTCTCAAAGAAATCAAAATCCAGTAAAAAGACAGCATACAGACCAGCATTCCCCCAAGGTACGCCAAAGAATTCTGTTTTGTACGAGCTTGACAGGTTAGTCAGAAAATTGGTGTTGAGGCTCCAACAGGGTTGAAACACACTGAGTAGGGCTTGTCAGTCTTTAATATGCCAAGTGTCTTATGAATCTCCATGAAACACCTTTTCCCAATATGTAGAAACATCTCATTGGAAACAGCATTCCTTGAAGTACCAAACCAGAAAATGCTTTTATGGACAAATATGTGTTATGCACAGCAGGAGTTCCAAACCATCTCCATAAAGCATCCACTTTTGTTTCCACACTAGAAACAGATCCATGAGGGGGATGGAAGAAGGGAGCGTGATGGTAGAAGTGACAATGCTGAAGGGACTGATGCTCCCCTCCCCCAAAGGAAACCCAACAGTGATGTGACTTTCCAAGCAGAGGGGAGACCGCAGTATTCATGGCCTTAATGCACTGACTCGACACCGATGCCCTCAATATTAAATGATCAACTATGGGTCATGCAGGTGGAGACTACAGGAATTCCAAAATGGTTCCAGTGTCCAAAAGAGTTTGTATTCTCAAAGAAACTGACTTCTATTTTTAAAACAGCATCAACAACAACAAACCACTAGGAAAGGAATGTCCCTTATGTGAGACAATGATCGTTGTAGCAAAAGAAAGTTGCTGTCTCCTGTCTCTCCTTTCTATTAATTCTATAAAGTGACAAAAGAACAAAGGGAGCAGAGCTATATGAGAGGTCTGCATCACACCTTCTGCTTCTGAAGGATTCTCTTTGGTCAAGAGGGGCTCACACTGGAGAGGCAAAACTCTTCTGAATGCCAACAGAGTGGTTTGGCTTCCTGCAGGAAACATGGTCACTTTCCCATGCTGGACTGTTTCTGTTCTTTTTGTTGAGGGTGGGAGGAAGAGGGACAAGGAAAGCAGCAAGGTCCGTACCAGTCATGGGAAGCTATGGTTTTGTTCTTCAAAAGAAAAGACACTCAGCTGGTCCCCAAAAGCCAAACCTCTCCCCTTTTTCATGAGTTATTATGTACTCCTTCACTTGTTCCCCAGATCTGTGTCATATCATGCTTTCAGAAAGACTGAGGAATTTAAATTTCAATGGATGGTAAGTTTGGTGGTAAAGATGATGTTTGGTGGTAAAGATGTTTTCTTAGGTTACTTACTGCAAGGACTGCCCTGTCTCGTTCCACCAAGTCTGCAAGCTTATCCAACAGACGGCCTCTTTCTGAAGCATCCATCCTTCTCCACACTGAACCCAGAGAGAAAGCCAGGCGGGCTGCCTGCACTGCTTTGTCTATGTCTGCCTGTTAGAGAGGAAGAGAGAGAATGATACAATAAAGGAATAAACATTTGCTTTCACACACACGCAAAAAAAAAAAAAAAAAGGTGATAAATGAACATTAGTGGTGATGTCTGGAGAGCATAAGTTTAGTGTTTTGCTGTCTGAAGGTAGTTATTTCATAGCAATTTTTCTTCTCAGATGAACATACCTTGTCTGCTTCTTGAACTTCACACACCTGTTCTCCTGTGGCTGGATTATAGACAGGGAACACTCTCCCACTCTCTGAATTCTGCCACTCGTTGTTAATAAAAATCTAAGGGAATAGACAACAGAATGGACTCCATGAGACAAGTGACAGAAAGTCAGTCAATGGTGCTGTACTATACAAAAGTACTATAGTAATAATACTTGGTCTGCCAGTATTCTTGGGCTTCCCTGGTGACTCAGACGGTAAAGAATCCACCTGCAATGTGGGAGACCTGGGTTCAGTCCCTGGGTTACCTGCAGGGTTCAATCCCTGGAGGAGGGCATGGTAACCCACTCCAGTATTCTTGCCTGGAGAATCCCCATGGACAGAGGAGCCTGGCAGGCTACAGTCCATGGGGTTGCAGAGTTGGACACGACAGTAACTAAGCATAGCACAGCATACTTGCTGGTATATAACTAAAGTACAGAATTTGAAGAGTTACAAGAAAACCTTGATCATTATGCAGTCTAGCCTTACCCTCAATTCAGAAATTTCCTTTGTGGTATTTTTACCTTAATGTCATCCAAAGATTAAATATAATGCTTACCTTTAGTGAATCTGTCGATTACTGAGACAGTCAAACAAAGAAGGAAGGAGAGTCTCACCTACATACAGAGCATATACTGAGGCTAAGAAAGTATTTATTATAGTCCAGGCTCTGGCCAATACCCCAAAAGGGTAAATCGTGGATCAAACTGACAGTCATCCAGCCTAAGCTACTAGTTTCTCTGTCAGAGGCCTTAAGTGAGTTCACAAGGAAACCTGAATGGTGCTGGAACAAATATTTGCCTAATTTATAGTCAGAACCAGAACACAGCAATGACTCTGACCAAACCAACTGGTGAGTTGAACAACTTACGTGTGTAAACCCCAGTTAGATCTCTTTCCTTTTGCTGGGCAGGCAAAGGGAAAAGGCCTGTAACCTTCCAATTGGTCTCTCCAGGATTTTTCTTAAGAGCCTTGGTTTCTTTATATAGGAAATGAAGGCTATCTTAAAATGGCAAAGAGACTAATGGTTTAAGAAATTATGCAAGTCAATTTCTAAGGAGATTTGTAAGAGATGAGTTAAAGGAGGAGGGAAAATATGGGCAAAAACATTAAATTTTTATTGACATTCCTAAGAAAAAATCCAAACTAATATTTTGGACTATGAAAGCTCAAAGAATACATAAAGATGTTTTGCTTCATAAAATTTATGGCACAACAACAAACATTTCTGAACTTATGAACCATTTAGTAGCCAGTCAATTTAGAACAAACACAATGATAAGCTGATTTGCTACTGCCTGGCATTTTAATAATTACAGATGAAGCTAAGTGAGTGTATATCTAAAATTTTAAATATTAAGTTCTAGATTATGTCAGATCTTTGCTTTTTCCTTGATTTGATAAAACAATGAGCCTGTGTTGAAGGAGTCTTCTTTTACTGAAGGCTTTTTAAGATAAAAGGCGGGAAAAAATGCCTTAAGCCTATAAACGCACTTAATACAAATGTATTGAGCACAAACACAATGACTTTGTAACAAATTTCAAGTTTTTACTATGAATGTGTAAACATGCGTAATACGCTGTATTCATTTGTATAATGTATTTAATAAATGCAAGGTATTTCTAGACACAGGAGAGGCAAGGATGATTAACAGTTCCAGTCTTTCAGGGTCAACAGTCCCTAGTAGTTTATTAAATACTTACAACAACTCTAATGGCAGGATTTTATTATTTCAACTAAAGATGAAAACATTAAGAGAGGTTAATAGTCAGAAAAAGCAGGTCATCTCTGGGGCTCTGATTCAGTCTGCTGCTCTTCCCACTATACCCTGGTTTCCAGACTTGCTCAGACCAAAGAAACACAACTATTTAATAGTTATAAGACTCTTTTCACTCCATTTAACAAATTTCCTAACATTTTACAGCTCATCGAATCTGTATACCCCTTTGAAATGCAGTATGATCTTAAAGGTAACAAAAGAAAAACATTTATTAGAGGTTAGTTTCATTAAACATTCACTTCTAGGCCTTATCAGGTTTAAGGGAGAATGGAATGGGTCGTGCCAATACTCTTTTTATTCACTATTTGACTAAAACTTCTTAAATCTTGAAATATCATCAGATCCAATTACAGTTTTTAAGCTTTACTAAACAGTTCTAAAGGTATGTGGTGGTGGTGGTTTAGTCGCTCAGTCATGTCTGACTGCATGGACTGTAGCCCGCCAGGCTGCTCTGTCCATGGAATTCTCCAGGCAAGAATACTGGAGTGGGTTGGCATTTCCTCCTCCAGGGGATCTTCCTGACCCAGGGATCAAACCTGGGTCTCCTGCATTGCAGACATATTCTTTACTGACTGAGTCACCAGGAATGTATGTAAAGATTGATATTCCATGACCTTTTATTGTTTCTTAGAGGTCTACCAAAGATCATACAGAAAAACTACTTATTTTTTAATAGAAAAAAATTCATCCTCTTACTGTTATTTAAGCCCACGGATCATTTTCCCAGTATAAAATATAGTATGGGATCTTTTTAAAAAAATTAATTAATTCATTTTAATTGGAAGCTAGTTACCCTACAATATTGTGGTGGTTTTTGCCATACATTGACATGAATCAGTCACGGGGGTACATGTGTTCCCCCGTCCCAAACCCCCCTCCCACCTCTCTCCCCATCCCATCCCTCTGGGTTGTCCCAGTGCACAAGCTTTGAGTGCCCTGTTTCATGCATCAAGCTTGAACTGGTCATCTATCTCACATATGGTAATATACATATTTCAATGTTACTCTTTTCCTATTTGGAGCCAGTCTGTTGTTTCATGTCCAGTTCTAACTGTTGCTTCCTGACCTGCATACAGATTTCTCAAGAGGCAGGTCAGGTGGTCTGATATTACCATCTCTTTCAGAATTTTCCACAGTTTATTGTGATCCACACAAAGGCTTTGGCATAGTCAATAAAGCAGAAATAGATGTTTTTCTGGAACTCTCTTGCTTTTTTGATGATTCAGCAGATGTTGGCAATTTGATCTCTGATTCTTTTGCCTTTTCCAAATCCAGCTTGAACATCTGAAAGTTCACAGTTCACGTACTGCTGAAGTCTGGCTTGGAGAATTTTGAGCATTACTTTACAAGCATGTGAAAGTGAAGTCACTCAGTCATGTCCAACTCTGTGACCCCATGGACTGTAGCCCACCAGGCTCCTCCATCCATGAGATTCTCCAGGCAAGAGTACTGGAGTGGGTTGCCATTTCCTTCTCCAACAAGCATGTGAGATGAGTACAATTGTGTGGTAGTTTGAGCATTCTTTGGCATTGCCTTTCTTAGTGATTGGAATGAAAACTGATCTTTTCCAGTCCTGGGGGCACTACTGAGTTTTCCAAATTTGCTGGAACAACAGACTTGTTCCAAATAGGGAAAGGAGTATGTCAAGGCTGTATATTGTCACTGTGCTTATTTAACTTATATGCAGAATACATCATGAGAAATGCTGGGCTGGATGAAGCACAAGCTGGAACCAATATTACCAGGAGAAATATCAATAATCTCAGATATGCAGATGACACCACCCTTATGGCAGAAAGCGAGGAAGAACTAAAGAGCCTCTTGATGAAAGTGAAAGAGGAGAGTGAAAAAGCTGGCTTAAAGCTCAACATTCAGAAAACTAAGATCATGGCATCTAGTCCCATCACTTCATGGCAAATAGATGGGGAAACAGTGGAAACAGTGGCTGACTATTTGGGGGGGGGGGCTCCAAAATTACTGCAGATGGTGATTGCAGCCATGAAATTAAAGGATGCTTGTTCCTTGGAAGGAAAGTTATGACCAACCTAGAAAGCACATTCAAAAGCAGAGACATTACTTTGCCAACAAAGGTCCGTCTAGTCAAGGCTATGGTTTTCCCAGTAGTCATGTATGGATGTGAGAGTTGGACTTTAAAGAAAGCTGAGCACCAAAGAATTGATGCTTTTGAACTGTGGTGTTCGAGAAGACTCTTGAGAGTCCCTTGGACTGCAAGGAGATCAAACCAGTCAATCCCAAAGGAAATCAGTCCTGAGTGTTCATTGGAAGGACTGATGCTGAAGCTGAAACTCCAATACTTTGGCCACCTGATGCGAAGAACTGACTCATTTGAAAAAACCCTGATGCTGGGAAAGATTGAAGGCAGGAGGAGAAGGGGACAACAGAGGATGAGATGGTTGGATGGCTGCACCGACTCAATGGACATGAGTTTGTGTAAACTCTGGGAGTTGGTGATGGACAGGTAGGCCTGGCGTGCTGCAGTCCGTGGGGTCCCAAAGAGTTGGGCATGACTGAGCGACTGAACTGAACTGAATGTTATTCTCTCAAATCATCCCACCCTTGCCTTCTCCCACAGAGTCCAAAAATCTGTTCTTTATATCTGTGTCTCTTTTGCTGTCTTACATATAGGGTCATCGTTACCATCTTTTTAAATTCCATATATATGCATTAATATACTGTGTTAGTGTTTTTTTCTCTGACTTACTTCACTCTGTATAATAGGCTCCAGTTTCATCCACTGCATAAGAACTGATTCAAAAGTGTTCTTTCTAATAGCTGAGTAATATTCCATTGTGTATACATACCACCACTTTCTTTTTATTTTTTTTTAACTTATTTTTTTATTGAAGGATGATTGCTTTACAGAATTTTGTCTTCTGAGGTTTTCTGCAACCTCAACATGAATCAGCTATAAGGTATACATATATCCCCTCCCTTTTGAACCAACCTCCCAATTCCCTCCCCATCCCACCCCTCTAGATTGATAGAAAGACCTTGTTTGAGTTTCCTGAGCCATACAGCAAATTCCTGTTGGGTAATTTACATATGGCATTTTACATATTGCAATGTAATTTTCCATGTTACTCTTTCCATACATTTCACCTTCTCCTCCCCTCTCCGCATGTCCATAAGTCTATTCTCTATGTCTGTTTCTCCACTGCTGCCCTTTAAATAAGTTCTTCAGTACCATTCTTCCAGATTCCATATATATGTGTTAGAATACGATATTTATCTTTCTCTGACTCACTTCACTCTGTGTAATAGGTTCTAGGTCCATCCACCTCATCAGGACTGACTCAAATAAATTCCTTTTTATGGCTGAGTATTCCATTGTGTATATGTACCACAATTTCTTTATCCATTCACCTGTCGATGGACATCTAGGTTGCTTCCATGTCTTAGCTATTGTAAATAGTGCTGCAGTGAACAATGGGATACATGTGTCTTTTTAAATTCTGGTTTCCTCAGGGTACATGCCTAGGAGTGGGATTGTTGGGTCATATGGTGGCTTTAGTCCTAGTTTTTTAAGGAATCTCCATATCATCTTCCATAGTGGCTGTATCAACTTACATTCCCACCAACAGTGCAAGCATTCCCTTTTCTCCACATCCTCTCCAGCATTTATTGTTTGTCGATTTTTTTATGATGGCCATTCTGACTGGTGTGGGGTGATATCTCATTGTAGTTTTGATTTGCATTTCTTTAATAATGAGTGATGTTGAGCATCTTTTCATGTGTTTATTAGCCATCGGTATGTCTTCTTTGGAGACATGTCTGTTTAGGTCTTTTCCCCACTTTTTGATTGGGTTGTTTGTTTTTCTGGCACTGAGTTGTATGAGCCACTTGTATATTTTGGAAATTAATCCTTTGTCAGTTGTTTCATTTGCCATTATTTTCTCCCATTCTGAGGGTTGTATTTTCACCTTGCTTATAGTTTCTTTTGCTGTACAAAAGCTTTTAAGTTTAATCAGATCCCACTTGTTTACTTTTGTTTTTATTTCCATTACTCTAGGAGGTGGGTCATAGAGGATCTTGCTTTAATTTATGTCATCTAGTGTTCTGCCTTTGTTTTTTTCTAAGAGTTTTATAGTTTCTGGTTTTACATTTAGGTCTTTAATCCATTTTGAGTTTATCTTTGTGTATGGTGTTAGGAAGTGTTCTAATTTCATTCTTTTGCAGGTAGCTGTCCAGTTTTCCCAGCACCATTTATTGAAGAGGCTGTCTTTGCCCCACTGTATATTCTTGCCTCCTTTGTCAAAAATAAGGTACCCATTGGTGCAAGAGTTTATTTCTGGGCTTTCTATCTTGTTCTATTGGTCTATATTTCTGTCTTTGTTCCAGTACCATACAGTCTTCATGACTGTAGCTTTGTAGTATAACCTAAAGTCAGGAAGGTTGATTCCTTCAGTTCCATTCTTCTTTATCAAGACTGCTTTGGCTATTCGGGGTCTTTTGTGTTTCTATATGAATTGTGAAATTTTTTGTTCTAGTTCTGTGAAAAATGCCATTGGTAATTTGATAGGGGTCACATTGAATCTGTAGATTGCATTTGGTAGTATAATCATTTTCACAATATTGATTCTTCCTACCCAGGAACATGGACTATCTCTCCATCTGTTTATGTCATCTTTGATTTCCTTCATCAGTGTCTTATAATTTTCTGTGTACAGTTCTTTTGTCTCCTTCAGTTCAGTTCAGTCGCTCAGTCGTGTCCAACTCTTTGCGACCCCATGAACTGCAGCATGCCAGGCCTCCCTGTCCACCAACTCCTGGAGTTCACTCAAACTCACGTCCATTGAGTCGGTGATGCCATCCAGCCATCTCATCTTCTGTCGTCCCCTTCTCCTCCTGCCCCCAATCCCTCCCAGCATCAGAGTCTTTTCCAATGAGTCAACTCTTTGCATGAAGTGGCCAAAGTACTGGAGTTTCAGCTTTAGCATCATTCCTTCCAAAGAATACCCAGGACTGATCTCCTTCAGAATGGACTGGCTGGATCTCCTTGCAGTCCAAGGGACTCTCAAGACTCTTTTCCAACACCACAGTTCAAAAGCATCAATTCTTTGGTGCTCAGCTTTCTTCACAGTCCAACTCTCACATCCATACTTGACCACTGGAAACCCATAGCCTTGACTAGACAGACCTTTGTTGGCAAAGTAATGTCTCTGCTTTTGAATATGCTATCTAGATTGGTCATAACTTTCCAAGGAGTAAGCATCTTTTAATTTCATGGCTGCAGTCACCATCCACAGTGATTTTGGAGCCCCAAAAAATAAAGTCTGACACTGTTTCCACTGTTTCCCCATCTATTTGCCATGAAGTGATGGGACCAGATGCCATGATCTTAGTTTTATGAATGTTTATTCCTAGATATTTAATTCTTTTGGTTGCAATGGTGAATGGATTGATTCCTTAATTTCTTTTTCTGATTTTTCATTGTTAGTATATTGAAATGCAAATGATTTCTGTATATGGATTTTGTATCCTGCAACTTTGCTAACTGATTAGCTCTATTAATTTTCTGATACTATCTTTAGGGTTTTCTATGTACAGTATCATGTCATCTGCAAACAGTGAGAGTTTTACTTTTTCTTTTCCAACCTGGATTCCTTTTATTTTTCTTCTCTGATTGCTGTAGCTAGGACTTCCAGAACTATGTTGATAATAGTGTGAAAGTGGACACCCTTCTCTTGTTCCTGATCTTAGGGGGAATGCTTTCAGTTTTTTCACCATTGAGAATAATGCTTTCTGTAGGCTTATATATGGCCTTTACTATGTTGAGGTATGTTCCTTCTTTGCCCATTTTTTTAAGAATTTTTATCATAAATGGGTGCTGAATTTTGTCAAAGGCTTTTTCTGCATCTATTGAGATTGTCATATGATTTTTATCTTTCATATCTTTTAATATGTGTATCACATTGATTTGTGTATATTGAAGAATCCTTCCATTCCTGGAATAAACCCAACTTAATCATGGTGTATGAGTTTTTCGATGTATTGCTGAATTCTGTTTGCTAAAATTTTGTTGAGGATTTTTGCATCTATGTTCATCAGTGATATTGGTCTGTAGTTTTCTTTTTTTGTGTTGCCTTTGTCTGGTTTTGGTATCAGGGTGATGGTGGCCTCATAGCATGAGTTTGCAAGTGTTCCTTCCTCTTCAGTTTTTTGAAAGAGTTTTAGAAGGACAGGCACTAGCTCTTCTCTAAATGTTTGATAGAATTCTCCTGTGAAGCCATCTGGTCCTGGGCTTTAGTTTTTTGGGAGATTTTTTTAATCACAGCATCAATTTCAGTGCTTGTTATTAGGCTGTTCATAATTTCTATTTCTTCTTGGTTCAGTCTTGAAAGATTGAACTTTTCTAAGAATCTGTCCATTTCTTCCAGGTTACCCATTTTATTGCCATACAGTTGTTCATAATAGTCTCTTATAATCCTTTGTAGTTCTGCCTTGTCTGTTGTTAACTTCTCCTTTTTAATTTCTAATTTTGTTCATTTGATTCTTTTTTTTTTTTGATGACTCTAGCTAAAGGTTTGTCAATTGTGTTTACCTTCTCAAAGAATTAGCTTTTAGTTTTATTAATCTTTACTGTTTCTATCATTTCTTTTTCATTTATTTCTGCTCAGATCTTTATGATTTCTTTCCTTCTACTAATTTGGGAGGGTTTTTGTTCTTCTTTTCCCAGTTGTTTTAGGTATAAAGTTAGGTTGTCTATTTGATATTTTTCTTGTTTCTTGAGGTAAGATTGTATTGCTATAAACTTCCCTCTTAGAACTGCTTTTGCTACTACATCCCATAGGTTTTGAGTTGTTGTGTTTTAATTGTCATTTGTTTCTAAAATTTTTTTTATTTCCTTTTTGATTTCTTCAGTAACCTGTTGGTTATTTAGAAACATGTTGTTTAATCTCCAAGTGTTTGTGTTTCTTACAGCTTTTTTCTTATAATTGATATCTAGTCTCATAGCATTGTGGTCAGAGAAGATGTTTGATATGATTTCAATTTTCTTAAATTTACTGAGGTTTGATTTGTGACCCAAGATGTGGTCTATTCTGGAGAGTGTTCATGTGGCACTTAAGAAGGTGTATTCTTCTGCATTTGGATGGAATGTCTTGAAGATATCAATAAGATCCATAAGATTCATAAGAATCCATAAGAATCAATAAGATTCCTTATTAATTTTCTGTTTTGATGATCTGTTCATTGGTGTGACTGGGATGTTAAAGTCTCCTACTATTATTGTGTTACTGTCAGTTTCTCCTTTTATGTCTATTAGTTGTCTTATGTATTGAGGTGCTCCTATGTTGGGTGCATAGATATTTACAATTGTTATGTCTTCCTCTTGGATTGATCCCTTGATCATTATATTGTGTGCTTCCTTATCTTTTGTAATCTTCTTTAAGATCTATTTTATCTGATATGAGGATTGCTACTCCAGCTTTCTTTTGCTTCCCATTTGCATGGAATATCTTTTTTCATCGTCTCATTTTCATATGTCTATGTATGTCTTGAGGTCTTAAGTGGGTTTCTTGTAGACAGCACATATATAGGTCTTGTTTTTGTAACCATTCAGTCAGTCTGTGTCTTTTGGTTGGAGCATTTAATCCATTTACATTTAAAGTAATTATTGACATATATGTTCCTGTTGCCATTTTCTTAATTGTTTGGGGTTGATTCTGTAGATATTTTTTCTTCTCTTGTATTTCTTGACTATATAAGTCTCTTTAACATTTGTTATAAAATTGGTTTGGTGGTACTGAATTCTCTTAACTTGCTTGTCTGAAAAGCTTTTGCTTTCCCCATCAATGCTGAATGAGATCCTTGCTGGGTACAGAAATCTTGGTTGTAGAATTTTCCCTTTCAGTACTTTAAATATATCCTGCCATTCTCTTCTGGCCTGCAGAGTTTCTGCTGAAAGATCAGCTGTTAAGCACATGGGGTTTCCCTTGTATGTTACTTGTTGCTTCTCCCTTGCTGCTTTTAATATTCTTTCTTTGTGTTTAATCTTTGTTAGTTTGATTAGTATTGTCTTGGTGTGTTTCTCCTTGGGTTTATCCTGTATGTGACTCTTTGTACCTCTTGGACTTGACTATTTCCTTTTCCATGTTGGGGGAATTTTCAATTATAATCTCTTCAAAAATGTTCTCATACCCTTTCTTTTTCTCTTCTTCTGGGACCCCTATAATTCGAATGTTGGTGCATTTGATATTGTCCCAGAGGTCTCTGAGACTATCCTCAGTTCTTTTCATTCTTTTTACTGTTTTCTGCTCTTCCAAAGTAATTTCCACCATTTCATCTTCCAGCTCACTGATTCATTCTACTGCTTCAGCTATTCTGTTATTGATTCCTTCTAGAGTATTTTTAATTTCAGTAACTGTGTTGTTTGTCTCTGTAGGTTTATTCTTTAATTCTTCTAGGTCTTTTTAAATTGATTCTTGCATTTTCTCCATTTTGTTTTCAAGGTTTTTGATCATCTTTACTCATTTTTCTGAATTCTTTTTCAGGTAGCTTGCCTATTTCCTCTTCATCTATTTGGACTTCTGTGTTTCTAGTTTGTTCCTTCATTTATGCAGTATTTCTCTGCCTTTTCATCATTATTTTTTTAACTTATTGTGTTTGAGGTCTCCATTTCCCAGGCTTCAAGGTTGAATTCTTTCTTCCTTTTGGTTTCTGCCCTCCTAAGGTTGGTCCAGTGCTTTGTGTAAGCTTTGTATAGGGTGAGATTTGTGCCAAGTTTTTGTTTGTTTTTCCTCTGATGTATAAGGCTGAGTGAGGTGGTAATCCTGTCTGCTGATGATTGGGTCCATATTTTTGTTTTGTTTGTTGTTTAGATGAGGCATCTTGCACAGGGTGCTACTGGTGGTTGGGTGATGCCAGATTTTGTATTCAAGTGGTTTCCTTTGTGTTAGTTCTCACTAACTGATACTCCTTAAGGTTAGTTCTCTGGTAGTCTAGGGCCGTGGAGTCAGTGATTCCACTCCAAAGGTTCAGGGCTTGATCTCTGGTCAGGAATGAAGATTCCACAAGTGGTTTGTTATGGCATTAAGTGAGATTAAAATAAATATCCAAAAATGAGAAACCAAAGATGAACCCCAGACAAATGGCAGTTATAAAATCAGGCAAATAATAATTAAAATAATGGAATATATACATATCACCCATGAGCAAAATCAAAACAGTCCAACAAAAATAAAGTACAGTAGACTGACCTGGCAAACAAAAGAAATCAAAAAATTATATTTACCAGTTAAGAACAAAACTAACTAAAGCACAACTGGAAAACAAAACTAAAGCAAGGTGCCAAGTGGGGAATAAAGCAATGAAAACAAAACTAACAAATATGTTGGGAGGAAGGAAAAGAAAGAAAGAAATAGATATGCAAAGTTAAACAGAGGTAGATGAAGATTTATATACACTAAAGATTAACTGCAAGGGGAAAAGAACAGTAGGAAAGGCAAACAAAGGAATAAATGTAGAAAAAATATAATAGGCTTTAAAAATTAAAATTATAAAAAACAAAATAAGAAAAAAAAAACAGAAGTAAAAAAGGAAAAAGAAAACGCCACAGAATTGCAAAAGCCCAACATAGAGGCAGAAGTTTATAACAACAATAAAAAGTGTGACTGAATATACACATATACATATACATCTATAAGCAAAATCGAAACGGTCCAACAAAAATAAATTACAATAGGTTGACCTGGCAAACGAAGGAAACCAAAAATTATATCTACCAGAACAAAATAACTAAAGCACAAACTGGAAAACAAAACTAAAGCAAGGTACCAACTGGGGAAGAAAGTAATGAAAATAAAGCTAACAAATATGTTAAGAGGAAAGGAAAGAAAGAACAGATATGCAAAGTTAATAGAGATAAAGAAGATTTATATACATTAAAGATTAACTGCAAGGGGAAAAGAATAGTAGGAAAAACAAAGGAATAAATGTAGAAAAAATAATAATAGGTTTAAAAATTAAAAACTGAAATTAAAAAAGAGAAAAGAAAAAAAAGGAAAACTCCACAGAACTGCAAAAGCCCAGAGGTTTATAACAACTATAAAAAATGTGACTGAGGGAAAAAAAAAAAGCTCAAAAGCTTAACTATATTTCATATTGCCAATAAAATCGACAACTACAACAGAGGGAAGAAAAAGAAAAAAAAATCCAAAAGAATCTACAGAACAAGTCAAGACATAAGAATAACAAATGTTTTTCTTGAGTCACTGCTGTCAGGGTCCTTTCCCTCGCTGGGAGTCACCATCCACCTCACCTCCCTAGGATGCCCTCCAACACTGTGCTGACCTCTGGACCTGCAGTGGGGGCAGCTCAGATTCTAATCTGCTCCTACTCCTCTGTGTTCTCACCCCCAGTGTCCACAGCTATCAGAACTAGTGCGTTTTCTTTTGTGGAAGCTCTCAATGACCTTTTATATATTCCATAGACACAGTCTGCCTAGTTGATCATGTGGATTTAATCTGCAGCTTGTACAGCTAGTGGGAAGGTTTTGGGTCTTCCTCCTTAGACACACTGCCCCTGGGTTTCAATTGTGGTTTTATGTCCACCTCTGCATGTGGGTTGTCCACTGGGGTTTGCTTGCTGCCCTGGAGGACTTGGGTTTGCCCCTGTGAGGGCCAGGTGTGGAGATGGTGCAGCTGCTTGGGTTGCAGGGGTTCTGGCAGCACCAGGTACTCAGCGGGGTTGGCGGCTAGGCAGCAGGCTATATATTGCTCCTATAGACTGTTGCTTGCCAGTCTTCTTGGTCAGGGATGCGGGGTTCTCCAGGTGAGAATACTGGAGCCTATGTGCCAATATTGGTTGCTATACACTTATCAGATCAGATCAGTCGCAAAGAGTCAGACACAACTGAGCGACTGATCTGATCTGATCTGATAAGTGTATGGCAACCAATATTGGCCCATACACTCTAGTATTCTCACCTGGAGAACCCCCCCATCCCTGACCAAGAAGCCTGGCAAGCAACAGTCTATAGGGTTGCAAAGAATCGGACACTACTGAAGCAACCCTGCATGCATAGGCACAAGACTTTTTTTGTCTGTGGCAGCTCTGCCCCAGTGAAGAGTTGAGTGTGAAGGTGGCACAGCTGCTTGGCTTGCCAGAACCCTGTCTGTGCAAGTGTGCAGGGACATGGACTGCCTCCACCGCAGAGTTACGGCCCTATCAGAATCTTTTTTCCAGCTTCTTGTAGCTGGTGATCAGAAGGCCTCTTTGGCCAGTCTATCTCCGTAGCTCCGCTGTTCAGACACTTAGAGGGCTCCCTTGCCTGGGGTCCTTCTCTGTTGTTTGGCACATCAGGCACATAGAGGGGCCCCCCTGTCTGGGGTCCTACTCTGTAAATGGGCACATCAGGCACGTAAAAGGGCACCCTGAATGGGGTCCTACTCTGTAGTTCAGTGCAACAGGCGTTTGTTTGATGGACCAGCCTTTCTATTGTTCAGCTACCCACACTGGTGTGTGGAAAGGCCATGGTGATAGCTCCACCCCCTGTGCGTGACTCAGCAGTATCGCCTTGCTTCCATGGCTGTTGGGCTTTCCTCCACAGGCATTTCCCACCACAATCTCCTCCCTCACATCCCCTGGAACCGTCTCTCCACAGTCAACAGCAGCCCTCACCCTGGGATTGCTCCACAGGCCCCAAACTCCAGCTCCCAGCCGCTGCACCCTCCAGGGTACCTGCGTTCCTGTCCAGGGTATGTATGGCTGCAGCAAGGGCTGTCTGATTCTCATTCCATTTAGGCTGCCACAGATAGGCTGTTTCAGCCTTAAATGTTTCTCCTCTGACTCAGTTACCCTGATGTGGGGATCGGACCCCTGCTTCAGTTCCCCCACTGGCCAAGGCAGGTCCAATCCTACTAACACTCCTGTTTTTCCCTCTAGTTCCTTCGTCCTACCAAGTTTTGCGTGGTTCTATATGTTATTTTCCACTGGTCAGGTACTCCTGTCCACTCTCAGCTGATGTTCTGCAGGCACTTCTGTGTCTGAAGGTGTATTCCTGATGTATCCGTGAAGAGAGATGTACTCCATGTCCACCTCCTCCTCCGCCATCTTGATGTCTCCTGTACCACAGCTTTCTTATCCATTCGTCTGCCAATGGACATCTAGGCTGCTTCCATGTCCTAGCTATTGTAAACAGTGCTGCAACGAACACTGGGGTACACGTGCCTCTTTCAATTCTGGTTTCCTTGGTGTATATGCCCAGCAGTGGGATTGCTGGGTCATATGGCAGTTCTAGTTCCAGATTTTTAAGGAATCTCCACACTGTTCTCCATAGTGGCTGTAGTAGTTTGCATTCCCACCAACAGTGTAAGAGTTTTTCCCTTTTCTCCACACCCTCTCCAGCATTTATTGTTTTAAAATACAGTATGAGGTCTTATGGAGAAGGCAATGGCAACCCACTCCAGTACTCTTGCCTGGAAAATCTCATGGATGGAGGAGCCTGGTAGGCTGCAGTCCATGGGGTCGCGAAGAGTCAGACACGACAGAGTGACTTCCCTTTCACTTTTCACTTTCATGCATTGGAGAAGGAAATGGCAACCTACTCCAGCGTTCTTGCCTGGAGAATCCCAGGGGCGGTGGAGCCTGGTGGGCTGCCATCTATGGGGTCGCACAGAGTCAGACACGACTGAAGCGACTTAGCAGCAGTAGCAACAGCATGGGGTCTTAACAAGCTTTTTCTATATCTTGCAAATTTCTTCATTCTAGGAAATATTTCATCATCACTCATCAATTATTTCCAACTATGCCAAAAAAATTTAAAATAATAAGGAAACAGAAAACATTATGAAACTATCTAGAAATGACTAAATAAACATATCACCAGCAGGAGGAGAAGGGGACAACAGAGGATGTGATGGACAGATGGCATCACCAACTCAATGAACATAAGTTTGAGCAAGCTCCGGGAGATGGTGAAGGACAGGGAAGCCTGGCGTGCTGCAGTCCATGGGGTCACAAAGAGTTGGACATGACTGAGCAACAGAACAATTCCATCATCCTTTGGTTTTATTAATGCATTATCCAAAGTAATGCATTATTATGTCTCAAAAGGATATAAATAAAAGATGTATGATGATACCAACTTTTTCATATTCTTTTTTCCTTTCATTGAACACAGTTAAGAATTCAGAAGTTTTCATTTCTGTTCATTATGAGAAAAAGAAGAAATCTAATAGAAAAAGACATTTCATAACTGCTAGATGAGTCAGCAGCTGAAAGCAAAGAGACAGAAACACTAGAGACACTGTTGATGAGGGTGAAATTGACTGTGTAAGCAAAATCTTGGACTATGAGCCCTTAGGATAAATAAATGCACTTTCTCCAAATTAATAATCAGAGAGCAAACAAGATAATTATAAACATAAAAAAGGAAATATGATAGTCTAACCTAGCTGCTGCTGCTAAGTCACTTCAGTCGTGTCCAACTCTGTGCGACCCCATAGACGGCAGCCCACCAGGCTCCCCCATCCCTGGGATTCTCCAGGCAAGAACACTGGAGTGGGTTGCCATTTCCCCTAGCTAGCTATTCAATAGGATGGACTTAGTACTTTAAAACCATCCTGTTTTGATTTTAAAAAATCTAAGAATTCTTTCATCTTTTAAGATATTTGTGGGCAAAAATTTAGTTGATATGATTCATAAATGGACAAATGCTAAAAGTATGTGTATATACAAAGGTGACTGAGAAGGACAGATATTATGTAGAAATAAGAAGTTCATTGGAATGATCAATCTAATTTACATTTGTAAACTAAAATGAAAATCTTTTAGTATTTATGGAACAAAGATGGTCATGCTCTTTTCTACCTAATTAGGAGCCTTCAAACTTTTAAATACTATTACATTATGATAAGGCAAATGCAAGAAGAACCAGAACAATAAGATATAACCTATTAGAAATGTGTTTAAATATGCAATCAGTATTTATGACATATATGTTTCCAGTTTCAAACATGATGGCTGATGAGCAGATGTATATGTGTTCAGTCATTCATTCATGTCCAGCTCTTTGCAAACTCATGGACTATAGCCCACCAAGGCTCCTCTGTCCATGGAATTTTTCAGGCAAGAATATTGAAGTGCGTTGCCATTTCCTGTTTCAGGGATCTTCTTGACACAGAGATCAAACCCATGTCTACTGCATTGGCAGGCGGATTCTTTACCACTATGCCACCTGGGTAGTTGCATTCAAAGGCCATTGCTCATTTCATGTACATATATCTTCAATACCAGAAAAATATGGAAGAAACATTGGTTTGGTTTTGTTTAAATTCTTTTTCTTTTGCTTTCACTATCTCTGTACTTTCACTTTTCTAAATTTTTCATAAAATAACTTAAAGTTTTAAAATTATATAGCCTCCACTGGACCCAGATGGCAAATATGATGACTATTTTTCCTGGTACACTAAAAGTTAAAATGTTTGATATTCTTACTATGCTGTTATTTTTATAGACTGAGCTTCCATGGTGGCTTAGGGAGTAAAGAATCTGCCTGCAATGCAGGAGACCTGGGTTCAAACCCTGGGTTGGGAAGATGCCCTGGAGAAGAGAATGGCAACCCATTCCAGTATTCTTGCCTGGAGAATTCAATGGACAAAGGAGCCTGCCAGGCTCCAGTCCATGGGGTCACAAAGAGTCGGACATGACTGAATGATTAACACTTTCACTTTTTTTCAGTCTTTTGACAAAAAAAAACAAAGGAAAACAAATTCTTCCAAAATACTTGAAGGTTTTCAGATTTTCTGAGCATTTTCAAAAGTTTGGAATGCTGTCTAAAGTGTTCCCCTCTAATAAAGGCTCCCTGAAGAAATACTGTATCTTAAGGCTGTAGAGGAAAAGGACAAGATGATCTTGGAATATTGTGGTGCAGGAAATTAAGTTATGTTCAAAACCTGATGGGGACATATCAAAGGGACACAAGAGACAACATGAAGGGGGTCCCAATGGCCAATACCAGGATAATTCAAGCAACAAAACAAGTGAGATAGTGATGGATTATTACCCAAAGAACAAAAAGGCATCCAAAAGTCCATAATGATATAAATTTTTTATGGATAAATAAATGAAGAATAAGGAAAAGCTGTTTTTAACAGTAGAACTCAAATTAATAGCTATCAAGGAATGATGGGATTAGATTATCACCAGGTGTCAAACCCCACACTAGTAATTGCTTCAAGCAAATATCATTAAATGGATGGTAAAAGTATAATGAAAAGTTGGACGTTTATGTAATCTCAGTGTATCTCCTCTCAAGATACTTATTAATTACAAAGTAAAAAATAGTAACTTATCATTGGAGAAATGTGGCAGACAGTACCTCAATCAAGTTATCAAAGTCAGTTGTCACCAGTAATGGGACAAACTGATCTTAATTTATTAGGTGTTCATCTGCTTGTCCCACTGATAATTAGAAAGCTATGTTGAAATCTCCCACTTTGGTGTCAGACCTGTCAAAATATCCCTTAGCTCTATCATTTTTACACTTATAAATTTTGTTATTTTATTACTGAATTAAATAGAACTATTAGATTCTCTGATAAAACCATTTCTCAATATGCAGTGACCCTCTTTTATTACTAATAAAGCTCTGTGTCTTAAAGACTATTTTAATACTAGTAAAGCCATCTAAGCTTTTCTTTAGTATTTTCTTGATACATCTTTCCCATCACATTACTCTCAATTACATCTTTATTATTTTGATGTGCCCCTTTAAGTGATGTATGAATGACTATACTCTATTCAATATGAAAATCTCTGTCTTTTAACTGTCAAGTTTAATACATTTGTATTTATTGTGATCATATTTTGTGTTAAATTATGTGTTTTGTGATATTTGGACTTAATGTTTCCTATTTGTCTTGCTTTATTTTACTTCCTGTTTTCTCCTTTCTTGATTAATGCTTGTTGTTTGCTTTACAATTTAATTTCCCTCTTTCATCAGTTTTGAAGCTGTGTATGATCTTTCTATTTTTTCACTGGTTATCCATGATATTTTATCATGCATATCTAACAAAATTAAGTCTAAAGTTAATACATATTTTAACATTTCCCCCAAATAATTACAAGGGCCTTAGAACACAAAATCTAATCACTCTTCTCCAGGGGTTTATTTGTTATAAAATCATTATTTTATGCAGAAAAGGATTTCCTACATTTAGTAAGCTTGAAAATTTTTTATTCTCAAGATTTCTTAAAATTCAATTTAATAAATTTATTGGGGGTAAAGTCTCAATTCCTAACATATATTTATTGCATCCTCATACTCAAAAGATATCACAATACTTTGAGACTATTATTCCAGTATTTTCTATCTTGTAATGGTGCTTACAGGAAATCTCTGCTGCAAGTCTGGTTATCGTTTCTTTGATGATGACTTGCCTCTTCTATCTGGGGTTTTTCATATCTTGTCTTTGTCTTGGTGTTTTAAGTTTCAACATAATATGTCTAGGTGTTAATTTTTTTATTTTGATAGTTAAGCATTGTGCTTATAGCATCTGTGAATTTTTGTCTTGTAATTTCAGGATATTCTTAATCATTATCATCATTTCCTTAAATATCATTATTTATATTCTCTGCTCTGGATTTCCAACTATACCTTTTTAGTCTATCCTCAGTGTCTTTTAACCATTCATATTTTCCATCTCTTTTAAAAACATTTTATGTAAATATAACTTTGTTGTGTTTGTAAATGTGTGAAAAATACTCTTCTAAATAATTCAAACTATACAAGAAAGCAAAGAGAAGGTAAAAAATCACCTCGAATTTCATAATCCAGAAATATCTAAAGTTCACATGTTCCTGACCATCCTTTTAGACATATCTCTGTGTATATATACATATACACACACACACACACAATTTTCCAAAACAAGATCAATTTTACATGAGCTTCATAATTTGCTTTTTTTCAGTTAATATATGCTATAGACATTTTAAATAGTTTCCTTGGACTCCAGTGTGTATTTTTATTTGTATGTATACAGGTATGTTGGAGAAGGAAATGGCAACCCACTCCAGTATTCTTGCCTGGAGAATTCCATGGACGGAAGAGACTGCTGGGCTGTGGTCGATGGGGTCGCAAAGAGTCAGACATGACTGATTGACTAACACACATGTAGGTACGTGTGTGCATGCATGCATGTGTGTGCATGGGTATAGATTAATTTAGTCAATCAGCCCTAAACTGAAAGACATTCAAGTTGTTTCTATTCTCCTTTTTTCTCTGTCCTGCAGTTGAATAATTTCTTCAGATCTATTATCCAGTTATCTTTATCAAGGTCTAATTTGCTAATTTCAACTTTTATTCCTAAAAGTTCTGCTTTATTTTTTTTTAATCTGCTTGGTCTTTTTGTTTTTGTATTAAAAATTAATACCTTAATTTTTAGAACAGTTTTAGGTTTACAAAAAATTGAGCATAGAGGTCCCATATCTCTGCTATTCCCCTCCCCAGTGTCTTCTGCTTTTAGTATCTTGCTTTAGTGCTGTACGTTTGTTACAAATGATGGACCAGTATTGATAAAATCTATAGATTGTATCAGGCTTCACTATTTCTTTGTGTTATAAAGTTCTCTGGGTTTTGCATGTGTCCACCATCACTTAGCATAGAATAATTTCTTCACTGCCCTAAATGTCCTAGGCTCCACCTATTTATCTCTTCCTCTTCCCCCTAAAGCCCTGACAAACACTTACCTTTTTATTGTCTCCTTTACTGCACCTTTCCCAGAACTTCACAGAGCTGGAATAATATAGTTGTTGCTGTTCAGTTGCTCAGTCCTGTCTGACTTTTTGCAACCCCATGAACTGCAGCACACCAGGGTTCCCTGTCCTTCACCATCTCCTAGAGTTTACTCAAACTCAAGTCAATTGAGTTGATGATTCCATCCAACCATCTCATCTTCTGTCATCCTCTTCTCCTTCTACCTTCAAATCTTTCCTATAATCAGGGTCTTTTCCAATGCATCAGTTTTCTGCCATCAGGTGGCCAAAGTATTGGAGCTTCAGCTTCAGCATCATTCCTTCCAATGAATATTCAGGACTGATTTCCTTTAGGATTGACTGGTTTGATCTCTTTGCTGTCCAAGGGACTCTCAAGAGTCTTCTACAACACCCCAGTTCAAAAACATCAATTCTTCTATGCTCTGCCTCTTTCTAGTCCAACTCTCACATCTGGAAAGTGAAGAGAAATCATTGAGCCTCTTGATGAAAGTGAAAAGATATCTGGAAAAACCATAGCTTTGACTAGATGGACCTTTGTTGGCAAAATGATGTCTTTGCTTTTTAATATGCTGTCTAGGTTGGTCATAGTTTTTCTTCCAAGGAGAAAGCATCTTTTAATTTAATGACTGCAGACACCATCTGCAGTGATTTTGGAGCCCAAGAAAATAAAGTCTCTCACTCTTTCCATTGTTTCCCTACCTATTTGCCATGAAGTGATGGGGCTGGATGCCATGATCTTAATATTCTGAATGTTGACTTTTAAGCTAGCTTTTTCACTATCCTCTTTCACTTTCATCAAGAGACTCATTGATTTCTCTTCACTTCTGCCATAAGGGTGGTGTCATCTGTGTATCTGAGGTTATTGATATTTCTCCCAGATATCTTGATTCCAGCTTGTGCTTCATCCAGCCCAGCATTTTTCATGATGTACTCTGCATATAAGTTAAATAAGCAGGGTGACAATATACAGCCTTGACATACTCCTTTCCCAGTTTTTAACCAGTCCATCATTCCATGTCCAGTTTTAACTGTTGCTTCTTGATCTGGATACAGGTTTCCCAGGAGGCAGGTAGGGCAGGTAAGATATGGTCTGGTATTCCCGTATCTTTCAGAATTTTCCAGTTTGTTGTGATCTACACAATCAAAGGCTTTAGTGTACTCAATGAAGCAGAAATAGATGTCTTTTCTGGAATTCTCTAGCTTTTTCTATTATCCAGTGGATGTTATCAGTTTGATTTTTGGTTCCTCTGCCTTTTCTAAATCCAGCTTGTACATCTGGAAGTTCTCGGTTTGCATACTATTGAAGCCTAGCTTGAAGAATTTTAAGCATTACTTTGCTAGCATGTGAAATGAGCACAATTTTGCAGTTGTTTGAACATTCTTTGGCATTGCCCTTCATTGGGATTGAAATGAAAACTGACCTTTTCCAGTCCTGTGGCCACTGCTGAGTTTTCCAAATTTGCTGGCATATTGAGTACAGCACTTTCACAGCATCATCTTTCAGGATTTGAAATAGCACAGCTGGAATTCCATCCCTGGCTTTGTTCATAGTGATACTTCCTAAGGCCCACTTGACTTCACACTCCAGGATGTCTGGCTCTAGGTGAGTGATCACACCATCATGGTTATCCGAGTCATTAAGTTATTCTTGCCACCTCTTCTTAATGTCTTCTTCTGTTAGGTCCATAAAGTTTCTGTCCTTTATTGTGCTTATCTTTGTATGAAATATTCCCTAGGTATCTCTAATTTCCTTGAAGAGATCTCTAGTCTTTCCCATTCTATTATTTTCCTCTATTTCTTTGCATTGTTCACTTAAAAGGGCTTTCTTATCTCTCCTTGCTATTCTCTGGAACTCTGCATTCAGATGGGTATATCTTTCCTTTTCTCCTTTGCCTTTCACATCTCTTCTTCTCTCAGCTATACAGGCCTCATCAGACAAACATTTTGCCTTTCTTTTTCTTGGGGATGTTTCTGATCACTGCCTCCTGTACAATGTTACAAACCTCCAGCCACTGTTCTTCAAGCACTCTATCAGATGTAATCCCTTGAATCTATTTGTCACTTCCACTCTATAATCATAAGGGATTTGATTTAGGTCCTACTTGAATGGCCTCGTGGATTCATACGAGTGTAGCCTTTGCAGACTGGCTTCTTTCACACAGTAATTTGCACTTAGTATACAGTGCGTAAAGACGTTGCCTCCTTCATGGTTTTTACACAGCTTACTAGTTCATTATTTCTTAATGCTGAATAATATTCTGTTTATGGATGTGCCACAGTTTATTGATTCACTTTCTAAAAAAATTTATTTGGCTGCTCAAGGTCTTAATTGCAGTACATGAAATCTTCCATTTTTGTTGCAGCATGGGGGCTCTTTTATTCAGTTGCAGTTATGTGGGATCTAGTTCCCTGATTAGGGATCGAACCTGGGCCCCCTGCATTGGGAGCACAGAGTCTTAGCCACTGGACCACCACAGAAGTCTGTGCTTTTTAAAGGACATCTCAGCTGCTTCCAGTTTGGAGAAATTATCAATAAAGTTGCTATTAACAGTTGTATGCAAGTGTTTGTATGCATATAAATTATCAACCCATTTGGGTAAATGCCTGGGAGAGTGACTGCTGGATCATATAAGCAACGTTATTAGCTTTGTAAGAAACTGCCAAACTGTCTTCCAAAGTGAGTGTACATTTTGCATTCCCACCAGCGAGGAATGAGAGTTTTTGCTGCTTCACACCTTTGTCAGTGTTTGGTGATGCCAAGTTTGTTGTCTTGTCTGGATCTTAGCCATTTTAATAGGTAATGGCACCTAATTTTAGTCTGAAATTCCCCAATCATATATGGTGTGGAGAATTTTATCATATTCTTATTTGCAGCCTGTGTATCTTCTCTTCCCTTTGCACTTTATTTAATGAGTTGTTTTCTTAGTGCTGAATTTTAGAGTTCTTGGTCTATTTTGGATATAAGTCCTTCATCGAACACGTCTGGCAAATATTTTCTGTCAGCTGTGGCTTGTCTCATTATTCTCTGTTGCAGTATCTCTTCTGCAGATCAGAGGTTTTTCACTCAAAGGAAGTCCAAATTATCAAGTTTTCCTTCCATGGATCATGCCTTTTGGTGGTGTATCTAAAAACTCATTGCTGAACCCAAGGTCATCTATATTTTCTCCTATGCTATCTTCTAAGAGTTTTATAGTTTTGCATTTTACAGTATTAGGTCTATGATCCATTTTACGTTAATTTTTGTGAAAGGTGCAAGGTCAGTGTTTAGATTCATTTCTGCATGTGGATGTCCAGTTGCCCCAACACCATGTCAAAAAGACTGTCCTTTCTTAATTATTGCCTTTACTCCTTTGTCAGAGATCACTGACTATACTTGTGTGGGTTTATTTCTGGGCTCTCTCTCTTCTATTCTTCTGACCTATTTGTCTGTTCTTTTACTAACAGTACACTGTCTTGATTACTGTAGCTTCACGGTAAGTACTGAGGTTGGGTACTGCTGATTTTTTCTTCTCCTTCAATATTATTGGCTCTTCTGTCTTTCCATATCAACTCAGAATTTATTAATATCTACAAAATAACTTATCAGGATTGTACTTGGGATTGCACTGAATTTACAGATCAAGTTGGAAAGAACTGACATATTGACAATATTGAGTTTTCCTATCCCTGGGTTATCTTCCCATTTATTTAGATTTCCTTTGATTAATTCCATCAGGGTTCTATATTTTTCCTCACAGAGATCTTGTACATATTTTGTTAGGTCTGTACCTATGTATTTTTCTTTTTGTGGCAGTGAAAATGGCATTGTGTTTCTTATTTTAAATTTCAGTTGTTCATTGCTGGTGTATAGGGAAACTAAATGACTTTTGTATACTAATCCTGTGTTAGTTCCAGAGGTCTTCTGTTCTTCTGATTTTTGGTTTTTTTTTTTTTTTTTTTTGGTCAATTCTAGGGATTTTCAACATAGAAATCATACCATAAACAAAGACAGTTTTATTCCTTCCTTCCCAATCTATATACCTTTTATTTCTTTTTCTTAACTGTATTAGCTAGAACTTCAGTACAATGTTGAATAGGAATTCAACACTGAAGAGAGAATATTTTGCCTTGTTTACAATCATAGAGGAAAAGCATCTAGTTCCTCACCACTAAGTATGATGTTGGCTATAGGGTTTGTATAGATGTTCTTCATCAAGTTGAGGAAGTTTCTTTCTATTCCTGGTTTGCTGAGGGTTTTTACCATGAATGGGTGTTGGAATTTGTCAAGCACTATTTTTGTATGTACTGATATTGTCACATGATTTTTCTTCATTAGCCTGTTGTTGTGACAGATTATGGTAACTGATTTTTGAACACTGAACCAATCTTGTATACCTGAAATAAATTTCACTGGGTTGTGGTATATAATATTTTTTAAACATTGTTAAGATTTTATTTGCTAATATTTTGAGGATTTTGCTTTTATGAAATGGCAACCCACTCCAGTATTCTTGCCTAAAGAATTCCATGGACAGAGGAGCCTGGCAGGCAACAGTCCATAGGGTTGCAAAGAGTTGAACACGACTGAGCAACTATCACTAATGAGAGATATCAGTTTGTAGTTTTCGTTCCCTGTAATATCTTCCTGGTTTTAATATTAGAGGAATGCCAAGCTTATAACATAGGAAGTGTTCCTTCTATTTTCTGGAAGAAATTATAGGAATTGGTATGCTTGGTAGAAGTCATCACCAAAGCTATGTGGACTGATACATTTTTAATGGGGGATGTTATTAACTACTGATTCAATTTTTTAACAGATATAGGTCAGGTCTATCCAGGCTTAGACAGTATGAGTCTCCATCCTCAGCTCCCACCAGCAACTATTCTATCCTTTTGGGTCTCTAGATCAATCTCAGGAGAAGGGGAGTTGATTGGGTTCCAGTACATCCTTTCAAATCAGGCTTCAGATGTAAATTAAATCACTGCCCTTGGATGCAAACACTTGTAACCAGGATGCAAAAAGTCATACAGGACAGTTTAAGGCCATTTAAACCCCAAGTCCTGGGTCAGGATAACCTACAATCAAAAAAAAATGTGGAAGGGCAGGCAAGAAGGTCCTATTTCAGGGACTACGTGCACTCCGTGGTGTCTGATTCTTTGTGACCCCACAGACTGTAGCCAGTCAGGGTCCTCTGTCCAGGGAATTTCCCAGGCAAGAATACTGGAGCAGGTTGCCATTTCCTACTCCAGGGCACCTTCCTGACCCAGGGATTGAACCTGCATCTCCTGCATGGCAGGCAGATTCTTTACCACTGAGCCACCTGGAAAGTCCTGACTATTTCAAGATTGGGTGCCAATCTGTTAGGTGTTGGGATTTTAAAAATATATTTGTAATGTCTTTGGTTTTGATGTCAGGATAATGCTGGTCTCAAATAACAGGTAGGGAAGTATTCTCTCCTGTTTAATTTTCTGAAATTTATGTAGAAGTGGCATTATTTTTTCCTATTTTATTTTTAAATATTTGCTAGAATTCACCAGCAAAGGCATCTGGGCCTGAAGCTTTCTCTGTGAGAAAGTTTTTTAGCAACAAATTTAATTTCTTTAATAAATACAGAGCGATTCAAATTATCTATTTCTCCTTATGTGAGCTTTAGTAGAATGTCTTTTTAAAAAATTTTCCCATTAGTTATCAAATTTGTGAGCACAGAGTTGCTCATAATATTCCTCTGTTATCCTTTTAATGTCCATGATGACTTCTCAGTCATTTCTGATATTAGTAATTTGTGTCTCCTCTCTTTTTATCTTTGTTAGTCAGGCTGGGTGTTTATCAATTTTATTGATCTTTTCAAAGAACCAGCCTATGGTTTCATTTATTTTTGCTATTGTTTCCCAGTTTTCAATTTCACTGATTTCTGGTATAATTTATTATTATTTTTCTTCTGCTTAACCTATGTTTATATTGTTCTTTTTTTCTGTTTCCTAAGGTAGAAGCTTAGACTATTTATTTTCTAATATATGTACTCAATGCCATAGATTTCCCTCTAAACACTGCTTTCAATGCATCCCACCAATTCTGATAAGTTGTCTTTTCATTTAGTTCAGAATATTTTTAATTTATCTTGAGACTTATTCTTTGATTCAAGTGTTGTTTAATGTCCAAATATTTGGGGATTTTCCAGGTTATCTTTTGGTTATTAATTTATGATTTTATTTCACTGTAATCTGAGAGTGTATTTTTATATGATTTCTACACTTTCAATTTTGCCAAAGTGTGTCTTATGGCCCAGGATGTGATCTAATTTGGTTGAATGTGCCACGTGAACTTGAAAAGAATATGTATTCTGCTGTTGCTGGGCAGAAATTTATTTTACTATTCCTAGAACTAGTATTGGCATTTGCTTCTAGAAAAAAACCCAGCTTTTGCATTTTCCCTCAGCCCTTTGATTAGTTTTCAGATCATTGTTCTTCTAATTAAGCAATATATTAAAAATAATATATGCAAGGATAGCTGTTCCCACTATTTAATACTGTAATAATATCTGATATTATTAGGCCAAAAACTTGAAAGTAAAATTGGTAATATTTTCTTTATTTTCAGAAGACATGATTGTATAAAGATTTCTGATAAATGTACCAAAAATTACAGGAAGTATAATTTAGCACATTCCCAGGATACAAGATCAGGAGGCTATCAACAAATCATTGGAAAATGAAATTCAGTACATATAATTACATACACATTAATTCGTACAAGAGCTAGGTGCATTCTGACTGAAGGACCCTTTAGAGTATGACAGTTTAAAGCCAGAAGCAGAAATCCTGGATAGCAGCTATTACTTTTTTAACTGATATAAATTTTAAAATAATAATCTAAAACAGAGTTATGGCTCTCAGTTGCAATGAAACCACTTCATAAAACTGAGGGAGCTGCTAAATCCCCTCAATTCTCCTCTGTGAAACAGGTTTGTTAGAGCAAAAACAGAATGAGTTCAAACTACGAGGGAAAGGAATAGCTGAGTAGAAATTTGACTTCACAGAAAAAACTGCAAAATGTTTATTAAAGGCCTATTCTAAACATGGAGATGTTTGTAGGTACCACTGAAAATCTACAGAAAACGTGTGCTCTGCTGTCCTGGAGCTTAAAATCGTGTTTCAAAGACAAGATTACTTTCAGGAAAGTTAAATAATGTAAGGCACTCTATGATTTAGTGCCAAGATGAATGGTAGAGATAAGCACTGCAGGAGTTCGCTTCAGAGAAGGGAGATATCGGTGTGGGCTGACATGTTAGAAGAACACTTCAGGGAAACAAGAAATAATGAGGGAGTATGACCTGGGGTAGGGCATGAAAAAGGTAGAGAAAAGAAACTCTATCCCTCATAAAATTATTCAGCTGGCCTCAACAGCCCCTCTTCTCAAACGTCAGCTCCTCTCAAAGATTATCTGATACCCAGGTTGAAGATATGTGACAGATGGAAGAAACCCAGGTTTAGCTTCTCATCTTCCTACCTACAAGTCCTCAGACCCTACCACTAGCTCCAGTGGCTGAGCGACACCGGGGTTCTCAGCATTGCCCTCCACCATAGCATTGTCTTCAGAATAAGCAAGGTGCCCTCAGGCAAGCACTCATGAAAATGCACAGAGTCAGTAATTAGGTCAGAAACTCACAAACCTGACTAGTGAAATAGAGTCATATAAAGAAGGCAGTCATGAGAAAAGAGAGAAGAATTTTAAAAGTATAAATTAATTACATTTAAGAAGAGCAGCAATTAAAAGGAGTGAAAAATACTGTGGAAGAAATAGGATGGGGAGACTTTTAAAAATAAGGCCATGAATATTAAAAAAGTGTTAGAAAACATATGTTTATTTTAAAAATACAGTTCTCTTTGAAAAAAAGAGACTGAGACAAATAAGCCTTGACTTCATACTGACAAACGGTGCACTGAGAAGGGAAACAGGATGAAGGGAGAGGAAACAAGGGGCAAGGAGAGGACCCGACAGGGAAAACAGAGGGGAGCTCACCTGCCATGAAAGCTCAGGTATCAACACTTGAACTGTTCAGTGCAGAATGACTAGCTTTCTTTTCTTTTTGCACCATGAAAATACTGGTAGAAAAGCACTTAAAGCAAGACCAGCTACAAAACATGCACAATCTGGGGCATGAAAACAAGCTGATGGCCATACACTTGTGTCATCAGAAGCCTGCTGTTTGCAGACATATACCATGCTTGTGGTTCTGGCCAATTTCTGCATTTTGCTAGTACCCCACACAATGGAAAAGGAATTATACTGTACGGGAGGTATGGGATTCCTTGGGTAGCAGAATCCAGATACTCATAACTATGTGTATTTGGTCCAAAAGGTTCTCAGAAGCCATGCAAAGAAATGCAGAAATAAAGACAAGGAGTCCCTGGCAATCAATAGGGACTTTTTTGTTTTAAAAAGTCTAGTCTAAACACAGCTGAACTCATGAGGATATGTCTCTTAAAATATGGG
This sequence comes from Bubalus kerabau, assembly GCF_029407905.1. Lineage (NCBI taxonomy): Eukaryota > Metazoa > Chordata > Mammalia > Artiodactyla > Bovidae > Bubalus > Bubalus kerabau. Next base: position 57,181,458 of record NC_073633.1, on the reverse strand, counting down.
TTCCCATGCTCCCTTCCTATTAATCACCCTCCCTTCCCTTCTTCCCTTCCTATCTCCTCCAACAATTTTTATTGAGTGCTTACTCTAGGCATTGTGTTCACTGGTGCCTCCTTAGATTTCTACATTTTCTTTCTTTTCCAGGCTGAGCAAATTATGTCTTTCAGGCTAAATATATCTACCAGTATATGATCTCAAGAGTACAAGAGGGCTAAATGGGTTCCTGTTTCAGTCATCCTAAAAGACAAAAGCCAATGCTTCCATGCAGAGCACCAAAACACATCAATTTTTTAGGAGAAAATACATGACTCCCAGTACTGATTTGCTTGTAGGAAACAGACCTGGCTAAAATAAACTCAGTTTTGTGTAATCAGGGTACCTACCTACTCTACTGTCCCCTGATTTCCATATCTAAGAATGCTGTTCTTATCTGTTTTAGGAAAAATAGTAGGAAACAGTCAACTGGTCTGAGCAGCCTTATCAGAGCCATATTGAATTACAGCATTTGTTACTCTGTTATGTGTTGTAGCAACATGGCATTGGAGCCACATACACATCAATGTCCGTTGTGACATAGTCTCAAATTGGAAGAAACTGTGCTTGCCATCAGTGATGTGGCAGAAGGCAATGGGAATTGCTACTGGTAATGGTTAATGTTCATTTCTTCCTGTTCCACTTTCTATAAACAAGGTAATGCCTATACAAGCTCATTACTGTAAACTGAGCACATTTAAATTGGCAGTAAAACCAGAGTATTTACTCTAGTGCACATATAAAGTGCCTCATCCAATGTTTTGGAAATGTTTCAAGTTTTGAAACCAAGCAGCTGGCAGCTTTACAAGCCAAACCTTACACTTAAATCACTCACTCTGGAAAGTTTTTTGGTGTCCCGTGTCAGGTAGTACCATTCAGCGGACATTCATTCCCCACCCCTTGGATTCTTTTGCAATAAATTTGCATTCATGGGGCTCTTATAACTGTTCCAGCACCACAGACTCCAATGGCTGTTGATTAAATGTATATATCCTGTGCATTTAATCTGACTTTCATTATGGCCACTTCATAAAAATGCCACAGACTGGACAAGTGATGACACATAGCAAGAACCTGGAACCCCTGCAAAGCCTCAGATTAGCTTTTTTTCTCTGTCTTTATTAATAGTGACCATTTTGCGGCCCAGCTCTAAATCAGCAAAAGTATTTGACAGCAAATGTTCCTATCTATGGATTATATATAACCCGTCCTAAACACCAGATGAAAAAGGGATAACCCCAGGAAAGGAAGGGCTGGCTTCCATGTAAATCATGTTACAAATTGGACAACACCCAGAGAGTTCATTGTTCAGCCTCAATTGTGAAGGGCCATTCCCATTTACTATTCCCCTAGAATCAATGTTAATTAAGGCAGACTGAGATCATAAATCAGTGCGGGAGTTTATAATGCAATTCAGCATTGAGCATATATATTTAAATTAAAAGTAACTGATTAACCACAGAGTTTTTCCAAAATTGGCTGAAGCAATTTCTTCACGTGAAGACATGTCGCCTTCCATTTTTGTGAAAAGGGGAAATGACAGAAATATCTTCTAAAAAGGTGAATTAAGGCTAGTAAATGACTCATGACACTAGTTATTGGGAGGAAGGGAGAAGCTGAAAAGAAAGGGAAAAGAAGAAAAATAAAAGACAGTCATGTACAAAGGGGAATGCCTTTGTTCTATCTCCCTTGAAGTTATTAATGTTTCCATGTTCACAAGCACTTATTATGAACCTACTGCATGGAAGGCACTTGCTAGCCACTGGAGATACAGAAATAAATAGTTAGCCCTTGCTCTTGAGATGAGTGTTGAGCACTGCAGTGGAGAAGACCAACACAACAGCTCCAGTGATATGATGTGGTAACAACATTCAAAAGTAGTACTGAATACTGACTATGAATATGCTTTAAGGATAAGATAATTTATATTTTAATTTTATAAAACACTGCACTGGACAAGAAATTTGTGTGCCAAAGAGAAATCCAACCAAAGAGCCATGCCTGCCTGACAGAAGCCAAGAGAACATCCTTCTAAGGAGAGCACTTGGGCTTCATCAAAGAAAGCACCAGATCGTCAAACCCTCAGCTGAAAAAGCAGGATTGTTTGATAAATAAGTCCTTTTCCAAGAGCTGTGCTAACAGAGCACATCTACACCGGCCCAGCTATATCATGAAGACCAAAACATCCTGCAGAGATCGACAGAGGGGAAGTCACTTTAACTCAAAGTATATGGACAATATACATTCAAAAAATAATTCAGATGATGAAGATTATTAGACAGCCACTGTTTACTGAGCATCTTCACTACTTCACTTAATCTATTTAACAAATCTATGATGTAGGTATTTTCCTTCCAGAAAAGTAAACTAAGATTTATGTCCAAGTAAATACTGCAAATAACTCACAGGGCAAAAGTTTGAACCTAAGTCTCCTGAAGTTAAGTACAGGGCTTTTTTATGCCTGTTAACATTACTGGATTTTCCCCCATCCTCTCTGCTAAACTATAATTTTAAGTTAAAGAGCTGTCTTCTGTTAGGCCAAAGGCAGTAGAATGAACATAATTAGGAAATTTACTGAAAAGTCAGAACTGAAAACCAAATGAATCAAGAGAATAATAATGAAAGTTAAATGTGAGTACTTATATGTTCCAGGCACTGTTTCAGACACTTGACATGTAGTAACTCATTTAATCCTCAAAAATATCACGTGAGGTAGGCAATGCCATCATTCCCATTTCATAGATGAGGAAGCAGAAGCTCAGAGATGTAAAGGAACTGGCGCACAGTAAGGGATGCAGTGGAGTCGGGATCCAAAACTGATGCAGTCTGGTACCTACTTGTATGTAACAGACTAGAGCTCTGGGGCAGTTTCCTTATTGCTGCATAACCATTAAGTGGCCAAGTGAACTTTAAAAATAAATTATTTAAAAATGTTTCTTCCCAAGAGGTAGCTTCCTTCATAACTTGGTCCCGACCAATCTTTCTGCTCTCATCTCTGGCCATTCCTCACTAAGGATCTAAGCCAGAATAATATCCATAGCACAGTACCATTTACATAAATGAAAAACAGACAAAATAATACTATTTCCCCATCAAGGATATATCTGTATCTAAACATAGGCTGGAATGGATGCTTGTGGGCAAACAGGAGGAGTCTTGCACAGACCAGTGTCTTACGGTGTGCCATCTAATGAGGGGTATAATAATTGAAAATCTGTGGATCTAAGTTCCTCCCTAGTGACTCTCTAGACTAAAACCACACCTAATTCTAAATATGCTATGAACTTTTATAAGGATCTTTCAATACAAACATACTTTTTCACCTGATAAAACATTAGAATCTTAGTCATCCTTCAAAACTCAATTCAAATATGACCTCTTGGTAAAACCTTCCCAAATCCCTTCAGACAGAGCTAAATGCAGACCTCTGGCTTCTGCCTAGTATCTGTTGCTGCTGCTGCTGCTGCTAAGTCGCTTCAGTAGTGTCTGACTCTGTGCAACCAACCCCATAGACGGAAGCCCACCAGGCTCCCCCGTCCCTGGGATTCTCCAGGCAAGAACACTGTAGCGGGTTGCCATTTCCTTCTCCAATGCATGAAAGTGAAAAGTGAAAGGAAAGTCACTCCGTCATGTCCGACTCTTCGCGATCCCATGGACTACAGCCTACCAGGCTCCTACATTCATGGGATTTTCCAGGCAAGAGTACTGGAGTGGGGTGCCATTGCCTTCTCCAGCCTAGTATCATAACATCCTAAAATATTTTATCTCTGGTCAAAGGTATCTGTCCACTACTAAACTGTTCCCTCCTTAAGGACAAATACTGTGTCACTATGTCATCTTTATTTTTGTATCTCCAGTACATAGAAAAGGAACAGTGAAATAGTAGTTGAAATAAATGTTAGGTATGTATATGTATCATATGAGAAAGAAGTACTTTCTTAAAACAAAAAGTAAAACAATATATGTTTTGAATTCCAGGAGTCAAAATTCTTGCAACTCTAGAATCATTTTCATCTATCCAGGGAAGCTGGTCCCTCAACTGACACTGAACAGCGTCTCACTAACACCATATGCTTCCCACTCTTTCTTGTTTGAACTGAGGTTATGATAATCAACCTTCATCCAGAATACAGTTTTGGATACACACTGTGACCACTGAGACAATGGAGTTATTAACTTACCTAGGAAGACTGCTGTACCACAGTACCCTGCCAGTGAAAGTGGTTCAGAAGGAACTACTTTCCTCTGGGGCCTGGGGCCATAACACTGGAATTCTCTTGACTGATCCAACACCTGCAGAACCAAACTGGAATTTCAGTCTCCTCCTTTGACCACTACCAATTATGTAGTGTGGCCATTTTATAGCTCATTATTTAGGCTGACTACACCTAGAGGCTATTTATAAGAGGATGCTACTTTAACAGTCCGATTTTATTCCACAGTGAAAGACGGAAGAATAGGTGAAGTGCTTGTTTTCTGGTCCTGGTTTCACACTAAACGTTCAGCAAGTCTCCCACCTTCCCCAGCCTTCTTTCATCTAGAACACCAGACTTGGTAACCAAAGACAGGCTCATCCATGGCGCCTGTGATACAAATCTTCCACCCAGACCCTTGACAGACATTCATCATTGACTGTGACACTTTCCAGTTGAACTCCTGAATACTTTTCAGCATGGCACATAAGAAAGCTACTACTAACTGAATGGAAGATGCCACCTCTAAGGACTTCCCAGTTCGGATACTCTGCCTATCTGAGGTACACACATGTGTCCACTAGTGGGCGCTCAATAAGAGAGTTTATCAGAGGTTCTGCGACTGCAGATTTGTCTTACTCCTCTAAGTGCATGCTGGTGTTTCATAACTACTTGAATAATAGTTAATAGATCTCCATGCCCATAAAAGAGCCCATCCTCCAGGTTAAAAGTTACTTCCTTTTCCAATTATGTCTAATACTCGAATATGCAACTAATGTACTAGAAAGATGTCATTTGAAAAAAAGTAAATTTAGATGGGAAAAAGTTCTATAACAAACATTTTTAAACTCATGTAAAGTGACTACCAAGAACAACTGGAAATAGCCCACTCACCCCCAACTGATGTTAAGTTTCTTACTGTGAAATTATGCAGCATGCCAAGCTCATACTTTTGATATCCAAGTCTCATCAAAGCACTATTTTTAAATGCACTAATGAATTAACACTCTTTATTTTTTGGTCTAAATATAGTAGAGGCTGCTCTAATGAGGAAGAGAGAGATTCAAAGAACCGAAAGGGCCTTACATACAATCTATACTGAAGGAAATTGTTATATTGTCAAAAAGGAGTTCAATGACTGGCCCATGGTCATACAGCCCATTAGTGGCTGAACGGGGACTGGAATCCAATATCCTGATTTCTGGCTCAGGGCTTTTGCTAAATTTAAATTTTGTTTAGAAAGCAGATTTGATGGTTGACCAGGAAATATAAGCATATCTTCCAGAATGCCTCTTCAAAATGATTCAGCACAAGGAACTTTGTTTGAGTCTTTTTTTCCTTCAGCACAATCAACAAGGTGACAGCAAAACACTTTTTCATTTTCTTTCTTGAAGGCAAATGTGTTAGGGAAACAATGGTGGTTTACATCCCTAGTGGACTCTACTCGGAGGTGAGATCCTACGGAGATTCTGCATTCTCCTCACCTGCAGAAGCAGCAACTTCTGCCAGAGGACAGCAGCCAAGCTACTGTAATCCTCAGATAGAAAATTATTTTCCTGAGGCTTCTTAAAGAAGAGTTTGTGCACGTTTACAACCACAGGGCTATATCTGAGGGTCCAGGAAGGGGACTTCAAAACCCATCCCTATCCTAATGACTTCCCACAGAAGGGCTAATTTTGGATATGCAGATGAAAAAGGAAATGGCCAACCTTGCCTGATTTAGGGGCTGGTTACAAGTTCACTGCATCAAAACAATTCCTTTTTCGTATGTTCCTTTCTCTGCCAAATCTAGGTATCAAAACAGGCATCAAAATGCCAGTCTTTATGAAATGGTCACACCTATATCTCAGTTACCTCACCAGCTAAGGGAATTAAAAGTAAATTCATAATGGCAGTTTATTAGGGACATGCCACACAGGCAGTTGGACAAAACCTGTAAATACAATTTCCTTCTGTAATTATTTGATAGCATCCTAGAATTCTGGGAACTTGGTCAGGAAATGTCATCTATTTCCCCATCTCACAAATTTTACTCCCTTTCTGGTGGAATGCTTTTAAGAACTCTAAAAAGGACAATTTCCACAGGTCTTCTGCCAGACAGAAGTGCCCCTTCCCAAACCAGAAAGGAACAGACATCTCATGGCATTCAAGAGAAGTGGCCTGAAATACGAACGAAATATCTGGTTGTGTCCTTGGCTTTAAACAGTAAAGATTATAAAGGCAGGCTTTTTGAAAAGGCAGGCCAGTTCAAATTATTGGGTTGAATTTATATGATTTTTTTCAAAAGACACCCTCAGGATAACAACATAATATGCAAGTCTCTTCTCCCCAGGACAAGTGTAGAGACTGAAATTGCTTAATTAAATCAACAGTAATTAAATGCCATGAGGGTCATGTCTCTGTATGTGAAAAAAAAAGTAGGAAATTTACTGAGGACTGAGGTGACTAGTCTTGCATGTACTTCTTTATCTTCCTTATAGAACAAACTAGAATGGAAGTACTAAAGTTGAAAGATCTCCAGTTAAAATCAACCTGCCCTTTACCACTTGTGTAAGCCTGAAGAAGTGAAGTGAAAGTCGATCAGTCGTGTCCGACTCCCTGTGACCCCGTGGACTATACAGTCCATGGAATTCTCCAGGCCAGCATACTGGAGTGGGTAGCCTTTCCCTTCTCCAGGGGATCTTTCCAACCCAGGAATCGAACCCAGGCCTCCTGCATTGCAGGTGGATTCTTTACCAGGGGAGCCACAAGGGAAACCCTGTGTAAGCCTGCTGCTACTGCTGCTAAGTCGCTTCAGTAGTGTCCGACTCTGTGTGACCCCATAGACGGCAGCCCACCAGGCTCCCCCGTCCCTGGGATTCTCCAGGCAAGAACACTGGAGTGGGTTGCCATTTCCTTCTCCAATGCATGAAAGTGAAAAGTGAAAGTGAAGTCTCTTAGTCGTGTCCGACTCCTAGCGACCCCATGGACTGCAGCCTACTAGGCTCCTCTGTCCATGGGATTTTCCAGGCAAGAGTACTGGAGTGGGTTGCCATTGCCTTCTCCGGAGTGTAAGCCTGCTGCTGCTGCTAAGTCGCTTCAGTCGTGTCCGACTCTGTACGACCACATAGACGTCAGCCCACGAGGCTCCCCGGTCCCTGGGATTCCCCAGGCAAGAACACTGCAGTGGGTTGCCATTTCCTTCTCCAATGCATGAAAGTGAAAAGTAAAAGTGAAGTCGCTCAGTCGTGTCCAACTCTAGTGACCCCATGGACTGCAGCCCACCAGACTCCTCCGTCCATGGGATTTTCCAGGCAAAAGTACTGGAGTGGGGTGCCATTGCCTTCTCCGAGTGTAAGCCTGAGCCACCTTAAATAAGACTTTTAAACTCTTTGAGCTTTGTTTCCTTTCCAGAAAAAGCAGTAGGCCTAGTCTTTGCAAGGCTACTGCACAATCAGGTGAGCTAAAATGTGAATGTGCCTAAGGCTTAGCTAGCTACAATGGAAGTTTCTCCCTTTCCTAAGTTCCTTGAAGAAAGGTCTCCCAGCAATATTTGGAGTCCCCCATGTTCTACAGGTTCTAACACACCATCTAACATGCAGTCAGTATTCAGAAGATTTCATAAATCAAGTTACTGGGGAAAGAAGCAAAGATGGGATAAGGGATTCAGACTGGCTGTCAACAGGAATTTGATTCTTTTACAAGCTCTAATTTGTTTTATAAATCTCAGCAGTTTCTTGGATAAAGATTCAGAACAGTGCATCTCAGCCACACAAGCCAAGCCATATCACTTGGCCACTTCTGCAGCAGGAGGATAATGGAGGACAAATCAGGTTTACCACACTTTCAGCCCACAGCAAAGTGGCCATAACAACACAGAGAGGCTGCCATGGATTTTCTAATTGTAGGATCTAATCCCAGGGACAGAGGAGCCTAGTGGGCTGCCATCTATGGGGTCGCACAGAGTCAGACACGACTGAAGCGACTTACCAGCAGCAGCAGCAGCAGCAAACCCCTGAGGAGTTCTCAAAGCAGCAGGTATTAATAGGAGTTAGTTGTAAATAATTTCCTATCCTCAATGAATCTTTGACATAAAGCTGCCATGGTTTTATTTCAGTAATAAAAGGTTTTGTTTTTTTAATAGTAAATGCTTCAAATGATCTGTATTAAATCCTTCAGTAGATTATGTTTTGGAGAGTTGAATTTTACTCAACTTGCCACTACACTGCTTTTGGTTCATCAAAGGAGAGTACCAAATAGCAAATCAATAACCAGACTGATCTATTTATAGGGAAAAGTTCAATTATTTTTAATTAAGAGTAGAAAGAAGTAGTCTGAGGACTTGTCATATGTTATCTCCTTTTACATGATTGTTTCTTCTGACGTACTTCAAAGAGATTTCGGTCAATAGGGTACAGATAGCACTATCATTGAACTATATGAAATTAATTTCTATTGTTATAAAAAATTATATTGATGATCACCTCAGGATACTACCTTGCAAAGCTGGTAGCCTTTGAATATTTTAATCTAAGATAATAAAGGTATTTTTAACTTAAAGAAAAAAAATCCTGACCTTATTTACTTGCAATTAAGAGGCCACCTATATAAAATAAAACAAGTAAATGTCCAGATCACTTATGGGGTGAGGTGAGAAGTTTCCTATTGAAATATCTAGGTAGTCAGAGCAAAAGTGGTTCTCCTGTCTTTCATTCTTTGCTTTGCTTCACGCCAAAACATCTGGCTAAAAAGTGAAAAAACACCCAAATGGCATTGTATAGGAAAACACCTAGATGATTGATTACATTTTTCACTTTAAAGTCAATGTTTTGATATTATAAAGACATGGCCTTTGTTCAATAGGTGTAATCGTTTACTGGCAAAAAGCATGGTTTTACAAAGCCTGTTTTGACAAGGACTAGTTTATCAATCTTAATTTTAATCAATTAACAGTTTCAAATAATAGACTCAATATTGTATGCCCTGAACCCCACTTATTCTGAGTCCTAGGCTGAAAGGCAGGAAAAAGGAAAAGTCTTCATTAGAAAAGACTGCAAACTACACTTTCAAAGTATGCAGAAAGAACAAGGTCAAAGAAATGAGAAATCAGAGGCAACATTTTAAAATGTTAATCTAAATTGATTGTGCCAGAGTATTTTAAAATAAATGCTATATGCCCAACATATTACACTAATATGCAATGATTACACAAATTGTGTTAATGTTGTAAAGAGAAATAAGTTAGGGCATTAGCAGAATTTGGCAGCCAAGATCCACCCAGTCTAACCTCAAGATCTGTTTCTGAAAGTGAAAGGACACTGATGAGAGTAGAGACAAAAGATCATTAGTCACGTTCCCCAGAGAGCAGTTCCGTTTGGGCAGTCTTCAGTACACAAGGCTAGAACCACATGAACTGGGAGCGAGGTATGGGGGTCGGGGGCTCCTTCTTTCCCGGGATGAAGCTACTTGGATCATTTAAAGGGCTCTGGGGGTAATTCCAAGAACCTGTGATACAAATTAGGGTAGACCCAGTGTTCTAGTTGATCCAGGACCCCAAAGGTTATGGCAAGGTTTCTCTTCCACACACCTAAACTGCCTAATTTCCCCAGCCTCCCTTAGTAATACCACCAGGTTTGACTAGCACCTATATTGAATCTCATGGAGGTTTTTTTGGTCGTCTTAGGTGTCCTAAGATCAAATTCTGCCTCCCCACTGCTTTCAAACTATTTCTTTAAGGATCAAATTTCTACATGTATAAAGACTGCTAAATGGTGTGACTTAGGTGTGTCATTTGATCTTTCTATGGCTCAATTTTCTCATCTCTAAAAGGAGAAAATCAGCTCATCCAGTGGCTGGAAAGATTAAGTATTGGATGGCTGAAAACCTGATACAGTGCACACTCAAATTTTTAATTGATTCTGATTCTGAATGCAAATCATCAATCCAAGGCAATTTATTAATGCTCTTAAAAAGTTACTCACTCCTTGTTCTGTGTTTATCTGTTCATTTATTCTTTTGTTGCCAGGAAGTAAGACCCTTTGTCAGACCATGGGACACACAGGGCAAAAGGATGGGAAAAGAAGGTCAAGACGGTGAAGGCCATCCGGCACACGGACTGGTCAGAATTTCTGCCTGAGACCCTTTCCAGATTCAGCCATGAAGACAGTCTAATGCTGGAATGTTCAAACACACTACTGAAGCCTGGCCCTGGCAGGGTCTGAGCAGTGGTGTGGGACATACGCTCGGAGAGCTTTAAGGCTTTCTGTCATCTTGAGAAAGCAGAATGTGACTTGATTTCTTTTTGTTTCTGCTTGGAAACAAATGTTCCTTTGCCTATCTTTCCTAGGTTTAATTAGTCTTCTGTCTTTCTCAGAATTCAGCCTGTTCATTTGCAAATGGAAGACATCAGAAAGGATAGTGAGTGTGGGTGTTGGGGTGGGAAGGAGACTGAAGTGTTTATTTTCAAAGCCACGGGGGTCCCCATTTGAAAAAGCACCCAGCTTATCTCAATGTTTTTGTTTGTATGATTTCGAATTAAAAGGTTGGAGCAATTCATTTAGGAGATTAAGCTGTCTTACAATGGGCCTAGTTGCCCTATTTATTTACTAGTATTGCTAGGGTTAAAAAAAGGTATTTCTACTATACTCATTTTCATTATTCAAGTACAACAATTTTAAAGGATTCCTTTGGTCTTTGATTTTATTGCCAAGTCATTTTACATTAAAATGATATTTATCTGTTGGTCACAGATAAAAATCACAAGCCATGCATGTAACAGTTTAGGGTTGTCAATCTGTTAAATATGAATTTCAGAAAAATAACAAATTAAATTTCAGTATAATAATGTCCCCAAATCATGGGGCATAGTTGTATTTATAAAGTATTCATTATATATCAAAACTTCAAATTTAACTAGATGCCCTATATTTTACCTGGTGACCCTACCAGGTTTTCATGGATGTTGTACACATTCCAAGGATGAAAACTGGGAAATAGTCTATGTTATTATTATTTATTATATTTAAACTTGCTTCCTGCCGATCTGAAGTACTTCATCAGTCAGAATAATAATTCCTAGCTAATAAACAGATATACTGATACCTCAGGAAATCAACTGAATTCTGACTACAGGATGAGACCTAGTTTTAACCATTAAAGCCCATTCCATTTATGGTAATTTTTTTCATTTAGAAAAAGTAAAACACAAAAGGGACAAATGATATCTTCAGTTGAATTAGAAATTAATGTCACAAACTACTACATTTAACGACCAATATCATCTTTCATTATGTTACAAAGCAAACATTCTGTGCAAAGAGGAGCTTGAAATGCCCTAGTGTATATCCTAAGGTTGAAGAGGTCTTTGATCCAATAAATGAGTGTTTTCCCCACAAGAGACTAAACATTTGCTTGTGACAGTAAACAAACAACAAGCTGAATTTTATATTGCACAACTATTTTCATGTGTCTGTTGATAAAAATAAATAGTGCACAGTTACTAGATTTTTTCTTTCAGTTAAAATATTTGTCCACAATTTAAATGTCAGCAAATATTTTCAAACATAATTATATCTATTTTGTATTTAAGTAATTAAATTCTTCTTCTTTGCTCTTGGTCATTACAAATATACAGAAAGGTCTGTATGCCTGATGCCTTCCCTACCCCGAGAATTAAATTGTCATATTTGTAGTAATTCATTCCTAAAAGTCTTGAGTTAATAAAATGTGATGAATTAATGAGTCTACTTGAGCATAGCTTATAGAGTCAATTTCATGATCTTAAAGTCACATCTAATATTTAGAAAGCAATTTTTTTTAATAGACCTAAAATCACCTTAATTTTTCTTTTCTTTCTTTTTTCTTTTTCAAAATAGTTACCATCCCAGAAAAGGGGTGGAGGGAGGAGACATCAAATGAAAAGCTCAAATTAACCTTCAATATTTGGTGAAGAAATTCCTTTTCGCTATTTACATAAAATATAAGAAAAGTCTTGCTAGGATGTGATTTTGAAATAAATCTCATGTTGGGGTTAAGGCTTGCTAAGAAATGCCACTGAAAGCTGCCACTTGACCCGGAATTCCTCTACAAGAAAAACTAGCCACAACTACATGTGAGACTTATAAGAGAAACTGCCGGAATGTCAACTTCATTTGCAGCAGCCCCATATGGCCTGATCACTCTCCCTGGCATGATAAATCACTGGCAGAATCCTTACCTTCCTACGTTTGATCTCTGCTCAGCAAGATGTGGTTTTGATGTGAAGAACTCCAGATCTCTTGGGTCAGAGACAAATAGCAGTGGCACTGACCTGCAAAGTGCTGAGTCCCTATTAGACGCAAGTGAAAAGCCCTAAGCTTCTGACAAGTTCCCTCTCCACACAGCTTACCCGACCCACTGCGGTTTTCATGAGCTGAGGCTGACAGAGAAACTGCCAAAATCCTTTGGCGGAAAAGTGCCAACAAGCCCTTTTTTCCTACCACCATTACCAAGTATTAAAATCAATGTTCCCTAAGACTTTAAGGAAGAATTCTCTTGGGAGTTACTAATCGAATTTCTAGTACTCTAAGTGTTCAGTAAACACAACAATTTTTTATTTCCAGTGGATCTCTATGACACCGATGATCACTCATTTATATAACTAGAGTCATTAACAGATTTCTATGGACTACTTTTTGGTAATTATAAGGACATCCTTGGGAAAATATTTTTTAAAACCACTGTTCTGAGTGACTATCTGGGGTCCCAGAAAGCCTTGTAACTAGATGTACAAACAAGTTTGGTATTTTCCTTCTGATCTCATAATCCCAAATTGGGATCCAGGAAATTAAAGAGTTCTGAAGAGTCAGGGTGGGATGAAGAAATCTTACAACTCATCTAGTTATGTTTGTAAGTACTAGGTGGGTTAGTAAACAGGCATTTCATTCTGTCCTATCACTTCATAAGTAATAAAAATTAGGTCCAAGGAATTTAAGTAACTTAATCAGTATCACAAAGCATTTTCAGAGTCTGGTGTAGAAGGAAGCGCTCAATAAGTGATTGAGTAATTTGTTCATTCAGTAATTCAGTGTGTATTTACTGTGTGCCTACATATACAAGAAACCGCTAAACGAGCGCACATCCCTGGCAGAGCTGGGACCAGAACCCAGATCTTCTAGCGCAGAGTCCCATGTCTTGTTCACTACTCTAGAGCACACCCTGAGGGGCTTCTATTTCAAAGAAAGGGAAAGTAAGTGGGAGTGGAGGAGGGATTTTTCCATGAGAGAAAGAGAGACGGAAGGAGGGAGGGAGAGAGAGGGAATATGAATATGTTTTCTCTAAAGAGAGAAAGCTATTTATTTCAAAACACTTTACCCTGGAATTCACTTTCTAGTCCCAGATTTTGTCTATTAGTAACTCTGCAAATGGATCAGACAATATTATTTTCTATTAACAGTATTCATCCATTTATGCATTTATTCAAACACAAAGATGTGTTGGACCATACTTTATGCCAAAGCTGTGATGATAACTGTTTTCGTGAAAATCTGAATCCAAGAAGTAGCCTAGGCAATAAGCAATAGTCAGACCCCTTGATGTGACATTATCAAACACACAAGTTATACAGCAGTAATAATAAAGATCTGAAATAAATCTTAAAAAAACACATGTGAAAGGTTTCTCATTTTGTGTTCAGAAGTCATTTGTGACCATAAAAATAAAAGACAGAATCACTTCAAAAACTGTAAGACAAAAAATGATGTGAGATTTTAGCTGGCTGTAATGATGAGGAGTTCTGAGAAAGCAAAAACTGTGCTATCATTTTAGCAGCTGCATTATTTCAATAGCTATCCCACTACACTCTCACAATTGAAGACACTAGTAAATAAGCCCTTCATTAGCTCTCTGTAGAACCAAGTCACTGACTTTACCAAGTGTTCATAAAAGCAGACTGTTGGTTTCTATTTTAGCTAAATGTAGTTTATGTACTCATATTTGTACATACATGTCTATGTTTAATGTTGAGCAATCATCTCTCTCCTTAATTTGGATCATCAGGAGTTCCAAAAATCACTGCATTTTATGTACTTTTCTTTATTCCTTCTCTGTTGGAATTCCCGGTAATGATACCAGAATGTGGGCAAACCTCATTAGTCTTCCTGCTGTTTACAAGACAGGATTTATGCTCAATGTGCTGAACACAATGACACATATCACTAAGTGGTTACAACTACCACCCAGGCTTTCATCTGAGAAATTTTTCACAGGGTACAAATACCTATCAGCATGGAGAAACATGGAAGCGCAATTACAGCCAACACGTGTAGTCTTTTAAGAGTACCTAATAAATACCCATTTGTGAAGGTTAATTTAATGCAACCTAGGCTGTTATCTGGAATAGTATATGTCACCAATTCAATCCATTAAGTAATTACTAAATTCTCAAGAGGGCTCACAGAAGTCAAATGTGGTTATTCCAGGTTCATTGCTTCTGGTCTCCCTAGGGACCATTCAGGCCAACAGCTGGAAGAGCTGACTACAAAGGTTCCCAGGCACAACCAACCATTTTTATGAAAACAGGTAAATGAGTCTAACCAAGGAATGAGGGTCATCAAGGGCTTGTCTGAGAGGAATACTTTGGGAAGGAGAAGAAAAGCACAAGGGTGTAAAAAATTTTAAAGGAGATGAAAACGGTAAGAAGAAGGGGTGTCTGGCTGGGAAGTAGTGGATAAAGAGAAATGCTTTCTCTCTAAACGTGAAGACAGAAGTCTGGAGATTATAACCTGGCTTAAGGGCAATAACTTGACAGTTGTTTCTTTAGATAGGATTTCTGAGCCATTTCCAACAAAACATTAATTGTGTATCCCAATCACTACCAACTTCTGTCACTGAAACTCTGTTGAAATTTGAAAACTGCACTTTATTTCTCTATTCTGCATCCCTGCTGAAGTGACATGGAAGAGATGGATCCAAACAAGTCAAGTCTTAGCGAGAAATGGTTGCTCGTAAAAGGCAAGATACAAATATCCACCCAGCTCTTTCTAAGTCAAGTGCCTCTCCCACACCATTTACAGTCAAGTAACACAAAATGATGTCTTATGCATAGTGGGAGAGAAAAATTTGAAAGATTGTGAAATATATTCACTTTCAACAGTCTCATTAATCCTCACTCCCAAGTGGATCTGAAATAACCGTACCAAAGAAAAGCACTTTTTGACTGAAAAAACAAACAAGCAGGTGTTATTAAGGGCCCTGTGTGACTTAGCCAACCAGTGAGAATCCAAAAATACAATTCTTTCCCATAGCCTATGGAATCACATCTACCCAGGTGACTCATACCCCAAACGTTGATTGCATCAACTTTTTTTGTTTGAACATACTCTGTCATGTGTGTTTTATGTCAGGCAGAAATTGTGGCTGATGATAGCTATGGCAATACCAACTGGACTTAAGGTTGGGATTTATAGTCAGAGAACTGGGTTTGGGATTATCCTGTAAAACATTTAGCAGAGCTTTAGGCTAATAATTCAATTATTATTATTTTTTGGTCTTTGTTGTGGTTTCTGTGCTTGTTCTTGTTGTTATGAGGAGGGAAGGAAAAGGATTATTTGAGGCTTAGAAGAGCCACCTACAGCTGTTGATCCTGGAAAAATTAATTAACGTTAATATGCTTGATTGTACCACTTATAAAATGGGGATGTTAATAGAATATTCACATAATAGGACTGCCACAATTATTAGAAGTAATCAATGTGAAAAGTACTTTGGAAACTGTAGTATTAATAATGAAAAGATAATATGTTAATTAAGAAAATATTAATCAAAAGATAATTCATTGCTATTAGTAGCTATCAGTGATAAAATATAACAAGTATTCACTCAACAAATACTTCCTAAGCAGTTATACTGTAAGATACTAAATAGAGGCTTCCACATACCAACATGAATAAAAGTTTATAATCTAGTACAGATTAAGAGTAGAAGAGTACACAGAAAAATATAATACAAGGCAAAAACTGCACATTTTAGTAGCAGTACAAACAAGTAACAAGGACTTTCAGAGATCATATTCATGCTAAAAAAATAAGTGTGGAGTCAACTCCGTGAGGTATTACATAAGTAAAATGCCTAGAAGGACTAGCTCCAGTTTTAAGGTTGGAGAATTTCATTCTTCAGTTGGTTCTTTAGAATTAGAGGCCCACATGTATGGATCAAACAACTTACGAAATCCAAATACAATGGTGAATGTGTAACACCAGCTTTGAGTTTAAAATACAATGAGTTCAAATATTAACAAAAAATAAAGTGATGTTATTTTCAAGCTCAGCACGAAGGAATAATTTAAATTCTCTAAACTAACAGGATGAAGCACAGTACTGAATCAGTTAATCAAGAAAAAGGTCTATTAGATGTTAGATTTCATGTTATAGTAATCGTCACCGTTCCATTTTTCTCCAGTCCCAAACACAAAGGGCACACAGTGAAGAATTCTGGACCTCTTAATCTTAGTCCAAAATTGCATAGAATACAGTTTTAACTTTCTTCATACAGTAATATTGTTTGATTTTCCTCTGTGTTACATTGTTCATCCTTAACATTTATCTGTATCATTATATACAAACAAATAGCAATTATAGATGAATTAAGACACAAATGAAAAAGGTAAAACTTGTAATAATAAAAATAAACTTTCATAAAACTATATAGAAGAATGTCTTAAAAAACTTGGAATAAGTTTCTTAAACAGCAAGTTCAAAATTACTAAGCATAAGAGGGAAAAGACAGAAAATCCCTAATTATACCAAAAAAAAGGAAAAGGAAGAATAAGCACAAAGGGGAAGAAAATGTTCACAGAGTATGTAACTGCCAAAGGATAATCGGGTATATATAAAAATTGCTAAAAATCAGTAAAAAACACACATATATAGAAACAGAAATGAGCAAATGATATACTAGCCAACTCACAAAGGTGGAAAGCCAAATGGCCAACAAACATATGAAAAGATGTTCAACCTCACAAGAAATCAATGAAATGCAAATTAGAACAGCAATGAGATAACATTTCACACTCGGCAGGTTGGCAGAATTCAGGAAGTATGGGAACTCCAAGTATAAGTGAGGATATAGAGCAATGGGGACTTTGATATACTGCTGATGGCAATGGAAACTAGTATAATGTGTTGGACAAATATTTGTCAATCGCTGATGAAGCTGCAGATATATTCATGAGTCAACAATAGCACTCTAAGAATATATCCTAGAAGGTTTCTCACCCAGGCAGATAAGGAGATATGCTTAAGAATGTTTACTGGAATCGCAAAACGCTGGCAGTATCTTACATGTTAATAGTAGAATAAATTAAAAATTGGGTATACTCAAAGAATGGAGTACTATGCAACAATGACAATGAATGAATTACAGGTATATCCAACAACATGAATGAATCTTGAAAACACTAAGGCAATAAAGCAAACTGCAAAGAATATATATGGCATGGTTCAGTTCAGTTCAGTCGCTCAGTCATGCCCAACTCTTTGGGACCCCACGGACTGCAGCACGCCAGGCCTGCCTGTCCATCACCAACTCCCAGAGTTTACACAAACTCATGTCCATTGAGTCGGTGCAGCCATCCAACCATCTCATCCTCTGTTGTCCCCTTCTCCTACTGCCTTCAATCTTTCCCAGCACCAGGGTCTTTTCAAATGAGTCAGTTCTTCACATCAGGTGGCCAAAGTATTAGAGTCTCAGCTTCAACATCAGTCCTTCCAATGACTATTCAGGACTGATCTCCTTTAGGATGAACTGGTTGGATCTCCCTGCAGTCCAAGGGACTCTTAAGAGTCTTTTCCAACACCACAGTTCAAAAGCATCAATTCTTTGGCACTCAACTTTCTTTATACATCCATACATGACTACTAGAAAAACCACAGCCTTGACTAGACAGACCTTTGTTGGCAAAGTAATGTCTCTGCTTTTTAATATTCTGTCTAGGTTGGTCATAACTTTGGCATAGTATGGTACCATTTATATTAAAAGGTTTAGAATGTGAGACAACAGTACACATCATTTA
This sequence comes from Bubalus kerabau, assembly GCF_029407905.1. Classification (NCBI taxonomy): domain Eukaryota; kingdom Metazoa; phylum Chordata; class Mammalia; order Artiodactyla; family Bovidae; genus Bubalus; species Bubalus kerabau. The sequence continues at coordinate 57,163,209 of NC_073633.1, read as the reverse complement.
TGAATTTGTGTGTATGAACATATATCAGTGGGAAAGATAAATGCCAAATACCTCTGAGGAAGAAAGGAAAGGAGAGAGGGGACTGGGAGAAGTTCACAGGTAGAGCATCAATGTATTTCTTTAAAAAGATTAGAAGCAAATAGTGCAAACAGTTAAGAACAAACAAACCTGGGTAAATGTATACGTGTTTGTTATATTGTCTACACTCTCCTGTATGACTGAAGTATCTGATCTCCTCTCAAGCATGTCTAAGAATACAAAGTGCTGCTGATGTGCTGAGCCTGAAACACCCCTTCTCTGGAATCACCATGGTGCTTCGAGTGCACTCCTGTCAGGAATTCAGCATCCTCTATCATGTGCCACAGTCACTGGCGTGCATGTCCTCATCACACACCCAAGCAGGAGTCCTCTCTAGCCTCTTCAGGACACTGCACACATCTATGTATCTTTTCATGCCAGACAGTGACTAACAATGCTTTGGACACAAGAGGCTCTAATAAATGTCTGATGAATAAATGATGATAAGTAAATAAATTCAGGAAAGCAAAAGGGTGAGCTCTGGCTGCAGTTCAAAATAAAAATAACCCTGAGTAATGCAATTAGATAACCTTCCCTGTGAAAATCAAGTTATATTGGTACATTGGTTATCAGACTCGAAAATATAGAGAATTCACTGGTTTCATGTTCAGCCAATCAGTCTCATACTATTTTCTGATTTCCACCCAAAAAGGATTCAGTGAAGGAGTCCATTTTTCACACCTCATGAAATAAGACTTTACGTTATCCTCTGTTGATCTATAGAGATAGTTCATAATTCGGTCTTCCCAGTCAAGGTCTTCTTCCTTTCCCCTTTCTTTCCCTCTAAACCCTCCAGCACTACACGTACCTCAGTCCATATGTTTGGTGTTAGTCAATGATGGGGGCTGCAGGAGGAGGGAAACAGGTGATTTCTGCCTCGTAGCGAGTTTATTAAATTCACACTACTATGGCAGATCTACTCACATGGAGGTAGGCTCCATCCTTTCTGTGGCAAGAGACATATTGCTTATACCATTTTTTGACCAAGCTTTATCTCTTAGAAATCCCTAGAAATGACCTGGGGCAAAATCCTAAGAGTCACTGGACTTGAAATCCAAAGACAGGTTAGAAAAACTAAAATCATATAGAAGAAAGTATATAAAATATAATCTCTAATTATTTTTACTTTTTCTCCATAATTTATAATTAATATTGGAAACTGTTTTGGTACCCATGATACCCTCAATTTTGTCTAAATAAGGTGTTTTCCTTTCAACTGGACAATAGGTTTTATCTTTCCAGACATCTAGAAATAAAGAAATTCCAACTCTGGCTCTCCAAAGGTCAGACTGTGGTAAGGAAAGGAAACAGAGCAGATATCTACTTCTGGAGGCAACAGAGCTGAACTGCAGTAAAAGGAAAGCTTCCTTCCATAATAAAAAATTAGAATGTTCACTCACAGATATTCTAATTTTTAACCACATTCTACAGAATTCAATAAACCCCTGTGTTTAGCCCCAGGCTAGTTTGTTCTGAGCCCAGCTAAAGTCTAGATGGTGAAAGCACTAGATTATTATTCCAACTGGAATTTTCAAAGGCTGGAAGTGTTTTCAAATTATGCGATAAAACAGAAAGTTGTTGTAAATAAACCATTAAGATTTGGAAGGGAAACAATTTAAACATAACTCTACCATCTTACAAGCAGACAAACTAGCAATAGAGAAATGCCAGAGATAAGAAATTTACAATTTGGGTTATCTCACATATCTGAAAGGTAAAATGGAATAAAGCACAAAGACATGTCTGAAAAGGCAATTAAAAATTAACCAAGGTGGCATTATGGCAATCATTTCTATGCATTGGTTTGGCGTCTAAGGAAATGACTGGCTTTGAAATTAATTGTCACATTTTAGGAAGACTTTCAAAATAGTCCCTATGCGGTGCTTTTATTGTTTGGAGGGTGAAGTGCCCCCAAACTGGGAAATCAGGACCACTGAAAGGCTCTTTAATTTTAAAATGTATAAACTAAGATTATTTTCCATTTCAAAAGGCATCCACCTTCTGAGAATGTCCTCCTATGCTGTCATACTTTCAAGATTTATGAACCAACAACTTGACATGATCTTTAAGCTACTCAAACACCAGAAATGATTCTTTGCCATCTGACATTCAGGACTGGGTATAAAGGGCATGTTGATGCAGAGTTTTGGCACATGCGTCAGATAACTAATTTGATTACTAAAATCCTGGCTGGAAATTGTTTGATTCAGTAACTTTTTAGTAAAGAGAAGTCCTTGATAGGGAAACCTCCAAAGGGTCCCATCTGATAAAAATCCAGTGTAAACATATAATGATTCCACAGCTACCGAGAATATTAAACCCTTATGACTAATTAGTAAACAATGGACTGTTTCAGAAAACAGAAAACAGCTATTGACTATACAATTCCAATCTTCCTTAAAATGGACATCCATCAATTTGAAGCAAAAATATATTCATCACTTCCCAAAAATGAAATGGAACTAGACTTTGGCTGACTGTCATTATATGCCACTTACTTTTACATACTTGCTCAGTCCTGACAACAACCATCATGTAAGGTAGGTACTACTATTACCTCAGTTTTGACAGATGTAGAAATTGACACTCAGTGAAGAAACTCCCTGAGAGAAGACACCATTCATATATTGCTTATTAATCCGTCTCCAGAATCTGGCACCGTATTTGGCGCTATGTGGTGAATAAATGCTAAATGCACACAGCACTAAGAATTACCAATCTGACCTAGCTTTGAACAAGGGCCTATTTTTAACCGAGAGCCTTTCTTTTTTCTAAGTAAGTCAAGGGCTTATAAACTTAATGTGGGCCATACAGTCCTGTTGTAACTACCTGACTCTGACATTGTAGTAACAGCCACAGATAATATGTATATGAATGGTTGTGGATGTGTTCCAATAAAACTTTATTTACAAAATCAAGCAGAAAGTCTATAGTGTGCTGACTCCAACAAGCTGTCACTAACTAAAAGATAAAAAATAGACATCAATATTTGTATTCCATTATCCAACTGAGAAAGACTTGAGAGAAAACTGTATATGTTGATATTTGAGATATTTTTGTTTTGGTCATGGATTGCTCATCAGGTTAATCATCGTCTAACATGAAAGAGAACTCACTATGCACGCCTGACTTCTCTCAAGCCAGGCTGCAAGAAAATCAGACCTCACAGAACACATTCTCAGAAGGCTTTTTACCCTCATACAGAAAAACTATAATTTCTCTTTTTATAGAAGTAAAGGACAGAAGCACCTCAGCAAATGATTCCATATGATTCCTGCATATTTAACAGAAGGCATCAGGCAGAACCCAGAAAAATTATCTAATTCAAGTCCTACAGTTAAGTTGTTTAGCTTCCCTGGGTTAAATGGAAATGATACAAACATGAGAAAGCTGTCCAATTGTGAAAAAGTGTATTTTTGAAAACCCGAGGTCTCCTATAAACATGAAATTTGATTAACAACTTAGGATCAAAAAGACAATCTTGATTAGAGGTTTAGAAATAACCAAACCTTAAAGAGATAATCCCTGGGATAGATAAGAACCCTGCCCTAGACCTTAAAAAAAAAAAAAAAAAAACACCCCACAAACTCATAAAAATAGCAAAAATAGTAACTTAAAGTCAGGAAATCAGAGGTCACAAAAAGGAGTTCCTTCTTAAGAGGACTTGACCAGTTCATATTCTCTCCATGTTTCCAACAGAAGCAACACATAAAAATAAAGATTTAAACTTTTCTCAAAAAGAAAAAAAAGAAAAAAGTATGAGACTGTTAGGGAAAACAAAGTGTATGGTGAGGCAAGCTCTATCAATTTTTCATAAGTCAAGGCCAAGGTCTTCCTTATCAATTATTCCTATTTCTTCCTACTCTGTGTCCTTCAAAAGGTTTTGCAAGGATCTAAGATACATATGAAAGTGCTAGGTAAGCCGTTAGGCTCCATCACAATGTAAGTGGCATTATAAATGTTATCATTATTGTTATTATTACATCAATCTACTGAACTACTGCCATGCTGATAACCAAAATTTGGCATTCCATCTTTCTAAAAAGACCCTAAGCTCCCAGGAGTTTGATGTTTCTTCCAGAGCCCAACCAGTGTAATGAAAAGCACTATTACAGGAAGACAGCCACTTAAAAATTCTTTAAACTGAATTGAAATTGATCCCAGAAAACAGTAGATGTTCAAGAAAAGGTTGCTAAATGAATAAATAAAAGAATAAATAATAGCTGCCCAAAGCACATTAGCTCTAATTTTCAGTTTATTGCCTTCTATTTTTTTTTTCTCTTCTAGTTCAATGGGTCAGTTCTCCATAATCCTCTTCTTCCCTATGTCCTAGCTCTCCACAGTATCAAATCCTGAAGGAAAATAAACTACTACTAAAACAAAACACTAATCTTTATGGTAGTATTCATTATGGGCATAAACTTTCATTGAAAAAGTGATCAACAGAGAGATGGCATAATGATTGTGTGTGTGTCTACGTAGTGGGGAGTTGGGGGAAGGAAGGACTAGTACAGCCAGAAAAGATGATAGAGACAATAGAGAAGGTAGGGGTGGGATACAGTCCGAAAATTTCCAAAGATCTGGGAATCTGGAAGAGATCTCCCCTGAAGTTAGGGGCAGTCACCAAAGTGCAAGCCTTGATTTTATCATATGTATACTCCTACAATATATTCAAATATACAAAAATTTAACAATCAGACTGATAAAACAGGAACAACTCAGAAAAATCTTTAATCCATAAAGGCACAGCTAAAAACAATCACGCTCACTCCTGTGCAAGCCATTAAGCAATCTTCTCAGGATACAAGGAAAAGAGTGCACATTTTCCTGGCCCCAAAGTGGTCCCTTTGCTACTTCATGTTGGTGGAGTTATCAGTCTTTCTTGACGAACAGTCTGCAGTTTTTTTGTTTTAACATATTCCTTTAAAAAGAATCAGTTTTAAAACTGTTGGGGGTCTAGCTTGCTATATTAGGGAAATAAAATTAGACATATTCTCAAAATGGTATTATTGATCATTAGTCCTAAATGGGTGTTGGAGTTTCAGATAGGCTTATTTTAAAAATTAGATGTAATTGCCTGAAATTCAATACAAAACCATGAGTTTAGCCCTTTCAGCATTCTTGGGGATTGAACTTTAATTTTGGAGCATTTTCACTGGACAGACAACAGCAGTTAACTTTTATTTCTTATGGTCTCCTTTACTCCCTTTTTATAAAAAATGTAAAATACTTTTAGAAGAAGAAAGAAATGGTGAAAAATATATAAAAAAAATAACATCACAAGTGCAAGTTTTCTGAACGCATGGTACTTAAAATTCTCAAAATATAACCATTTACATGTAAGTATGACTCTACTGGTCCCCAGATAATATTTTAAAATCCTATTGTTACATATCCTTCACTAAAATTATTCATTTAACAAGACATAAATTATTAAGGATCCATCTATATTTATCTGGTACCATTTTCTGATATAAATACTGTATTTCTTTCCTATGTGTTATTCAACAAGCTCTCTAGCATAATATTTTAGCTAGTGCCCTTTTAAAAATTCCTATGAATGTGGTATCACTATTCTATAGGACCAACTACTGCACCTTGTTCATTCTTCTGCTTAAAATCACTAGTATAATTTCCCTCGCTTCTGATAAGTGAATTTAAAAAAAACCTCTCCATTAATCTTATTTTCCTTTTAAGTAAAAAATCATGGCCCAGTATCCTCGGCTATCAAAAGAGCAGCTTGTGCTCTCTGTGTTAAAGATGCTGCTTGCCCATACCACTTGTCTCAGAAAATTCAGAAGTCTCACTAAAGGGCCAAGGAGCAAAGCTGCTGGGAATGTTCACAGATAACCTGATTTTACAAGATTTTGTGAAAAGAGATTGCCTTTAGATTAGTTTTGCTCAATGTTTATGAGGGTTGTTTGTCAACCCTAAAATAAGGTGCCTCCTCCCCACAAATTAAAGAATCAAGTTACGATCCATTATTTCATTTCTGATTGTTTTTCTTTGTAATAAGTGGGAAAGTGGATACTGGATAAAAGTCTCCCCTGAGCTAAAGGACTCCACATTAAAGGCTTCAATTAGCTATAAATCAGTTGTCTTTCCTACTGGGGCACAACAAGAGAAAAAAGGAAGCGGGGGTTGTCAGAGAAAAAGAGAGCTGGAAAAGCTTCCAAATTAAATTCCTAGATACCTACTACAAACCTAAAACTCCAATCAGGGGCTGTGAGGAAAATTCAATCCAAAGAAAGACTAAAATCAAACCCTCCCAAATCTGAGGTCCCCTCTCCAGCACAGCTCTTACATCCCGAAACCTTTTAAAGAGAACCTGAAGAGGTTAGGGACCCTCATAAAACAAAACTCTTATGCTATAGGCTTTCCTTGCTGGTTCCTAAACCCGGAGAAGTGCCACACATTGGCACCATTGTTATGCAAACAATGCCTAAATGGTTGTAACCATTAACGACCTCTCATTAAAAAGGCTTTCAAAAATTTGTCACACCATCTAAAAAGTTAACAGGTACATTAAATCCATCTAAATTGGCATTCAAAACACGAGCCACCCTGGTTTTTATCTTAAAATTCAGCGGGTAAAATTTCAAATTCTGATGGGTTTTTAAAAATATTTCTCTTTCAGTCCTTAAGACAAAACCAAACAATTCGTTCCTGGACAAAATTCAGTTTATCTCGTAATAAGCATGATGGCAAACAACTTTAACCGTGTTGCGTGAGCGCAGTATGCGTTTAGGTTGAATGTGCGATGTCTGGAGTAGAAATCAACGGAAAAGAATAGAAAATCAAGACAACTGTAAAAGGAACTCCAAGAAACATTATTTTAAATTGCATCTATTTCTCTCTCACACCCCAATGGCATAACATAACCTCCCCTGTATGTGTAATCAATACATTTATTCTATGTCCAATTTGTGGAAAGTAAATTCTATTTACATTAAGGTAGCGAACGCATTTCCTTTTTATGTTGTGGTGCAACAAAAATTAATTCCTGCTTGGGTAACCCGAGACGTCAGAGTTCGTTATAAAAAGCAATTTTTTTTTTTTCAGTTCAAAAGCGAACCCGTTAATATGCACGAATTTAAAGACTTCTCAAGTTTTCCAGGAAAACTGCCACTACCTACAAAATTAGAATAAAACGCTGATATTGGATCTACTGTACTCAGAGGGCAGGTTTCCATGAAATCTGCAAAGGCGGCCGCAGCGCTGTGAGCCTGGACGATCCTATGCGACAGTCGCTAGCCGTGCCCCGCTAGGGCTGCGGGCTACCCGAGACGGTCCCCTGAAGGTGGACGGCCGAGAAGGCGGCCAAGAGACTGCCAAGCTGCTCGGCCAACCCGGCGGGGAACCCTTCGAGCAGTGGAAGCGGTGCCGACGCCTTCTCCGCAGCAGTCGGGGCCCGGAGAACCGGACGAGGAGGCAGCGGCGGACGCGGTTTGGAAAGCAGCCGTTGACGGCGACTCTCAGGGCCGCGCGGCAAGCTGGAGGAGGCGAGTCCCCGACACGTCCCAAGACCCCGGCGGGACTTGAGAAGCCCCAACGCCGAGGACCGAGGCGCGGGCTCGACGGGCTGGCCCGGAAAACCCCAGCCTCACACCCCGTCCTCACCCCCTAACAGTCCACGGAGAGGAAGGAAGGTTCTGGAAAGTCTCCGTGGACGGCCGGCCCCCCGTGGCGCCTTACCTTGGTGTACTTGATCTCGAGGTTGGGCGTGGGCGACGGCAGGAGGTGCAGGGACGCCATGAGGGTGGCGGGGTCGGCCTTCACCTCGCCGGGCATCTCGATCTCACTGGAAGTCATGGGGGCGGGCCGAGGTCTCGCTCGCCCGCGGCGTGGGCAGTGCGGGCTGTGCGCGCGGTTCGAGAGCCGGGGGCGCGCTCGCCTGTATATAGGCAGGTGTCAAGCTGGGGCTCTTCTTATTGGACGTGAGGGCCGAGGCGCGGGGGGCTGGTCCATCCTACCTAGGACGCCCCGGCGCAGCCCCGATTTACATAAAGCCCGCCGCCCAGCGCCGCGCGGCTCGAACGCTTGAGACCCACGGTCAAGTGCGCCCGCTGCACACCCCCGCCCTGAGCACCCGCGACCGCGGGGACCAGCCCACGCGGCCGCCGCCGTCCTCGACGGCGGGAGCGCAAACCTGCGCCGCGGCCACTCGGGGCTCAGCCGCCGGGACTGGCCTCTCTCCGGCCGGGACAGCGTCGGCGGGAAGCACACCTTGGCCGATGTCGGGCGCCCGTCCCTGCCGCGGAAGCGGAGCGGGGGGCTGGCGAGGGGACCGGAGCGGCCCGGCGCTTACTCGGCCCCGAGAGCGGGACGCAGTGTCGGTGGGAGAAGCCCGGGCCCTGAGGGGTGCGGCCAAGGAAGGGGCAACCGACGCTGCGACCGGCACACAGATCCCCTCCCGCCCCGGACCCGCGGAAGCCCGGCTCCCCTTCTCGCCGGACTCGCGGGACTCCCTCCGCTCTCCTTCTCCCGCCAAGGGCGCCGGGCCCTCCGCAGCTACCGGGTGCCCGCGCAACCCACTTCCCGAAACGCGGCCCGAGGTGCGTCGTGGCCACAGGGTCGGGGACGGGTAGTGGTGAGCGAGTTTCTCGCCCCACTACTCAAAAAGAGTGTCCCCGCGAGCCTGTCGACGCCGCGCGGCCCTCGCCGGGACTCTCCCGCCCAGCTGCTGCCCTCTGCTGGCCGGGACCACCCCGGGCGGTCTGGGCTGCGCCGGGAGGATGGGGCCTTGGTAAGACAGGGCTGCTCCGCGGAGTTGCAAGCTGCGTTAGCTTTTCTGGTCCTTCCTGATTCCTCTTTCTAGCGGGAAACAGGGACTCTCCTCGTCCCAAAACACACAAGGATACAACTAGTTTTGTTTTTCTGTAGTTCTCCATGCTAACAGCTGTCATGTTGCCAGACATTGGGCTTCTCACTTAACTGCCCCCTTTGGAGATGAGCTCCCTAATTTAAGCCTTTTCGAAGCTCCAACAGATCTAGTTCTCGGAACTCTAGAGGTCAGCCTGTAGGTCTACGTCAAGAACACAGAGACCCCCATCTCAGAATGGGCTTTGGGGTCCGTGGTCTAAATCTAGGGTCCAGATCAAAAGACCTTTGTAGGTCACTTGCACTCTCAATGTAAGCCTGACAGAGATCTACTGATTCTTTGGATGTTAAGTGTCCGCCAGAAAAGATCCTGACTTAGATACTTTCAGTAACTAAAACAGCTCTATATTTATTGCTTGGTTCTTAACAGCAGTAGAAATAGACTTAAATATATCATTTCAGTATTAGGTCTGAAGAAATAACTTCCAGCCTCTCAGAACCCAACATATCTACATTAAGTTACCAGAGCAAATGTGTGTGTGTGTGTGTGTGTGTGTGTTTTGTTTGTTTGGAGAAATTATGGACCTTAGCTGAGGTTCCGAGAAAGCGGTGAGATTTCAGTTCACAGGGGATCTCAATGGCTAAAGATTATGCCTTAATAATAACAGTATATGTTCATGAAATAGATGAAAACCTTAGAGGGTTAGAGATACAACTGTGAGATTAAAAAGTTAAGGTTAGTTGAGAGAGGGAGAAGTCTAGCGAAGGAAATCAGTGATGCCTGTGGAACAATTCTACAAACATGTTTTGAGTGCTTTCTGATGCAAGGCATGGTATAGAGACTGGGTTACAAATAAGACAGCTCTGGACTCTAGTGAGCTTAAACCCCCCCCCCCCTCCCCGGAGAGGGAGATGACTATGAGAGGCTATGGGGAAAAGTTACGGAAAGAGCATCCGCAACACCATCTGGGTGCCCCACCAAGGAAGAGGCCAGCTCTTTGGGGAAACTGACCTTGGAGGTTGGCCTTAAAAGGAAGGTCAGCCTTCAGCATGGAGAGGAGGACAGAATAGGCAGAAGAGTCCACAAGAGCAAAGGCATGGAAATGTGTGAATGCTTTTTAAGGACATCAGTGGTGCTGGAGAAGCAGCAGATGAGGCTGGCAAGGCAGTTGCCTCAAGGTTGTAAGGGCCTTAACTCAAGACACTGAGAAGGACAAGTCATCAAAAGATTCTGAGGAAGAGAAAAGGGAAAACTGTATAAATTAAGCTGACGAATGAATATTATCAAGAAAGACTGTTGCAAACCAGAAACCACTGATTTATATTCTCCTCAAAGTATAAGACAGGGATATTCACCCTTGACCCCACTCTGGTGTGCTAACTCCAGTTCCATCACTGTGGCTGGAAGGAATGACATGTTAGAGTTATCAGCATTTGTTACACAGTGCATGCATGCTAAGTCACTTCAGTCATGTCCAACTCTGTGTGACCCTGTAGACTGCAGCCAGCCGGGCTCCTCTGTCCATGGGTTTCTCCAGGCAAGAATACTGGAGTGGATTGCCATGCCTTCCTCCAGGGGATCTTCCCGACCCAGGAATTGAACCCATGTCTCATTATATCTCGTGCATTGGCAGGCAGGTTCTTGACCACTAGCACCACCTGGGAATCCTAGTGAGGAAGAGCAAAAAACAGATTCCCTTATTATTTGGGCCAGAAAGGAAGGATCTTTTGGCTTCTCCTAAACATTTTCAAAACATTTCTTCTCCTAAACAGTTCCATTTCCGCTGACTAGTTCAACTGTAAAATGAAGCTCTCTGATTAAGAGACATTTTCTCTTCCTGATCTTACATTTTGTTTTACATTTCCCCATCTTTTACTATAAATTTATCTTTTAATAGGTTTCTAAGAGTTTTTTGTTGTTGTTTGTACAGTCATTCTCTTTTCCCCCTATCTTCAGCTCATGATTGTGGCCATTTTTTTGTGCAAATTCTTTAATTCAAGATGGGGGACAAGATTTAGCAGAAAAGAATAGTGAATTGCAACTACTTCAGTCTTGTTTGTTTCTATTAGTAGAATTTATTCTTCTGTTACTTTTAAAGCTGCCTTAGCAACTCTTCTCATATTCCTGTTCTTTTCTCTTGTTTTATTGTCCTCTTATTTTCTCCACAGATTTCACAGTGGTTGAAGTAGCAGTCTTTATCTTCAGGTTTAACATTTTGAATGTAAGTCTTTTTCCTGATTTAGCTAAGAAACATTTTTCCCCAACCTTATAATGTTTCCTTCTCCCACCCTCCCCCATCTGTAATTATTTATTGTTTAGGATACATCTTGGTTAAAGCCCCCTGCACAGGGGAACATACACTACAGCATGCTCTATTTATTTTCTTGTGAAAACAATTTATTAGGCCTGGTGGAGCCAATATCCTGGAGTCGTAGAGGAGAAAAATAAATTCTTGCCTCATATTTCCTCACCTAAATAGTAGAATGCAAAGTTGTAATTTTCAGGCATCAACTTTATGTGAAGCTTGACTTTAGGTATGAAACCCTAGCAACTTAGGCTTCTTTTCAGATTACAATCAAGGGGGGGAAAGTATCAGTTAAATCGAGAAACATCTTTTAGAAGTCAACGAGGGAGACTAAGTAGAGCACAAATATTCCTTCCAACGAAGGAACACTTCTGGTTTTGGCAATAACTGAATGTCCAGCTTGCATGTCACGCTTCCATGTGTAGGCGCTATTTCAGCCTCAGGTGGCCCTGCTTAATTGCCTCCCTGTTCCCATCACTAACCACACTGACAGCCTACCTTTTCTAACAGATACACTTGCATTTTAATTTATCTGCAAAAATAAATCACACATTATAGCATTTCCTTCTTCTGGGTTAATTGAATCAGTTCCTTAAATGTTTCTAAGTCTAATGATTTGAAAGGAGCATGGTGTTTGAAATATTTAAAAAATTAGGGCCCTTGGGTTGTATGCAGAATGATCTCAGTGCTTATTTCAGATAGAAGTGTTTCCTAATGATCTCATTCATCTCAAATGGGATATGTCTGGCTACTTTATTTGAAATGTTTCCTGAAAACTCTTAACAGGAAAGCTTAATGTAAGGAATATTTACAGAGAAATGGTATTTAATATACTAACAAAAGCTTATAAAGAGCTTTACATATTTTTATCCAGAAATGCTTAATGAAGTATTTTGGACCCATTATGAAAACTTCTATAAAATAAATTCACTTACATTTTTTTAGTTAACGTGAATATTAACTTTTTATTTGGGATCTAAATGCTCACTTAATTATTCTTTTCCTTCCAATATCTAGAGGAAAAAAAGGCTGAGATTGTGGCACTTATTAACCATAAAAATTCTCTACATATTAATTCCCTATGCCCAATGTGGCCTCTGGTCACTATATTCTATGAAAAAGAGTATTTATGATCTCAGGGAGTAGATTCCTAATTGGTCATGACTCCAAAAATCATGTTTTGATACAAAACACAATTCTTTCCTTTTAAAATATATCTTCCAGCTTTTGAGAACCTCAGGAGACCATTTTAAAAGTGGAAACTAGATTCCTCTTTGTTGTAAAGCCCAGTTCCACCTCATATATGTTTTAGAGGCTTAAATTTGGTTGCAGAGATGAGCTCAGTACTTTATCAATAATCACACTTAACAGGCGCAGAGAAAAATTAAAATCTCAGCTATGAAGTCTTTCCTGATGGCCCTGAGGAAAAAAAGGCATTAGCTCCCTCTGCAGTTGATGGTATGTAGGTGCAAGTAAATATTGTCATTTAAAAAGCAATAGCTTGGATTCAATGTATGCATCTGATACTGGTAAGAACTCTTTTGATAGATGTTTCAGTTTTAATCTGAATTACTTTAGAGGAAAAAAAATACTTGCGATTCAGACAGATTTTACACTGCAGTTAGACTATCATCAAAAGATCTTTTGTGACCCTTAAGAAAAGAACAATAGGGTTCATCAGCCAAATTTACCATAAAAGGTGCAGTACTTAGAACCTACAGTTCGTTCACAAGCTAGATAAGAGAAAGTAATATCCCAGAGCAAGTCACATGGGTGTGTGGCAGACTGGAAACAAGTATTGCTTCCAATTCCTCATTGTGGGCGAGGAAGAGTTACTAATGGGCAAGCCCCTGCATTTTTATGTTTTCCTTCACCCAGATAAGTGCTTGGCATGTAACTAAGCTAAATGTGCTTTTCTGTTCAATCCCTGGGCTGGGAAGATCCCCTGGAGGGGGGCATGGCAACCTACTCCAATATTCTTGCCTGGAGAATCCTATGGTCAGAGGAGCCTGGTGGGCTACAACCCATAAGGTTGCAAAGAGTCAGACACAACTGAAGTGACTGAGCATGATGCATTTTTAAATATATACTTCTTCCCCAAGTCTTTCTTTCCTTATACAGTCATTTAACAAGACGGGCTTTGGGCATAAGTAATCCTCATATGAACTTTGGTGATATTTGGGACAGGGATCCATGTTCATGGTCATTAGAATACAAGGTTAAATGAATAGTAATTATTCTCCTTTACATGGTGGGATGAGCCATTGACAAGATAATGAGGAACATGTTAGATAGACAACAGAGGGGGAATGCCAGCCTCTTTCTTCTCAACTACACAGTTCAGTCTAAAAGCACAGGTCAAGAGTGTGAGGCATTCAGAGCCAGGACTGCTGCTGCTGCTGCTAAGTCACTTCAGTCATGTCCAACTCTGTGTGACCCCATAGATGGCAGCCCACTGGGCTCCCCCGTCCCTGGGATTCTCCAGGCAAGAATATTGGAGGGGGTTGCCATTTTCTTCTCCAATGCATGAAAGTGAAAAGTGAAAGCAAAGTCGCTCAGTTGTATCTGACTCCAGCGACCCCATGGACTGCAGCCTACCAGGCTCCTCTGTCCATGGGATTTTCCAGGCAAGAGTACTGGAGTGGGTTGCCATTGCCTTCTCCGAGAGCCAGGACACAGACATCCAATTTGGACATCCAGTCCTAGGTTACAAAGGAAGGGTTTCTTGATTCAGACATACATATTCCCCATTTCAGAGCATTTGTGACTCCTTGACTACATTGCTAAACCTGGATTTTTTTCCTGTCTATCAATCAAATAGCTTCAACCGAACAAATATTCATTGATGATACATTATGAGCCAAGCATCAGCATAGAGTCTATGAAAAACAAAAAAGAAGTGTGTGGGATGACAGTAACTACATATGTGGAACAATTCAAGGAGCATATGAGACAGGAAAGAAGTTAGAATACGCAGGGCAGAATGAGAGTGAAAGAGGCTATCAGAAAGGAGACAACCTATTACAAATGCTTTTGTTGGGGTTTCCATAAGTCTTAAACTCTTGCAGGTGCTATGGAGGACAGAAGACACAAGTGATGAGGGAACATTTTCCAAAACATGACCCAACAAAGAACTCCTTTGACATTTTTTAGTGTTAAGGTAACTAATGTTATCCAGTAAGTTAACTATTTGCAAAACTGAAACTCCCAAAAGCAAACACCTGGGCCTGGGATTTCCTCCCATTTCCCAAATCCTAGTTAAATATTCTCAAGTAATAGACTCTTTATGGGCTTCCTTGGTGGCTCCCTGGTAAAGAATCTACCTGCCAGTGCAGGAGATTCAGGTTCATACACTGGGTCAGGAAGATCCCCTGGAGGAGGAAATGGCAACCCACTTCAGTATTTTTGCCTGGGGAATCCCATGGACAGAGGAGCCTAGTGGGCTATAATCCATGAGGTCGCAAAAGAGTTGGGACAGGACCTCATAACCAAACAACAATAACAGTAGACTCTTTGATACAGACATAGCCAGAAGAGTAAACACAATAAGGACTAAGGGCAGTTTATTTTCCCCCCTCTTAGTAATGAAAGAGAGCATTAAGTTTGACACTACTAATGCTTGCATACCAGCCATTGACTGATGTTGCTGTTTTACTCCTCCTATTACATTCATGGAATAGTCCAATGGTTTTTAGCCTGGTTTCCTATTATAATAATTTAGGGAGCTTTTATGTCTTCTCTGATGGATCAACAGGTAAAGAACCCGTCTCCCAGTGCAGGAGACATAAGAGATGCAGGTTTGATCCCTGGGTCAGGAAGATCCTTTGGAGGAGGAAATGGCAACCCACTCCAGTATTCTTGCTTAAAAAATCCCATGGACAGAGGAACCTGGTGGGCTACAGTCCAAAGGGTCACAAAAGAGTCAGACATGACTGAGCAACTAAACACACAACACACACACATAGGAAGCCTTAAAAATTACAGATACCTGTCCCACCTTCAGAGATTTCAATCAGTTTAAGTTGGGGCCCTAGTCATTGATAATTTTCCCTGGTGTCTATAAGACACAGCCCAGCTTGAGAGCCACTGGTTAACCCATAGAATGTTAACTCTGTGGGGTTACTTGAGTCCATACTGCCGTCTCTGGATTGGAAAAGTGGACTTCATGCTTCTCACTTTCTAGTGTTCTTTGATTTGCTATTTTTAATTTACTATTTGAAAAACACATCAAGCCTCAAATGGATTGACCTTTCTGCTAATGTATTTCACCTAAATTAACAGAGGCAATTAACTAATTTATATTGGAATTGTGCACTTTCCAGGCCACATTTATCAACCCTTAAATGCTTGATCTGGTGTTTCAGTTTAAATTTTTTATTATTACCCTTTAAATCTGAAGACATGTCTTACATCTAATTAGCCAAACTTACATATTCAATTAATAGATTCATTACAGGCTAATGAATATGGAGACAGCACCAGGGTAACATCTGCTTGCAGGTTGAAAAGACTCGAACTTTTCTAGTATGAAAAAAAGAAAAGTGTCTGTTGTATATATAAGTGAAACAGCTTGAGCTTTCAGTTTTTGGCATTTCTGCATACTGTGATGTTCTCAAATGGGCTGGCTAACCTGGGAAAACCAATATATTGTCCAGTGATAGCTGCCTTCCCAGAAAAATATAGAAATCAGAATTGCAAAACAAATACACACCTGAAGACACTTTTCAATATGAAAATGTATATGTCGAGACTGTCATCTCAAATTATTAAGTTTTTCTAACCTGAGTTTTTTTATTAAAATTCCTAAGATAATAAACTTAGTAAGGAAATTAATACCATAAATTAAACAAAACCTTTAATTTACTATAGTAGAAGGCGATGGCACCCCACTCCAGTACTCTTGCCTGGAAAATCCCATGGACGGAGAAGCCTGGTAGGCTGCAGTCCATGGGGTCGCTAAGAGTCGGATATGACTGCGCGACTTCACTTTCACTTTTCACTGTCATGCATTGGAGAAGGAAATGGCAACCCACTCCAGTGTTCTTGCCTAGAGAATCCCAGGGATGGTGGAGCCTGGTGCACTGCCGTCTAAGGGGTTGCACAGAGTCGGACACGACTGAAGCGACTTAGCAGCAGCAGCAGCAGCATGTTAGGATCATTCCCAAATTCATGTGATTTTATGTGTTTAAAAATATGGCCAGACACTATTTTGGAAACTAGATGTTCCAATAGTCAATTATATTTGGATTCTAGAAAATTCAAAAATCTGAAATGAATTTCCACAATATTTTCAATTATTAAAATTCTGGGGTTTCCTTTCTCTGGCTATGTAAAACAGGCAATTTTAATAATTATGAAAAAGCCGTGAGTTTCAGGAAAGGTGGGTGAGAGCTAGAATTCACTTGAATTAGAGGTGGCAAGAATGTGAGGGAAATCTTCAGAAATCACTTTTAAAGCACATAATATCTGCCATGTAACTGTCACTAAACAAGTGACTTTGGACCAAAGTCTGCAGGGAAGAGTAATTCAGGGCATGTGCATGATACTCTATTAGGGCGTTAAAAGTCTTTTTCTTCCATTTTACTCCTTACATTCAAGCTGACACTTCTACTATTAAAAGACCAATATTTCTTGCTTTCAATTATACAAGTGCAAAGTCCCAATATCTTTGTTAGAGTATCAATTGCACACTAATCAAATATTCTAAAAACGAATCACTGCAATATTTGTGTGCCTCGTATTGATGGACTCTTATGTACCTAGCACTGGCAAGACTTCCTGGGAGTATGTAAAATAAAACTATAAGATCTAGTAATACCCCAAGAAATTCACAAATTGATTCTTGTGAGGAAAATCTTCATAACTGATAGCAAATACTTAGGCCCACAAGATTTAATGTGTTTTAAGGGCAGTTAACGCTCTTCAGTATCTGAAAAATAATGCCAGGGTGAGTAAGTGGTAAAGAATCTGCCTGCCAATGCAGGAAACACAAGAGATGCAGGTTCAATCCCTGGGTTGGGAAGATCCCCTGGAGAAGGAAATGGCAACCCACTCCAGTATTTTTCCCAGACTTTGCATGATGGCTCAGATGGTAAAGAATCTGCCTGCAATGCAGGAGACCCGGGTTCAATCCCTGAATCCAGAAGATTCCCTGGAGAAGGAAATAGCTACCCACTCCAGTATTTTTGCCTGGAGAATTCCATGGACACAGGAGCCTGACAGGCTACAGTCCATGGGGTTGCAAAGAGTTGGGCACTACTGAACATACATTTTGCAACATTAAACAATTTATAATACTCTGAAATCTGTATTGTATACATGTAGGTCTAGACATAACTTGCATTAATTGTGATAAGACTGATACTTTATGTCAGCAGTTAGACAGACATTAAACTCTAGATTTTCTAATAGTTTTTATAAAAATATTTTATGAGATATAATTACATTTAAAAAAAGTAATTTTATTAAGTTTGACACTCATCAATTTTAATTTATATTTTGCCTTTTAACTTTAATTAAAATTTTTAAATATTTTAGGAAAAATAACTTTTTTAAAATATAAGAAATACTTCAATGTTTCTACTTTCACTTAATTAACATTTCTGATGAAATATATTCAAGTGTGTACACTTCAAATTATTTTTTAAAAGAAACTTTTAAATTATTACTGTCAAAATCACCAAATTATGTGAAAATCTTGGTTATAACAATACAGTGATCTTGATGAAATAAAGTCAAAAGGTGCATTTTGTGGAATAAGTTTATAATTTATGAGTCATACATGTCTTTATTACTTGCCCCAACATTGTTGGCACATCAACAGAACATTAAGACATACTCAATAATAACAAAATTCAGTAGTCTTGATAATTTACTATCTTTCAGTCAAATAAAAAGTAGAGCTTTACAAATTTAAACATTTTGCCACCATGAAGTTCTACTTGTTAAAGCGGAAGAGAACCCTATATTTAAGAATTTAAAAGTCTAGTTAAAAACTGTAAAATATTCAAAAGTATGGTAATGGGGTCTTCATTTGTCTCCTTTATCTGGACCCCACAAATGTTAGAGGTGGACCTAGATACGTAGGACTTCCCTTGTGGCTCAGTTGGTAAAGAATCTGCCTGAAATGCAGTATACGCAGGTTTGATCCCTGGGTCAGGAAGATCCCCTGGAGAAGGAAATGGGAACCCACTCCAGTATTCTTGCCTGGAGAATCCCATGGACAGAGGAGCCTGGTGGGCTACAATCCGTAGGGTCGTAAAGAGTTGGACAGGACTGAGCGACTAACACTTTCGCTTTCTCTTTAGATACAAGGCGTTGTTCTTCTCTATGGGCTTAAGAGATCACTGTTTCTTTATGTCCTGGTTCTATGGGACTTTCAGAGACACTTGATTAGTTTGCATTGATTTTGTTGTTGTTGATTGTCCTGTGATAATCCTCCTGCATATTTTTAAAGTTTTCTCTGAAAAAACATGTAAAGTATCTCCAGAAACACTGCTTTAATTTGAACTCAATACATTAATTGGCTTCTCATTGTAAAGTGGTATTCATGTATCGTTAACAGGTTGAGTCAGTGTTGTCAGGGTTTTGTCTATGCTGTAATAATTTTTTATTTGGTTACCTTATTTCAATATGGAAAAGGCACTGGATCTGAATTTAGTGGTGGTTTAGTTGTTTAGTTGTGTCCTAGTCTTTGCGACCTCCTGGACTGTAATAGTCCACCAGGCTTCTCTGCCCATGGGATTTCTCAGGCAAGAATATTAGAGTGGGCTGCCCTTTCCTTCTCCAGGGGATCTTCTCAACCCAGGGATCAAACCGTCATCTCCTGCATTGGCAGGCAGATTCTTTACCACTGAGCTACCATGGATTTAGGAAACCTAAATTTTAGTCTGGACTCTTCCCTTATTCACTGTGTTGAGCCACTGAAGTGTTCCCAATGGAAAATGTTTATGCTAATGTGACTGTACCCTCATGAAGACTGCCAAAGTTTATATTAGGAAATCTGCATTATTTTTTTTAACTACAAAAGGAAAACAATTCCAATTTTTTACCTATGTCAGAAAGTTATTCTCAAAACTGTGGAATAAAGAATTAGGGCATGGTTGAGCTAAACAAGTTGTGGTTTAAGTAAAATATGATCATTACATCTTCATAATTCAACAAAACAACCACAGCATTCTTAAGAACTAAAAAAGTACATAACCATCATCCCACAACAGGAGCTCCGAGTTCAGGCCAGCAGGGAGCATAGTTGTAGCATCGTGCTCTACAGAGCTACAGAGATCAGAAGAGAAAGTGGTTTTGTCTCCATGGGAATCAAAAAGATGGCATATGAGCTGTACCTACGTAATAGGAAGGCATGTAGGCAAGACCAGCATGGAGGCAGGAAGAATGTAACAAACGAAAAGTGTAACTACCATAAAGGAATACTTAGGACGTAGCCAAGATGATAAGCTAAGAAATTGATTTAGTAGAATGGTGAGCTAGGGTAAATCAGCTCTCTTGCTCACCTTTTTACTCTGGAATATTATATGGGTTAAGTGGTAGCAAGTCCTAGAAAAGTGTGATGTGTAAGTTATTGCCATTAAACATGGCAAATAGCCAAGCAAAAAGCAGAAGAAGGTCCAAAAGGTCAATGCATGCATCAAAGGGTTATCAGGTGTGAGAGAAATTCCTAGGGCCATTGGAAGAGACCACAAGATGATGAAAAAGAAAGGGTTGTGAGATACCTGGGGTGCCACAGTCTACAAGACCTTACAAGGCACAGCCTCGGCTCGGTGTTAACCCTTTCCTCACCCAGTTCTGCATCTTCTATCTTATTCTTATTCCCCTGTGCTGCCCCTCCTTTTACCTCCAGTGCTACTGCTTTGCTCCTCATCTCTTTTAAAATTATTATTAGCTAATTAATTAATTTGCCTGTACCAGGTCTTATTGCAGCATATGGGACCTAGCTCCCTGACCAGGAATCACATCTGGGCCCCCTGCACTGGGACCACGGAGTCTCAGCCGCTGGATCACCAGGGGAGCCCTGGTCCCGGTCTCTTGAATAGCATTTGTAATTATGTATGATGACAATGAATTTCAGTTAAGTGATACCAGATAAGTTCCTGCAGTATATGGGAAGCAGGATTGCTCCAAGACACTAATGAGAAAAGAGGATTTCTGTACCATAGTAAAAATTTTGTCTATAATGGCTTTCTCTTCTGTACCACTCTTGACACCACCGATAGACTGGCCTTTTAACATCTTAAACATGATCATGCTACTCTTCTCCATAGTGGCTTCCCGTTACTTACAGGATGATCAGAGCTGTGATTCTGGAGGGTAAATCATAATACCATGTGTTACAAAAGAGAAAATTTAGATGAAGATCATTTATTCAAGCCCAACAAGGGAACTGGAGGCTTTCTTCAACTGTCCTCATCACTTGTAAATATAAGAGATTTCTGTGTTCCTCCCAAGCCTGCTGGAGCATTTCCCAGTGAAGGGTTCAGAGTCTGTGTGCTTAATAACCTGAGCATTCTCATTTTCAGGTGGTTTGGGGGGCCTGATGAAGAAACTCAAGTCCAAAGAGATACATTGGTCGCAGAATCTAGAAAATGAGGGCCAGAGCCAGAATGGAAGGAGTAGAAAGGAGGGTGGCTGTGAATGGGGCTGCAGACCTCATGGCATTCTCACCAAGGGATCGATGCCAGAGCCTGATCGAAAGGCCACTTTGGGGCTCCTGGAAGTAAGTGATCCATGCAGGGAGAGCCTCCCTCCTACCCTTGCCAGCCCTGAGGGCACAACAGCAGGGCTGGAGGAGGCAGTAGGAGGGTAAGGGAGGGTGAAACATCCTGGGCTGTGTTCCTGTTAAGGAACCGGGCAGAACATGGGGTACTTTTGCCTCAAGCATCTAGCCCTCCAGAAACAGCTGAAGATAAGCAAGATTTGCCTAGAGGGAAAATCGTGAGCAAGGCAGAATTTGTTCCTGGTATTCACAATCTTCCCTTTTTTTTTTTTTGTCTTTCCTTCCTTGTTAGTATCCTCACTCCTTATGCCCCGAGTGTATCTTTATTCTCAACTTTTTCTTTCCTAGAAGCATAGAAATGGCTTTGACTGAGGCAGTGTTTTGCCTTGACCAGCGTTCTTTACTCAGCTTTCTTTACTTTCTGCTTTCTCCTCTACTTCCTCCCTCTCCTTCTCCCTCCCCTTCCTTCCCTCCTTTTACCCTCCTCTCTTCCCTCCTACTCCTTCTTCTTCTTCTTCTCCTTCTCTTTTTCTCTCATTCACAAATGTAAGGCTTAAAAAGTACAGTATTTCATCACCAGGCAACTTTTAGCATCCTGTGGCTTTTTGTCTTCATAAGCCCCTGATTGTTTCTGTTCCCCCAAACACTCCTTTGGGGTTTCCCAAATCTGTCTTCTGAATTGGAATTCCTAAGACCTCATGAATAAACTATTTTGTTACTGTAAAAAAAAAAAAAAAAGTATTTCAGGCAATAGTAGAAGTGGAAACAAATATTTGCAATTGAGGGCCAAGGAGACACCCTACCCTTGAAATGATAATTTTCCAAAGTTTGCCTTAAAGTTTTATTTGGCCATTCAGGTCACATTTAATGAGTGAGGACTTAATGTTATGCACCGCGTTAAATATTTGGCATTCAGGAGGCAATAGGGAAACGTGAGGGTGAAAACAAAGAACAGCAACAAAAGAACAAGTCTTAGTTCTTTTCTTTGAGTTGCTCGTAGTTTGTTAAGGATAAAAATTCAACCAAATAATACTGTTAAGACAGAGATGTGCATACTCTAAAGCCTAGGCAAGAGAATAGTTAACCTTCTTTGGGTGGGACAAGAAGGCTTTGCAGTGATGTGGCTTGAATTTGGACTTGAGGCATGAGAAGGTTTTCACTAGGGAGTTAACAGAGAAAAGAAAGGGTATTCCAAGCATAAGGAGTAGCATATAAAAGGGTTCAGAGGTACAGAAAAGTTTGTCATTGTATAAGTAAAAAACTAAACTAGATCAGTATGGAAAGTGTAGAGTGAGTGGTGAGGAATAGAAGGAAATGATGCTGGTGGAGGTGAAGGGTCAGCTTAAGTCATGTGGCAGGTTGTGTTTTTCAAAGATGACCTCACAATTACATATCCCATCCCCCAGGATCTCGCTTTCCTCTGTCTAGAGGTGGGCTTGGTTCCCTCTCTGTGACCCTGGGCTCCTGTGGCCTCCATGACCCATAGGACATGGCGAGAGTGATGCTGCATGGTTCCCAAGGCTGGGTCATAAAAGACAGGCAGCTTCTGCTCAGTGTGCCTCCTCCTCTTCCTCTCCTCCTGCCTCTCTCCTTCTCTCTGGATCCTTGTCTTTGGAAGTCAGCATGTTGTGAGGAAGCCCAGGCCAAAGGAGAGCGTTGGTGTAAATGTTCTGTGTCTTGGCCCCAGCTGGGCCCCAGCCAGCGTCAGCCATCAGATGTGGGATGCATAGGCCTTCAGGTGGTTTTACCCCGTAAGTCTCTCTGCCGGGCCCTGGACATCACAGAACAGAAACAATCCACTCTCGCTATATTCTGCCTGGATTTCTACCCACAGTAACCATGGGAGACAATAAGTGATTATTGTTTTAAGCCATTAGGTTTGGGGGTAATTTTTTTAAGTTAATTTATTTTTTAATTGAAGGATAATTGCTTTACAGAATTTTGTTGTTTTCTGTCAAACATCAACATGAATCAGCCATAGATATACATATATCCCCTCCCTTTTGAACCTCCCTCCCATCTCCCTCCTCATCCCACCCCTCTAGATTGATACAGAGACCCTGTTTGAGTTTCCTGAGCCATACAGCAAATTCCTGTTGGCTGTCTATTTTACATATGGTAATGTAAGTTTCCATGTTACTCTTTCCATACATCTCACCCTCTCCTCTCCTCTCCCATGTCCATAAGTCTATTCTCTATGTTTATGCAGCAATAGATAATGGATTCAGTCATGCCAAAGAGTTGCACTTTCTCTTGAAAACACCAGGGAACCAGTGAAGGTGTTTTCATCAGAGAAATGGCATAAGACTTTTGAATTAGAAAGATAGCCCTGGTGTCAATTTGGAAGTGGGATGGTGGGGGAAGGGTGACTTAGAGGCTGGGAAAACAAAACTATGTTAGTTACCCAGGCCAGTGGGAACCATAAAGCTGGAAAATATTTGTGATTTTTTAGGAAAACTTTTAGTTTAGTTTAGGAACTACTTTTCTGAATCCAAAAGGTGAGATGCAGTAAGAACAGCAAAATTCTTGGGCTGGTTCTTTCCCACCCTCCCCCACCACACTCTTCCTCTGCTCCCTTACATCCAGATGCTGAACCTTTAGAGTCCCTTTCATGGTGCCCTCATCCTTCCCTGGTGATGTCTACTAGCTAATGGTACTCCTCTCAGCTGGGCTCTTCTCCTTGCCTTCTCTCCAAGGATGAAGGTCATGGTGCCAGTCTTATAACCTAGAATTTCTGTTGTCTCTAGCTCATTGACATCTGAGGTCTTGTAGGGGATGTGGGAGGACATGTCTGAGGGAAAGAGGACCTTAAATTGTTGGGGATGCTGGCTTTTTTAACATAGGTGAGAGAAATAATGATAATCATGAAGCTTATATGACTTACACTGTTTTGTACTATTTTAACTCCAAAGATGATTGTAAATACTGAAAAAGTAGCACCGTGTTTATTAATATGGATGATTTGATCATATAATGTTAAGTGCATAATATTAACTTACTTTGTAGAGCAAGATTCATTAACTGGAATATATGCTATGATGTAAAAGTCTAAGAGTCTAGGAAAGCAATGCAGGCCAAAACTAGAGTGGATTAAATCTTTTCCTTCACTTCATCTAGGCTTCATTCTTCCTACTAAATATTAGGCTCATCTCTAGATTTATCTAGTAGGAGTAGTTGGCACTAATATCTTACAAGCACTGTCATTCATTTTCATTCACCTAGGTAAGATTTTTGACTCAGCTTTTCCTGAACTACTTTATTGAGCAATTTATATCAGGATTTTTCATATTCATTATTTTACTCAATCATCACATAAACCTCCAAAGCAGTATTTTACCTTTATTTCTACAGTTAGGAAAAAATTTCTGAATTGATAAACAGAAGGTTAAATAGCTCACAGTGATAAAGCAAGGCCTTGAAGCTTGGTATTTTGATAGGCTCAAGGTTAAACAGTTCACAGTGATAAAACAGGACCTTGAGGGTAGGCATTTTGACTCTTAAATGCAGAATCTTCTCTTTCCACTGTGGACCAGAGAGTTTGGAGCGCTCAAACCATATCTTTACAATAGCAATAACTGAAGGCAAATTGCATTTGTCAGTTATAACCATATAGTTTGTTTTTATCCACACAGTGACAGACTGACAGATGATACTCACAAGGGTGCGTGGATGCTCTGATCTGAGCTGCTAAGCCTTTTCATATGTAGAAGTTTTGACTAGCCTTGTGTGAACATCTGCCCCAGCATCACACTGTCAGTCTGACAGTGAGTCCTGGTGCTTAAAAATTCAGATTCTGGACAACTATTTGGATTCAGACCCTAACTTGGCCTCTTGTGAGTTCTGTGATCTCAATCAATTATTCAACCTCTATGGGTCTTAGTTCCTTCACCTTTGAAATAGAGGTAATAACAGTGTCTGTCTTGTGAGTTTGTTGTTAGGATTAAATGGCTAATATAGATTAAGAAGCAAAAAGCAAAGGAGAAAGGAAAGATATAAGCATCTAAATGCAGACTTCCAAAGAATAGCAAGGAGAGATAAGAAAGCCTTCCTCAGCGATCAATGCAAAGAAATAGAGGAAAACAACAGAATGGGAAAGACTAGAGATCTCTTCAAGAAAGTTAGAGATGCCAAGGTAACATTTCATGCAAAGATGGGCTCGATAAAGGACAGAAATGGTTTGGACCTAACAGAAGCAGAAGATATCAAGAAGAGGTGGCAAGAATACGCAGAAGAACTGTACAAAAAAAGATCTTCATGATCCAGATAATCATGATGGTGTGATCACTCAACTAGAGCCAGACATCCTGGAATGTGAAGTCAAGCGGGCCTTAGAAAGCATCACTATGAACAAAGCTAGTGGAGGTGATGGAATTCCAGTTGAGCTATTTCAAATCCTGAAAGATGATGCTGTGAAAGTGCTGCACTCAATATGCCAGCAAATTTGGAAAACTCGGCAGTGGCCACAGGACTGGAAAAGGTCAGTTTTCATTCCGATCCTAAAGAAAGGCAATGCCAAAGATGCTCAAACTACCACACAATTGCACTCATCTCACACGCTAGTAAAGTAATGCTCAAAATTCTCCAAGCCAGGCTTCAGCAATACGTGAACCGTGAACTTCCAGATATTCAAGCTGGTTTTAGAAAAGGCAGAAGAACCAGAGATCAAATTGCCAACATGTGCTGGATCAAGGAAAAAGCAAGAGAGTTCCAGAAAAACATCTATTTCTGCTTTATTGACTATGCCAAAGCCTTTGACTGTGTGGATCACAATAAACTGTGGAAAATTCCGAAAGAGATGGGACTACCAGACCACCTGACCTGCTTCTTGAGAAATCTGTATGCAGGTCAGGAAGCAACAGTTAGAACTGGACATGGAACAACAGATTGGTTCCAAATAGGAAAAGGGGTACATCAAGGCTGTATATTGTCACCCTGCTTATTTAACTTCTATGCAGAGTACATCGTGAGAAACACTGGACTGGAAGAAGCACAAGCTGGAATCAAGATTGCCAGGAGAAATATCAATAACCTCAGATATGCAGATGACACCACCCTTATGGCAGAAAGTGAAGAAGAACTAAAAAGCCTCTTGATGAAAGTGAAAGAGCAGAGTGAAAAAGTTGGCTTAAAGCTCAACATTCAGAAAACGAAGATCATGGCATCTGGTCCCATCACTTCATGGGAAGTAGATGGGAAAACAGTGGAAACAGTGTCAGACTTTATTTTGGGGGGCTCCAAAATCACTGCAGATGGTGACTGCAGCTATGAAATTAAAAGACACTTACTCCTTGGAAGAAAAGTTATGACCAACCTAGATAGCATATTGAAAAGCAGAGACATTACTTTGCAACAAAGGTCTGTCTAGTCAAGGCTATGGTTTTTCCAGTGGTCATGTATTGATGTGAGAGTTGGACTGTGAAGAAGGCTGAACACCGAAGAATTGATGCTTTTGAAGTGTGGTGTTGGAGAGGACTCTTGAGAGTCCCTTGGACTGCAAGGAGATCCAACCAGTCCATTCTGAAGGAGATCAGCCCTGGGATTTCTTTGGAAGGAATGATGCTAAAGCTGAAACTCCAGTACTTTGGCCACCTCATGCGAAGAGTTGACTCATTGGAAAAGACTCTGATGCTGGGAGGGATTGGGGGCAGGAGGAGAAGGCGACAACAGAGGATGAGATGGCTGGATGGCATCACTGACTCAATGGACGTGAGTCTGAGTGAACTCCGGGAGTTGGTGATGGACAGGGAGGCCTGGCGTGCTGTGATTCATGGGGTCGCAAAGAGTCGGACACGACTGAGTGACTGAACTGAACTGAATAGATTAAGTACTTAAAACATTGCCTGCAACATTCTAAATATTAGGTAAGCATTACAGAACCACAGGTGGTGCTAGTGGTAAAGAACCTACCTGCAATGCAGGAGACACAATGAGAAGTGAATTTGATCCCTGGGTTGGGAAGATTCCATGGAGGAGGCCGTGGCAACCCACTTCAGTATTATTGCCTGGAGAATTCCATGGAGAGAGGAACCTGGCAGGCTATAGGCCATAGGTTCACAAAGGGTCAGACACAAATGAAGCAACTTTCAGTTCAGTCACTCACGAACTGTCATGTCCATCGAGTCAATGATGCCATCCAGCCATCTCATCCTCTGTCATCCCAGCCCAAAATTATAAAGTCTGACACTGTTTCTACTGTTCCCCATCTACTTCTCATGAAGTGATGGGACCAGATGCCATGATCTTCGTTTTCTGAATGTTGAGCTTTAAGCCAACTTTTTCACTCTGCTCTTTCACTTTCACCAAGAGGCTTTTTAGTTCCTCTTCATTTTCTGCCATAAGGGTGGTGTCATCTGCATATCTGAGGTTATTGATATTTCTCCTGGCAATCTTGATTCCAGCTTGTGCTTATTCCAGCCTAGCGTTTCTCATGATGTACTCTGCATAGAAGTTAAATAAGCAGGGTGACAATATACAGCCTTGATGTACCCCTTTTCCTATTTGGAACCAATCTGTTGTTCCATGTCCAGTTCTAACTGTTGCTTCCTGACCTGCATACAGATTCCTCAAGAGGCAGGTCAGGTGGTCTGGTATTCCCATCTCTTTCAGAATTTTCCACAGTTTATTGTGATCCACACAGTCAAAGGCTTTGGCATAGTCAATAAAGCAGAAATAGATGTCTTTCTGGAACTCTCTTGCTTTTTCCTTGATCCAGCGCATGTTGGCAATTTGATCTCTGGTTCCTCTGCCTTTTCTAAAACCAGCTTGAACATCAGGAATATCTAACGGTTCACGTATTGCTGAAGCCTGGCTTGGAGAATTTTGAGCATTACTTTACTAACATGTGAGATGAGTGCAATTATGCGGTAGTTTGAGCATTCTTTGGCATTGCCTTTCTTTAGGATTGGAATGAAAACTGACCTTCCAGTCCTGTGGCCACTGCTGAGTTTTCAAAATTTGCTGGCATATTGAGTGCAGCACTTTCACAGCATCATCTTTCAGGATTTGAAATAGCTCAACTGGAATTCCATCACCTCCACTAGCTTTGTTCGTAGTGATGCTTTCTAAGGTCTGCTTTACTTCACATTCCAGGATGTCTGGCTCTAGTTGAGTGATCACACCATCATGATTATCTGGATCATGAAGATCTTTTTTTGTACAGTTCTTCTGCGTATTCTTGCCACCTCTTCTTGATATCTTCTGCTTCTGTTAGGTCCATACCATTTCTGTCCAAATCCAGCCCACCTTTGCATGAAATGTTCCCTTGGCATCTCTGATTTTCTTGAAGAGATCTCTAGTCTTTCCCATTCTGTTGTTTTCCTCTATTTCTTTGCATTGATCGCTGAAGAAGGCTTTCTTATCTCTCCTTGCTATTCTTTGGAACTCTGCATTCAGATGTTTATATCTTTCCTTTTCTCCTTTGCTTTTTGCTTCTCTTCTTTTCACAGCTATTTGTAAGGCCTCCCCAGACAGCCATTTTGCTTTTTTGCATTTCTTTTCCATGGGGATGGTCTTGATCCCTGTCTCCTGTACAATGTCACGAACCTCATTCCATAGTTCATCAGGCACTCTATCTATCAGATCTAGGCCCTTAAATTTATTTCTCACTTCCACTATATAATCATAAGGGATTTGATTTAGGTCGTACCTTAATGGTCTAGTGGTTTTCCCTACTTTCTTCAATTTAAGTCTGAATTTGGTAATAAGGAGTTCATGATCTGAGCCACAGTCAGCTCCTGGTTTTGTTTTTGTTGACTGTATGGAGCTTCTCCATCTTTGGCTGCAAAGAATATAATCAATCTGATTTCGGTGTTGACCATCTGATGATGTCCATGTGTAGAGTCTTCTCTTGTGTTGTTGGAAGGGGGTGTTTGCTATGACCAGTGCATTTTCTTGGCAAAACTCTATTAATAGTCTTTGCCCTGCTTCATTCTGTATTCCAAGGCCAAATTTGCCTGTTACTCCAGGTGTTTCTTTACTTCCTACTTTTGCATTCCAGTCCCCTATAATGAAAAGACATCTTTTTTGGGTGTTAGTTCTAAAAGGTCTTGTAGGTCTTCATAGAACCGTTCAACTTCAGCTTCTTCAGCATTACTGGTTGGGGCATAGACTTGGATTACTGTGATACTGAATGGTTTGCCTTGGAAACAAACAGAGATCATTCTGTCGTTTTTGAGATTGCATCCAAGTACTGCATTTCGGACTCTTTTGTTGACCATGATGGCTACTCCATTTCTTCTGAGGGATTCCTGCAAGCAGTAGTAGATATAATGGTCATCTGAGTTAAATTCACCCATTCCAGTCCATTTTAGTTCGCTGATTCCTAGAATGTCAACATTCACTCTTGCCATCTCTTGTTTGAACACTTCCAATTTGCCTTGATTAGTGGACCTGACATTCTAGGTTCCTATGCAATATTGCTCTTTACAGCATTGGACCTTGCTTCTATCACCAGTCACATCCACAGCTGGGTATTGTTTTTGCTTTGGCTCCATATCTTCATTCTTTCTGGAGTTATTTCTCCACTGATCTCCAGTAGCATATTGGGCACCTACTGACCTGGGGAGTTCCTCTTTCAGTATCCTATCATTTTGCCTTTTCATACTGTTCATGGGGTTCTCAAGGCAAGAATACTGAAGTGGTTTGCCATTCCCTTCTCCAGTGGACCACATTCTGTCAGATCGCTCAACCATGACCCGCCCATCTTGGGTTGCCCCATGGGCATGACTTAGTTTCATTGAGTTAGACAAGGCTGTGGTCCTCATTAGACTTTTCATTATCATTATCATTACCACAATTTCAGGAACCTAAAGGCAATCAAGAAATAATTATGAAATCAGTATGTCATTTTAACAACACACATTTTTGTGTATATATAATGTATTAAAAAGCAGAGACATCACTTTGCCGACAAAGGCCTGTATAGTCAAAGCTATGGTTTTTCCATTAGTCATGTAAGTATATGAGAGTAGGAACAAAAAGAAGGCTGAGTACCAAAGAATTAATGCTTTTGAATTGTGGTGCTGTAGAGGACTCTTGAGAGTCGCTTGGACTGCAAAAGATCAAACTAGTCAATCCTAAAGGAAATTAACCCAGAATATTCATTGGAAGGACTTATGCTGAAGCTAAAGCTCCAATACTTTGGCCACCTGATGAGAAGAGCTGACTCATTGGAAAAGACCTTGATGCTGGGAAAGATCAAAGGCAAAAAGAGAAGGGTGTGGCAGAGGATAAGATGGTTAGACAACATCATCAACTCAATGGATATGAATTTGAGCTAACTCCAGAAGATAGTAAAGGACAGGGAACCCTGGCATGCTGCAGTCCATGGGGTCACAAAGAGTCAGACACAGCTTAATGACTGAACAACAACAACAACAAAACGTGTGGATATGTGTGTAGCTATTTTTGTTTTTCCCTAACTGTTCCATTTTTAAGCCAAAACTTAAGAGTTCCAATTGTCTGGTACTTGAACAATCTCTATCTTTGGTCATTATGATAGCTTAACAAACTAAGTGATGTCTTGCATTAGTTTACTAGAGATGCCATAGGAAAGTATCACAGACTGAGGGGCTCACACAACAGAAATTTATTTATTTTTCAAACAATTCTGGAGGCCAGAAGTTCAAGATCAAGTTGTCAGTTTTAACTTAATCATTTCCTTTAGAGGCCTTATCTCCAAAAACTGGCTACATTCTGAGGGAGGTGGGCTAGCTCTAAAACTTTAATTTGTGGGGGACACAATTCAGCCCTTCATGTGATTATTTAATTGGTATTGACATGTCTACTGGGTAGAGGCTGTGGTTCCTCACTAGAGTTATGTAAATCCTTACAATTTCCCAAGGATATTGTCCCAGGTAGTAGGAGACATATATAGACACTTGGTTCAAAAATAGTGGCTTGTAAAACCCTCTTGGGCTTTCAACTGGCTTGCTGAATTCTAGGCAAAGGTACATGAGAAATAAAACCACCCTTGAAGGTCCCCTGTGCAACCAATCATCAATCAGCCAGGGGCTACTATGCTTAAATGTAATATAAGAATATGTAAAAACAGAATATTTGCAACACAGACCCTGTGGGACCCAGAAAGTGGATCTGCTAGAAAATGCCAATGTTGATTAGAACATTTTCTGTGGATTAACTGTAAAAATTTTTGATAAACTTGAAAATAAAGTTAAAACTTAAAAATAGCTATAACATGGCCTTTTCCAGGAAATCAATAGAGGGCCTGAAAAGAAAGAAAAGGAAGGAGTTTGGTCAGCAAGATGGCAGAGTAGAAAGACGAACTCACCCCTTCTTACGAAAATAGCAAAATCACAACAGCTGAATAACCGTTAACAACAACAACAACAAAAACCCCACTGGAACCTACCAAAAATACCCTACATCCAAAGACAAAGAAGAAGCCATAATGAGACAGTAGGAGGGGCACAATCATGATAAAATCAAATCCTGTACATGCCTGCTGGGCAACTTACAAACTGGAAAATAATTATACCACAGAAGTTCTCCTACAGGAGTGAAAATCCTGAGCCTCACGTCAGGCTCCCCAGCCTGAGGGTCTGGCAATAGGAGTCAGAGTCCCCAGAGAATCTGGCTTTAAAGGCCAGTGGGGTTTGATTACAGAAATTCCACAGGAGTGGGGGAAACAGAAATTCCACTCTTGGAGTGTGCACACAAGTTTCCATTTGCATCAGGAGCATACTGAGAATTATGTAAGCTATAGTTTATAAAAGTGTTAAGCCTAGCACAGGACTTTATCCATAGAAAGTACATATTTTGCTTAAATCCAAATTTGTCCTATTCATAACTTTTTAAGAAAATTTATAATGGAAATTTTCAAACATACACACAAGAAGAAGAATTCTAACAAACCCTAACATATCCATTACCTACTGCTCAACACATGTCAACAATTTGTCAAACTCACCCTTTCTCTCAACACTTTTTTTCCTGGATATTTTAAAGCAAAATCTACACATTATGTTATATAACATGTAATACTTTATTATGCATCTCAAGCTTATCATTATAACATTATTATCCATAACAAAATTGAATGATTCCTTAATATCATCTATAATCCAGTTGGTATGCAAGTACTTTTGATTTTATTAAAGGTATTTTTTATGTACAGTCAATTCATTGAAATAAGGATCCAGACAAGGCTCACATATTGCCTTTATTGTGTATCTTAAGTTTATTTTAAAATAGTCTCCAATTGCTTTGTTGTTGTTTTACTTTATGGCATCTATTTATTAAAAACAAATGAACATGTTATTTGTATCATGGAATGGTTTATGCTCTAGATTCAGCTGTTCTGGATTCATGGTGTTGTTTAACTTGTTCCTCTATCTCCCACATTTCCTGTAAATTGGTTGTAAATTGGTTTCCTAAGACTAGACTACATTCATGTCCAAATTTTACAGATAAGAACACTCATAAAGTGGTGCTAGAGTTAAGTCTTTTGAGGATGACTAATGATGTATGTTTAACTATTTTAAAACCCATCTCAGAAATCTTTGCCTCAAACCCAGGTACATCATGACCTGGGTGGTTTGTTCCATTTGGTTGACTACAGAACTCCCTTAACTTATGTTGCCATGGGATGCGGCTATGTTGTTTTGAGTTTTCTGGTGTGTGTGTGTGTTTAAAGACTATGATCTAGTATTGTTTTGGAAACTATGATGCCCCTATCTCTAGTGAATAAGCTATTTTTTAAAGTCACTCATTATTTGTTTCAAATACACAGATATTAAGTTAGAATTAGTATTGAGTCAAGTATATTTAAAAACACTGAGCCACTGTCTCAAATAGAATATGATGGGAATTATTCAGAGGACAATAATCATCTTCTCTGTGTTCATGCCTTAAACTAAAGATAACTGAAGATTTTGATTCAGGATAACTCAGAATCTCCAAATAATTCTCCCTCAACTATCTAGATATTCTTTTGAAATGTTGAGTGAATTCACATGGTTCCACTCAAGTAGTTTCACAAATAAGTATTTATTCTACCACCACTTTGAATAGGTCGCGTTTGGGAGGTGCTACAAACATACCAAGATAAGACATAGTGCGTGCCAAGTCACTTCAGTCGTGTCCCACTCTTTGTGACTCTATGGACTGTAGCCCACCAGGTCCCTCTGTCCATGGGATTCTCCAGGCAAGAATACTGGAGGAAGTTGCCATTTCCGACTCCATGGGAATCTTCCCAACCTAATGATCAAACCCTCATTGGGAGGAAGGTTCTTTACCACTAGCACCACCTGGGAAGCCCCTAAGACATAGTACCTGCCCTCAAAGACTAACTTTGATACGGATGATAAGATACAGTACCTGTCCTCAACGACTAAGTTTGGTTGGAAGAGAGTGAATACATAAATAGTTTTAGCATAAACTACGTGACATAATAGCGGCAAAAATAAAGCACTATAAGTTTAGAAGAGTTACGGAAAAGCTTTTGGTGGCATTTGAGATGAAACTTGATTTGGTAGAAGTTTTATATTTCTTGAAAGATGGGGAAGGGTGGCTTTGGCAGGAATGAATAAACAAAAAAATACCTAAAAATCCAGGCTTGAAATCACTGGCTATAGTTTGCCTCTAGATGAAGAGATGAGATAGATGATAGAGTGTTGTTGTTGAATTGCCAAGTTGTGTGCAACCCTTTGCAATCTCATGAACTTTAGCCTGCCAGGCCCCTCTGTCCATGGGATTTTTCAGGCAAGAACACTGGAGCGGGCTGCCATTTCCTTCTCCAGGGGATCTTCCTAGATCAGGGATCAAATCCATGTTTCCTGCATTGGCGGGCTGGTTCTTTATCAGTGAGCTACCAGGAAAGCCCTTAGGAGATACAGACAGAAAAGCAAGTTGATATCATGGAGATTACTGAACATCAAGCTGGTCCTTCGTTTCTCCTTCCCTCCCTCCCTCCCTCCATCCCTTCCTTTCTCCTTTCCTTTCCTCCTTTCTTTCCTCTCTCTTTCTCTCTTTCCTTCCTTCTTTACTTCTTACCTTTTTAATTCAAAAGGTAACAGAAAACTATTAAAATAAGATGACATAAATGATATCAAAGCCCAAAGAAGGAGAGTTTTAAAAAGGAAAGCAACATTATTCACAATAACTTGTAAAGTAGAAACAATTTAAATGTGCATTAACTAATGAATGGATAAACAGGTGTGGTAAATCCATACAATGGAATATTATTTAACCATAAAAAGTAATGAAGTTCTGAAACATTACAATATGGATGAACCTTGAAAACATCATGCTCAGTTAGATAAGTCACTCACAAAGGACTGCATATAAGATTCTATTTATATAAAATATCCCACATAGACACATCCATAGAGACAGAAAGTAGATTAGTGGTTGGAAATGGCAACCCACTGCAGTATTCTTGCCTGGGAAATCCCATGGACAGAGGAACCTGGTAGGCTACAGTCCATGGGGTTGCAAAGAGTCGGACACGACTGCCCCTTTTATGGCAGAGCGGCAGGTGGGGGAATTATGGGATGACAACTAAGTTCAGTGGGTTTCTTTTTGGGGTAATGACATGTTCTCAAATGAACTGTGGGGGCTTCCCTGGTGGCTCAGTGGTAAAGAATCTGCTTGCCAATGGAGGAGACACAAGTTTGATCCCTGGTCTGGGAAGATTCCATATGCAGCGAAACAACTAAGCCTCTCTGTCACAACTACTGAGACTGTGCTCTAGAGCCTGGGAGCTGCAGCTATTGAACCCACATGCTGCAACTACTCAGGCCACACGCCTTAGGACCAGTGCTCCACAAGACAAGCCACCACAATGAGAAGCCCTTGCACTGCTACTAGAGAGTAGCCCCTGCTCGCTGCAAGTAGAGAAAAGCCCGTGCAGCAACAAATTTTGATGATCAGTGCACAACTCTGTGAATATATTAAAAGCCAGTGGTTTAAATGCTTTGGGTGAATTGTATATGTTATATCTCAATCTATCTGTTTAAGAAAAAATGGTGAAAGGAGTGTTCTGTGGTATCAGTTTTAGCAGGAAGATCAAGAAGGATGGGGGCTTCCTGGGTGGCGCTAGTCGTAAAGAACCTGTCTGCCAATGCAGAAGACATAAGAGACATGGGTTTGATCCCTGGGTTGGGAAGATCCCCTGGAGGAGGGCATGACAACCCACTCCAGTATTCTTGCCTGGAGAATCCCCATGACAGAGGAGCCTGGCAGGCCACAGTCCATAGGGTCACAAAGAGTCAGATATGACTGAAGCACCTTAGCTCACACACATGCAAGAACGAAGATTACCAAAAAAGGGCTATAGGATTTTAAGTTCAGGATTTCTTCCCTGAAATGACGGGAGCAGACATGAGTTGGTGAAGAGGAAGTTTGGTAATGAAGTGTGAAACCATAGGACATGAACTCTCACAACTTCCCCCTACTCCGCCTCAACATTTACTTTAAAAATTTTTCTTATTAACATTAATTATTTCTGAAGAAAGGCATCCTTTGGGGCTAGGGTTTGACTCTTCACCTGAGCTTACTTTCTGCTCTCAGTCTCAGAATCTTGCCTGATGTATTGTGTTATTTCTCCATTGAATCATGAAGAAATATCAGATAGTCTTGAAGATGAATGAGATAGGAGGACTTTCTCTACCACATAACAAGATTTATTCCAAAGCTATAGTAATTCAGTTAGTGTGATATTTGTTTGGGGGTGAAGAAATAGATCTCTAGAATGAATAGACCTCTAAAGTCTGGAAGCAGATCTGTATGAGAACTGACTGGGGGTTACTGCAGAACAAAGGGGGAAAAGAGAGTTTTTTAAACAAATGAGGCTAGAATGACTGCCAAGTGAGAAAAAATGAAATCAGATCCTACCCTGTACCAGAGAAAAATAAATACCTGCTGATTAAAAATCAAATGCAGGAAGTAGAATTAGTCATCCCTAAGATTATATAAAGAATATCTTCATGACCTTAGGATTTGGTAAGAATTTCTCAAAAAAGACATTAAAAAATGTAAAGGCAAAGACTGATAAGTTGAATCCCACTTAAAGTTAAAAGTTATCAGTCATTAGTTTTGTATATAAATTTTGTATTCTTTTACTAAGAAAACATACAAATTGTAAACCGACAGGGACCTAAAGCCTGGATCCACATCTAGTCTTTTCAAACAATACCTTCTTTATTTTCTAAGCAAACTTTATTCCCAAAGATGGTATTGTAGATACAGGCTTTTTCTATTTATTTCTTAATCTTTAGGTTTGCAACAATTTCACTGAAATATTTCTCTTCCTCAACCCAAGAAAGATGTCATAATCTCTGTATAATAAAGGCTTCTATTCCTTCTAATTGGTTCATGAATAAAATTGGGCTTCCCACATGGTGCTAGTGGTAAAGAATCCACCTGTCAATGCGAGACATAAGAGACATGAGTTTGATCCCTGAGTTGGGAATATCCTCTGGAGGAGGAAATGGCATCCCACTCCAGTATTCTTGCTGGAGTATATCATGGACAGAGGAGCCTGGCGAGCTACAGCCTATGAGGTTGCAAAGAGATGGACACAACTGAATGTCTGAGCACACACATGTGAATAAAATCATCCACCATCTTGAGGTATAAGCCAGACCTCAAACCACAGTCATAATTAACACAGCCAACAAAGCCAACTTAAGATCACTTGAGCCTCCAAACTATGTGATTCCAAGAGTCTAGGCCACTGACCTCTACTTCTCTTGGTCCTAGGACCACGTCAAACACAAAGAGGCTTCTCTGGTTCCTCCTAATTAGGCCTGGCAAGAAACTAATACATGAGTGCTCCGTAGCCCCCATAGAACTGATCTTACTATCTTTCTAATTTAAAATCATGGTTACTAACCTCACCAATAAATCAAGTAAAGACAATTTAAATTGCTCTTTAAAGCCTAAACACTCATATTTTGAAGCTCTATCTATCTTCAGGTAAAATTTCCATGGGACTATAAGACCTGTTTCCCAATAATTTAATCCTTATTCCAGGCTGAAGCTAAACTGAATCTGTTTAGGCCAAAGTTACACTGACCTAGATCACATCCAAGTCCACCATAAAGGACCATATACCAAGTATACTCTTGAGGGCTGTATTGGCCTTCTCCAGTCATAAACAGCCACATAGCTGTAAAAATTTGCCAACTTATAAATTCTTTCAGACTGTCAAAGTTGAAAACCCATGCACCCTCAAACATGAAGTCCTAAGGTGCCTCATGTGGATACCCCCAAAGCCTCAACTATTGCATAATATTTTAGACTCTATAGTGTCAGTCCTTGTTTGTCTATTTAAGATTTCTAGCTAAGCTGGAAACCAGGGATTTTAGGAGGTCAAGTTCAGAACCAGTTGAAAGACACAGGAGTCTTCTCGGCAGATTTTTTTAAATCTATTTTTTTGATAAATTGAGGAACGTGGCTTGAATTTGCAGCCGCAAAGGTATCTTGATATGTCTCCCATGAATTGAAAAGTCCCAAACTATAGGATTCCTCTTAGCTGAAACAGAGTCCATTCATGAGTTTCCACATGAAAATGGACACAGGGCCTGCACCTCACATTTAGTCAGACCTGAAACAGACTCCGTGCAGCTATTTCTCCCAGACTCACCAGTAAGATGTCTCTTCTCATGCAGTAAGACGTGTGTAAGGAAAGGGGGAGATGCCAGGATGGTCCTCAAGCAAACAATCATTCAAGAAAACATGAGAAGTGGTGGTGATGTGCTCTGAAAATGAAGGGCCTAGAAGCCAAGGACTGCAGGCGGCCTTTAGATTACAGGAAAAGACGCCGTAAACAGAGCGCCCTCTGGAGACTCCAGAAGAAACTGTTAAATTCATTAAACAAGGAGGCCATTAGACTGAGGTGTCCTAAGGCCATGGCAGCCTACCTGACTAAACCAAAATCTAAGCCTGAAATTGCCTCAAGATTGTGAAATAGAAACGTAGGACACCAAAACACAAACAGTCAACTAGGTCTTAAGCTAAAACCAATCAAATAATTTCCTTTTTCTGCTCTGCATCTTCTGTATACAGGTTTCACCCCAGCTGCCTTCACTGGAGTGCTTCTAACCACTTCTGTTTTGATACTGCCCATTTGAATCCCTGTTTTACTCAAATTCTTAAGATTTTAATATGCTTCAGTTTATCTTTGAACAGAACACAGTTCTGAAGACACCTTGATTTTAACTCAAGAAGATGCATGTTCAACTTCTGATCTCTAGAACTATAATATAATAGCTTTGGGTTGTTTTAAGCCATTAAGCTTATGAGTAACTGGTACTAGTAGCTGTGGGAAGTGAGTACACACATCCTCTATCAGGACCATCTTCATGACCGTGGTAAGCACTGCTTCTGTGGATACTAGCTGAGTCCTTCAACTTAGCAACAGGTCCTAGAAGATGGCAAGTCCTTCGGCCCTTCCAACCTCTGCTAAGCTCCATGGTGACATGAACGGAACATCTACTTCCAGGGCTTCTGCTTAGCTTTTTCCAAGGCTACTGACTTGTTGCTACAGTATACTTCTTACAAACTGGAGAGCATTTGTGAGGATTCTCAGGATTGGGGTCACTCTCCTTCTCGCTTCACTAGGCCTCTGAGAGGTGAGGGAAGGGTTAGGGGCCATTCTGGACTGCCTCAGACTCAGATCTCCATGTTTTGTTCATTACCTTTTTTGACAGTTGTCCCACTTTCCTTGACTGGTTGCTGTTTATGAATCTCTGACCCTCTCTTTCCTATTATTAGTTAATTTCCAAGGACTTGGAGGTGTAAAAAAATCAGTTATCTTGCTTCAATCTACCATCCTTACCTACAAGTCTTCCATTACAGATTTTTTAAAATTCTCAGATAATTTTGGCTTTCGTTCTTTCATCATCTTGAAGCCATTAATTAGAAATTATTCAGAACTATCTTTTTAAATATAAGAAGTAAAATTTTTCATAAGAAACATTTGTTCCCATTACACAAAATGCTTTTTATCTTTTTTTTAAAGCAAAATATTTTTGTATGCCTGATGATTTTATTTTGATTGCTTTCCATTTACTTATTTTTAAAGAGACCTATATTGGTCCAAACTATTAAGATGCGATATGTTGGGAAGAAATTGATATAGGTTCCTAAGCAAATGTTCAAGGCCCAGATAAAGAGTAAAAATTTTTAAATGTTCATATTTCCTCTTTGTGACTCTAAATATACAGCAGCATGGGGAAGAAGGGAGGCACCTAGTGTCTGGTGCGTTGCAGAAGAAAGCTTTGCTGTGGTAGCCAGGAGTTAACCAGTCCAGGGCCTCTGCAGGGTAACCTTAGAAAAATGTTTGCTACCTACTCCTCCCAGGTGTTTCCTTGTATCAGAAGATAGATTATCTTTTGTTTTTCAAGTTGATCTCTAGTATATCCTCACCTACAGCTCTCACTGCTGAATGAGTATTTGATGGATTTCCATCAAAGTGTCCTTTTCTGTCTAGTAATTTGTCTTCTTGAGAAACTCAGAAGTTTCCTGCACCTTGAAGATTAAGTAGAACTTCTGTAAAAAACAGGACCACAAAGCAATGAGAAGCAATGAAAAGTGAGTGCCCACAATACTTTTCAGTTCTTTTCCCATTAGCCTCTCAAATTTGCTTATAGATGTTGTTCATTCATTTGCTCATTCATTTATTCATTCAACATTTATAGGCCTAAGAGCCTGGCTTTATGCAAGGCAAAAGGAATACAAAGATAAGTAAAATGAACTCTTGACAAGATGCTGATTAGATCATCAATGTGATATAAACATTAAAAAAACAAATCTGAAGCAGCGCCAAAAACTTGTAAAGGGTGACATTCAAATGTTAGTTATTGTAGAGGAATTTCTCCCAATCATAGTTTATATAGAATTGGATTAAAGCAGAGGCCAACCTCTGGCTTCCCTCATGTAAAACAGCAGTGAACTCTCAGGTCATTCAAAGGTTTGACAGTCTAAAATTCATCAAAAGAGTTGTAATCACTTGGCAGGGACAATTCTACTCTGAGAAGCAGAGTCCCCAAGGAGTGTCTCCATTGACAGAGTGACATCAACAAGGAGATAGGGCTTTTATATTCAGTGTAAAGCAGAAGATAATAAAATTAGGTTCTTGATTATTCTTTGGACAATTTTTTGTGTGTTGCTAATTAAATGCATTGTATTTCTTTTAATTAGAAAACAGGTTTAATTTGTTTTTACTTATTAGTGGTCAGTAGATTCCTTTTTCAATGTGGTGTGTTTGTATATACACACACACACATATATATGAGGAGGGGCATAGCAACCCACTCCAGTATTCTTGCCTGGAGAATCCCATGGGCAGAAGAGCCTAGTGGGCTGCAGTCAAGTGGGTGGCAAAGAGTTGGACACGACTGAAACAACTTAGCAAGCACGCATACACACACACACACACACACACACATATGAGAGTGTTAGTCACTCAGTCATGTCCGACTCCTTGTGATCCCGTGCACTGTAGCCTTCCAGGCTTCTCTGTCCATGGAATTCTCCAGAAAGAATACTGGAGTGGGTAGCCATTCCCTTCTCCAGGGGATTTTCCCAACCCAGGGATTGAACCTGGGTCTCCTGCATTGCAGGCAGGTACTTTATCATCTGAGCCACCAGGGAAGCACACATATATGTGTGTATATATATATATACACACACATAAATATATACACAATGGAATACACACACACAGATATATACACACACAATAGAATATTACTCAGCTATCAAAAGGAATGAAATAATTCCATTTGCAACAACAAGCATGGGCTTAGAGGTTATCATACTAGGTGAAGTAAAACAGAAGAGAAAGATGAATACCATATGATATTACTTATATGTGGAATCTAAAACATGATACAAATTAACATATGTGTGGAACAAAAAAAGACTCACCAATACAGAGAACAGACTTGTAGTTGCCAAGGGGAAGCAGGGTGGAAGAGGGGAAGATTAGGAGTTTGGGACTAGGAGTTTGGAATTAGCAGTGGAAACTATTATATACATGATGAATACATAACAAGGTCCTACTGTATAGCACAGGGAACTGTATTCAATTTCCTGTGAGAAACCATTATAGAAAAGAATATAAAACAATATTATATATATATACACACATATACATACAGTTATACATGTATAACTGAGTCACTTTGCTGTGTAGAAGAAATTCATGCAACATTGTAAATCAACTATATGTCAATAAAATTTTTCAAATTTAAAAATTTTGAAAGACTCTTAAAACAATCTGGAGTCTTATCTAGATGCTGGGAAAAACGGATCAAAGGCTAAGTAAATCATGCCAATATTTACTATTCAAGTGGCATTACCAAATACAAGGTTCAAAAAACAGAAGGGCAAAAGGACAATTTATGTATTTAGTTGAATATTTTTTTCCGTAGAGAAATTAGCTAGTGGAGCCAAAAGTAGTATCTTGTTGCTATTAAAGTCACTCTTCTAATACAAAACTTAGCTCTTCAAAACTTTGAATCTGTAAATCTGGGTAAAGAATAAAGTATTATATATTTTTAAAAGTGTAAAGTTTAGCCCTTGTCTAATCTGACATTTAACAGTTATTACATTCTGAAGGAGATCAGCCGTGGGATTTCTTTGGAAGGAATGATGCTAAAGCTGAAACTCCAGTACTTTGGCCACCTCATGCGAAGAGTTGACTCATTGGAAAAGACTCTGATGCTGGGAGGGATTGGGGGCAGGAGGAGAAGGGGGCGACAGAGGATGAGATGGCTGGATGGCATCACTGACTCGATGGACATGAGTCTGAGTGAACTCCGGGAGTTGGTGATGGACAGGGAGGCCTGGCGTGCTGCGATTCATGGGGTCGCAAAGAGTCGGACACGACTGAGCAACTGAACTGAACTGAACTGACATATGAGCCCAGTTAATAAGAATGGATTATTTGATGAAAATAGTAAACAGTTAATGCTTACTATGTGCCAGGCATTATGCTAGGCACTTATATAATCGTCACAACATCCCTCTGAGATAGATACCACGATTATCTCCATTTTACAGATAAAGAAACTGAGGCACAGCAAGTATAAATTATTTGCCCAAAGTCATGCAATTGCTAAGTGTTGGAGATGGGATTTGAACTCACAAGATCAATCTGTAGAACCTGACCTCTTAACCATTTCACCTTTAATTTGCTATCAAGGAAGGATATCCTATTACAAAAGCAACTACTGCTACCACAGCATCTCAGCACA
Organism: Bubalus kerabau; assembly: GCF_029407905.1. NCBI lineage: Eukaryota > Metazoa > Chordata > Mammalia > Artiodactyla > Bovidae > Bubalus > Bubalus kerabau. The sequence continues at coordinate 57,121,051 of NC_073633.1, read as the reverse complement.
GCATCTTAGCATAGCAAGGTTAAGTTTTGAGATCTGCTAGCCCTGAATTCAGGCCAATTACCTTTGGGCAAGTTACATACCCTCTAAGCCTGACTCTTATGAAGATTCAATGACAACATATACAAAACAGTTAGCACTCGGTAAGTAAGTAGTTAACACTACCAACAAAACTAGTGGAGATGATGGAATTCCAGCTAAGCTATTTCAAATCCTAAAAGATGATGCTGTTAAAGTGCTGCACTCAATATGTCCACAAATTTGGAAAATCCAGCAGTGGCCACAGGACTGGAAGAAGTCAGTCTTTCATCCCAATTCCAAAGAAGAGCAGGCTAAAGAATGTTAATTGCACTCACTTCTCATTCTAGTAAGGTTATGCTCAAAATCCTTCAAGCTAGGCTTCAGCAGTATATGAACTGAGAACTTCCAGATGTACAAGTTGAATTTATGAAAGGCAGAGGAACCAGAGATCAAATTGTCAACATTTGTTGGATCATAAGAGAAACCAAGGGAATTCCAGAAAAATATCTAATACTGTTTCATTGATTATACAAAAGCCTTTGACTGCGTGGATCATAACAAACTGTGGAAAATTCCCAAAGAGATGGGCCAGATCATCTTACCTGTCTCCTGAGAAACTTGTATGAAGGTCAAGAAGCAACAGTTAGAACCTTATATGGAACAACAGACAAGTCCCAAATTGGGAAAGGAGTATGTCAAGGCTGTATATTGTCACCCTGCTTATTTAACTTACATGCAGAGTACATCAAGCAAAATGCCAGGCTGGATGAACTACAAGCTGGAATCAAGACTGCTGGAAGAAATATCAACAACCTCAGATACGCAGATGATACCACTCTAATGGCAGAAAACAAAGAAGAACTAAAGATCCTTTTAATGAAGGTGAAAGAGGAGAGTGAAAAAGCTGGCTTTAAAACTCACCATGCAAAAAACTGAGATCATGATATCCAGTCCCATCACTTCATGGCAAACAGAAGGGGGAAAAGTAAGTAGTGACACGTGTTCTCTTCTTGGGCTTCAAAATCACTGTGGATGGTGACTGCAGCCATGAAATTAGAAGATGCTTGCTTCTTGAAAGGAAAGTTATGACAAACTCAGACAGTGTACTAAAAAGCAAACACATCATTTTGCTGACAAAGGTCCATATAGTCAAATTTATGGTTTGTTCAGTAGTCATGCATGGATGTGAGAGTTTGACCATAAAGAAGGCTAAGTGCTAAAGAACTGATGCTTTTGAACTGTGGTGCTGGAGAAGACTCTTGAGAGTCCCTTGGACAGCAAGGAGATCAAACCAGTTAATCCTAAAGGAAATCAGTCCTGAATATTCATTGGAAGGACTGATGCTGAAGCTGAAGCTCCAATACTTGGGCCACTTGATGTAAAGAGCCAATTCATTTGAAAAGACCCTGATGCTGGGAAAGATTGAAGGGAAAAGGAGAAGAAGGCAGAAGAGGATGAGATGGTTGGATAGTATCTCCGATTCAATGGTCAAAATCACCATCAAGATTCAGCAAAGGGGCCAGGGAGCTACAGCCCGAGAGCCCATCAGCAGCAGTGAGGTGCAGAAACAGCTGATGCTCTACTATCACAGAAGACAAGAGGAGCTCAAGAAACTGGAAGAAAATGATGATGACTCCTGTTTAAATAATCCGTGGCCGATAACACTGCTTTGAAAAGACATTTTCATGGAGTAAAAGACATAAAGTGGAGACCCAGATGAAGTTGGCCCGTTGATGAAGCTTTCCAAAATATTAGCTCACCTTTCTTTAGGCAAAATAATAAAAACCATAACTTAAAAGAAGACAGCTGCCACCCTTTGTGAACGTTGTTGAAATTTCTAGTTTTTCTTTCAGTTTGATTTTTTTTTTCCAGTTTGAACTTGGGCAAACTCCAGGAGATAGTGAGGGACAGTGAGGCCTGGCATGCTATAGTCCATGGGGTTGCAAAGGGTTGGACATGAGTTAGCAAACAACAACAAAATAATCAACAGACATTTGCTATTAGAAGAAGCATTAGTTATTGAAGTGACAGAATTGGAAGGGTCTCAAGTTTATTGTTTAAGCAATTCATTTCACAAATCTGGGAACCAAAGCTCAAAAAAAAAGAAAGCTATTCTCAGGGCCTCATGACTTGTTAGGCTTTTCATTTGTTCATTCATGCAAGCATTCTTACATTCATTCACTGAAATGAACATTTTGAATGTTTTCAGTTCAGTTCAGTCACTCAGTCATGTCTGACTCTTTTCAACCCCAAGGACTGCAGCACGCCAGCTGGTTTACTTTTTAACAATTAAAAGAAAGCCACCCAGGCACAGAACAGAAAGTACAAAACACTTTTTAAACCATTGTCCAGGCCAAGAAAGAGAACTTTTGCAGCCACTCTCAGTTCAGTTCAGTCGCTCAGTCGTGTTCGACTCTTTGCAACCCTATGAAACGCAGCACGCCAGGCCTCCCTGTCCATCACCAACTCCTGGAGTTCACTCAAACTCACATCCATCGAGTCGGTGATGCCATCCAGCCATCTCATCCTCTGTCATCCCCTTCTCCTCCTGCCCTCAATCCCTCCCAGCATCAGAGTCTTTTCCAATGAGTCAACTCTTCACATGAGGTGGCCAAAGTACTGGAGTTTCAGCTTTAGCATCATTCCTTCCAAAGAAATCCCAGGGCTGATCTCCTTCAGAATGGACTGGTTGGATCTCCTTGCAGTCCAAGGGACTCTCAAGAATCTTCTCCAACACTACAGTTCAAAAGCATCAATTCTTCGGCGCTCAGCCTTCTTCACAGTCCAACTCTCACATCCATACATGACCACAGGAAAAACCATAGCCTTGATTAGATGGACCTTTCTTGGCAAAGTAATGTCTCTGCTTTTGAATATGCTATCTAGTTTGGTCATAACTTTCCTTCCAAGGAGTAAGCGTCTTTTAATTTCATGGCTGCAGTCACCATCTGCAGTGATTTTGGAGCCCCAAAACATAAAGTCTGACACTGTTTCCACTGCAGCCACTCTAGAAGCCCCTTCAGATATCCATCCTGAAGACAGCCTGCCCATTTCTCTATCCTGATTTTTATAAGTGATCTCTTCCTTGTGTTTGCTCAAGAGTTTGTGATGATTCATGTGTGCTCCTAGATAGTACCATGTAATCTTGCTCATTTTGTAAAACCTGATATCTCCTTTAGGTGTCTTTTAATCCATAGATTCTCCCTCAACTCCTTCCTTTCCCTTATAATTTATCTTTTAAAGAACATGGGTCATTCAACCCGCAGTTTCACAAAGTCTGGATTTTTACTAATCTTGTCCTCACTGTGCAGTTCAGCTTGTTTCCCTGTCCTCTGTGTTTTCTGCCAGTTGGCAGCTGGATCCAGAGACTTGAATCAGACCCAAGTTTAATCTCTTTGGTAAAGTTATATGTGACATTGTGTTCTCTTATTCAATTCAGTCACTCAGTCGTGTCCAACTCTTTACGACCTCATGGACTGCAGCATGCCAGGCTTCCTTGCTCATCACCAACTCCCAGAGCTCGCACAAACTCATGTCCATCGAGTTAGTGATGCTATCCAAAGATCTCATCCTCTGTTGTCCCCTTCTCCTCCTACCTTCAATCCAGCATCAGGGTCTTTTCAAAAGAGTCAGTTCTTTGCATCAGGTGGCCAAAGTATTGGAGTTTCAGCTTCAGCATCAGTCCTTCCAATGAATATTCAGGACTGATTTTCTTTAGGATTGACTGGTTTGATCTCCTTGCAGTCCAAGGGACTCTCAAGAGTCTTCTCCAACACCACAGTTCAAAGGCATCAATTCTTCAGTGCTCAGCCTCCTTTACAGTCCAACTCTTACATCCATACATGACTACTGGAAAAAACATAGCTTTGATTAGATGGACCTTTGTTGATAAGTAATGTCTCTGCTTTTTAATATGCTGTCTAGGTTGGTCACAGCTTTTCTTCCAAGGAGCAAGTGTCTTTTAATTTCATGGATGCAGTCACCATCTGCAGTGATTTTGGAGCCCAAGAAAATGAAGTCTGTCACTGTTTCCTCATCTATTTGCCATGAAGTGATGGGACCAGAGGCCATGATCTTAGTTTTTTGACTGTTGAGTTTTAAGCCAGCTTTTTCACTCTCCTCTTTCACTTTCATCAAGAGGCTACTTAGCTCTTCTTTGCTTTCTGCCATAAGGGTGGTATCATCTGCATATCTGAATTTATTGATATTTCCCCTGGCAATCTTGATTCCAGCTTGTGCTTCATCCAGCCTGGCATTTTGCATGATGTACTCTGCATATAAGTTAAATAAACCTTGATGTACTCCTTTCCCAATTTAGAACCAGTCTGTTCTTCCATGTCTGGTTCTAACTGTTGCTTCTTGACCTGCATACCGATTCCTCAGCAGGCAGGTAAGATGGTCTGGTAATCCCATCTCTTGAAAAATTTTCCACAGTTTGTTGTGATCTACACAGTCAAAGGCTTTGGTGTAATCAATAAATCTGAAGTAGATGTTTTTCTGGAATTCTCTTGCTTTTTCAATGATCCAATGGATGTTGGCAACTGGATCATCTGGTTCTTCTGCCTTTTCTAAATCCAGCTTGAACATCTGGAAGTTCACGGTTCATGTACTATTGAAGCCTGGCTTGGAGAATTTTGAGCATTACTTTGCTAGCGTGTGAGATGAGTGCAATTGTGCAGTAGTGTGAGCATTCTTTGGCATTGCCTTTCTTTGGTATTGGAATGAAAACTGACCTTTTCCAGTCCTGGGCCACTGCTGAGTTTTCCAAATTTTCTGGCATATTGAGTGCAACACTTTTACAGCATCATCTTTTAGGATTTGAAATAGCTAAAAAAAAAAAAAAGCTGTTTTGTGTGTGTGTGTGTGTGTGTGTACTAACTGGATTAAGTTTGTAGGAAGACATTCACCTCATGTATTATTTACCCAGTGGGGTAGTTTATATAGGTGAGAAGGACAAATTCTTGGATTTTTATTATTTTATTTTCCCAAGTTCTGGGTGACTCAGTGGTAAAGAATCTGCTTGCAATGCAGGAGACACAGGTTTGATCCCTGGGTCAGGAAGATACCCTGGAGAAGGAAATGGCAACCCATTCTAGTATTCTTGCCTGGGAAAACCCATAGAGAGAGGAGACCATGGGATCTCAAAGAGTCAGACACTACTTAGTAACTAAACAATAGCAGCAACAAAGATAATGGACAATTCAGAAGACAGTACTTTAATTCCTGTTGCAAATCTACAATAAGCCACTTCTCCAAGAAACATTTATTCTTTTAATGTAGAACAGTTTTCAAAGCCTCATATTATTAAGTTGGTCATTATTTCTAGGCCTTTCAGTGCATAGAGAGAATATATACACATACATACATACATACTGAAGTTTCCAATTCAGATTCAAGTCTACAAAATTTTTACATAACTCCTTTCTATTTCATCTGTTTCCACTTTCTTTCACACTGAGAATCTTGATTTTCAAGGACACAAGGGATGATAGAATCAGAATAATCACAATATCCCATAAGCACTTATTTGCTTTATCTTGACTTAGAACAGTATAGTCTAACACTACCATGACTAATTATGATTACTGAAAATAGTTACCAAAAAATGGTGGGCATATGCTATCTCCATTCTTTCCCCAGTTTTATGATTTTATATAGATACATGTTGTATACTGAAATATCATATATCTCTTATATGCTAGCATTTCATCCTTTTAATCCCGATTAATCTTAGTTCCTTGGAAGAAAAGTTATGACCAACCTAGACAGCATATTAAAAAGCAGAGACATTACTTTGCCAACAAAGGTCTGTCTAGTCAAAGCTATGGTTTTTCCAGTAGTTGTGTATGGTTGTGAGAGTTGGACCATAAAGAAAGCTGAGCACCGAAGAATTGATGCTTTTGAACTGTGGTGTTGGAGAAGACTCTTGAGAGTCCCTTGGACTGCAAGGAGATCCAATCAGTCCATCCTAAAGGAAATCAGTCCTGAATATTCATTGGAAGGACTGATGCTGAAGCTGAAGCTCCAATACTTTGGCCACCTGATGCGAAGAACTGAGTCATTTGAAAAGACCCTGATGCTGGGAAAGATTGAAAGCAGGAGGAAAAGGGGATGACAGAGGATGAGATGGTTGGATGGCATCACCGATTCAATGGACATGAGTTTGAGTAACTCCAGGAGTTGGTGATGGACAAGGAGGCCTGGCATGCTGCAGTCCATGGGGTTACAGAGTCGGACATGACTGAACTGAACTGAACTGAACTGAATCTCAGTTCTATGAGAACTATATATTTAACACTTACCAAAAGTCCTTATGCTGATGTCTCCATAATTACTTTGGTTGTCTGAAGCTTATTCTTGAGTACATTCCTTAAGAAGGGCTCATGGGACCTTTATTTCCTGAGTTCTTGCATACAAATGTGTTCTTTATACTTTATGGTCAGTTTTACTAAGGATATAAAATCTTTGTTGCACACTTGCTTTCCTTTAGTGTCTTAAATGTTACTCCATCTCTTCCTGGCATTAAGCATTGTTGTTGAGAAAATCTGTGATAATTGCATTTCATTTTCCTTATAAGTTAAATGCAATTTTTTTAATTGAACAATAGTTGATGTACAATATTATATGTTACAGGTGTACAATATAGTGATTCATAGTTTTAAAGGTTATATGTCATTTATATTATTATGAAATATATTCCCTGTGTTGTACAATTTATCCTTGTAGCTTACTTTCAACATAGTAGTTTGTATCTCTTATTCCCCTACCCCTGTGTTGCCCTTTGCTTCTTCGCACTGGTATAACATACAGTTTTTAAAACATTTTTGGGGAAACAATTTTCAACTTGTAGAAAATTTACAACAGTAGTACAGAGAGTTCCAGTTACACCCCTCACTCAGCTTCCTCTAAGTTATACCCTTCATATATCTTACAAACTATAGTATTACTACAGAAACCAGGAAATTGACACTAGTGTGGCATTATTAACCAGTAATACAGACCTTACTTAAATTCTGCTAGCATTCTCTCTAATGCCATTTGCTGGGCCAAGATCTAATTCATGATCCCATATTGCATTTTGTTGTCTTCTCTTCCTTGTCTCCTCCATCACTCTTGCATGTTTTCCATGACTTTGACACTTTTTAAGAGATAGCTATTTTGTAGTTTCCCTCAATCTGGGTTAGCCTGATACTCTCTCAACTTAAACTGAGATTATGCATTTTGGGAAAGAATATCAGAGAAGTGATGATGTGTCCTTCTTAGCGCATCATACCAGGGAATGTATACTATTGATACATCTTATGATTAGTGATGTTAACTTGCATCACTTGATTCAAAACAGATTTGTCCATTGCAGGGCTATTATCTTCTTTGTAATAAACAGGCATCTCTTTTTCTTACAGTCATTTTGTGTGGAATTTGACCTTGGTAGTTTTCTATTATAATACTAATTCTCCTATGAGAATATTATTTTCCAACTTTGTTTTCCTGAATTTTTAGAAGGAAGCTCAATTCAGATGTTCAGATAGCTCTTCAAACTCCACCGAGTGCCCTCTTCCATTGTCTTCAGTCAGTGTTAAAAGGTAAGGATTCAAATGTATTCTTTTTAATGGCTGAGTAATACTCCATTGTGTATATGTATCACAGCTTTCTTATCCATTCATCTGCTGATGGACATCTAGGTTGCTTCCATGTCCTGGCTATTATAAACAGTGCTGCGATGAACATTGGGATACACGTGTCTCTTTCATTTCTGGTTTCCTCAGTGTGTATGCCCAGCAGTGGGATTGCTGGATCATAAGGCAGTTCTATTTGAATCAGTTCTAATGAGGTGGATGAAACTGGAGCCTATTATACAGAGTGAAGTAAGCCAGAAAGAAAAACACCAATACAGTATACTAACGCATATATATGGAATTTAGAAAGATGATAACAATAACCCTGTATATGAGACAGCAAAAGAGACACTGATGTATAGAACAGTCTTTTGGACTCTGTGGGAGAGGGAGAGGGTGGGATGATTTGGGAGAATGGCATTGAAACATGTATAATATCATATATGAAACAAGTCGCCAGTCCAGGTTCCATGCACGATACTGGATTCTTGGGGCTGGTGCACTGGGACGACCCAGAAGGATGGTATGGGGAGGGAAGAGGGAGGAGGGTTCAGGATGGGGAACACATGTATACCTGTGGCGGATTCATTTTGATATATGGCAAAACCAATACAATATTGTAAAGTTAAAAAATAAAATAAAATTAAAAATAAATAAATAAAATGGAAAAAAAAAAAGGTAAGGAGATTTACGTTCTGAGATAATGGCTCTGTTCCCCTCCCCCACTCTCAGCTGGACATTCTCTGCCCTTCTCCCTTTTGATTCCACTCCTCGGAGTCCGCCCTTGAACAGAAAGGGAGCTCTGGTGGGTCAGTTTGGAGAGTTTGGGACCATGGTCCCTTTGCACTGACCTGCTATTAGAGATGGCCAGAGCTCTCCAAGTGTCAGCTGTTGTTTTCACAGTGCTCATCCCTCCCTCTGCCCTGACTATCTGTTGGCTGTTTCAGAGTTTTTCTGTTTTCACTCCTTCTTGCTTCTTCTCCCTTTGCAGAAGCCCATAGAACTCAGGTTGTAAAGCTATCAGTGGTTTACTCTCAGCTGTTTGTATTTTGGAAGTGACGGCGGGACTATGTCACTTATTTTTGTTCTATCTGTTGATTGTGGATTTTTGATTTCACTATCTAGTCACCGCTTTAATGGGGGTAGGTTGGGGAGATAAAAGTTATAGTGCTTTAAATGTGCTAGATTTTGTGTCAGGGTCCCAAGAAAGGGGTGGGTATCAAGAGGAGTAAGTTGCAGTTTCTAGTTCAAAGAGTACACAGTTCAATAAAGGAGACCGAGGAGCCAAAGTCACCAGGATGTGTGGTGCTGATGGCTTTGTGCACATTTATTATGTGTGCAAGAAGAGTCACCTAGCTTTGTGGAGAAGTGGTGTTAGGGGAAACACACTGACTAAAACCACCCACCCTGTCCAGGCACCATCGTAACTATTTGCATGAGTTGTTTTACAACAGGAGGTCCTAGTAAGGAGCATGGAACTAATAAGCCACCACCAACCAGAACTCGTGCACCACCAGGAAGGACTCTGAGTCAGAATGATTGGCTAAAGACAACCCGGAAACTAAGCCCATCACCATAAAACACGAGACTGCAAGCCATGTGGCAGAGCTGTTCTCCTGGGTTCCCTTACCCTACTGCTCTCCACCCGGGTGCCCTTTCCCAATAAAATCTCTTGCTTTGTCAGCACATATGTCTCCTTGGACAATTCATTTCCAAGTGTTAGACAAGAGCCCAGTTTCGGGCCCTGTAAGTGCTCCCTCTTCCTGCAACAGTGGGGTCAGTGACCAAGGTAACCTTCTAAAGAGGTCATATTAGAACTGAACTTTGATGGACAAATGGAAGTTAACTAGGATGATGAAGTCAGAGAAGCTGTTCTATACCAAGGAAATTGCACATGTAAAGGTGTGGAAGCTGGAGATGACATGGCATAGATGAGTACCGTATGTTAAATTACAGATGTATAAAAATAGAGAGTAGGTTCTCAGGGAGAAATAATGAGATCTGAACTCAGATGAATAAGTCAGACTGGTTTGCGAAAACTGAGGTTGTAGGCTGCAGGAAAGGATTCTGAGAATATAGTGATGGATTGCAAATAGGATTTTCAGGAGAGAGAGAGAGTTGAGGGGTGTTTCCAGATTAAGTGACTGGATACATGGTAATACCATTCATGGATATAGGAACACCGGACAGAGAAAAGACTTTATGGAAAGAGACTGAACTCAGTTTGGGGCATGAACAGCTTGACACGCTCTTGGGAGAATGCAAGTATGGATGTGACCAAAGGATGACAAAAACAAACAAACAAACAGGACAACAGTGGAAGACAGTGTGACCCCCACAATTTGGAGCTGAAAGCAAATAGTGAAGACTCAGGGGCACTGGTCTCTCTCCCTTGTGTCAGAGATGCAGGCAGGAGATGGAATGTAGAATGAGCCATTGGAAAAAGAGTCACAAAGGAAAATGGGCTCTTAGAGGAGAGACAATTTGCAGTTAAAGCCAAGAGAAGTTGGGAAGGCAGGGGTGGAGGAGTCCTATTGTGATCCAGGGGCTTTGCCCAGAGTTCTAAAGAGAATCTTATAAGAAGTTCTCCAGGATCTTTGACTAAACCCACCTCCCCACCCCCAGTGGATGGGACAGGTTGCAGGTATTTCTAACTCACTATAGATAAACAACAAATTCCAATTGTATTATAGGTAAAGTAATCCTCCACTTCCAGATTTTCTAAATTGTGCCTTTTCTCTATCCCTGATGGGGGGTGTTGGGGGGGGGGTCTGAAAAATACCTCTCAGACTTTTAAATACCAGAGGTTGAAATAAAGATAGTTTTCTTTAAAAATTGAACATTTAAAAAATTCTGGTCCATGAAAGTTTTTTCTTTATGTGAGTGACTTGATTTCAGAATATTTCAGATTAGCTAATGTTGGATGGTGGAGAAAGGACCAGAATGAAAGACACAGTGCATGTGTGGAGTATAGAATTGTTTTCTGGGTAAACATGGAAGAGAGAAAAGGAACTATTCATTCATAAGCTCCTCTAGGCATTTTGAGAAATGTGAAAGAAACTTTTGTCCTTGGAATATTTATTCATCCTCAGCCAGAGAATGAGTCAAAATAAAACATGATTACAATATTGGTCAACAATGAGTCTAAGCCTTCATAAAGGAAAACATTATGGATGATAAACGATATGAAAGAAAGTCTTTGATCAACAGGGAGGAAATGACAGTGGCAGAGAGGAGTGAATCAGGAGGTTATTCTCCGCAATGAACAGTGTGAACAGGGTAGACCTAGAAATAATAATGCATTCTCAGGGGAATGACTTAAGTGACCCAGTTGGGGAATGCTGGTGATGAGATTAGAGAGATGAATTCGGGACCATTGGCTAATGGCTTTGAATGCTGGATTCTGTAACATAAGATGTTACGGAAAAACCTGAGCAAACTTTTGGCCAGCCCAATACTTTGATCTGATAGGTAAGAGTAATTATAAACTTATATAGGAGATAGCAAGATAAGAGTGATGCTTGAGATAATTTCTGGGTTGTTAAATAAGCATATTTGGGGTATTAACTCCATGGTAGGTTGAATAAAGGTCCCCTAAAGATGTCTGCAATTCATGAGGTCGCAAAGAGTTGGACACGACTGAGCGACTGAACTGAACTGAACTGAAAGATGTCTGTATTCTAATCCCCAGAGCCTGTGAATGTTACCTTATTTGGTGAAAGAAACTTCTCAAATGTGATTAAATTAAGGATCTTGAGAGGGGGAGAGAATCTTGGGTTATCTGAATGGATCCAATGAAATCACAGGAGTCCTTATAGAGGGAAACAGATGATCAGAGTGAATACTAGGAGGTATGACAACAGAGGCAAGACGCTGGAGTGATGCAAGGAAGGAACCACAAGCTACAGAATGCAGGTGGCTCCTAGAGACTGAAAGAGGCACAGACAGAGGAGCCTCCAGAAGGAATGAAGTCCTGCCAACACTTTGATTTCAGACTTCTGACTTCCACACTTGTAAGATAATAAATTTGTGCTCTAAGCCACTAAAGTTTCAGTAATTTGTTTCAGTGATAATTGGAAATCCACACAACCTCTCTAGAGAGATTGATGAAAACCATGATTTTACATAGAAAAATATATGTATGCATTTGTTTTTGTTTTAGTTGCTAAGTCTTGTCTCAGGCTTTGTGACCCCATGAACTGTACCCCACCAGGCTCCCCTGTCCATGGGATTTCCCAGGCAAGAACAGTCAAGTGGACTGCTATTTTCTTCTTCAGGGGAACTTCCCAACCCAAGGATCAAACCCATGTCTCTTGCATTGGCAGGAGGATTCTTTACCACCAGCGCCACCTGGGAAGCCCCTAATGTATGCATACCAGCACTTTAAAAAATAATTTCAGGGGTTTTACATGCCCATTTAAGCTCATCTGTGGCCCATCCAGGGGCTGTTTGTTTTCCAGGTTAAAAACTCTGGAGTTCATAGATTACTTTTAGTACTTCATATACATAATGAAAAGACTTAGGACTGTTAGTGAGATAGGAAAAGATAATGTATACATAAGAGATACTATGACAGAAGGCTGAATATGTAGTATAAGGTCAGAAATATGTTAAAAGTGACTCCAAGATTACAAACCTGGAAGACCTAGGGAATAAAGGTATGGTAGCAGGAAATGGCAAAAGTAGAAGGATAAAAAGTTTGGCTGGAAAAGATAACGGGTCGAGCCTACGATACAGAGCCTGCCATGTGGGGCCAGAATCAAAAGCTCCCAGTTCACCTCAGGACTTAGGGTCTCCAAGAGTAGCACTCACGTATGCCTAAACCCAGAAGCCAGACTCAGGCTTGAGGGAGCAGTCAACGATAGAGTCTCTGGGGACTGTTTTCCCAGCTAGGAATGGAAGGTAGCTGGAGAAGGGACATGGAAGCTGTAGAGGTGGACATGAGGATGCTGCTCTTGACCTACAGTCCTCTACCAGTATGACGGATTGGCTTCTACCCGAGTCTAGCCCAAGACCAATCCTGCCCCTAAAAGGAGAGGAATTTAGGAACTCTAGGTCAAGAATTTATTAACTCTAAATGAGTCTTCAGTCAGAGGGCATTCAGTTGCTGTCCATTCCAAGCAAATGTCCTAATACCAGGAAGTCCAGTTTTCTCACCTTTAGAACAGCAAAAACAATACCACCCTTTATAAGGATGCTGCCAATGTTACATGTGGTAATATTCATAAAGCTATTCATATGGTGCCTGACACATTAAAAGTGCTAAATAAGTGGTGGCTGTTGTCACTGTGATTAGGCAAGTGCTAAGCTGTGTATCCTGGAGATGGTATGCAAGTATGCACGTGCTAACTAATCCTGTCCTGCATCAAATCAAGAGGGTGTTACTCTGAAACTATAACCCACTCAATTGCATTGTGAAATATCTGAGGTCACTGTGCTCTCATAAAGGAAAGGAGCCACTTGGAATCCAGAAAAAGTATAGACCAAGAGCAGCAACAGAAACAGTATTGTGTGCCTACTATGTGACATATAGACTGTGTTATATAAAATAATTCATTCACACCTCAGAACCTCTGAGGTATGAACTATTATAATCCCCTTTCTACGAATGAGGAAACTGAGGTGCAAAGCAATTAATAACTTGACCAAGGCATCATAACTATTAGTGGTGAAGAGAAAATAGAAGGCAAGCTCTCTGACTCTAGGGACTGCAAATTCAACCCCACACTGAACTCTCTCAAAAGAAATCTAGTACTGCTGACAGGGTCACGACCACTGGACACAATGGTCTCGTTTCTTCTGTGGGCAGATTTATGTAGTAGAAATAGGTACATCACTCATCACGTTACTTTCTGAATCCCCTCCAGGACAAAGTGATGGGGATGGGGATACTAGGCTTTTGGATGGAGACAGATTCTGGTTGCTGAGCTAGATGTGGGACTTGAGCAGGGTCAAGAGTTAACTAAAGAACAGCATTGAGAAGTCAAAGTCAGGTCAAGATCCAGGGACCATCTAAGGAAACACCAACCCCAAAGCAGATGGACTGAAAGGTGAAAACTGAAAAGGTTGATAAAAAGAGAATATGAAAAGGAGCCAAGAAAATGAGGACCAGGAGGACCTGCAGCCTGGAGAGAGAATCCCTGAGTTGGAATGGGAAGCAAAGCCTTCCTGAAGGGCGCCAGCCTGTGGGTGGATGGAGCAGGTGCTGGGGCAGCCAGTTCTCTGTTCTGATCCACGTTTCCAAGCTTTCAAGAACGATTTGGCTTCTGCGAGGACTATTGCTAAAGACATTTTTGTTCATCAGCCAACAGGAGTAACATGGTTGTTTTTCTCATTGTAAATTAACAAACAGACATCCCATTTGTTAGTCAGACCCTGATGAATTTGGTAACTTGAGTCAGTCCTCCAGGGCTTAGTCACATTTGAGTGACACTATGAAATTAAGTTTTAGACCTGTGGGGCTGCAGACAACCTCCTGGGTCTCAGTAGGTTCCATTCAAAGGACAATCGCCTTTCATAAGAGAGTCAGTCAGCCTCTCTCTTTGATATCCTTTTGGGGCAAAAGTTCTGGGAATTCCATGGACTATGAGTTCACTTGTTTCAATCATTTATACATGTATCAAATTTACCAACTGTCTATGTGGTTTCTTAATTAAATTGAGATCATCTTGAAGGCCCAGTCTGCTTTTTATTTATCTTCATGTGCCCGGGACCTAGCACAGTCCCAAGCACTTGAATATTCAAGAAATGTTTGTTAAACTGAACTGGATCAATGTGGATAAGAGCATTATATCATAACTACAGCCAATACAAGCAACATGCCCAATATGTTTTCAGAGAGTAAATTAACCCACTTTCAAGATATCACTTTGCCTCTCTCCATGTACCAAATACATTATTTTAAAATTAAAGATCAAATGATCATTTGATAAGTGTAATTGACTGCCCTTTTGTTTCAAGTCAACTAATCTTTTGTTTCAAACTAAACCTTTATTTCAAGGTTTCCTTCATGTCCTTAATAGCACACCAAATTTCATCAGTCAAATCCTTTGATATCACAGAAGTAGCAAAAACAAAAGTGACCTTCCTTCATTTAGTCAACACACTTTCCCTTAAATGCTCTCTGAGCAAACATTTGGGTTAAACAGATGTTCTTTATCTTTGTACTCAGAAGATCAATAAACTGAGATCATAGAGGACATGACAGACAAGGAATCAAAGATTCCCCTGGGCAAGCTCACATTAGCTATTACTACATTCAATTCAGATCAAGTGGAGTTGACTTTAAATTTTTTCTCTCCTGTTTATGGGATCATTAATTGATTGGTTACTTTTATCAATTCAACTATTACAATGTACCTCAGCTAGGTGGAGATTCAATCAACTGTTCAGAGACTAATCTGCAAAAGGTCTACATGAGCAGCCACTATTATAGTCTCCATATTCCTTGTATTAATCCAGATGTTTAGAGGTGTTTTGAGAGCACACTTCCATTGAGAATATGGCACTTCAAAACACACCGCTAACTCACCACCAAGGACAAAGTTTTCACTGCCAGTGTTATAGTCTGCAATGGATTTCTAGATAATGGTCTGTTTGAACTATATGGTTTTGTTTTAAAATTTCTTGAGGTCACTGTATTATATTTTCCACCGTCTAACAAGTCAAATTTTTTAAAAATTGAAATAATAATAAAACCCTTGGTGGATTCAGGAGGTGAAGGAAGTTTACCTTGTGTGTGTGCCTCATTTTCTCATGGGAGTCTCCCAGAAGTCTATGGAGATTTCCAGGGTATTCTTTAGGTCAGGATGCCATGTTTTCTCTAAAAGCAAGGTAAAGGTCACCCTTTGCTTTGCCCTTTCCTGAGAAATGGATCAGTGACCAGTGCTAATTCTCCCCATTGTGCTACAATGAATGTGAAGTTAGGAGAAGAAGGCTACCTTGGAAAGAGCTTTAAAAAGGAGATTTCTGTTCCCTCTATACTTAATGAAACAGTTAGAGTTGTAATTAGTGAAGTAACTTCTGGACGAAAAGCCTGACTTAGCACTTTTACAGACACAACTGACAATATGACCAACCAAAAGAGTAATAGCTACTTGCTAGAATGAGAAGGAATTCCCAGAGTCATTGGGACTATATGGACAGCATGGTGGGCTACTATATAGAACCAGTAGGCCTTTGGAGAGCTCAAGATCAAACCAGTCAATCCTAAAGGAAATCAACCCTGAATATTTAATGGAAGGACTGATGCTGAAGCTCCAATACTTTGGCCACATGATGCGAAGAACAGACTCATTGGAAAAGACCCTGATTCTGGGAAAGATTGAAGGCAAAAAGAGAAAAGGGTGGCAGATGATGAGATGGTTGGATAGCATCACCAACTCAATGGACATAAATCTGAGCAAACTCTGGGAGATAGCAGAGGACAGAGGAGGGTCCATAGGGTCACAAAGTCCATGGGGTGGCAAACGGTAGGACATGGCTTAGTGACTGAACAACAATAATTGGCAGAGCTCAAAAAGTAGGCACTGGACTCCTATCCCAACTGTTGAGAGGGAGGGGGCAGCGTAGGGATGTGTTTAGTGTCTCTCTTGAGATGTTGTGTCCAGAATCTTCCTGGTGGAGGGAGTGTATGAACTTCCAGGGGAATGGCCGTCCTTGTGGAATTTGTGATCCCTCACCCTGACCCCAAACCTGATGAATTATTTAGGCTCTTGAAATACTAAAGTTGCAGTTATAATACTAGCTTCCCTATACACAGTTGTTGTTGCTAATGTACGATCCACAAGGCACAAGCTTTTGTGTGTTGTTGTTGTTGTTGTTGTTGTTGTTTTGTAGTTCTGGAGATGAATTTGCACAAGATCACCCTGGCCTATGTGATCAGCTGTGTATAATTTGGAGATGCACATGGCTGGGGCTATGGAGTCATCCAGGCCAAGTAGCACTAGCCAGATCAATCCCTTGGCCTCAGCCTCACTCACAGAGAGCTGCAATTCTATCAAAGGAATCTTTCCCCAACTATAGTGTATTCACTCTACAAAATAGCCTGCTGCTGCTAAGTCACTTCAGTCGTTTCCGACTCTGTGTGACCCCATAGATGGCAGCCCATCAGGCTCCCCCGTCCCTGGGATTCTCCAGGCAAGAACACTGGAGTGGGTTGCCATTGCCTTCTCCAATGCATGAAAGTGAAAAGTGAAAGTGAAGTCGCTCAGTCGTGTCCGACTCTTAGCGACCCCATGGACTGCAGCCTACCAGGCTCCTCTGTCCGTGGGATTTTCCAGGCAAGAGTACTGGAGTGGGGTGCCATTGCCTTCTCTGACAAAATAGCCTACTCAAAAAGAAACCGAAAAAGGTTGAATAAAAATCTACCCATAAGCCAAAATCTCCTTCACTTTATGACAAAATGAGATTTCTTCACTGTGTCTGAGCAATGGTAGAAGGTACACTGGATCCAGAGTCCAAAGTTTCAGATTTGAATCCTCACTCTCTCACTAACTGCATGGTTTTAGACAGGTTGCTGCTTTGTCTTAGGCTTCAGTTCTCTCAACTGCAAAGGGAGGGCTCTCCTTACTCCCTACTTCAACATATGTTTATTCAAAGATTTTGTGCCATGGACATACCACGTACTGGGTGTCTAATAGTCAACATGGTTTCTAATCCTCTAAACACTCACAGTATAGTATAAGAGAGAAGGAACAATTGCAGTTTATATCTGTTCCTTTTACTTTATACGATTGTTTTGAGATGCAAATAATTTATGCAAATACTTGATACACTGTGAAGAGTTATTTAAAACAAGAAAACAATAGCATTCTGCCCATAGTCAATTCTTTATAAATATTAAGTTGTACTTCTTTGATGATAATTTTATTGTGAGATGATTTGTATGTTTGATAAAGACAGATATAAAGATTTTCTTCATTCATGAAAGTGGAGTACATTAAAAGAAGGTGATATTTCCAGGGCAGACTATTTGACAGGACCACCATCAAGTGGCTCTGTACTCTCTCTCTTATCCTTTCCTGAAAACTTACCTAGCTCTCATCAACCCCTAAGACACACTATTCCTTACCTCACTCCTGAAGCCCCTTGGTCAAGGGTCATAGATAGGTTGAGTCTTTTAGGACACAGGGGAGTGGATAGGATGTAGGGTCTGTTTTTCACATTACTGGCAAATTTTGTTTAAGCTGAACAGTTAAAATTTGTACCTTGGGTCATGTAAAAACATGGGTAAAAATGGCTACATCTGAATGTCAAGTAAGGGAGGATATTTCTGAAGAGGAAGTACAACTGGAAAATTTGAAAGTCATAGCACATATTATTTCAAAATTAGAACTAATTTTGAAAACTGTTTCCATATTTGATTCGAGTTTAAGGCATTTTCAAAGTATCTCATGACATTAAAAAATTTTTGAGACAGGATCTTTTGTTATGACAAATGTTTACTGTGCTAAGCCCTT
Organism: Bubalus kerabau; assembly: GCF_029407905.1. Lineage (NCBI taxonomy): Eukaryota > Metazoa > Chordata > Mammalia > Artiodactyla > Bovidae > Bubalus > Bubalus kerabau. The sequence continues at coordinate 57,102,957 of NC_073633.1, read as the reverse complement.
TAGGCCATGCCAAGAATTATAAAGCATAGTCCTTATTTTTGATGAGTTTATCATCTATTTGGGGAGGGACAAAAAGCCACATGTGCACACTCAGACAAAAAAGATAAGGAGCTGTATATAATTAAGGGTTAAGTGAGTGATACACACCATAAATGGGGCATTGGATTGCAAGACATTTCACTGTTCAGTGGAATTGGGAGTGAAGGCTTCATGAATGACTTAGAAGGCTTCATGAATGACTTAGAAAGTAGTCATGGCCTTAGGAAGATGAGGTAAGCAAGGTTTGGACAGGAAGAGAGGCAGAAGGGCATTTGAGGTGAATGAAGAGAGCATAAGGAAGAACTTGCAGGCAGAAATGAGCAAGACACTTTGTGCCACCTATAAGGGCCCTTCCAGAAGAAATGGGGGGCTTCATTTGAGGGATATTGATATACCTATTTGGGCAGGTCAGGAGGAGCCAGATTTGTGGAAGACCTTTAATATCAGCCTAGGAAGACTGGACTTCACTCTTTGGAGAACAGGAAATCACTGAGCTTTAGAAAAGGGGAAATTGTAACTGTATCATGTTTCAGAAAGATTTCTCTTGGAGTTCCCTGATGGCCTGGTGGTTAGGGTTTGGGGCTGTCACTGCCGTGGCCCAGGTTTCATCCCTGGTCAGGGATGAAATTGCGCAAGCCACGCAGCATGGCCAAATTTTTTTTAAAAAATTCAAAAAAAGATTTCTCTCCCAAAGGCATACAAGGTGAATCAGTGAGCAGAGAACTCATTTCTTCTATTATTTTTCCATGTTTTATTCATTTTTCCTTTTCATTAATAAACCACATGCAAGGTATAAAAATTCATGATATAATGAACACCTGTGAACACATCTCCCAATTTATGATGAGCAATAGGACCATTACTTTACTGTCCCCTGCCTGAGCCATCAAATCCCTTTCTTCTGCTCTCCGGAGACATAGACCCTAATAATTCTGCATCTGTTTGCATTTCTTCATAGATTTACCACCTCGGCTTGGGTCCTAAAAATTGTTTAACGATTTTGTAAGTTTTTTCATTAATGTAAAAGGAATCATTCTTTATAAATTCTTCTGCAACATGCTTTTTTGGGTCAACATTATATTTCTGAGTTTCATTTATGTTGTTTTTTTGTAACTGTAATTCATTAATTTCAACTTCTTTATGGTGAAAGTGAAAGAAAGTGAAAGTTGCTCAGTCATGTCTGACTCTTTGTGACCACATGGGCTATACAGTCCTTGAAATTCTCCAGGCCAGAAAACTGGAGGGGATAGCCTTTCCCTTCTCCAGGGGATCTTCCCAACCCAGGGATCAAACCCAGGTCTCCCGCATTGCAGTGGATTCTTTACCAGCGGAGCCACAAGGGAAGCCTATCCCCTTGTAAAACTTTACTCAGTTTATTTATCCATTTAACTATTGATTGAGCATCTGTGTTGTTTCCAAGACCCAGAGGGTTGGTATGGGGAGGGAGGAGGGAGGAGGGTTCAGGATGGGGAACACATGTATACCTATGGCGGATTCATTATGATATTTGGCAAAACTAATACAATTATGTAAAGTTTAAAAATAAAATTAAATTAAAAAAAAAAAAGAAATAGTGCTGCTAGGAATCGTCTTGTACATTCCTGTAGGTATATTTATGCAATTATTTTCCCAGGGTGTATTTGTTCATGTGGAATTGCTGGGTCATTGGGTATCCACACCTTCAAATTTATTAGATAATGCCAAAATGGGTGTGGTCACAAAATGGATTATATTAATTTATACTGCCACCATTAATGTACTGGTATTGCAGCGGTTCTAAATCCTGGCCTACACTAGATACTATAATATCTTTTATTTTTGCCAATCTGATCAGTATGAATTGTGATCTCATTGGGGTTTTAATTTGTGTTTGTTCAATTCCTAGCACAGGGGAGCATATGTGAGGTCCACGTGGCAGGCAGTGAGGAAGAGAACATAGATGAAAAGTGAGGGAGAAGAAGAACAAGCTGGAAACTACCAGCACAGTCAGGAGTCCACAAGCACAGACTGACAACTGCTGAAAGCTGTCAGCTCTTATTGGCCCTGACCTTGAAGGTCTGAACATCCTACAGAAGCTAGGATACTTCAGTCACACACACACACACACACACACACACACACACACCCCGCTAGTGCAGGAACAGAGAAACTGAAGTAGGAACCAGGGGAAGGCGGAGTCAGTACAACCTGGTTGCTGCCTCACACCAGCAAGGTGAGCCAGTAGACAAGCAGTAACCCCTGTTAGCTACAGAATGGCTACTCTTGTAATTCTGCTGTCCACATCCAGTGAGAAGCTCTTTGGTGGCCCCACCCCAAGAGAAATATACACAAAGGGGAGTTCTGGGAGATGCATTGAGCCTAGCCATGTGGACACAGTGCAGAGCCACCCCACAAACAATATTGCTTAGTATCAGTTCAGTTTAGTTGCTCAGTTCAGACTCTTTGCAACCCCATGGACTGCAGCATACCAGGCCTCCCTATCTATCTCAAATTCTCAGAGCTTGCTCAAACTCATGTCCATTGCATTGGTGATGCTATCCAACCATCTCATCCTCTGTCGTCCCCTTCTCCTCCTGCCTTCAATCTTTCCCAGCATCAGGGTCTTTTCAAATGAAACAGCTCTTTGCATCAAGTGGCCAAAGTATTGGAGCTTCAGCTTCTGCATCAGTCCTTCCAGTGAATATTCAGGACTGATTTCCTTGAGGATGGACTGGTTGGATCTCCTTGCAGTCCAAGGGACTCTCAAGAGTCTTCTCCAACACCACAGTTCAAAAGCACCAATTCTTCGGTGCTCAGCTTTCTTTATAGTCCAACTCTCACAACCATACACGACTACTGGAAAAACCATAGCTTTGACTAGACAGAACTTTGTTGGCAAAGTAATGTCTCTGCTTTTTAATATGCTGTCTAGGTTGGTCATAGCTTTTCTTCCAAGGAGCAAGCGTCTTTTAATTTCATGGCTGCAGTCACCATCTGTAGTGATTTTGGAATGCCACCCCCCCAAAAAAACCAAATGTCTCTCACTGTTTCCACTGTTTCCCCATCTATTTGCCATGAAGTGATGGGACCAGATGCCATGATCTTACTTTTCTGAATGTTGAGTTTTAAGCTAACTTTTTCACTCTCCTCTTTCATATTCATCAAGAGGCTCTTTAGTTCTTCTTTGCTTTCTGCCATAAGGGTGGTGTCATCTGCATATCTGAGATTATTGATATTCATCCCAGCAATCTTGATTCCAGCTTGTGTTTCATCCAGCCCAGCATTTCTCATGATGTACTCAGCTTATAAGTGAAATAAGCAGGGTGACATTATACAGCCTTGATGTATTCCTTTCCCTATTCGGAACCAGTCTGTTGTTCCATGTCCAGTTCTAACTGTTGCTTCCTGACCTGCATACAGATTTCTCAGGAGGCAGGTCAGATGGTCTGGTATTCCCATCTCTTGAAGAATTTTCCACAGTTTGCTGTGATCCACACAGTCAAAGATTCTGGAGTAGTCAATAAAGCAAAAGTAGATGTTTTTCTGGAGCTCTCTTGCTTTTTCAGTGATCCAGTAGATGTTGGCAGTTTGATCTCTGGTACCTCTGCCTTTTCTAAATCTAGCTTGAACATCGGAAATTTCACAGTTCACATACTGTTGAAGCCTAGCTTGAAGAATTTTGAGCATTACTTTGCTAGAACGTGAGATGAGTTCAATTGTGCAGTAGTTTGAGCATTCTTTGGCATTGCCTTTTTTGGGGGTTGGAATAAAAACTGACCTTTTCCAGTCCTGTGGCCACTGCTGAGTTTTTTAAATTTGCTGGCATATTGAGTGCAGCACTTTCATAGCATCATCTTTTAGGACTTGAAATAGCTCTGAAATTCTATCACCTCCACTAGCTTTGTTAATAGTGATGCTTCCTAAGGCCCACTTGACTTCACATTCCAGGATGTCTGGCTCTAGGTGAGCGATCACACCATTGTGGTTATCTGGGCCATTAGGATCTTCATTGTACAGTTCTTCTGTGTATTCTTGCCACCTCTTCTTAATACCTTCTGCTTCTGTTAGGTCCACACCATTTCTGTGCTTTATTGTGCATGAAATGTTCCCTTGGTATCTCTAAATTTCTTGACAAGATGTCTAGTCTTTCCCATTCTATTGTCTTCCTCTCTTTCTTTGCATTGATCACTGAGGAAGACTTTCTAATCTCTCCTTGCTATTCTTTGCCTAGTACAGATATATATTAAAGAAAATCTTCCAATAACACAGGAATTTCCTAAAATTATTATCAGGATGAAAGATATGAACATACTTTTTTCAGGATTTGATAGGTTAAATGTGTTAGACAAAATTCTAAGTTGGTCCCTGTTTCCCACCATTGGTGTATACACTATCATGCACTTCCCTTGTGCATGGGCCAGGCTTGAATACAATGGGACATCATTCTTGTGATTGTGTGGTTACATGGCTGAAGGGTTTCGCAACTATAATTTATATCAGTTGGCAACACTAATCAATTGACTTTGAGTTAAACAAAAGAGAGGTTATCCTGGTTGAGATGGATTTAATTAATGGAACCCTTAAAATGTGGTCTAGGCCATTCCCAAATGAAGAAATTTCTAGATGAGCCTTCAGATAAGGACACTGGCTAATGGCTGGCCAACAGCTTGATTTCAGCCTTGTGAGATTTGAGCCGAGGAAACATCCACGCCACCTTGGCCCACAAAATTCTGTCAGATAACAAATCTGTGTTGTGTTAAGATGCTAGGTTTGTGGTAATTTGTTATGCAATAATAAAAAACAAAAATAATAAATATAACAATCATTCATCTTGATTATATGAATATATAACTTTGTGTAACATAAAGGACAGAAACGTAAGGACCTAACAGAAGCAGGAGAGATTAAGAAGGGGTGGCAAGAATACACAGAAGAACTGTACAAAAAAGATCTTAATGGCCCAGATAACCACGATGGTGTGGTCACTCACCTAGAGCCAGACATCCTGGAGTGTGAGCTCAGGTGGGCTTTAGGAAGCATTACTATGAACAAAACTAGTGGAAGTGACAGAATTCCAGCTGAGCTATTTCAAATCCCAGAACATGATGATGTTAAAGCACTGCATTCAATATGTCAGTCAGTAAACTTGGAAAACTCAGCAGTGGCCACAGGACTAGAAGAGATCGGTTTTCATTCCAATCCTGAAGAAATGTAATGCCAAAGAATGTTCAAATTATCATATAATTTCACGTGCTAGCAAGATTATGCTCAAAATCTCTCAAATTAGGCTTCAGCAGGATGTGAACTGAGAACTTCCAGATATACAAGTTGGATTTAGAAAAGGTAGAGGAACCAGAGATCAAATTGCCTACATCCATTGGATCATAGAGAAAGCAAGGGAATTCCAGAAAAACATCTACCTCTGCTTCACTGACTAAGCTACAGTATTTAACTGTGTGGATTACAACAAACTGTGGAAAATTCTTAAAGAAATGGGAGTATCAGACCACCTTACTTATCTCCTGAGAAAGCTGTATGCAGGTCAAGAAGCAACAGTAAGAACCGAACATGGAAGAGTATTAGAAAACTTAGATTATATATTAGGCCACAAGAACTTTTACAATATAGCCCACAAATTTGAAACCTTATGAGACATTCTCTGAATATTCTACAATCAAGTTAGATACCAATAATAAAACTTCCTTGGATAGTACGTTAAAAAAAATCACACCAACAAATATCTATTTGGTAAAAGGGAAATCAAACAGAAATAACAGATTTTTCTAAGAATTAACAATAGTTGAACACAAGCAGTTCTCAGAGGAAAATTCATAACCTTAATTACTTCTACAAGAAAGAATATAAATGAATTAATCAGTAAACTTAAAGACATAATAACAATGAAAGAAATTAAACTAAATCAGGAGAAATATAAACTTACAAATAAAATCAGTACATTGTTCTTCAGAAATACCTATGAAAGAGATATCTGTCTGGTAGGGATCAAGGCAAAAAGAGAGGAAAACATAAGTAAATAAGTTTTTAAATGAAAAAGGATGCTTTAAAATTGTTTGGTACATCAGGATTACTAATTTTAAAAATCTATGGCAAATAAAATAATTTTTAGAAAAGAGTAATTGACCAAAAATCACTTATGTGTGTTAGTTACTCAGTCGTGTTCAACTGTTTACGACCCCATGGTCTGTCCATGGAATTCTCTAGGCAAGAATACTGGAGTGGATTGCCATTCTCTTCTCCAGGGGATCTTCTCAACACAGGGATCAAACCCAGGTCTTCTGCACTGCTGGCAGATTCTTTACCATCTGAACTACAAGGGAAGCCGAAAAATCACTGAAGACACATAAATAACAGTAACTATTTAGTAGGTACTAGAATGGCAGGCAATCCACTCCAGTATTCTTGCCTGGAAAATTCCATGGACAAAGGAGCCTGGGGGACTACAGTCCATAGGATCAGAAAGAGTTGGACATGACTGAGCAACTAACCAGAGAAGGAATGGCACCCTACTCCAGTACTCTTGCCTGGAAAATCCCATGGATGGAGGAGCCTGGTAGGTTCCAGTCCATGGGGTTGCTAAGAGTCAGGCACGACTGAGCGACTTCACTTTCACTTTCATGCATTGGAGAAGGAAATGGCAACCCACTCCAGTATTCTTGCCTGGAGAATCCCAGGGACAGAGGAGCCTAGTGGGCTGCCCTCTATGGGGTCGCACAGAGTTGGACACAACTGAAGTGACTTAGCAGCAGCAGCAGCAGCAAAATCTTCTCAAAGATCTGCTAATCAAAGAGGAGATTGGCCCATGGTTGCGTGTATGCATGGTAAGTTACTTCAGTTGTGTCTCTTTTCAACCCTATGGACTGTAGCCCTCCAGGCTCCTCTGTCCATGGGATTCTCCAGGCAAGAAGACTAGAATGGGTTGCCACACCCTCTTCCAGAGGATCTTCCCAACCCAGGAATCAAACCCGTGTCTCTTATGTCTCCTGCATTGGCAGGCAGGTTCTTTACCACCAGCACCAGCTGGGAAGCCCGGATTAGTCAACATTTGTGTATAAACAGAACCCATTATTTTTAAGGAACAAATCATTCTTAGGTTATTTAAATTGTTCTATAGGATACAGAAATATGGAAAACTTTCCAGCTTTTTTGCTCATAAATAGTATGTCTGATATCAAACTGGACAAATAAAACACAAATCACCTACTTATAATTTCCAAGCCAAAAGAAAATAAAAAACTATATATTCAAAAATTAAATGTAGCAGTATTTGTGTATGTGTATCATGACTAAATAGGGATCTTTTCAGGAATATAAGAACATTTAAAATATAGTATAATTAAGTAATAACATAAGAAATAGAAGAATTTTTTGAAATGTAATAGCCTCAGTAAATATTCAACAGACATTTTAATAGATTCCAACATTCATTCCTGTTTTTAAAATCACATTGCTTACATTTTTTAAAAAAAATCTCCTCATGATTAAACAAGAAACATGAAACTTAACAGTTCACTAAAGGCATTGTCTGTAAATTAACGAACAGAACAAGGATGCTTGTTTTTATAATTATGATTCAATATTTTTGTAATGATTTCTACCCATATACTAAGGCAAGAAAAATAAATATAAAGATTAAAAAGAAAAAAGAGAGAGCAAAGGATGATCATTTATAGTTCATTATATTCTATCTTAAAAATTTAAGATAATGAAAAAATTTAGGTTTTTTAATATTGAAATGAACAGAAATCTCAAACTGGTTTTGAAAATATTAAATATTATTGGTTTACATAACTACAAGTCCAGAAATGGCATGGGCCTCAGTGTTGGTTGATCCAGTAATTCAGTGATATCACTAAGGACTCAGCTGCATTCTGGTCCCTGTGTCAGCTTAATTGGAAGGCTGCTGCTGCTGCTAAGTCGCTTCAATCGTGTCCGACTCTGTGCAACCCCATAGACGGCAGCCCACCAGGCTCCCCCGTCCCTGGGATTCTCCAGGCAAGAACACTGGAGTGGGTTGCCATTTCCTTCTTCAGTGGATGAAAGTGAAAAGTGAAAGGGAAGTCACTCATTCGAATTGGAAGGCTAGCTCCCCTCAAAGTTATGGGATGGGTGTCTACAATAGTTGGAGCTACAAGCTTCCTTGTTCATGTCCAGGGAATGACAGAGAACTGGTTTCTTACAGCTTTCCGAGAGTTGAGGAATTTCTTTCCAAAGCCTCAGAAAGTTTCTTCTCAAATTTCATTGGCCCCAGTTAAACCACATTATTATTTCTGAACCAGGCATGGTTTCAAGGGTGGGAAAATGATTCTCATAGGTTAAACTAGTCTATTTTTACCCTTAAACCTTAGACTAGTGTTTACCCTTAATCAGTGTTCTACCTAAAGCCTATAGTTGCTCAGAAAAAGCAGTGGATATCCAAATAAAAATCTAGTACTATTTGAAAGAGGGCTTAAAAGATGCCAAGTAGGACACTAATGCTGTTCACTACAATGTCAACTAGATAACTATTTAAAACTGTAATAAAGCTCATTAGGATGTGAATATTAAAGACATACATGCAGAAATTTGCTTGTAATGATCAGATTTATAAAGAAGATCTCATTCTAATTCCCCAAATAGAGACAACTAAATATCAAATGCCTAGAAATAAGAATTTAAGAATTTGCAAGACCCAGTGGAGAAAATAATGTAAACTTACTTAAGGACATAAAAAAGACTTGAATAAATGGAGAGATAAGAATCATATTTCTGAAGGGAATATTCAATATTATAACTTTATCCATAAAGTTAATGCTCTTTCATTAATTAGAGTTGGGAGGATATGAAACTTTTTAAATGATTTTAAAGTTCACTTACCTAATAAATATTTGAAAATAGTAATAAGGAGGGATTATTCTACCAGAAAGACATCAAAATGTCTTGCAAGACTACAGTAACTAAAATCACTATTTTACTTCCAGGATTTTTTTTATACAGGAAAGATGGAATTCCAAACCAAATAGTGTTGAAAAACTTGCCAAAATATTTTGGAATAATGTTAGAGTTCTGCCTTACACTATATATCATAATATATCCTAAAAAAATTAAAAATTAAGTGTGTAAAGTAAAATCATGGAATAAAATATAAAACAAAGCTTAATATGTTTGTAATTGGGCATAATTTTAGCCAAATTAAATAAATTTAAATAAATTAAATAAATTTTAGCCAGATCTTTTACCATAAATATCAAATTTAGTAACCATACAGAAAAATATTTATAGACTTAGGTTTACAAATTTTATAAATTTCTATATGGCAGCCACACATCATCATTATAAATAAAACATAAAGGATTAAACAGAAAATTATTTGCCATATATAATAGATTAAAGATTTATATTTTTATATTGTAAAGAGTGACAAAAGTTATTAAAAATGAAACTGATGAAAGGGGGTAGAGGACATAAATTTGAAACATATAAAAGGACACAAATAATTAGCACATGAAAGATACTCAACCTCAATCAGTCAGTTCAGTCACTCAGTCGTGTCTGACTCTTTGCGACCCCATGGACTGTAGCACACCAGGCCTCCCTGTCCATCACCAACTATCAGAGTTCACTCAAACTCATACCCATTGAGTTAGTGATGACATCCAACCATCTCATCCTCTTTCTTCCCCTTCTCCTCCCACCTTCAATCTTTCCCAGCATCAGGGTCTTTTCAAATGAGTCAGTTCTTCGCATCAGGTGGCCAAAGTATTGGAGTTTCAGCTTCAGCATCAGTCATTCCAATGACTATTCAGGACTGATTTCCTTTAGGATGGACTAATTGGATCTCCTTGCAGTCCAAGGGACTCTTAATAGTCCTCTCCAACACCACAGTTCAAAAGCATCAATTTTCTTTGGTGCTCAGCTTTCTTTATAGCCCAACTCTTACATCCATACATGACTACTGGAAAAACCATAGCCTCGAATAGACAGACCTTTGTTGGTAAAGTAATGTCTCTGCTTTTTAATATGCTGTCTAGGTTGGTCATAGCTTTTCTTCCAAGGAGCGTCTTTTAATTTCATGGCTGCAGTCACTATCTGCAGTGATTTGGGAGCCCAAGAAAATAAAGTCTGCCATTGTTTCCACTGTTTCCTCATCTATTTGCCATGAAGTGATGAGACCAGATGTCATGATCTTAGTTTTTTGAATGTTGAGTTTTAAGCTAACTTTTTCACTTTCCTCTTTCACTTTCATAAAGAGGCTCTTTAGTTCTCCGCTTTCTGCCATAAGGGTGATGTCATCTGCATATCTGAGGTTATTGATATTTCTCCTGGCAATATCGATTCCAGCTTGTGCTTCATCCAGCCCAGCATTTCTCAAGATGTACTCTGCATATAAGTTAAATAAGCAGGGTGACATTATACAGCCTTGACATACTCCTTTCCCCATTTGGAAACAGTCTGTTCTTCCATGTCCAGTTCTAACTGTTGTTTCCTGACCTGCATACAGGTTTCTTAAAGACAGGTCAGGTGGTCTGGTATTCCCATCTCTTTCAGAATTTTCCACAGTTTGTTGTGATCCACAGTCAAAGGCTTTGGCATAGTCAGTAAAGCAGAAGTACATGTTTTTCTGGAGCTCTCTTGCTTTTTCAATGATCTAACGGATGTTGGCAATTGGATCTCTGGTTCCTCTGCTTTTTCTAAATCTAGCTTGAACATCTGGAAGTTCACAGTTCACATATTGCTGAAGCCTGGCTTGGAGAATTTTGAGAATTACTTTACTAGCATGAGAGATGAGTACAATTGGCCATAGTCTGAGCATTCTTTGACATTGCCTTTCTTTTGTGTTGGAATGAAAAGTGACCTTTTCCAGTCCTGTGGCCACTGCTGAGTTTTCCAAATTTGCTGGCATGTTGAGTGCAGCACTTTCACAGCATCATCTTTCAGAACTTGAAATAGCTCAACTGGAAGTCCATCACCTCCACTAGCTGTGTTCGTAGTTATGCTTCCTAAGGCCCACTAGGCTTTGCATTCCAGGATGTCTGGCTCTAGGTGAGTGATCATACCATCGTGATTATCTGGGTCATGAAGATGGTTTTTGTATAGTTCTTCTGTGTATTCTTGCCACCTCTTCTTAATATCTTCTGCTTCTGTTAGGTCCATACCATTTCTGTCCTTTATTGTGCCCATCTTTGCATGAAATCTTCCCTTGGTATCTCTAATTTTCTTGAAGGTAGTCTTTCCCATTCTGTGTTTCCCTCTATTTTTTTGCATTGATCACTGAAGAAGGCTTTCTTATCTATCTCTCCTTGCTATTCTTTGGAACTCTGCATTCAGATGCTTATATCTTTCCTTTTCTCCTTTGCTTTTTGCTTCTTTTCTTTTCACAGCTATTTGTAAGGCCTCCTCAGTCAGCCATTTTGCTTTTTTCATTTCTTTTTCTTGGGGATGGTCTTGATTCCTGCCTCCTGTACAATGTCTCACGAACCTCTGTCCATAGTTCTTCAGGCACTCTTTCTATCAGATCTAATCCCTTGAATCTATTTCTCACTTCCACTGTATAATCATAAGGGATTTGATTTGGTCCTACCTGAATGTTCTAGTGGTTTTCCCTACTTTCTTCACTTTAAGTCTGAATTTGGCAATAAGGTGTTCATGATCTGAGCCACAGTCAACTCCCAGTCTTGTTTTTGCTGACTGTATAGAGCTTTTCCATCTTTGGCTGCAAAGAATATAATCAATCTAATTTTGGTTGACCATCTGGTGATGTCCCTGTGTAGAGTCTTCTCTTGTGTTGTTGGAAGAGGGTGTTTGCTATGACCAGTGCATTCTCTCGGAAAACTCTATTAGCCTTTGCCCTGCTTCATTCTGTACTCCAAGGCCAAATCTGCCTGTTATTCCAGGTGTTTCTTGACTTCGTACTTTTGCATTCCAGTCCCCTATAATGAAAAGGACATCTTTTTGGGGTGTTAGTTCTAGTACTTTTTGAGTGTTAGTTCTATCCAACCTCACAGTTAACCAAATAAATGCATATGAAAACAATTTTATTTTTTAACTGCTATAGTGGGAGAATTAGAAAGAATTTACCTTAACCAATATTAAAGAGAATGAGAGAAATAGATACATTTTCCCCCCTTAGCTTCACTGTGAGGCATGTAGGATCCTACCTGACCAGAGACTGAACCCATGCCCCTGCACAGCAAGTGCAGAGTCTTAACCACTGGACCACCAGGTGAATCCTGCAGAAGCAGGTACTTTTATAAAACTTTATATATGCATATTCTTTGACTAGTAATTCAACTTCTAGACAGTTTTTCTAAGAGACAGACAGATAAGTGTATATATATATATATATATATATATATATATATATAAAAGGATAGATATTCATTTAATGTGTTTGGGAGGAGGTGGCAACAACTAATTGTCTATTGAAAGGAAGTTGTTTAAATTATGGCATTTACATAATTGAATATTATACAGTCATTAAAAAGATGAGTTATACACTGGCATAGAAAATGACAGAAAAATTTAAAACACATTAATCTAGTACATATAATATAATCCCACTTCTGGGGAAAAAGGGAGAAATATTTATGTAGATCTACTGAAAAAGTCTAGGGGGGGTATATTTCAACCTGTTAATAGCGATAAACTACAAGAGCTGGGATTATGAGAGATTTTTATTTTAATTTAAATATTTCTGAATTTTTTTCAATTTAGTATGATTTATTTTGCTCAAGGTAAAGTGCTTATTTTTCCCACTAGAAATGAAAAAAGGCAGAGGAGACAGATGAAATGGTTGCCATGAATTGAATGTTTGTGTTATCCCCAAATTCCTAGGTTGAGGCCCTAATTCCCAAATGTGGTGTTTTGATTGGGGGAACTTTGAGAGGAAATTGGTTTTGAATGAAGTTAAGGGAGGGGGGTCTCCATGGTGGGATTGGTAGCTTTAAAAGAGGATCAAGACTAGAGCTCTCTTTCAGCCATGTGAGAACGCAACAAGAAGGAAGCTGTCTACACCAGGTAAGAAACCCTCACCCTCTCCCAGCCTTACTGGCATCCTAATCCCAGACTTCTAGCCTCCAGAACTGTGAGAAATAAATGACTTCTGCTTAAAACACCCTGTCTATGGGATCTTGTTATAGTAGCCCAAATGGATTAAGACTGAAATTTAAGGTGAAACACTTCTGAAGGAACATTTTGCAGGAGAATTAAGACCTGAACCTCTTTTTAAGACCCAGGAAAGAAGCCAGTGGGGGAAAGAGATTGAGAGAGTGAGGAAAATGTTAATTGGAAGGTCTCAGAGGGGCTGGAACAGTACACCCGCATCAGAGCTAACTTTGGAAAGAAAGGAAAGGGAAGGAGGACATTATAAATAAAATTAGGGCAACTTTTTGAAGAGAAGAGGTACAAAAGTATTATAGCTAATGAACCTGTTTGTTTTCTCAGTGGATTGGGATAAAAGATCATCAGCTGAGTAGGAGGATTGGAACAGGAAACTGGAGGAGCATGGAAGAGATATATTGCTGCTGCAGAGAATGAAATCTCTTGGCTGGAAAATCCCATGGATGGAGGAGCCTGGTAGGCTGCAGTCCATGGGGTCGCTAAGAGTCGGCATGACTGAGTGACTTCACTTTCACTTTTCACTGTCATGCATTGGAGAAGGAAATGGCAACCCACTCCAGTGTTCTTGCCTGGAGAATCCCAGGGGCGGGGGAGCCTGGTGGGCTGCCGTCTATGGGGTCACACAGAGTCGGACACGACTGAAGCAGCTTAGCAGCAGCAGCAGCAGAATGAAATAGTGCGTGGGATCTGAACTACCAGGAATACATGCAAGATTCCTGGGCTCCATCCCAGATCTACCAAATCATAGTTTCTGAAGTTGGGTGATATGAAAGCATCCTAAAGTCTGGAACTTTTGAAATAAAAGGTTAACTAAAGATATGGGGCCATTGCTGATAGATTACAGCTATCTTTAGGGTCAATTAGTACCTTTATATAATTTTTCAGCATTATTCAGCATTGTGGGAGGATAGAATTTGAGAGACATCAATGGTTGAATTTACTTAAGAGTTGGGCTTTGGCAATGTGGGTGTAGAAGAAAGTCAAGGGGTCAGTGGAACCAGAGACACTGGTAAGTGCATTGTTAACCTGGTGATAGTGAGGTAAGAGCTGGGTGGAGAGGGAGGAGTTGACAGACTATAATCTACGAAGAGGATGTGAAGCAGACTGATGGAAGAAAGTGGGCAAAAGGTGGGAACTGGAAGTTTTAGTCAGTGGGATGTAGTCTGGTATGAAAGATTTTGAGAGAGGAGATAGTGACACAACCCCAACAGTGGCCATCAAAGGGGCTTCTGAACTAGAGTGGGGATTAAGTTGGCCAAAGTAGAAGAGGTTGGGGAAGTCAGGTTGGAGTAAGAGATGGTTCTCCTTAAGAACAACAAACTTGTTGAATCCCATGCTGGTGGAAAAGATGGTTTCTCTTCTTCAGTAAAAAGCAGAGAAGACAATGCTGAGGTTAGGGAGGGACAGAGAAGGAAGGGGGGGAAATAGAAGAGCTGGGTACAAAATTATAAATCAACTATACTCTAATTAAAATGTTTAAAAAATAACCCTAACCCTAGCCCTAATTTTTGAGCTCTGTAAGGGGCAAGAACCCCACATGCTTGTGTTAAGTACAGTGCTTGGCACAGCGCACAATGAGTGTGCCATAAATGTTTGTTAGGTGAGGGAGTGGACAGCAGAGAACACCCTTGTGTGGTATCAGTTGTAAACACAACAATAAAGTCCTGTTTTTCTGGTCCATCCACTGGTACTTGGGTACTTAGTGCGGTCATAAATAACTCTTCTAGACAATAGTATCCATAACTTAACCAGGAGTTAGTCAAATACTTCATTACTGTTTTGGCAATGGCATATTATCAGGCAAGTTATAATCTCTTTAGACCTAAACTCTTTGATTTCAATTATACACTAGGTATGTCTTCTGTCCTTGAAATATCTGCAGCTCCTTTCTTCAGGCCCTTCCTTCTCTTCCAGTCTGCCTCCTTAACTGGGAATAATTGTGGGCCTCCTGCAAAGACAGGGGAGGGCCTGAAACAGAGCTGGCTTCTCTGTGGGAGAGTTGGGAAGATGCACACAGCATGGGTACTAATTCCATGGGACTGTTTTGGGATTCAGAAACAACCACTGGATTCTACTTCTTCAAACTAGTTTTGAAAAACAAGACTTGAATGTTTGATGTGATGAGAAGCTAGTCTTGAACACAGTCTGCTGTCTGCAGGGATGTTATTCATCAAACTTAAAAAATATAACCCAGGAGCCTTGTTTAGGTATCTTTACTCCCTCTCTTCTTAATTGGGGTGACATATACTCAGGTTGAGCTCTTTCTGCCTCTGTGATCTCTAAGCAGTATAGACTTTCAAGCTATTGTTGTTTACTTACTATAGATTTTGCCTACGTATTTCATGGTAAATGAAAGAGAGCCACTTGGTTTTCAAACTAGAATGAGTCTTAAGAAGTTCGTTTCTCCATCATCCTGATTCTTGATTCCAAGCTATCTTGGGTAGATGAATCCCAGCTATAGGATCCAAACAGGAGATCCCATTCTGTTCTACAGACTTGCCATGTGAAACTTGCAATTGTCTCTCTGTATGTTAATTTCTTCGGGTCTTCCCAGGTGGCTCAGTGGTAAAGAATCTGCCTGCTAATGTAGGAGATGCAGGTTGGATCCCTGGGTTAAGAAGAGCCCCTGGAGAAGGAAATGGCAACCCGCTCTGGTGTTCTTCCTGGGATAATCCCATGGACAGAGGAGCCTGGTGGGTTATAGTCCATGGGGTCACAAAGAGTGACTGAGACACTGAGCACACACATGGTAATTTCTTCTTTAGAACAAATGCAGTGGTCTCAACATCATCAGGGAGCTGTAATTAAATCACTGAAATGTTATTGGAAGAAAAAAAGAGTAATTAATTTTGCAGAACGACACATCTATATTTATTCATGTTCTATAATGTGCATGAAAGTGCCTTCAGAGAAGAATGTTTACACTGGATGTATATGTGCCTGATTTGACAATTCCAAGCTACACTTCAACCAACCATTTCTAAATAGAAAAAAAAAAAAAAAAAAAAGCCAGAAGCTTGCAATTGTGCAACATGTAAATCTCTCCTGGACTGCAGCCCATCACTGTGGTTTGGCAACGACGCAACCAATACATCTCTTTTCTCATCTCTTGAAAAAAAAAAAAAACAGAGAAAAAAAGTACCATGAAAAGAAAGGTAATGATTAATCCATCAAGCACAAAAAGGGTTGTTTTCAGGATTTCAGGTTCTACCTCACCATTTCAAATAAACAGCAGCAACCACGGAATGACAACTTCACCACCAGAGGAGTAAACCACGGGTTCTAATTGGGACTGGATAACTGAATCAGACATCACCAGGAACCTGTGAGCAGTTGTTAAAAACTTTTATGTGCCAGTGAAGTAGGGATCAGCAGAAGCAGGTGTTGGTGAAACGAGTGGTCTTTGAAGAAGCCCCAAGATGCAGCCTGAGATGGAACGAAAGAAAAAAAGCTTGAAGCAGAGATTGGTCTTGAAGAACACTTTAGCCAAGGAAACGCTCTCTGAGTTCTTGGGTACATTTATACTGATTGTGAGTATTTTCTGATTTCCTGAATTTTGAACCAAGGATGCCTCACTTGTATCCTAGCTGATGATAAAAATTATCTTTGTTTTGAGTTCATCATTAGACTCACTTCTTTCAGCAATCAGCAAGTTACTTCCAGGCTGTTTGGCTACTCAGTGGCCAACATTTTAGGTTTCTGCTTACTCACTCCATTTAGCCAAGAAAGTGGATGAGAGAGGAAGAGGGGCATGAAGTACTTTCTTCATTTTACAGATTTACTCAGGCTCTAAAATGACTTTGTGACTAAAGTTAGCTGTTAGAAAAATTTTCCCTTTGCTTAACTGATTTATACCCTGCCTATTTCCCCAAAAATGTTAAGCTGATTTATCAATAATCAATAAATATGGATGCCAAGAGACAGCTTATTGTCACAAGTGCTGGCAAAAATTGTGTTGTCAGATCACTTGATTTTTACTAAATTAAAATATGCACTAATTTATTAGGTAGAAATAGTGTACTGTGCAATGGTCCAGCTGTAGTTTTATATCATTCTCCACCTCTATTTAACTCAAACTAATCTCTAAAGAGTTTCAATTAGACAGTTATTAAAAATTGTCAGATATAAAGGAAGGATGTATTCTAAGAACATTTTGAGGATTTTTGCCTGAAGATCTGCACAGCTATTAATAAAAGTCTGGAAAGTTTACTTAAGTGGCATGGGCTCTAGGTTTTCATCCTGTTGCATGTTCCATCATTCTCTGTATCCTGAATTTTTAGCTGGCCTCAAACCATTAGTGAGAAAAAGTTAAATGTGTGATTATTTTCATGAGTAGCTGCTACTGATTTTAACTTGCTTTAAAACAACAAAAATCTGCTCAAAGATTCCCTACTCCATTTACGAATAATTTAATTTTTAAGATTATAGAGGATTATCCATAAACTTTGTACATTAAAAGTTCTTGGGTGATATGCATCATGGTGACTACAGTTAATAGTATTATATTACATACATGAAAATTGCTAAGATTATATCTTAAAAGTTCTCATCACAAGAAAAAATGTATAACTATGTATGCAGATAGACATTAGTTAGATTTATTGTGATGCTCATTTTACTATATAAACAAATATTGAATTAGTATATTGTACCTGAACTACCATATTGCTATATGCTAATTATACCTCACTTTTTAAAGTTCTTTGATTTGTGTAAATACATAATATTTCAGGAGACTAATCCAAGACTAAGAAATGAATATGGACTAAAAAAATTGAACTAGTGTAAAATGAGACAGAGCGATATGTTTTCTGGTTTCTGAAAACCTCTTTGTACATGATTCATTCAAGTATCTTCAAGGTATTAGGACAATTTCTTACACTCTCTCTTGACCATCCTCCCCTCTCATCTACGTGACTTAGTTAGATGGGGGCAGTGTTGGGGAGAAGGGCGTTGGAAGGAAAAGAGAGAGAAAATAAAAGTCCAAGATTCTTCTGATTCTAGTCACTCTTTACTGAAAAATTGCCCTCAGGGAGTCAGAAATCCTGTGGTTATGTTCCTTGACAATTTGGTGCCAAAGGGAAGAGTGGTGGTTATCCCAGCCTAACTTCATCCTCAGGGTGATCTGTGATATAGAGAAGTGAAGTAAATTCAGTTACAATTCTAAGTGCTCTGCAAATAAAATAGAGGAGGAAGTGAGCTAAACATCTGTGTATTTTGTAACCAAAAAAAGTCAAAACCCTCCTTATTTCTCCATAAGAATCTATTTCATAATCTCATCCTGTCTAATTGAGTAAATGAAAGTGGCTTTTAGCCATTCACTATTCTGCTCATGTAAATAGTAATGTGTCTTCCCCTACAATTCAAGGTGGGAGCTACAGAAATAATATCTTGACACTGTATGCTTAAAAATTAAATTTTGTATCTTCCAGCTAAAGTCAATCATCCCCTGAAATGTTTGATTTCTATTTATACTGTTCTAAAATGAACCCTGATGAAATTTTTCTGATTATAATATTCAATTTTGTTGAGGCTTGTGGGGATGTATAAACAAGAAAATTCTGCAAAAATGTGTTTTTTCAATATACATGTAAATTAAAATTTTGGTTTTTAATAAATCTACATGGTCTTGCTCAAAGGTTACCCAAAGCAATTATTTCTGCTTTATTAGAAAATGTGCATTTTGCCTTACTTTCTCTAGTAAAAAGTTTGCATGTTGATAAGGCATGGAGCAAAGGGAGCACTAAAAAATGGCAGAGTGTATATGTAGGACTCACTTTATTTGTAAAGATAATTTTCACCCAGACACTGGGAGTCTCATGCCATTTTCACCCCAATCTTGAAAAGTGCTCTTAAGGGAAGCATCTCAAGCTCATTCACACTGTGGTATAAATGACATAAGGACTACTGGTAGCATTACAGGAAGAGAAGTTCCATGAAAAATTCTCTGTATATTAAAATAATTAAGTCATAAGCTAAAAAATTAGCTCTAATTTGGCCTTTTAGACATTGGGATGGATGCTGGTGGTGGTTTAGTCGCTAAGTAGTGTCCGACTCTTGTGATCCCATGGACTGTAGCCCACCAAGCTCCTCTGTCCATGGGATTTTCCCAGAAAGAATACTGGAGTAGGTTGCCATTTCCTTCTCCAGGGGATCTTCCCAACCCAGGGATCAAACCCGCATCGTCTACATTACAGGAGGATTCTTTACTGCTGAGTCACCAGGGAAGTCCAGACACTGGGATAGGCAGGTCTTTCTGCCTTTACTGGTGTGAGGAAGACAGGTTGCAATGCATCTTTCCTATCACAGAGAAGAGGTTTAGAAGCACTGAGCTGCAAATATGGGGAGTAAGTAATAATTATCTACTGTTTGTTAGCTTCTTTACCTACATTTATCATTCATAAGCAGTTGGAGAAATGAGGACTCAAAGAGATGAAGTAACTGCCCAAAACCAGTGGGTTTTGCAGTGAACTGGGGTTCTTTCTAATTATAGCCCCTACGCTTTCCACATACTTCCACCCATTGCTGGAATTCCTTTGGTAGTGTCCTTGATAGATAGTAAATCAGACTCTGCTTTAAATATTTCCATAGACTGGAGCCTTGAGTTAACACTGTGTGCATATGTGTTTAATTAATGAGCACCTGATGAGACCAGATCGTTAGTTGGGCCACCAAGAAGAAAAAACTACTCAATTCAGGTGGACTGGTGTAAAGGTGAAGGCAGAGAACAATCTTCTCAGCCCCCTGCATGTGGGCCCATGACGTGTGGGTTTCAGGTTGCACATTAAATATACACTACATGTAAAATTCCTGACGCAGGAAGCTCATTACATG
The DNA here is from genome assembly GCF_029407905.1 of Bubalus kerabau. Classification (NCBI taxonomy): domain Eukaryota; kingdom Metazoa; phylum Chordata; class Mammalia; order Artiodactyla; family Bovidae; genus Bubalus; species Bubalus kerabau. Next base: position 57,082,989 of record NC_073633.1, on the reverse strand, counting down.
TTAGCTCCCTTTCCCCTTGATCCTTCTGCTCTTTTACTTGAGAGTCTTTGTAGTATTTAAAAATAGCTGCTTTGTCCCCTCCTGGGCATCGTGCCCATACCTTTCCCTAGAATTGACTACAGAACTCTGCCCATACATAAAAGAAACCCATCAATGTGTGTTGAATTAATAATTCCTTTAGGAGGCTGAACTTCCCAAGATCTCTCATCATTTCTCACAAGATCTATGTTCACTCGTCACTATTCTGTATACCATCCTCTCTCTCCAAACATTCCAGGATTCTTTGATACAGAGCCCATCCTATGGAAGATGCTAAGATGAACAACCCAGCCAGCAGCCATATCTCCCTGTATGGTGGAAGGACATCCTTCCAGGGCTGGACTTAGGAGTGGATGGCATCTACTTGTATATTGGAAAAGACCTTACATTTTTTCCCTCACCCTGTCAAGCCTGTACATTAGACATCTACCTTTTGGCCTATCTAAGAATGAAATAATGCAAGTACTTTTGCTAAAAGTAATACCTTTGATCTGTGCCCTGAAGGGAAATAGAAAGGGCAGAGGCTGGTTACAGAAATTATAGGGCTCTCAAATGATTATTACAAAGTGTGCTCAGATCTTGGAATAGGTCTGGTCCATATTAGGAAGCTGTTGAAACTAAAGAATATAGGGTTAGCATTCAGTGTTAAATAGGAAAGTTCTTAAAATTAGCCAGTTCTTAAACTAAGGCCACTTTGCAGGGTGTAATTTAGGGCAACCCTGGCCTACTACATTATCTGGAGTTCCTAGAGACTGGTAGGACAACTATGAGGTAAGAGTAAGGGTGGATGTCCTTTGCCCTTCTTGTTGGTGGGAAGCTAAGGCACAGGCTGATGCAATTATAGGTCCTAGAAATCAGCATGGAGCCCAGTTGTCCTGTCTTATACACATACTGTGCCTTGGGTTTCCACTCTGCTTTTCCTCTAAGAGGCATGGAGTGTTTTTTCATCTGGGCTATTGCTTATTTTTTATAACTCTCCATGGAGAGGAGGGGGAGAGGGAGGGAAGGAGGGAGGGAAAGAGAAACATGATGAACTCCATTTTGCCAGATGGGAAAACAGATGTAACACAATCAAGAGGTTCACCCAAGGTCACCCAGCCCATGAACATAAGAGCTAGGCTTAATATCTTGACTTCAGTCATTCCTAATCTATTTGGTTGGCCAAAATTTTCGTCTGGGTTTTTCTATTACATCTCACAAAAACTTAAATGAAATTTTTGGCCAACCCAATACCAGTATTCAATGAGAATTAACACCTTTCATGTGGAAGTCCAAGAGAACTTTGTTAATTTTATAGCCTAAAATACATTAGACAGTATTGTGTCAAAAGATTATTATATAGGACAGACATGACCATGACATGAACATTTCATAGAGGATCTATTAGCATGAAGTTTTTAGACTTCTTAAATGGCAAACCACCCTGGTATTCTTGCCTGGAGAATGCGATGGACAGAGGAGCCTGGTGGGCTACAGTCCATGAAGTCACAAAGAGTCAGATATGACTTAGCAACTGAGCACCCAGGCATGACCACCTACAAACACGTTCAAACCCCCTGTAACATCAGAACTCTAAGGTGGTTCAACCATCTCTTCATGGCTCCAATAAACATGTTGGCCATGTATGGCACTCTGTTCTTCCCCTAATATTTCTATTTTCTAGATCCTCCTCTGTGAGATCAATCTGTGGCTTAGAACAAAGGAACTAAGAGGAAGGGGCCCTTAAGAGACTTTATAAATCTTCTGTCTTCCTCTCTAGCTGGAAATGCCTCTGTCCTGTCTTCTCTCTGCTTGGTTCAAGCTTGTAGCTTTGCAAAGCTGCACCCTACTCCAGGCCTACAACCTCCAGGACTGTGGATCCCACAGAGCTAGAGTTGTCAATGTGCTGGCCAATAATAGGCCGGGAGCCTCTGTTGATCTTGGATGGCTTGTTTCCCAGAGCCGTGGAAGGATCCTCATCCATAGGCCCTTGCACTGGGATGAAGTTGTCTCTGTTGTCTGATCCCTGTGTCTTTCCAGTGAGGAAACAGAGACCCATAGGCTCGCTCACAGAATTCTATCAAATGCTCTTTCTACCATAGCAGAACATGGGAAAGAAGATCCATCACCAACGCTATCTGCTTCTTTTATTTATTTACAGTGTATGTCTAGTACTCTGCCTTTCCTGGATCTGTACTTCTGCATGTGGGTGCTCTGTCACTTTAAGAAAGCCCAAGGTTCTAAATCTGAAGTGTGGAAGAGCCAACCATGAGCTCTTATGTGGGTTCTTGCCCTGTGCCTTCAACAGGGATGCAGAGGGGCCTGAGGTGGAAGATTCTCTCACTCCAGATACAGTTATGTAATGAAGTCAAAGGGTGCTGAAGGGCATTAACACTCACTCTAATCCTGGAAAAATCTAGTGAGATAAGGAAACTGTTCTTATTTTACAGGTGGGGAAATGAAGGCTTAGTATATGGAACACCTTGCTTACAGGCAAATGTGTGATGGAACTGGATTTAGAATCAGACTTCTCTGGGTTCTCTTCATTCTTGCACATGCTTTTGCACTTTACGTACTCTTGCCTGGAAAATCCCATGTACGGAGAAGCCTGGTAGGCTGCAGTCCATGGGGTCGCTAAGTGTCGGACACGACTGAGCGACTTCACTTTCACTTTTCACTTGCATGCATTGGAGAAGGAAATGGCAAACCTCTCCAGTGTTCTTGCCTGGAGAATCCCAGGGACGGTGGCGCCTGATGGGCTGCTGTCTATGGGGTCGCACAGAGTCGGACACGACTGAAGCGACTTAGCAGCAGCAGCAGCATCGCCTCTCATGACAATCTATGTTACTATTTTGGATGTTTCATAAACTTATATGTGTGGCTTCATAGTTTTTATACCTTCTACCATTTGAGATTTTTTTTCCCTTGAAGACATTTTTTGAGATTTATCTATTTGGGGCCATGTTGACGTGGGTGATTCATTTTAAGTGTTGTGCGGGACAGCGAGTGTGTACATCCATTCGCGTCATGGACTGTTAACGTTTGCAGCGCGTCACTGTTACCAACTCTGCTGTTAAAGACATCCTGTTCAGGCCTCCGGGTACATGAGTTCCTCTTTTCAGAAGTGGGTTTTTTGGCCTAGGGTGTGTCGATCTTCACTTTTATGTGTATTTTAACACTGCTCTCCAAAGTGGTTTCAAATTTATACTATAGGCAGTAATATACCTGTGGCGGACTCATTATGATATTTGGCATAACTAATACAATTTTGTAAAGTTTAAAAATAAAATAAAATTAAAACAAAAAAAGAATTCCCATTTCCATATACTCGTCAACTCTTGATATGCTTCAACTTTCTATTTTTGTCCATTTGATATACAGGAAATGAAAGTTCACTAGAAATTTTAATGAATTTCTAGTGCAGTTGATCTTCTCATGTTTACTGAACTTTGAGATTTTTCACCTCTGGAAATTGCTTCTTCAGATCCTCTGCATATTTTTTCTTTGTTTTGTTTTTCTACTTTTTCTTATTGGTTATAGGATACTGATAATTAAAACCAGACATGAAAAATATTTTGTGTTTTAATTACGGCTTAATATTTTGCTTTTCACATTTAGATGCTTAAATTATTAGAATTTTAAAAAAATGTATTGAAGTATAGTTGATTTACAATGTTGTGCTAGTTTCAGCACAGTGATTCAGTTATATACATATACATATATATGTATATATATTTTTCAGGTTCTTTTCCATTATAGATTTTTATAAAATACTGAGTATAGTTCCCTGTGTAGAATTTATTTTGGGGTAGAATGTAGAGTAGGTGTCTCTTTATTTGGAAGGATCGCAAGTTGTTCCAGCACCATTTTGACTGGTCTGTCTTATCTCTACTGGTTGTAATGCCATCTGTATTATATACCAGTTCCCATATAAATGTGGTGTATATCTAGACTTTATGTAGTTCCATTGATCTCTCTGTCCAAACCCATACCACTGCCACATATTTTTCTTATAATTGCTTTCTAAATAATTTTTGTTATCTGGTGTTTTTCTTCCTTGTTATTTTTTTAATACTGTCTTAGCTATTTTTAGCCTTTTAGTCTTCCACATGAATTTTAGGATCTGTTTATCAAGTTCCATACATATCCTGTAGAGATTTTGACTGGAATTGCACGGAATTTACAGCATTCAGGACAGAATTGACATTTTGAAATAGTGAATCTGCTCACCCATAAATAATTATTCATTCATAAGTCTGCTTTCATATTTCTTTCCAAAGTTTTATAATTTACTTGGTATTAGTCATTCATTTGTTTTTGTTTGATATAGTTCTAGCTGTCTTCTGGTTATGATCACTACTGTGAATAGTACCTTTTAAATGATATTTTCTTATTGGTTATTACTAGTGTTTAGAAACAATACTGAGTGTTATATATTGATTTTGCATTCAGCAAACTTGGTCATTCTCTTATTAATTCAAATAAGTCTAAGATTGTCTTAGATATTCCATATAGTTCAAGGCTGTCAAATTTGAGTGCCACTACCCATATGTGGCTACTTAAATTAAAATTAATCTTAAATAAAATAAGAAATTTAGTTTCCACCCTTTCTAGTTCTATTTTATGTGCTCAAGAACCATATATGACTATTGACTACCATATCGGACAGCAGAGATACAATAATAGAACTTTTCACTCATTGAAAAATGTTCTATTGGACTGTACTGACATAGATAATACCTTTTTCTCTGAAAATATGGGAGTTTTTAATTTTCTTTCTTTTTAGTCCTTAAATATTTAATTTCTTCTTATTATAATCAGAACCTCTTGTTCAATGTTACTAGAAGTTATAATTGTGTCATTCTTGTTCTATCCTCAACTTTTAAAAATCTGCTTCTTGTATTTTACCATTAAACAGTAGTTTCTGTTGGTTTTGGGTAGACATTCTTGATGTGAGAAAGGAAATTCCTATCTCTCATTTACTAAAACTCTGATTAGGAACAATTGTTGAATTAAAAAAAAATACATTTCTACATCTATTGAGATAACCATATGGGTTTCTGTTCTTATCTGTTGATAAAGAAAATTACATTGATAAATATTTTTAGTGTTAAATCATCCTTAAATTCCTGAGATTAATTCTCACCTAATCACAGCATTTAGTTTGCAGTGTTTTATTAAGGATCTGGACTATAATTTCAATTATTATATTGTCCTGTCTACTTTTATTACCAGCAGCATATTAACTTCATGAAATATATTGGAATTTTTTCCCCACTTTTTGTTTTATGGAACCCTTTGTATAAAATGAGGATTATCAGTTCATTAAAGATTATTTAGCATGTGAAATGAAAAAGAAAGAGAAATGTTTGAAAGTTGATTTCTCTAAAGCTGTGTTGCATTTAGATTTTCTGTTATTAATTCTATTTTGGCAATTTATTTTTTTCCAGAGAACTGTGCTTCATTTCTGTTTGCAAATGTAGTTTTTAAAATGTTTTTAATATTTTCAAAATTAATATAGTGAAAGTAGTAATTTTGAAATCATTTTTCATAGTATTGGCTTCCAGCTTTTAAAAATCTCTGCTGTACCTGTGATGCCCTTTAATCTTCATTTATTTTTTAATGAAATATTTTGATTTAGAATGCGCTAATCTCTGCTATACAGCAAAATGACTCAATTATACACATATATGCATTTTGTTCTTTAATTTTTAATGTGGTTTCTATGTTTTCCACTTAGCTTCTGCTTTGACATTTCTTACATCCTCCCATTGAGTTGATTCTCCCATCAGCTTTATTTCCCGCTTTTCTCCTCTGCTTACTCTTTCTATTCTTTAAGTACTTATCCTTACATTTAAAAAAATGTATTATTGCACTAACAAACTTTAAAATGAATTAATATCTCTTTCCTTCTGAACAACACAAAAATGTTATAAAAGCCTAATTGTAATCAACTACTCCATCTTATGGCATTATTATCTAATATTATACTCATTGTGCTTAATATTTGTGTTTTGAATAGTGAATACTTATTTGAATTTACTATCAATTACCATTTTATTTGTTAATCATTACTGCATTCACCCTTTATTTTCTTTCAGATGCTGGCTTCTTTGTGCAGTAAAAAAAAAAAAGCTTTCTTAAGGAAATTTTTCAGGAAGGTAGTCTTTGTTTGTCTGACTATGTCTTTATTTCACTCTCAAGCTTCAATGATAAATTCGCTGATAAGTTTTAGGTTGATGATTGGTTTCTTTAGCAATTTGCAGGTATCATCTCAGTATCTTTATTATTGCTATTGACAGGTCTATTATTGGTCTAATTTTTGTCCTTAATAATCTGCATTTCTCTGACTACTATTACAAATTTCCCCTTTTCTCCTGAAACTTTACTATAATGTGACTAGGAATGAATTTATTTTTTTTTGTAGTGCCCGGGATTCATTGTTCATCTTCAATTTTAAGATTTGCAATTTTCACCAATTCTGGAAAATTCTCAGCTTTTTCACCTTTTCTCTCTTCCAGACTCTTTTTTTTTCTTTCAGAATTCCTATTATACTTGTATATATGCTTGATGCTCTCACTTTTTTCATTACCTCTCCCAACCACTTTGACAAATCCATCTAAACCTCTCCATGATGAATTTTGTGTGGTGCTCTCAAATCTGCTGATTCACTAATTCCCTATTCAGTTATATCTAGGCTTCTGTTTAATATGTTTATTAAGTCCTCAGTTTCCTTAATATGTTTTCATTTCTAGAAATTCTATTTGGTTCTTGTACTTAATTGCTTTTATTTTCTCTCCTTATGTGTTTATTTTTTTAATCTGTTTAACTGAAGTCTAACATATTTACAGTATTTTATGGTATTTTATTCCCATGATCTCAAGTTTTGAAGTTGGTAATCCTCCTGCTTATTTTATCCACTGCTTCATTCACAAAGGATCATTTCCTTTAGTGTTTTGTGAATTTGTATTGTAAGCTCTTTAGGAAGGTTTATTCTTCAGTGTGGGAAATCTTTAGGGCCCAAATTATGGCGTTGCTTTTCCAGGACAGGTGTGCATTTGCTTCTGCTAGGTTGCCCAGGTATATCACCAACCAGAAATGATTACCATAAGGTGGAAAACTGAAAAGGAGAAGGCTGGTGAGTGTGGGTGCAGTGGTGAAGAGCTCTCCGCTCCCTTTCTCCCACCTGGAATACGTGACCATGAGTGACTAGGAAACCCTATCAGTTCAGTTCAGTTCAGTTCAGTCGCTCAGTCATGTCAGACTCTTTGCAACCCCATGGACTGCAGCACACCAGGTCTCCCTGTCTATCAACAACTCCCAGAGTTTACTCAAATTCATGTCCATTGAGTCGGTGATGCCATCCAACCACCTCCTTCTCTGTTGTCCCCTTTTCCTCCTGTCTTCAATCTTGCCCAGAATCAGGGTCTTTTCAAATAAGTCAGTTCTTCACATTATGTGGCCAAAGTATTGGAGTTTCAGCTTCAGCATCAGTCCTTCCAATGAATATTCAGGACTGATTTCCTTTAGGATGGACTGGTTGGATCTCCTTGCAGTCCAAGGGACTCTCAAAAGTCTTCTCCAACACCACAGTTCAAAAGCATCAATTCTTCAACGCTCAGCTTTCTTTATAGTCCAACTCTCACATCCATACATGACCACTGGAAAAACCATAGCTTTGAATAGATGGACCTTTGTTGACAAAGTAATGTCTCTGCTTTTTAATATGCTATCTAGGTTGGTCAAAGCTTTTCTTCCAAGGAGTAAGCGTCTTTTAATTTCATGGCTGCAGTCACCATCTGCAGTGATTTTGAAGCCCCCCAAAATAAAGTCTGTCACTGTTTCCATTGTTTCCCCATCTATTTGCCATGAATGATGGGACCAGATACCATAATCTTAGTTTTCTGAATGTTGAGTTTGAAGCCAACTTTTTCATTCTCCTCTTTGACTTTCATCAAGAGGCTCTTTAGTTCTTTGCTTTCTGCCATAAGGGTGGTATCATCTGCATATCTGAGATTATTATTATTTCCCCTGGCAGTCTTGATTACAGCTTGTGCTTCATCCAGCCCAACGTTTCTCATGATGTACTCGGCATATAAGTTAAATAAGAAGGGTGACAATATACAGCCTTGATGTACTCCTTTCCCTATTTGGAACCAGTCTGTTGTTCCATGTCCAGTTTTAACTGTTGCTTCCTGACCTGCATACAGATATCTCAAGAGGCAGGTCAGGGGAAAACCCTATGCTTTCTCCAAATGAGGCTGAATCTCTTCAAATCCTTAGACTCTGAGTCAGTATCAGCTGAAGAAGGACTTCCCTGCAGTCTTCCCCTTATCAGCAGTGAATATGAAGGGCCAGACTAACTTGGGAAATTCCAGAGTTCCAAAGGACCTGGGGAGAAAAGTCTGTTCTGAGTCACTGATCTAAGGGCTGCAGACTCATAAAACCACATTTGATTCTTTCAAAAAATAAACTCTGTGATCCCTGAGTTTTAATTTTGTCCCAGAAAACTTGCTATTTTCATTACTTTTGAAAGGGAAGTATTTTCATTTTTTACTTTCCAGAAGTGTAGCTGCTTAGTTTTTAGTGACAAAGTTTGTTGCAACATGTTCTCATTACTTGACAAGAAAGGAGAATGTGGGATGAGAGCAGAAGCTGGTTCCTCCTTATTTATCAGCCTTGTGATGCAGAGGACTCATAATATGAGGACTAGGAGGGAGGGAAGCCTCATAGAAATGAGATCACAATCCATAGAATCAATCAAGATGTAAAAGCACCCAGTAGTGACTTTATGCATCTAGTGGGCGCCTTATTTCATGTCTAAGTTAGGACTGCTATGTTCACTGACCCTGCAAAGCAAAGCAAATGCTTTAAAAGTAAATATGCCAGCAAAATGTGCACCCCACCCCCTAGCCATCTTGATAGCTGGTACGCTACACAACCAGGACAGTGAATCAAGACCAAAAAGGACCTGAGGGCTTAGTCCTCATCCTAGAATAAGTCTACATGGCTTAATCTCTTTCTTTCCAGGACACCTCCCCCTAAATCCTATGTCTCTATCAACAGGTAGTTTAAAGAAATTGGAGTGTACTGCTGTAATGGACTCTTATGCAGCTGTTAAAGATAATGAGGCCAATATTCATATGCTGATAGAGAAAGACTCACTAAGCTTTTAAAATGAAAAAGCAGGTAGAAAATATTCCCATTTATATAAAATGTACTCACGTTTAACAGGATACACCAGAAAATATTGTTATTAGTTACCTGTAGAGAATAAAATATGAAATCTAGAGTGAGAAGGACACTAATTCTCATATTTTATCATATGCCCTTTATAACTGAAAATTTTCTACATGTTCATGAATATTTTCGTCACTTCTCTGCTCCCCATAAAAGAGCTCACTCAGCGGAATTTATCTCTTCCAAGTGATTTAGGGAGTTGCTCAAACTGTTCTGAAGAACACTAGTTCTGTAAAATGCACGCAAGAACTACGTGAAAGAAAATGCTGTCCTTCCCAAATACACTTTGGAAACCAAGCTAAGCAGTTTTCTCAACTGTAGGAATTATTAGAGCCTTTAACCTTCACTGTAAATCTCTAAGAGGGGACTAGAATATACAGCTGTCCTCAGACTAACTTGGTGAGAACCCCCATTTTGTGAGGAGCGTCTCATGGAACTGATGATCCATGGAACATACGTTAGGAACTGCAAGCTCAGGAATGAAACTAAGAAACAAATCAGGGCTCTAAACCCTTCCATCTTCAAGGATCTTCCAGATTGAGAGTGACCTGAAATATACTTGACATTGTTGGACCACTCTGAATGAAGTGAGAATTGTCCTCAGCAACCTCCCATCCATACCCATCACACTCAGCCCCATATTTATCCTGATATGAACACACACACACCTTAACAAATTATCCATTAGTTTCTTATTCTGACCCCTATCCCGGCATTATTTAGGGTGAACTGAGGGAATGAGTGACTGGGTGCAGATCAGAAAAGGAGGTCACTATTCTTTTCAGCTTAGTGGAAATAGTGGAGTTTAGCCACCTCTCATTTCTGAGATCTGTGTTGGTTCTGGGTACTCTTCTACTTAGAGAGCTGTAAGATTGGCCATTTGCCCATTCACTTGGTTCTCAAATCTCAGATTCCTCTCTTTTTATGAGCCTGTCTTAACATCATCTCTTTTGAAGTACAACTGGTTCTTAGAGGTGATTGATTGTGTTCTGATATTATCTCAGGTTACACGCCACCCAATACTTTATTTTTAACCAGAATGTCCAGATTTCAGTGTAAGTTCTTTGTGACTATTTTTGTTATGAGTGAGAAAGTTTTATTTTCCAATTGGAAATGTAACCAACTGGAAAGCCGCATAAAGAGGCGTTCTGTCCTAATAAAGAAGCAAGTAACCCCGGCGAGATAGCAGCAGCTGTCACAGGAGAAGCACGGGACTGGGAAGCAGAGAAGTTGTCTCCAGATTCAGATTCCGCCACTTGTTAGCAATAGGATTTTTTGTTAAGTCATCCAGTTTTTCACTTTTTAAATGGGGATTTAATATTGGGAGGAATGTTGTTCAGTCACTAAGTTATGTCCAACTCTTTGCAACCCCATGGACTGTAGCATGCCAGGCTTGCCTGTCCTTCATTATCTCCAGAGTTTGCTCAAACTCATGTCCATTGAGTCAGTGATGCTATCTAACCATCTCATCCTCTGCTGCCCCCCTTCTCCTTTGACCTTCAATCTTTCCCGGCATCAGGGTCTTTTCCAATGAGTCAGTTCTTTGCATCAGGTGGCCAAAGTATTGGTGCTTCTATTACGGAAGTAATAGAAGTGAGACACTTTGTCCATTGTACACATGCTGTAAATGCTTGCTCAGTCACCCATCCAGTGGCCAAAATTAAGTACAATCAAACCTGGACCTTATCGCTTGCTGCCTCTGTGAATGTGAGAAATTCTCTTGACCTCTTAACCTCTCTAATCTTTGTTTCCTTATATGTAAAGTGGGGACAATAAGAGGAGCTGGAGTCATTGGGTCCTTGCGAGAATTAATGGGCTAATATATGCTATTATACTCAAGCAGTATTTGTTTCTGTTGTTGTTACTATTATTATTACATGCTCCAATAGACAAAGTCACATAAAATACATAGGTATATTAATATATAGACAGATGGAGTAGGATGTGGGACTTCTTCTGGTAACAGACACCTACAGCACAGGCTGGAGCGCCAAGGTTTGCCGAGACCAGGGTCCTGACAGGTGGGGATTTATTCTTCTTCCTCTCCAGGGACAAAAGACAGAATGCTTACAGGGAGAGGAGACACTCTGACAAGCCCCCAAAATGCCTTTCTTCTCAAGAATAGGACTGTGCTTTTTGGTGTTCCTATTACTTAACCTACTTAGATAAAGTTTTACCCCTAGTTAGTCCTTCATGTGAAGATGGCCACAGATGCTTCCTCCAGGAAATGGGAGACTGTCTTGCGTCTCAGGCCAGGTTTGCTAACACCATAGTGTCTGTGGGGCCAGAAAGTTACAAGCCCAACATCTAAGTGGGTTTATCTTCCTAGGATTTAAGATGGTACTCAATAGCCCCACAGCTTATTGAAACCAGACAGGTAAGATATCTGAGTGAAATGGGCCTGGTGGAGTTAGGAAGGAAGTGGGCAGTGTACACCATGTCTTAGGGGGCATCTCGTTTGCCACTCAGACCATCTCCACTGTGTCTAAGCAGGAATGAGGTAAAGCTTCAGCAAATATTACAGTTTTGCAAGAATGATCAGAAATCCAGATTTCTATGTGTAATTTTTCTATTTTTAAATACTGGCAGCAATTTCTAAAAATCACCATGTGGGCCAAACAAAGCACATCTTTGAGTCAATCCTACTTAAAGGCAGTCTTCAACCATGGCCCACTAGTTTGTGACTCTGCTCCGAAGGTGTCCTGAACCACATTCTACAAAGACAAAATATTCTCACCAGGAAAGCACAGATGGAGAGATTGTTGAGGGTCTAAGCCTGCTGTTTGATATTACCTGTTTACAAGAGGATTGGCTAATAGAAATCTAAGTCCTACATGCAAGACTGTGTTCCTTTTCTCTTCCACATCCTACCCCCTAGCAAAATTGGTTGAGGCAATAGTGTAAAAATCATTTTATTTCTGGCAATATCAGAAGATAAATTTTGATCTTATATTATCATAGTCAAGTTCTTCATGAGACCAATCTGTTATATGCTCATATGATATATTAATATATCTCAGATTTAATGTCAGGCGGCTCAATAATTGGGGGTATTAATCAAGTAATTCAAAAATTTGAGGAGACTTAAATGTCAAAATTTCTATCATCTAGTTAGTAAGGTTTATAAAACTACATCCCCATGTGCACTTTCCCTAGGCATAAACACTTACACCATTCATGAGTAACAAGCTTGTAACATAAAACTTCATACAGTTTTCATGATTCTTAGCAGTTCCCAGCTCCTAAATCTCCTACTGCTCTGTGAGCTTTGAGAGGTCCTGTATCTGGTTTTTTGCATCCCTCCTACAACAGGCAGCATGCATGGCACTTAGAATTTTTAAATGTACATGAACAGAGAGGAATGGATGAAGAAAAATGAATACCAAATCTCAATGAGAGGTATTTGTAGATTTGGAGATCTTTGTTTCCTACAGTTTGATTTTTTTTTTGCATTTCTTTTTTTCTATTTTTTAATTTAAATATATATTTATATATTTATTTAAAATTTTTACAATGTTGTGTTGATTTTTGCCATACAGCAATGCAAATCAGCCATAATTATACATACATCCCCTCCCTCCCTCTCCTGCCTCCCCCCTCCCATCCCTCCAGGTCATCACAGAGCACCAGGCTGGGCTCCCTGTGCTACACAGCAATTTGATTTTTGGAAAGACAGACTTGTGAAATACAAATCTGGACAAATGACTTATTTGGCTCAGGTACAGTCGAGGGCTGTTCATGTAAGTGAAGGAACATCAATTTTGGATGGAAATGTTAATTTGGGATTCAAAAAGATATTTTCACTAGCTGTAAGTCCTTGGGTAAATTACTTAATTTCTTTGGCCTCACATTTCAGTTTTTTCCCCCTTAGGTTTTTATTGGCATTAAATGAGATTATTTATGTCATATATATATATATATATATATATATATATATATATGGAATGTATGTATACATATCTGATAAAAACACATACACTCACCCACCTACACACAAAACAGTTTACTTAAAATATGTGTTACCACAGATATGTTCTTTTAACACAGACTTCTGTTCTATGAATATTTATATCATTTTATGACAAATTACCTACAGAAGAATATTTTCATTCAAAATATATCCCTTACCTATTTCCAGGAAGACCTGCAGCAATATAAGGGGAACAGTCATACATGATTCCTGTTCTTGCATCACACTGCTGCTGCCCACAGTGGGCACAAACTGGCACCACTGGGTTAAAGGAGGATATTGGCTTCCTAGACAAGTATTTTAAAGCACTAGCCAGGTATGCTTTGAAGGTACTAGAGCACTTTGGAATGGTCACCTGGCTTAGTTCTTTGGCTCTGATTCAGTAAAAAGTATTAAAGGGGCACGTGGGGCCTGGACAGAGAGGTGGAATTGTTTGACTTCTTGAGTCTTGTCGTTGTGATAGGTTTGAATGCTAAATAAGTGCCCTAAATGTTGGCCAGCTCCACAAGAAATCCACGTGGCTCATGGGTGTGGCTTGTAAGTGTGGAAAAGGCCCACTCCACCATTCTCTCAGCCAGGAATGGACAGGCTTGGTCAGCATCAGGGGGAGGAGTGTGTCTTTAGCTAATGACTACAAGACAGGGGGACACTGTGAGGAAAGAAACAAGCAAAAGAAAACGAGAGGGGGAAAGGTTTTACTGTGCCTTCAGGTCTAATTTCCCCTGGTGAGCATTTGGTCATCTAGTGGAAGCTCTCTCTGCAAGGGGAGTTTAAAAATTAAGCACGCAGGAATCAAAAAAATAGGTTGTGCACGAACTGAAAAAGTTGCACTTAATCACCAACATGTCTCATTGATCTCTGAGAAAGGAAGGGAAATGGGCCTGAATAGGATTTTTCTCCAGGTCATGGGAAGCTTCAGCAATAAAGTACAAGTGTTGGTGTTTTTCTGAACCACAGTGACCACATATGTTGTCACCAGAAAAGCCACCTGTCCTGTCATAAAGAGAAGAATCTATGAGGAGGCTTCCAAATGAGCTTCAACCTCAGTACTTTCTCCTCAGACTGTATCTGGTCTACAGGGAGGCCTTTAATACTGGGTGGTTTGGTAATAGATGACTGCTGCCTCCAAACCCTTCCACATTCCCAGACAGTCTTTATTCTCAGTATGCAGATAGGAAAACTGGTATCCCCATCTTACCTCCTGTGGAAGACCCAGTGTCCTCCCTGAAGCTTTCTGTGAATTCTTGGGGACCTTGCTTGCTTCTGATGACCTTTTGCTCTGTCCAATATGTAATGGTTAGGAGCACAGCCCTGTGACTAAGACAGGCCTGCAATCAAACCCTGGTTCTATCTCCTTTCCTTCTATGATGTAACACTGGGAAAATTGCTTGGCCTTTCCCAACCTCAATTTCATCATCAATAAAATGGAGATAATAATACTTCCCTTTCAGAGGGATCCTAAGTTAATGGGATGATGATGAAATAATACTGTACCTGTATTACAGCAGTTAGCATAGAATTGGCACAAAGCAACATCAAATAGATGGTAGCTAGTATTTGTATTCTTTCACTGACATAACCCTAAACAGATGAGTAAAGATAGTCAATGTCTCATTCAGCCTTTAAGACAAATCCCATGCCAATGTTTCCCAAGGAATTTCTTTCAACTTTGAATATTTTCAGGAACTCTATAGGCTAGAAACTGTTTTTTAGTATCCATTAATTCTGAAAATACTGAAACACAAGATTCTAGAAGGTATGACCTGGGTGACTGGGAATGACTGGGGTTACTTCACTCACCAATCTATCTTTTGTAGGAATTCTGCCTTTCAAGTATCTTTCTTCCTTTTCCACTGAAATCCTTTCTTCTACTCCTGCCCTGCAAAGACCCTGATAACAACAGTATTCACCCCTTCTCTTTTCTTCTTCTTCTTCTTTTTTCTTTGTTGTTGTTTTTTTGTTTTTGTTCTTTTGGCCATGTCATGCAGCTTGCAGGATCTTAGTCCCCCGACCAGGGATTAAACCTGAGCCCCAGCAGAGAAAGCACCAAGTCCTAACCACCAGACATCCAAACACTAAAGCCTTGCCAACTGTGAAATGACCCATCTTTGGAGAGTAATCACAAATAGGCAAAACACCTTGAAGATACAAGACATGTTAATTTTTTCCTTCTTTGGACAATGTTGATGTGCACAGGGAATCACAGATCACTTGTGATAACTAAAAAATTCCCCAGTAATCCCTGGCCCCAGAGTACAGGCATTTGCCAACATTTTACCAAGGAATCATCAACCTTCACGAACTGTTTTTCTAAAAGGGCTCAGCTTTTATATATCAAGCAAATATTTTGGGTGTCTGTTAGGCACTGTGTCTTCTGTGCTAGGAATATCTTGGTTAGCACTTTGAAGGAAACAGTAGATACAAAGAAGATTTGAGAAGGGTCATATGAAACAAAATCTGTGGACTCATGAGTCTTTGTCCTCACCTCCAGCGTTTCAGTTTATGGGAATCACTTAATCATGGGAGGTTTCACATTGTGTCCAGTAGTCAGCCTGTCACAGGATTCATGGCTCAGCTGGGAACTTTCCAACAGTCTCAAGAGGTATGTCTCAGAAATTACACCTCCCACTTTTTACATCGTGCCCCAAAACTAACTTTTTCTCTTGAAAAGGCATTTTGGAGCTTCTCTGGTGGTCCAGTGGTTAAGAATATACCTTGCGATGCAGGGGACTCGGGTTTGATCCCTGGTCAGGGAACTAAGACCCCACGTGCCACAGAGTGACTAAGCTTGTGCATCTGCACCTACTGAGCCTGCACGCTGCAGTGCCCATGTGCTGCGACCAGAGAGTCCCTGTGCTGCAGCAGAAGATCTTACATGATAGAATGAAGACCCCACGTGCCGCAACCAAGACCCAACCCGCCAAATAAATAAATACATTAAAAAAGAAAGAAAAGATATTTCAGGGAGGATTTTTTTCCCATTTATGCTTAGATATTTTAATATCTTTTATAAATACTGTTTGAGCACAGAATATAAAGAAGCACAAGTGACCTGGTGGGTCTTATGGTCTTGGCAGAGTGCCACAAGGCAAGGTGGGGATAACATAAAATGACATTGTAAAGACATGATGAAATAAGCAGGAGAGGTCTTTGGGGGCTTCAGTTGCCAGAGAAAAGCCCTACAGAAAAGGTAGCATTTTAGCTCAGTGTTAAGAATAGACTGATATGGGCTGGGGAAAACGCAGAAAAGATATTGTGCTGGAAGGGATGGCGCGAGCAGGTGTGCAAAGGTGGAAATGAGCATCAAGTTTGAAGGACTCAAAGTGAATGGGTTGCCAGCCTGGCTGATGGGGAGATTTATTCTTGGGAGAACACTGGGCTGAGAAACATGAGACATGGCACCGGAGAGCCCTGAGAGCCAGGCTGAGGGGTTGGTGCTGGTACTTCCTGAGCAGTGGGTGTGGGACAGTGTGCAAGTTGGGCTTCATCTGGCACGACAGCTGAGTTGGGAGATACTGGAACTGGGGACACAGGCCAGAACACACAGAAGGCCCCCCAGAAGCCCACAGAAGAGATATGGAAATAATTGACCATGGGTGAAGAGAGAGATGAGGAAAGAGTACCAAAAAAATTTCCAGAACATGTGGCTTTGGTGACTGAGAATGACTGAGGGTACCTCACTCACCAGTCAATCTTTTGTAGCAATACTGCCTTTCAAATGTCTTTCTTCCTTTTCCAATGAAATGCTTTCTCCCACTCCTGCATGCACGGATCCTGATAGCTATGGTATTTACCCCCCTCCTCTTTTCTAGTCTTGCATTACTACCAAAAGCACTAAAATTTTGCCAGCTATGAAATGACCTCACTTTGGAAAGTAATCACAAATACACAGAACACCTTCAAGTTCTTGTCATTTTCCCACTTCTCTTCTTTCCACAAATTTTAATCTCATGTTTGGAATGAAATAACAGCTATTTATAATTTCGGTCATAGATGTGTTTTCTCTCCCATTTTTATTGCCAGGCAGTGAGTTAGGGGTTAAGTCCATGAGTCTCTTTGCCTGAATGTATTCACCTTGAATTGGGGTTTTACTTTTGAGTCTATACTAAAGGCAATAATATCCTTCACCTATTATTGTCCTTTGTTATTTAAATAGTGCCTTCATTAAGGTTGCCCCATTTGAAGCTTTGCTGAAAAATCTTATGAAACAAGGCAAACAGGTATTATTTTTTAATAGATGAGCAAGCTGAGACTGAGAAGTAACATGTTCATTTACACAGACACCAAGTGTTATAATTGGAAATAACACCTAGGATCTGGGTATTTAATTACCTTCAATATAGTAGATGCTGTTGCAAAGTCAAAGAAGTTCATTACATGATCCTGAGTCTTATAAAATTGGGAAAACCAGGCATTAATATGTGAATAGCTGAATTACATCCTGTGGTTAAGTGACCCACTAGATGGCAATAGAAGCAATGAACAGAAGGTATGTAATTAATTACCATGGCATAATATGATGGCATAATATGCTATGATGTACAAACAAGGGAGGATTGCCTACAAAATAGAAAATATTTGCAAACAATATATCTGATAGGGGGTTAATATCCCAAATAGGCAAAGAACTCATACAACTCAACATCAAAAAACAAATGTGCATTGAGGTTTGACAGAAAACAACAAAATTCTGTAAAGCAATTATCCTTCAATAAAAAATAAATCAAAAATTTTAAATGTGTATAGGACCTGAAGAAACATTTTTCCAAAGAAGACATGGTCAGCAGACACATGAAAAGATATCCAACATCACTAATCATCAGGGAGATGAAAATCAAAACCACAGTGAGGTGTCACCTCACACCTGTGAGAATGGCTATCATCAAAAAGACAGCAAATAACAAGTGTTGGCAAGGACATGGAGAAAAGGGAACCTTCACGCACTATTCATGGGAATGTAAATTGGTACAGCCACAAAACAGGATGGGGGTTTCCCAAAAAATTAAAAATAGAACTACCACATGATCCAGCAATTCCATTCCTGGGTATTTATCCAAAGAAAATAAACACTAATTTGAAAAGTTATATGCACCCCTATGTTCATTATAGAGGAGCCTGGTAGGCTGCAGTCCATGGTGTCGCTAAGGGTCAGACACGACTGAGTGACTTCACTTTCACGTTTCACTTTCATACATTGGAGAAGGAAATGGCAACCCACTCCAGTGTTCTTGCCTGGAGAATCCCAGGGACGGGGGAGCCTGATGGGCTGCCGTCTATGGGGTCACACAGAGTCGGACACAACTGAAGCGACTTAGCAGCAGCAGCAGCAGCATGTTCATTGCAGTACTAATTATCATAGCCAAAATATAGAAACAACCTAAGAGTCCATCAATAGATTAATGAGTAAAGAAGATATGGTATGTCTATGCAATGGAATACTACACCACCATAAGAAAAGAATGAAATTGTGCGATTTGTGGCAATATGGATGGACCTCAAGGGTATTATGGAGAAGGCAATGGCACCCCACTCCAGTACTCTTGCCTGGAAAATCCTATGGGCAGAGGAGCCTGGTAGGCTGCAGTCCATGGGGTTGCTAAGAGTCGGATACGACTGAGCGACTTCACTTTCACTTTTCACTTTCATGCATTGGAGAAGGAAATGGCAACCCACTCCAGTGTTCTTGTGTGGAGAATCCCACGGGTCGGGGAGCCTGGTGGGCTGCCATCTATGGGGTCGCACACGACTGAAGCGACTTAAGCAGCAGCAGCAGCAAGAGTATTATGCTAGGTAAAATAAGTCAAACAGAGAATATAAAATCAAAATAAATGAATAAACATAACAAATAGAAACACACTCAAGGATATAGAGAGCAAACAAGTGGTTGCCAAAGGGAAGGGCAGTGGAGGGATGAGTGTTGAAATAGTTGAGGGAAATTAGAGAGGTACAAAGTTCACATTACATAGTCAGTAATATTATAATAAATTTGTATAGTGACAGATGGCAATCAGACTTGCAGAGATCATTGTAATGTATGAAAACAATGAATCATTGTGTTGTATACCTGGAACTGACATTGTAGTTCAGTTGTTGTTGTTGACGACAGTGTTGTAGGTCAATTATACTTAAATAAATAAATATTTTTTAAATTACTGGGGAGAAATAAGCCAAAGTTTTATAATGTCTGTTCATAGATAAAGGCATTGTGATTTTTTTCTTTATATTTTTATATATTCCTCATATTCTTTCTAAGAGAGAATTTAGAGAATTAGAGAATTCTCTAAGAGAATCTGTACAGGATTTCAGTCTTAAATAAAAAACATTTTTAAAGGCTTCAAAAAATAAGGGAGAATTGTGCCCATTCGTGGGCTCTGTGTTTTAAGAGAGGTGCTAACAACCTTGAGCTTATCCCAGGTGAGACTCATTGGGATCTGAGGAGCCCTAAGGATCCAAGATGAAGGGAAAAACATTCAGCAGAAAAAAATTCAGGGAGGACTTTTTGCTCCCTCCTCTTAGTGGAATGCCTGGTGTGTAAAAGATTCTTCTTCTCTGAAGTCCCAAGACTAAGCCAGGAGCTAATGAACAGAAGTTACCGGATAAAAGACTACAACTTCATGGAAGGAAGGGCTCCCCAACCACTGGAACAACAAAAATACATAGAACAAGCTACCTGATGTGGTAATAAGCTCCCTGTCACTAAAGGCAACCAACATGGGCCAGGTCAATGGTTATTTAGGATGTTGTAGTTTGTGTGCTATCAAATTTAGAAGCAACACAGTCATGGCTGAGAGGTAGCATAATGCAGGGATTAAGAATGCAGGCTCTGGAGGCTATACCGTGCTCACCCCCTGGAACCTGGCTAAGCCACACAGAGGCCACATGTAGGTGTATTGGCCACCATCCCAGGTGAGGCATCAGTTGCCTGCTGACATCAACCTCTAGGCATGTGACTAAGTGAGCTTTCAGATAATTCCAGTCCTTCAAGTTTTGAATCATCACATCTGATACCAGCTGGAGCAGAAGTAAGATGCTCTACCAAACTTTGCCCAAATGACAGATTCACAAGCAAAATAAACATTGCCATTTTAAACCACTAAGTTTGGGAATAGTTACATATCACTGAATAACTGGAATGCAATGTTTATGTGATGTTCTGAATTTCCATTGATCTTCAAGACCACTTAACAGGTTCTGAGTCAAGTAAAAGGAGGTATTATTTTCAGAAAGGGAATTGGGTACCTTGGGCTAATGAGAGAAGAGAAGGTTTGGTGAAAGAATTGGGAGAATATGAAAGAGGATTTGGGGCAGCACAGTGAAGACTAGATCCATGGCTTTGTAATACCCTCCCTCCCCTACATGGTTTTGTGATTTTCTAAGTCTTCTGGAGTAAGTAGGTGCTGGATCCTGGCATGAAGATAGAAGAGACAGTGGAGGTCTGTGGATGGCAGGCACAGAAGGAGTGGTGGTAGACTTGGGAAACACACCACCCAAGGAAACAGAACAGATTAGCATACTGACAGAATGTGGTCCACTGGAGAAGGGAATGGCAAACCACTTCAGTATTCTTGCCTTGAGAACCCCATGCACAGTATGAAAGGCAAAATGATAGGATACTGAAAGAGGAACTCCCCAGGTCGGTAAGTGCCCAGTACACTACTGGAGATCAGTGGAGAAATAACTCCAGAAAGAATGAAGGGATGGAGCCAAAGCAAAAACAATACCCAGTTGTGGATGTGACTGGTGATAGAAGCAAGGTCCGATGCTGTAAAGAGCAATTTTGCATAGGACCCTGGAATGTTAGGTCCATGAATCAAGGCAAATTGGAAGTGGTCAAACAGGAGATGACAAGAGTGAACATCGACATTCTAGGAATCAGCCAACTAAAATGGACTGGAATGGGTGAATTTAACTCAGATTACCATTATATCTACTACTGTGGGCAGGAATCTCTTAGAAGAAATGGAGTGGCCATCACAGTCAACAAGAGTCCGAAATGCAGTACTTGGATGCAATCTCAAAAACGACAGAATGATCCCTGTTCGTCTCCAAGGCAAACCATTCAATATCACAGTAATCCAAGCCTATGCCCCAACCAGTGACACTGAAGAAGCTGAAGTTAAACTGTTCTATGAAGACCTACAAGACCTTTTAGAACTAACACCCAAAAACGATGTCCTTTTCATTATAGGGGACTGGAATGCAAAAGTAGGAAGTCAAGAAACACCTGGGGTAACAGGCAAATTTGGCCTTGGAGTACAGAATGAAGCAGGGCAAAGGCTAATAGAGTTTTGCCAAGAGAATGCACTGGTCATAGCAAACACCCTCTTCCAACAACACAAGAGAAGACTCTACACATGGACATCACCAGATGGTCAACACCGAAATCAGACTGATTATATTCTTTGAAGCCAAAGATGGAGAGCTGTATACAGTCAGCAAAAACAAGACTGGGAGCTGACTGTGGCTCAGATCATGAACTCCTTATTGCCAAATTTAGACTTAAATTGAAGAAAGTAGGGAAAACCACTAGACCATTGAGGTATAACCTAAATCAAATCCCTTATGATTATACAGTGAAAGTGAGAAATAGATTTAAGGGACTAGATCTGATAGACAGAGTGCCTGATAAACTATGCACAGAAGTTCGTGACATTGTACAGGAGACAGGGATCAAGACCATCCCCAAGAAAAAGAAATGCAAAAAAGCAAAATGGCTGACTGAGGAGGCCTTACAAATAGCTGTGAAAAGAAGAGAAGTGAAAAGCAAAGGAGAAAAGGAAAGATATAAGCATCTGAATGCAGAGTTCCAAAGAATAGCAAGGATAGATAAGAAAGCCTTTCTCAGTGATCAATGCAAAGAAATAGAGGAAAACAACAGAATGGGAAAGACTACAGATGTCTTCAAGAAAATTAGAGATATCAAGGGAACATTTCATGCAAAGATGGGCTCGATAAGGGTCAGAAATGGTATGGACCTAACAGAAGCAGAAGATATTAAGAAGAGGTGGCAAGAATACACAGAAGAACTGTACAAAAAAGAGCTTCATGACCCAGATAATCACGATGGTGTGATCACTCACCTAGAGCCAGACATCCTGGAATGTGAAGTCAAGCAGGCCTTAGAAAGCATCACTACAAACAAAGCTAGTGGAGGTGATGGAATTCCAGTTGAGCTATTTCAAATCCTGAAAGATGATGCTGTGAAAGTGCTGCACTCAATATGCCAGCAAATTTGGAAAACTCAGCAGTGGCCACAGGACTAGAAAAGGTCAGTTTTCATTCCAATCCCAAAGAAAGGCTATGCCAAAGAATGCTCAAACTACCGCACAATTGCACTCATCTCACATGCTAGGAAAGTAATGCTCAAAATTCTCCAAGCCAGGCTTCAGCAATACGTGAACCATAAACTTCCAGATGTTCAAGCTGGTTTTAGAAAAGGCAGAGGAACCAGCGACCAAATTGCCAACATCCGCTGGATCATGGAAAAAGCAAGAGAGTTCCAGAAAAACATCTATTTCTGCTTTATTGACTATGCCAAAGCCTTTGACTGTGTGGATCACAATAAACTGTGGAAAATTCTGAAAGACATGGGAATACCAGACCACCTGACCTGCCTCTTGAGAAACCTGTATGCAGGTCAGGAAGCAACAGTTAGAACTGGACATGGAACAACAGACTGGTTCCAAACAGGAAAAGGAGTATGTCAAGGCTGTATATTGTCACCCTGCTTATTTAACTTATGTGCAGAGTACATCATGAGAAACACTGGGCTGGAAGAAGCACAAGCTGGAATCAAGATATCTGGGAGAAATCTCAATAACCTCAGATATGCAGATGACACCACCCTTATGGCAGAAAGTGAAGAAGAACTAAAGAGCCTCCTGATGAAAGTGAAAGAGGAGAGTGAAAAAGTTGACCTAAAGCTCAACATTCAGAAAACTAAGATTATGGCATCTGGTCCCATCACTTCATGGGAAATAGATGGGGAAACAGTAGAAACAGTGTCAGACTTTATTTTTTTGGGCTCCAAAATCACTGCAAATGGTGCATTGATTTGCAGGCTTCATTCGCACCCATGAAATTAAAGGACGCTTACTCCTTGGATGGAAAGTTATGACCAACCTAGATAGCATATTAAAAAGCAGAGACATTACTTTCCAACAAAGGTCCATCTAGTCAAGGCTATGGTTTTTCCAGTGGTCATGTATGGATGTGAGAGTTGGACTGTGAAGAAAGC
This sequence comes from Bubalus kerabau, assembly GCF_029407905.1. NCBI lineage: Eukaryota > Metazoa > Chordata > Mammalia > Artiodactyla > Bovidae > Bubalus > Bubalus kerabau. Next base: position 57,059,524 of record NC_073633.1, on the reverse strand, counting down.
TGACCGCTGAAGAATTGATGCTTTTGAACTGTCGTGTTGGAGAAGACTCTTGAGAGTCCCTTGGACTGCAAGGAGATCCAACCAGTCCATTCTAAAGGAGATCAGTCCTGGGTGTTCATTAGAAGGACTGATGCTCAATCTGAAACTCCAATACTTTGGCCACCTCATGCAAAGAGTTGACTCATTGGAAAAGACGCTGATGCTGGGAGGGATTGGGGGCAGGAGGAGAAGGGGACGACAGAGGATGAGATGGCTGGATGGCATCACGGACTCGATGGACGTGAGTTTGAGTAAATTCCGGGAGTTGGTGATGGACAGCGAGGCCTGGCGTGCTACGATTCATGGGGTCACAAAGAGTCGGACACAACTGAGTGACTGAACTGAACTGAGCATACTATCGCCTGTTGGTATGCAAAGGAATCTAAGAGATTGTGTTCTAGATAAGGAAATCAGGATCAGGCACTTGGAAAACAAGTAAACACAAATTGTTCAGTAGGGACAGTACAAATGAATTACAGAGAGAAAAGATTAGGTTTAGTGAGAAGACTATGAAAGAGTGATGAGTCCAAAAAAGATTTCTTGATAGCGAAGACCAAAGAAATCGAGACAGCATGGCTCTTTCTGTGTCTAAGAAGGGGAACAATAAGGCAGTTCTTAATGGTTAGAGCATGGAATCATGTTGGAAGTTCTATCAGTAATACTATAAATGACAGTGCTCTCATTTTTCTAAAGAAGAAAATTACAGTGGGCACACAGAAGAAGGAAACAAGGGTGAGTGACCAATTCCCTAGTGATCAGAGCATGATAACATCAGGATATCCAAGGTCTACTTCCATGGTGCTGTGAATGCAGGAGAGAGGAAGCAGGCAAGAAAAGATCCTAGCAGGCAATTACTTGTCTGCCTTATTAATTTTCAGGCTATAGTAAGAGTATTTAAAAATTAGGAAGAAATGATGTCAACATGGGCTGAAATCTTCTGAATAGTAATTTCTGACTAGGCAAACTGAAGCGCTTACCTTGTTTATTTCTCCTTCTGCTCATTTCCTGCAGTGCACAGCATCAGTTCAGTTTTGTTCAGTGCTCAATAGTGTCTGACTCTTTGTGACCCCCATGGACTGCAGCACGCCAGGCTTCCCTGTCTATCACACACTCCTGGAGCTTGCTCAAACTCATGTCCATTGAGTTGGTGATGCCATCAGTTATCCTCCCTGGAAAAGAACAAAAAAGCTATTTCAGCATCTAGGGTGGAAGAGGACGGTATTAATCACAATGAAGTTTGACAGAACAGAAGCCTCTCCAGGTCCACTCAGACCTTTTAAAGCTTTTACACCCCCTGTAGAATATCACAAGTCTATGAATATCACACTATAAAAGAAGGAAGAAGTTTATTTGGAAAGTGGTAATAGCTCAGGACTGGCCCGTGTTTGAGTGTGTCTCTCCTTACCCCGGTTGTCTAAATCAGGTCTTCTAAGCTATCAGGAATGTTTTGTTTTGTTTTTTGCCTCTTTTCAGAAAAGGCTGCCTAAATGACAGTTAGCTTGGAAGTTGTACTTGGGGCATTTAATTGATCTTAAATTAAAAAGAAAGACAGCAGTGTGGTTTTAATTCTGACATTTATTATAACAGATAAGGATTCTAGAAAAACTAATGTCAGGTCTAGGTGGAATTGGTAGGCTGTGAGATGGACTCAGGGGAATATTTCATTTCTTAAAATAGGGAAAGGGAACCATGTTCCTGCTACAACTTAACTTGGCTCTCAGTACAGGGTCTGGAGCCAGATCTGTGATTAACATCAGAGACGGCCCCATGCCTGTGATGTGCAGCCCTGGTGCATCCCTCCAGATGGCAGGTCCTCCTTCTCCCTACTGTCCACCAGTTAGAGTTAAGTTGATATATCTTAGAATCAGGGACTGGAGGGGATGTTAAAAGATCATCTAGGTAATTTCTCTGCCTTCAGGGAGGAGTAAAACAAAACCATTCTATATGTGTTAAACATCCCTTGTTTGTAAATCATATTTCTTTAAAGGACTTCACAAATGAGCCCCAAGGGAGCTATTTAGAATTAATTCATCACTATCAGGAAATGGTTGATGTGCATCCTCTCTTATTTCAGGTTCAGAGTTCCCTTCTCATCCTTTTGTGAAGAGACACCGAAGTTGGTTATTATCATCCTGATAAGAAGCCTTCCTATTCTTCATCTCTTGTTCCTTGAATACATTTGTTTCTGAAAACTTGCTTCAGTTTCAGTTCAGTCGCTCAGTCGTGTCCGACTCTTTGTGACCCCATGAATCACAGCACGCCAGGCCTCCCTGTCCATCACCAACTCCCAGAGTCCACTCAGACTCACGTCCATCAAGTCAGTGATGCCATCCAGCCATCTCATCCTCTGTCATCCCCTTCTCCTCCTGCCCCCAATCCCTCCCAGCATCAGAGTCTTTTCCAATGAGTCAACTTCGCATGAGGTGGCCAAAGTATTGCAGTTTCAGCTTTAGCATCATTCCTTGCAAAGAAATCCCAGGGCTGATCTCCTTCAGAATGGACTGGTTGATCTCCTTGCAGTCCAAGGGACTCTCAAGAGTCTTCTCTAACACCACAGTTCAAAAGCATCAATTCTTCAGCGCTCAGCTTTCTTCACAGTACAACTCTCACATCCATACATGACCACTGGAAAAACCATAGCCTTGACTAGACAGACCTTTGTTGGCAAAGTAATGTTGCTGCTTTTGAATATGCTATCTAGGTTGGTCATAACTTTCCTTCCAAGGAGTAAGCGTCTTTTAATTTCATGGCTGCAGTCACCATCTGCAGTGATTTTAGAGCCCCCCAAAATAAAGTCTGACACTGTTTCCACAGTTTCCCCATCTATTTCCCATGAAGTGATGGGACCAGATGCCATGTTCTTCGTTTTCTGAATGTTGAGCTTTAGGCCAACTTTTTCACTCTCCTCTTTCACTTTCATCAAGAGGCTTTTTAGTTCTTCTTCACTTTCTGCCATAAGGGTGGTTTCATCTGCATATCTGAGTTATTGATATTTCTCCCGGCAATCTTGATTCCAGCTTGTGTTTCTTCCAGCCCAGCATTTCTCATGATGTACTCCGCATAGAAGTTAAATAAGCAGGGTGACAATATACAGCCTTGACGTACTCCTTTTCCTATTTGGAACCAGTCTGTTGTTTCATGTCCAGTTCTAACTGTTGCTTCCTGACCTGCATATAAGTTTTTCAAGAGGCAGGTCAGGTGGTCTGGTATTCTCATCTTGCTTCATATACCCTCAAATCATATCCATTACTTGATGCTGAGTCCTCCCTCCAGTTGGTGCTATTCTTTAGTTAAGAAACCCAAACTGGGATCTGTATTCTAGAAAAAATTTGGCTACTTGACATCTAGGAGCAATGATCTAATGATCCTACAGCCCCAGACATTCCTTCAGGACCACACTGGCTCTTTAAACCACAGCATGAGGATGGCCAATGGTTGTGTCTTGTCCTGTTGAAATTTATGCAACTGTTTCATCTTTCCCAATAAACCTCCCTCATCAAACGTTCCTTTCTTTCCACACCTTCTACCCTCCCTTCCTCTCGCCCTTTCTTTTTGAAGTATAATTGACATACAAAAGTGAAAGAAAGTAAAAGTGAAGTTGCTCAGTCGTGTCCGACTGTTTGCGACCCCATGGCCTGTTGCCTACCAGGCTTCTTGATCCATGGGATTTTCCAGGCAAGAATACTGGAGTGGGTTACCATTTCCTTCTCCAGGAGATCTTCTCAACCCAGGGACTGAACCCAGGTATCCCACATTGTAGGCAGATGCTTTACCATCTGAGCCACCAGGGAAGTCCATAGTTTCAGTTTTATAATGATTAGATATTTATGTATAATGAAATGATTACCAAATTACCCAATTTATAGATTCATTAAAAAGTTTAACACTATGAAGGCCTAACAAAACTCATCCATATCCAGATGCAGCCTCGGGACCAGCATTTTGCTACCTGTGCACAGCTGGAAGATTATAAGCTGATTTACACGAGGCCTGTGGCAGCCTGGTTTGTGAATGTGCTTGAAAAATGCTTCTTGTTGCTGTGACTTCCCATTGTCTTTGATGGTGGCCATCTTCACTCACTTGTTGAGTTTCCTCTCATTCCAGGTCCTTGGATGTGGTTCTGTTGCCCAAGCTGTTCTCAGTCGAGGACACTTTGGAGGAATCATCACTATCAATACTGGATTTTCAATGGCAGTTGCAATGGCCATTTATGTGAGTGCAGGTGTCTCTGGTAAGTACCAGAAACAATGACAAGTACTACTAACTCAGCCATCCCCGTGTACTGTCCCTGTTCCGGGTGCTTTACATACCTTAACTGTTTTAGACCTCAGCAGTCCTGCAAGAATATCTTTGATTCTATTTTTATAAATGACCCATTTTAAACGGCCAGCAAATAAATGCTAAGTGACTTGCCACTTTGTCAACCTGCAGCAAGAGACAGAGATGAGGGCTGGAACTCAGAACTGACTGATTCCTAAATCCGGCCACTGAATCGTATTCTTCGCCTGTCAATACATTCTTTTATAAGCTCCATCTTACGCTTGAAAACCACTTCCCAGATATTCTGTGAATGGCCCGTGAAGATCATTCCAACAGAGGCAGTTCCCCAGACCTTTATCCGAGCAATCACAGAGAGCTCTGGGCCATTTGCAAAGTAGCTGGTACTTTCATGGAGGTGCAGGGCTAATTAGGAGGTCTTGGTCCAACCTGCCCTGAGTGGTAGACTAATTAAAAGCAATTCTCGAGGTTCTGAGAAGCAAAATGAAATGATACTTAATGCAGCCTGGGACTTTAGGAAGGAAGTGTGAAAATGATCCACTTCCCAAAGGTTGTGGAATCTTTAGCAGCCTTGTCTTGGGGACTCAGAACACTAAGGTAAGACTGTTGGTGATAAGGGAAGATGGGGACCCCGGTGTGCTGGACACTGTATGGGGTGCTGTATCTCCTCTCTCTTCTGTGACACCTCCTCTCTCTTCTACAGCAGCACTCTGAGGCAGGTATTATTGTCCATTCTACAGAGAAAACTGGAGGCCTGAAGATTTTCGCTTTTTGCTTTGGATTTGTGCTCAGTCATGTCTTTGCGACCCCATGGACTATATATAGCCCACCAGGCTCCTCTGTTTATGGGATTCCCCAGACAAGAATACTGGAACGGGTTGCCGTTTCCTACTCCAGGGGATCTTCTCGACCCAGGGATTGAACCTGTGTCTCTTGTGTGTCCTGCAATGGCAGGCAGATTCTTTACCACTGTGTCATCTGGGAAGCCCCCAAGGGGTTAAATTAATTTCCAGACATCCCACAGCTGGTAAAAAGGCAAATCAAAGATTTGGCCCAGGTCCATGAGACAGCAAAGCATAGGTCCCCATTACTAAACAACACTTCCAATGATCTATCATGGGAAAGGCAGTTTAGACAGGGCTGTACAGGTCCAGTACTGGGCAGGACGGTCCAGGGGAGGATCCTGCAGGTGAGTTGGCTGGACTGGTGACAAGCACAGCCATTGTAGCACTGAAGAATGACTGCCCAGACCCCCTCAGAGCCTCCGGGGACTGGGTACTCGGAACAGTCGTTTGCTGGCTGGCAGCCTTTCCATATCATAGGGGCACTCAGATCCTAAGGCAGTCCAGGTTACAGATTCCCATGTATGTGGTTTGTCAGGTAGGAGCAGTGTTTCTGTTCAAACTCATGCTGAGCCTTTGCTGTGATCCCCACACTCTAATGCCTACCCAAGATACAAAAATAACCAAGGGGCCACCCTGAATGGGCCAAGGCTTGATGACAGTGCAGGCCTTGACGCCAGAGACAGAATACCTTCTTGCCTTCAAACAAGCATGCAGAATGCTCCAGTGCCCCTCCCCACACCCTCCCAACTGCATTCAGACAAGTGTGGTTTCCACAAACCATGCAATATAAATGTAGGCATATTCTCAGCTACTTTTTAAAGGTGGAGATGTGGTTTCGCCATATTTCACCTACATAACTCCCTGAATTGAATATCATCAAATATTTACTTAGGATAAATTGGTCCCAGACCTTACCAGTGTCGCTGACACTTCACCACCACCGCTGTCAATGTCTGTTTGCATACACTGATATATTTGGAGTTATCATGGGAGGAAAAGGGGCAGAGACCAGCAGGAAGGAGAAGAGGGAGTGAAAGATGGTGTGAGGTCTTCCCATCTGGCCTTTAGCCTGGGGTTGGTTAAGCCCCTGCACTCAGAGGAGTAAGCGGACTGTTTTCATGAAGGGCTGTTTCTGAGCAAGGCTCAGGAGCTGTCCAAATTGTTTCAGAGAGATTGTGAGATCCCCAAATGCAAGGAGAACAGTTTCTGAGCCTGGCTAATAGAAGGCAGCTATTGCTGTTGTTTAGTCACCAGGTCATGTCCAACTCTTTGCAACTCGATGGACTATAGCCCTCCAGGTTCCTCTGTCCATGGAATTCTCCAGGCAAGAATATGGAGTGGGTTGCTGTTTCCTTCTCCAGGGGGTCTTCCTGACCCAGGGATTGAACCCATGTCTTCTGCATTGGCAGGCGGATTCTTTGCCATTGAGCCACCTGGGATGGCAGTGTTGAGCTGGGGAAAGGGAGCTTATTTCCCATCTCTGTTTGGAACTAAGCACTATTCAGGCTCCCAGGGAAATGGGGGAAACAGGCACAGATAACACCCTGGCCCAATGATGACATCAGTGCAGACTCAGTATTGGCTTTAACAGCCCGGGAGTAGGAGAGGAAGATGGGTGGTGGTGGGGCGGCGGGGAGGAGGGGGGGAGGGGGGGGCGGGCCGGGGGGTGGTATGCGGTGGTGATTCTCTCATAGTGGCTGCAACCAACATACTGATTTGTGGACACTTGTGAGGCCCTCTTTGGGAATTCCAAAAATAACCAATGTATATTAGGCATAAACATAAATGGGACCCCACTTTGTGGTCCAGACTGGGAAGGTCAGCTGACCTCTGGTTTTGGAGCATAAAGCGTTACTTCTCTGCACAGGAGTCACCTACCCTGCTCCCTTGTGAGCTTGCCAGGAGTATGGCAATCCAGTCTGGCCAATCAGAACTCGCAATGCCTTGATTATGCACCACCCCACACTCAGCATTTGCTCTGCTGATTTGTACCTAGATTAGGGCAGCTGTTTCTGATGCAGCATTTTATAGGCAATAAAAGTCTCCAGAAAAAAGCAAGATTGCTTAATGAGAGCTAAAATAGTAGGATTATCTCCATCATAGAGTTGTCTGCGGGTGGCAGGGAGAAGGGGACTCGTCTAGGACAGAACCCTGAACCTGATCACCTTGCTCATGTAAGACTTTCATCTCAGGCCTCCTCTTGGGCTTCAGCTCCACTCACCCGGGTCTTTATGTGAATAATCTGATCATCACAGCCACTTCGACAGGGCCAAGATATGAGCGTGGCCCTCTCCAACTCTAACACTCCTGTTTCTTCTGCAGTGCTGCTCTGTTTTGTCTTTCAGGTAAGGGTGAACCAAGTGATCATGCATTTCTGCAAAGAGAAATTCTCCTCAATGTTTTGCAAAGCGCCCTCCCAGCACACCCTCTCTGACCCTCAAACAGCTTTCCCTCTGTAGATCTTTGTAGCCTGAGCTATCTCAATAAAGACCTCTGGCTATTTATATCTCCAACTTTCATATCTTGAACACCTACTAAGTGCCTTTTTGTATGTGAAGCTCAAGGTGAATAATAGTTCTGGCCTCAGAGTGCTTTTGAGAGACTAAAAGCATAAATCTTTTATGCTTTAAACCCACAGCAAGTTTTATTTTGGGGAGCTTGCTAAATAATAACTCTCCCATTGGCAGACTTATCTGAGGGGAGATATTTTTGATTGGAGGTGATTTCTTATGTCCCCGGGTCCTTTCACACTGGCTCCCTCCAGGCTGGCTGGGTGGTGGTGACCCTCCAACTAGCCTCTGGAAAAGAGAAACAGGGCTGGCTCCAGGAACTTTTCCCCTGCCCTGTGTGGTCCCCTCTTCTAAGCCCTGTTTCCAGCTTCCTAATAAGCAGTACTCTTTCCCGTCTCCAGAATTATGACTCTCTTAGATTTAAAAGCAAAACAAAAGAGATGATGCATGTGTAAGTCTTCAGGAAGTCACCTGTGCTTTGATGCATTGACATTTTCTTGTTCATATGAGCCCCTGAGGGGCAGAGTCAGGTGAAGACAGGGCCCTCATAGTTTAGCCAGCAGTCAGAATCCCTCCCCACTGCAAGCCCACCTTGGCTTAGAGATTCAGGAAAAGCACAACTTTCTTCGTGGAGGCAATGGGAGGAGGAAGGCTTCCAAAACCAAGCTTATCAATAGGTTGCGTGTGGAGTCAAATGGCAAAGTGCCATCATCACCATCATCATCATCACTGCTTTGTTTACAGCTATTCCCATAACCCAGAGGTCCCCATTTCAGTGTGGTTCCGCTGACAGTCACTCTAATCCCCCCAACACTCACACTAAATGTCTTCTGTACTCTGCACACGTGTGTCCTTCATCCCTAGGAATCAAGCCCATATGTTCAAATATGACTTTTGAAATTTTTTCACCTGCCTTCTAAGGCAGAGAAAACCTTTATAAACTTGGTAAATAAAACCTAGAAAAGTCAAAACATAGAACATAGGCCCTAGAGTTCAAATAAGCTTGGATTTGAATCCGAGACCTACCACTTATTAGCCATGTGACCATAAACTGTTACTTGACTTCTCAGTTTCCCCACCAGTTAACTGGAGTAGGACCCATCTCACCGGTTTCTTAAGAGGATCAAGTGTGTGTAATTACTCATAGGACAGCATCTGGCAAGTGTTCAATATGCATGGTTGTTGCTGCTACAGCGAAGTCAGCTGGGGATGCAGTAGCCTGCCCCAGAGCAAGCCCTCTGCCTGAACTTGCAAATGGATAAGAATCAAAGAGGATGATTTCTTGAGTCAGAGTTTAGGTTGGAGTGAAGGCAATGTTATTCCATTTCTGTGTGTGAGATATACATTGTCTATGCAGAGAAACTACAGAGAATCCATTCAGATGTTGTGACCACCTCACAATAAACTGAGCTCCTTACCTCAGTGAGAGGCACAGCCCACCAAGGGAGGGCCATTAAAGACATGTTTCTTTTTCAGTCCTAATATTATTTCTATATCCTCTGGACATGGACTTAGGAATTACTAGATATAGAATTAAATCCACTAAGTATATTATATAAATATATTGATTTTAAAATATACTGAAGCTAACAGTTTATATCAATCTCTTTGGGGTTATTGATTTATAGATAGGCAAAGCCCAGTAGAACAAACTGTGGAAAATTCTTAAAGAGATGGGAGTACCAGACCCCCTTACCTGCATCCTGAGAAATCTGTATGCAGGTCAAGAAGCAACAGTTAGAACCAGACATGGAAAAGCAGACTGGTTCCAAATTGAGAAAGGAATATGCCAAGACTGTATATTGTCACCCTGCTTATTTAACTTATATGGAGAGTACATCATGAGAAACACTGGGCTGGAAGAAGCACAAGCCAGAATCAAGATTGCCAGGAGAAATATCAATAACCTCAGATATGCAGATGACACCACCCTTATGGCAGAAAGCGAAGAAGAACTAAAGAGCCTCTTGATGAAAGTGAAAGAGGAGAGTGAAAAAGTTGGCTTAAAACTCAACATTCAAAAAACAAAGACCATGGCCCCTCTGATCCCATCACTTCATGGCAATAGATGGGGAAACAATGGAAACAATGACAGACTTCATTTTCTTGGGCTCCAAAATCACTGCAGATGGTGACTGCAGCCATGAAATTAAAAGACGCTTGGAAGAAAAGCTATGACTAACCTAGACATATATTAAAAAGCAGAGACATTACTTTGACAACAAAGGTCCATCTAGTCAAAGCTATGGTTTTCCCAGTAGTCATGTATGGATGTGAGAGTTGGACTATAAAGAAAGCTGAGCACTGAAGAATTGATGCTTTTGAGATGTGGTGTTGGAGAAGACTCTTGAGAGTGACAGCCAGGAGATCCAACCAGTCCATCCTAAAGGAAATCAGTCCTGAATATTCATTGGAAGGACTGATGCTGAAGCTGAAACTCCAATACTTTGGCCACCTGATGCAAAGAACTGAGTCATTTGAAAAGACCCTGATGCTGGGAAAGATTGAAGGCAGGAGGAGAAGGGGACGACAGAGGATGAGATGGTTGGATGGCATCACTGACTCGATGGACATGAGTTTGAGCAAGCTCTGGGAGTTGGTGATGGACCTGGAGGCCTGGTGTGCTGCAGTCCATGGGGTTGCAAAGAGTCGGATATGACTGAGCGACTAAACTGAACTGAAAGCCCAGTAGAGAGAGATGATAGATAGACAGAATGATAGACATAAATAGACAGAGATGGAAAATAAGCCATTTGAGTACAAGTCTGTTTGTAAATTTGACTTTGAGAAAGCTAAACTTCCTGAAAAGTATCTAATGATGCCATGAGGATTAATAGTCCTCTCTTCCTCCCCACTCTCACACACACACCCCTCTGTGTCCTCACATATAGTTCCTTGCCTAGAAGACTGAATTCTGCCTGCAGTCCCTAGATAGGCTTCTCTTCACAATAGTTCTCCCTGGTCTGCCCTCTGACTTTCTTAATCACCTTGTCTTCTTTGCAGGTGGCCACATCAACCCAGCTGTTTCTTTTGCATTGTGTCTTTTTGGACGGATGAAGTGGTTCAAATTCCCCTTTTATGTGGGGGCCCAGTTCTTGGGAGCCTTTGCAGGGGCTGCAACCCTCTTCGGCATTTACTATGGTGAGTAGGGCCCTGAGTCCAGAGATTAGGGAGAGCTGAGTGTAAGCTGAAATTCAGGATTACTTGGCAGGAAGAGGTGAGATAGGAAGAACAGGACACAGTCTATCATACAGTTGACAGGCAGTTCTAAGTGTCCTGAATGAAAGTGAAAGTGTTGGCTGCTCAGTTGTGTCCAACTCTTTGCGACCCCATGGACTGTAGCCCGCCAGGCTCCTCTGTCCATGGAATTCTCCAGGCAAGAATACTGGAGTGGGTTGCCATTCCTTTCTCCAGGGGATCTTCCCAGCCCAGGGATTGAACCTGGGTTTCCTGTATTGCAGGTGGATTCTTTGCCATCTGAGCTACCAAGGAAGCCCTTCTAAGGGTCCTAAGTTCTAGTTAATGGGGCCAACATTATTCTCAGGGTGCATTCATGAAGCCTCTTAATGAAAACGATCACAACTTAAATGAAGGGGAGAACATAAAGGAATTCTATCTTTAGACCCAACCAATACTACAGTGTAAACAATGCCAAAGTAAGCAACAGGGCCCTGGCTTCTCCTTACCTTTCTCTGAAATGGCTGGGAGAGAAACCATTGACTTCTCTCAAAGGAAATGATGAGTAAATATTTAGAGAAGGAATTTGGAGCAGAGCCTTTGAGGGAGGGAACACAGTCAAGAAATGGGGTGGGTAGGGAACCCCATCTCCCTTTTGTCTAATAGCCAGGGCTTCCATTTGGCAGCAGTCCTGCAGGAATCAAAGTTCTGACAATGGAAGACCCAGACTTTAGTTCCATATGAACTAAGTAAGTAGCTGTGTGGCTTCAATAAGTCATCTGACCTTATTGGTCTCAGTTTCCTCCTCTGGAAAATGAGGGAATGAACTAGATGACTTCGGAACCCTTTCAAACTAAAAAATCTTGCTGCTGCTGCTGCTAAGTCTCTTCAGTCGTGTCCGACTCTGTGTGACCCCATGAACGGCAGCTCACCAGGCTCTCCCATCCCTGGGATTCTCCAGGCAAGAACACTGGAGTGGGTTGCCATTTCCTTCTCCAATGCATGAAAGTGAAAAGTGAAAGTGAAGTCGCTCAGTCGTGTCCAACTCCTAGCAACCCCATGGACTGCAGCGCACCAGGCTCCTCCGTCCACGGGATTTTCCAGGCAAGAGTACTGGAGTGGGGTGCCATCTTGGGGTTCCATAAAATCAACTGTTAATGTAGTTCCTTCTATCTAACCCAAAGTAAATCTCAATACCTTATAACTCTCAACCTGGAACACTCAGGAAACTAGAGTTTATGAGCCAAACCTAATAGAGGTACCTGTGGAAAGGCACCGCTTCCCGCAGACTATCCTAAGAATTAGAGTGTAAGAAAACTAAAGGAGAACTCAAGATCAGACCAGAAACCTGGAGAGTCAGAGGCTGGGTCAGGAGAGGCCTGGGGGTCTGGAACAACCTAGACCACACTGCTATGTCAGGGTCTGCTGTGTCTCTTGCTCTAAGGGCATCTTCACTGTACTTGATGCCCTCAAATGCTGGACTGGTATTAGGGGTTACTGAGAACCCTCTGGGAATCATGGATTCTGCCTAGAGCAGGTCTAAGCTTCACTTTGGCCTTTAGTCAATCTTGCAAATTCCAACAATTCCCCTCAGAGAAAACTGGTTCCCAAGACCCACTGAATAAGGATTTGGCTCAAGTGTGGAGAGAACCATCCAGGGTAGCCAGGGCTTTCTTTCTCTGACCTGTCACCCTGGGAGCTCTCTGCTGCTGCTGCTGCTAAGTCCCTTCAGTTGTGTTCGACTCTGTGCGACCCCATAGACAGCAGCCCACTAGGCTTCCCCGTCCCTGGGATTCTCCAGGCAAGAACACTGGAGTGGGTTGCCATTTCCTTCTCCGATGCATGAAAGTGGAAAGTGAAAGTGAAGTCGCTCAGTCGTGTCCGACTCTTAGTGACCTCAAGGACTGCAGCCTGCAAGGCTCCTCCATCCATGGGATTATCCGGGCAAGAGCACTGGAGTGGGGCGCCATTGTCTTCTCTATGGGAGCTCTCTGGGCATCTCTAAAACTACCATACTATGAGACGAAGAGAGGCAAATGATATGGATCTGCCAAACTGAACCTGGCTATTTGTCTGTACTTGCTCAGCACAAGACCTGGCATAAGTCTCCCCCTCTTCTGTCCAGAGGACACTAACGTGCCAGAGCTCTGTCTTCCATAGATGCATTTATGTCTTTTGCTGGTGGAAAACTGCTCATCGTGGGAGAAAATGCAACAGCACACATTTTCGCAACATACCCAGCTCCGTATCTGTCTCTGGTGAATGCATTTGCAGAACAAGTAAGTGTATATGCAACAAAGACCCAAGTTCAGTGAAAAGACATAATCTACTTAGGCGGATGCATAGGAACATTACAGGCCTATCAGAAAGGAAAGTCTGTGTTCCCAAAGTTGGAGGTCCCTAAGCATAACCCTAGCTTTGCTGACAAATTCTTGTGCTTGCCAAATTTGAACCACTGAGTTTCCTGCTTCCTCTTTAAAAAGTACCCTTGTTTCACATCAGTTGAAGTTCGGAGAAAAGTGGAGGAGTGGACCTTTCAACCCCGTACGGGCAAATGGGGTTTGCTTTGCAAAACTGTCTCATTTGTTCACATCATGTAAATGTAGAGATCTGGAGAAAAGACATTTTGTTCTCAGTTGAAGACCTGTGAAGTGTGGTAGGTGAGCTGAGGGTCCTCGGTGTCTCCCCAGATGTATAGGTTTATCTAGACTCTCCAGGAAGCTAGAAGTGTCTCTCCTTTTTGACATTTAAAAAAGAGGCATCCAAGCATTTGTCATGTAGCCAATAGCACAACTGTTCTGGTCTTAAATCAGTTGTCTGAGTCTCATCCTGATTCTTCTGCTTAGGAGCTCTGTGCCCTTGGACAAGTTTCTTAACCTCTTTCAATCCTCCTTTCCTCATCTGTAAATTGTGAATAAATAGGATTTATCTCACAGATTAGTGTGAGGTTCTAATGAGAAAAAGCAATGAAGTACCTGGCACATAATAAGTATCTGGTAAATAGTGGCTGTCATTTAGTTGTTAAAGTAAAATAGTAATACAATTTCCAAATAATAGTTTAGAAATTTTAGAAAGTAGAGACTGGGGGAAACACCCACTATACCACACCACTTCAAGATACCTGCTATCATTGTTTGTATAATCCCTTACAACTTGTCTTTTATGTTATTTTCAAGTATAAAATGTAATGCACATATAATTTTTTACCTAATGTCATAAGTATTTTTAAATTTTACCACATGTGTGTGCTTAGTCGCTCAGTCGTGTCTGACTTTTGTGACCGCACAGACTGTAGCCCTCCAGGCTCCTCTGTCCATGGGGGTTCTCCAGGCAAGGATACTGGAGTGGGTTGTTATTTCCTTCTCCAGCAGATCTTCATGTTGTGCTATTGGCTACATGAATCAAACCCGAGTCTCTTGCATTGCAGGCAGATTCTTTACCAACTGAGCCACGAGGGAGGCCTCCAACTTTTTTTTAAATGTTACCACATAGTTTTTGTTTTCTGATTTTTTTTTTCTTAAAACATACCTGTTCATTTTCATGTTAACCTAGAAAAATATTTCATGTTAACCGAGGTAAATATTCAATCATCACATTGTACACACAGATTTCATATTTATTGTTTTTAGTGGCTGTATAATAGACTATAGAATGGGCACTACACAATTGCTTTTGCCCTGGTGATGTGGAGTCCAGTTTTCCAGTACTATAAATAATGCTTAATTATGTATCTGCATATTCATTGTATGATTTTTCCATATTTTAGATTATTTCCAAGGTGTAGTTCTCAAATATCCAACTGGGTCCAACTGAGTACACACATTTATGGGCTTTTTAAAATACATATTGCTAAATCATTGTTAAATTGCTTTCAAAAGTATAACATGATTAGTTCAACCAGGAAAGCCTGAGAGGACTGATATCATTTCCCTAATATTTGGTATTGCTTGCATTTTTTTCATTACAAATCAGTTTTCCCCACTTACTTGTTTTTCAAATCTATTTTTCTTTTATGAACTGTCTTTTCATTTCCTTTGCCCATGTATCTATTGATGTCTCACGTTGTTTTTCTCACCAATTTGAATGAGCCCCTTTGTTCATTTCTCCAGCCTGCAGCTTGCCCTCTATTTATCTGGTAGCAGCTTAACAGGTCAGAGTAGTTGAGATACAGTCTCTAGAGTTAAACTCTCTGTATCCACACCTGATTGCCACTGACTTTGTCACCTCGGTCAGGTAACTCGTCTGTAAAGGAGACACAGATTAGCACTCATGTCTAGGACTGCTAATAAGAAGAAAAGGCTCTGACACAGTGCTCAGCCAGTGTATGTTGCTTATTATTAGGTTCGTTTTTAACAATAGGGGGTGCACTTTGAGGTGGGCCAGTGGGAAGGATATAAGCTGAACCCCTCGTACATTTTCTCCTTACCCAGGTAGTGGCCACCATGTTCCTCCTCATTGTCATCTTTGCCATTTTTGACTCGAGAAACTTGGGAGTCCCCAGAGGCCTAGAGCCTGTTGTCATTGGCTTCCTGATTGTTACCATCGCCTCCTCTCTGGGAATGAACAGTGGCTGTGCCATGAACCCGGCTCGAGACCTGAGTCCCAGACTTTTCACTGCTTTGGCAGGTTGGGGGTTTGAGGTGTTCACGTAAGTAACAAAATGATCGGGGAAGAGGGAGGAAGATTCACGCTGCGCCTCAATGGGGAGGGCTGGGCTTCGACCTGGAGATCCAAGAGAGCGCAGATGGGAGGGTGAGGGTAAGAGCACCCTCGTCATAAGTGTGGAACGTTATCACTGGTGATTTATGATGTGGTGTGTGTGTGTAAGACAGGGAGAGAGAAGGGGGAGGGAGACAAAGAGACAGACAGAGAGCAGTCACCAACGCTATTCTAATCACCACTGGCAGCACCGGAGCCACTACAGAGAAAGCGTTGTGAGGACAGGGGCCTTAACCGCGTTTTCATGGCTTTGTCTGCAGTGACTGAAATAGGGTCCAGCACATAGAAAGCCTCAGTGAAAGCTACTGAACAAAAGAATGGATAAACGCTCTGTGCCCATATGTTCTAGGAGATGAAGGATACAAAAAGAATAAAGCATCATTCCTGTCTTTTTTGTTTCTTTCTTCTGTTGTGTCTGGTCTTAGTGCGGCACACGGGATTTTCACCACGTCATGCAGAATCTTTTGCTGCAATGCACAGGCTCTCCAGTTGTGGTATGCAGGCTTAGTTGCTCTGTGGCATTTGGGATCTTAGTTCCCTGACCAGGGATTGAACACATGTCCCCTGCATCACCAGGCAGATTTTTAACCACTTGGACCACCAAGAAAGTCCCCAGCATACCTTATCTTTAAGGAACAAACAACACAATGAATTTTCTAGAGCAGTGGTTCTCAGCCAGTGGCAATTTTGCCCCCAAGGATGTTTGGCAATGCATGTTGACGCTTTGGGTTGTCACAGCTGGGCATGGTGGGGGCAGAACCTGTCACCAGTATCTAGTGGGTAGAGTCCAACGGGGGATACTGCTAAGCATCTTACAGTACCCAGGATACATCCCCACAAACAAAAATGCTAAGAGTGCCACAGCTGAGGAGCTCTGTTCCAGAATGACCATACTAGAACATGAAAAGGTGGAACACAATGTTCACAGCTAGGATGGATCCTTTGTGTTCTTCCAGTGGACCACTGAGAACATGTTAAAGGTCTCCTTATTTCCAAAGCCCAGGATTAACCCATGAGTTTCCTTTAATTCCAATTTCCTGAGGTTCACTCCAGGAGACCACTGTCCTCACCTCGCCACCAAGACACCTCTGTGAGCTTCACACAGACACCTAAAACAAAGACACGCCAAAGTCAGCTGGCCTCGCTTTGAGCCTTGCTTGGTGATTCACCCAAATCTCTAAGCGTGATGGTGGTTCTAAAACAGGTCTTGCCTGTTCTCTTTGCTTTGTTGAGTATATGGCAGGAGCCCACATCTGTGATGTTGAAATCACCTAATGCCAAACTCTGAGCACCACATCCCTCAGGATCAGGATTTTCCCCTCATGCATGCATTCATTCATCCATGGGCTTCCTAATCCCTTGTTCAAGGCCTAGTGCTAAAGATGCCCTTTACTGTTGCTGCCCTTCACTGCTTTGTTTATGTTCTGTTTCAGAGGGTGAACACAGAGGTTGAAGCTGTCAAATGACTAACCCCAGGAGTTGAGAGAAGACTTGCAGCTCCAAATTTAGGAACTATGGGAGTGGAAGTAGGGGCATTTTATAGTATTTGGACATGTGCAATCAGGGACAGAGAGGCTGTTTCAAGCAGAGAGGCATCTGTATCTAAAGACAGCATATTAAAATGATACACAATCTAGTCTAGTTGGAAGGCTGTATGAAGAAACTTGGAAGGGCAATTGTTTCAGATCACAGAGGACTAGATTTCTAGAACAAGACTCTGGGATTTTTGTTGCTCTCTTTTCTATAGAGTATAGGGAGTAGCAAAGGATTTAAGGCAAAAGTTTGATGTGTTTAGAACTTCAATTTACCAAAAATTAATCTGACATCATTATATAAAAGAAATTAAAAGGGAGTAGAAGGGGAAGATACCAGTTATGAAATAGCTAGGCTGGCTGATAATCCTCTACCAAAAGTTCAAAAGAAAACCTTTGAGCGGTAACAGGACTCCAGAGGGTCCCTCGAGTTCCATCCTTTCAGGGTTTTCCACCCAAGACAGTCATCTCAGGAGATTTCCTAGTTTGAATCCACATCCAGGATCTCAGATGAAACCTAGACTGCCTTATTCTCAGACCCTCATTTGCCCCTGTATGGCAAGAAGTAAGGATGAGAGGGGAGTAGGTTCCCCAGGGTCTGACAAGGGCAAGACAGACCCTAGATGACTCTTGCTTTCCCTTAAGTATTAGGATGTAAAAGGGCTTCTCTGATGGCTCTGACGGTAAAGAATCTGCCTACAATGAGGGAGACTGGGGTTCCATCCCTGGGTCGGGAAGATCCCCTAGAGAAAGGAATGGCTACCCACTCCAGTATTCTTGGGCTTCCCTGGTGGCTTAGATGGTAAAGAATCTGCCTGCAATGCAGGAGACCTGGGTTTGATCCCTGGGTCAGGAGGATACCCTGGAGAAGGAAATGGGAACACACTCCAGTATTCTTGCCTGGAGAATCCCATGGACAGAGGAGTCTAGTGGGCTACAGTCC
This sequence comes from Bubalus kerabau, assembly GCF_029407905.1. Taxonomy (NCBI): domain Eukaryota; kingdom Metazoa; phylum Chordata; class Mammalia; order Artiodactyla; family Bovidae; genus Bubalus; species Bubalus kerabau. The sequence continues at coordinate 57,041,481 of NC_073633.1, read as the reverse complement.
ATGGGGTTGCAAAGAGTCAGACATGACTGAGCAACTAACATACACACACACACACACACACACACACACACATTAGAATGTAAGCAAGTGGTCCTCACTAATTCACATTAAAGTGTTAATAGCTTAATAGGTGAAGGATTTCAGGGGTATTGTTAATTTTTAAAATAACTTAGCCAAAGAAATGAATCCTTAATGATAGCACCCTATGCAACTGACACAGTTTTATGGTATCCCCCCAAATCATAGCACCCCCATGACCTTGTTTACCTGAAAGTCCAGGCAGGAAGCCACATCAAATCTCCTCCATTTAAGCCTTGTGACCTTAGCACAAAATATCCAGTTCGAGAGGGTCCAGACAGTGAAAGGAGGACATGCATGCTGGCAGGTATCTTGGCCCCTAACCTGTTAAATGACATTGAGAGATTCACCACAAAACAGTGCTGGAAAAAAAGGAAGTGATGGACCAAATAAGGTGGTTAAACTCACTTCATGTGCTGAAGAGAGCTTCCCCAGTGGCTCAGTGGTAAAGAATTCGCCTGCCAAGCAGGAGATGTGAGTTCGATCCCTGGGTCAGGCAGATCCCTTGGAGAAGGTAATTGCAACCCACTCCAATATTCTTGCCTGGGAAATCCCATGGACAGAGGAGGCTGGTGGGCTACAGCCTAGGGGGGGGTCACAGAGTTGGACACGACTGATTAAACAGCAGCAGCATGTGCTGAAGAGAAGGTGCCTCTCACAGAAAATTCTTTTCATTGAAAATTTGGAGGCATGGGATAAGGTTCTGTGTGAAGAGTGGAGTGCAACGTCCTCTTTCCTGCACAGTAAGAGTGCCATCTGGTGGCCACTGTGCTCAATCTCAGTGCTCTTCCCTGGAGCCTGCCTTTATGATCTAAGATTCAGGATCTAAGAGAGTGATTGCATGACACGGGTGGAAAGGACCGCGGTATAGATGGAAGTATGAAGCTCAGAGATGGGGAGACTTGCTCAAAGACGTTCTGTAGTCCTGAGATCCCAAGTGGCTCAGTGGTAATGAACCTGTCTGCCAATGCAGGAGACATGGGAGACTTGATTTCGATGCTTGGGTTGGGAAGATCCTCTGGAGGAGGAAATGGCAGCCCACTCCATCGGAGTAGAGAATCCCATGGACAGAGGAGCCTGGCGACTACAGTCTGTAGAGTCATAAAGAGCCGGACAGCACTGAGCGCGTGCCCACACACACACAGCAATGTGCTAAGTGCTGTAAACCCAGGACACTCCTGAGATTAGAACTAGGTCTCGTGGATTCTAGGATAGGCCCCCCTTTATTATTTTAAAAATAATTTTATTAAAAATATTATATTAAATAACATAATATTTCCTTTATTATTCTTTCTAATAAAAGTTTGATACAAGCAGTTCCATGGAAATATGTATAGTTATTAAAAATAAAATTGTAAATAGCAGCCATGAATTCCTATGTAGAGTTGTGTTCCTTTTGTTTCCTCTGCCTCCTCTGCATTACCCTGAACTTTTTGTTCATAATTATCCTTCTTTTAAAAAGTTTTATCTCAAATGCACATATCCTTAAACAACTACACAACTATACTGTATAGTTTTACTTGCTTCAGAGCACTCATGGTCCTTTCTACTGAATTATCTAAATGGATTTTCTGTCCCCAAAAGAAATGGTGACAACTCACAGAGACACCTGATTTCTCCCAGAACTAGACCTCCAATATAATGAACTGACACTGAGAACTTCTGGAGGGGAGGGAATCCTTATCAGAAAATACATTTGAGTAAGCTGTGACCTCAAAATATAAGTATGGAATTAAATTATATTTAGTATTTAATTCATATATCTACCTTTGAGTTTTTAATTCATTCATTGACAAATGTTTCCTGATTGTTTATCTCGTGATTGCTCTCATCCACCAATCATGTCCAAGAATCTCTCCACATCTCCCTTCCATTCACAAGCCCCAGGACTCACCACTTCAGTATGAGGGAAAGGCAACGCCTGAATAATTGACCTGAACTTGCCCTAGATGCCCTCAACTGTTGCCATGGGTTCAGGGACTATGTTTTCTGAAAGGGAAATAAATGGGACATTTCTCTCACAGGTATTAATAGAACAATGGAATTGGTCAACTGAAATCAGTATCCTACAAAATAGTACTTTTAAGCAATTAACACAGACATTTTTCTAGCATCCCCTCAATCATAGGATGCAGATGACCTTGCTTACCAGTAAGGCCAGGCAGGGAACCTACTCCTCCCTTTAAGCCCAGCACATCCAACTCAAGAGAGTCCAGCCAGTGAAAGGATACTGGCTACCAAGCTACCATGAGTGCCATTCTACTTAGCTCTTGCTGATTTAAAACGAGCCATGAGTAGGAGAACAACTAGCTGGTTAGTGAGTAACTAGCAGTGATACTAGAAGGAAGACCAAGCGATATATCACTGATTTCTTTGTTTGCTTTCAGAGTTGGGAATAACTTCTGGTGGATTCCTGTAGTGGGCCCTTTGGTTGGTGCTGCTGCTGGAGGCCTCGTCTATTTTCTTCTCATTGAAATCCACCACCCAGATCTGAACCCAGACTTGGAGGCAGAACAACCAGAGGACAAACCAGAGAAATATGAACTGAATGCAATCATGTAATAGCGTGCTCAGGTCTGGGTTTACAGTTGGCTACCTACTGGGCTTTACATTTCACAAAGCATCTTCACACACATTATCTAATTGAATCCTCCTAGTGACCATCTGGGGTAAATATCAAGCTGCTCATCTTTCAAATAAGAAAACAAAATCTTAGGGAAGTTGAGTTGCCTAAGGTCCCATGGAAAGTTGAACATTATTGAATGCATCCTATATATATCAGATTAATAACTGCACAAAAAGTTTGACCAGCTCCTCCTGGCTCACCAGAAGCTGCCAGACTTTGCACACAGCCTGGGCAACATTCTTCTGGATCCTAAGTCATAAAGACTGCCATTGTCTGATTTTATTCCCAGAAACACTGCAAAGGGAAGAGGTAGCCCATATTTTTCATCTGCTGAAGCACATTATCAGAGGTGACTAAGGGTGACCCTTCCTAGGCCACCCTTAGTCTTGCTAAGTCTTGATCTTCCTGACCATCCCAGCATTGTACATTCCGGGAATTTCCTCTTGGTCAGGCTCCTCCCTGTCACTTTAGTCAAGAGTCAGTGAGTTAGGGAACTCTGCTCAACGTTATGAGGCAGTCTGGATGAGAGGGGAGTCTGGGGGAGAATGGATACATGTGTATGTATGGCTGAGTCCCTTTTCTGTCCACCTGAAATGAAACTGTCACTGCACTGTCAATCAACCATACTCCAATATAAAATTAAAAGTGTGAAAAAAAAGCGTCTGTGAATTACAAGCATGAGAAATTGTTCTAAATCAAGTGATACAGCTTGGTCAAACTGTCATAAAGCTCAGAATTCCCAGACTATCCAGTTTCTCAACTGTTGTGTAATGATAACAGAACAACAAAAAGCACATGTGAAAAGTCTCCAGGGGCCTTTAATAGACAGTAATAGACTGACATATGGAATTTCTTCGTGCTCTGAAACTACTGGCATTTCCTATTTGAAATAAATTTGGAGTGACATGTTTGTTTGGAGTAATAAGTGACATGTTTGTTTGTTTTTATGAGTAATAAGATTGCCAAGTACACTTAGTTCAGAGGTTGTCTGTCCTATCTACAGATAAAGATCTCTGGGGAACTTCTAAAAAAACAACTTGGTAAACATCTTGTTGATTCTAAATGGGTATAGCCAGTGTTGAGAACATTGGCTTGGTTAAAGTACATGGGTTTCCTTGAGAAACATGTCTAGAGGTGACCAAGTAATTCCCGGTAGGATTCTCAGACTTGGGGTCCTCAAGGGTTAGAGGGACGTGGCTCTCAGAAGGGGACAGTTTACTCCTTCTCACCTATCACCCCATGCAAGGGGACATTTGGCCATGTCTGGGGACAGTTTTGGTTGTCACAGCTGGGGTAGGAGTGTTATTGGCATCTAGTGGGTAGAAGTTGGAGATGCTGCTGAACTTCCTACCACGCACAGGATAGCCCTCCCCTGCAGTACCCATTCACACCCAGATGTCTTCAGTGCGAAGGTTAAGAGACCCTAGATTCAAGGACAGACAGACACGTAAGAGAAGACACTGAAGTCCTGTGCCTTGATCCCAGTTCTATCAAAAACAGAGATGCCAGATGAGTCAGAACCAGACCCCATGGGTACATTATACTTCCTACCCCAAGTCAAGAGGTGACCCCAAATTTGAGTTTTCAGGTCAGACAGTGGAATCTATGATCCCCACAGGTGCTCATTAAACACTGCTTGGTGATTAATGACTGGAATTATGAAGAGGAAATGTGCGCTTATGGAAATCAACCACAGAAAGGTTGTTTGTTTGTTTTTTTTATGGAAAAAAGAAGCTCTCTTGTTCCAGGTGCGTGCACTCAAATCCTCTGTCTTTCCCAGTTTACAAATGGGTTTGCCTAGGTCAGGTTCTCATCCAAGAGAACATCCATGTTTCAGAAGTCAGTAAGAGCCAAATACCTATCTTTAAAAAACAGATTCTTGGGACTTCACTGGCTGTCCAGTGGATAAGACTTTGCCCTCCAATATAGGGGTTCCATCCCTGATTGGGGACCTAAGATCCCACATGCCTCTTGGCCAAAAAAAAAAAAAAAACCATGAAAACATAAACCAGAAGCAATATTGTGACAAATTCAATAAAGACTTTAAAAATGATCCACATCAAAAAAATCTTTTAAAAAAGTAATTATTTAGGAACTAGAATTGCAACATTTCCCCTTCTCTCTTCCTTGTCAATCGCAAAACTTAGTAGACATGTTTATTATCAAACATAGAATTTCTCTATGAGTCCCTAACTAGTTGAGGTCTCAGAATGCCAAAGGTTGTAAGACTTTTCTAACCATCAACAGCCAGAGTTAATACTCAGCTGTTGAAAGGAATAACTGGAGTAAAAGCATCATATTTAAAAACCCAATCTTTAAAATATAAACTAGTACAGCCACTATGGAGAACAGTGTGGAGATTCCTTAAAATACTGGAAATAGAACTGCCATACGACCCAGCAATCCCACTACTGGGCATACACACCGAGGAAACCAGAAGGGAAAGAGACACGTGTACCCCAATGTTCATCACAGCACTGTTCATAATAGCCAGGACATGGAAGCAACCTAGATGTCCATCAGCAGATGAATGGATAAGAAAGCTGTGGTACATATACACAATGGAGTATTACTCAGCCATTAAAAAGAATACATTTGAATCAATTCTAATGAGGTGGATGAAACTGGAGCCTATTATACAGAGTGAAGTAAGCCAGAAAGAAAAACACCAATACAGTATACTAACGCATATATATGGAATTTAGAAAGATGGTAACGACAACCCTGTATGCGAGACAGCAAAAGAGACACAGATGTATAGAACAGTCTTTTGGACTCTGTGGGAGAGGGAAGAGGGGATGATTTGGGAGAATGGCATTAAAACATGTATAATATCATATAAGAAAGGAATCGCCAGTCCAGGTTTGATGCAGGATACAGGAAGCTTGGGGCTGGTGCACAGGGATGACCCAGAGGGATGGTATGGGGAGGGAGGTGGGAGGAGGGTTCAGGATGGGGAACACGTGTAAACCCATGGCAGATGCATGTTGATGTATGGCAAAACCAATACAATATTGTAAAGTAAAAAAATATAATAATAATAATAAATAAATAAAATATACAGTATTGTTACTTTTAAATTGCTTACACACACACACTTGCCTTTTTTAAAATCATGTCAGTGCTCAAAAATATTGTCATGGATAAAGAATTACAGCTTCCTATTATAGAGAATGGTTCACAAGTTTTATTTAGCCTCAGAACCTATTGTTCAAATAAAATCTTAATGTGGTATCCAACCAGAGCTGCTATAAATGGAAAGAGGTCCGGGAAGAGGAAGTAAGTTTTATCCTGCCTGTGATATCATCTTACTCCCCTAGCGCAGCCACTGAGGGGTGTCTGGAAAGAAACCCTGTCTATGCCGTGGGGGATCTTCAGAACACAAGTTGAAAATCACTGATAAGGATTTGGGACAAGTTGTTGCTAAATATTTTTATAAAAGTTTCCAGTATAGAACCTAGCAAAGGCCATGTTAATTCAATCTCAAGCAATTTGTCAAAGACGTCTTAATAAGTGAACTTAAGTTAAATGGAATTAACCTACTAAGCATCATCTACAAAAAGATGTTGTAGGTCAAGTTGTATATAATTTCTCAAACTGAGAATTTAAGTTTTCTGAGATAACATGTTTATTTATCACAGTGTGTGGAGAGAAACCATGGTAGTCCTGATCAGGCTTACTGGCTCTCTAAGTCTCTATAAAAATAAATAGGTACATAATTGATGATAGATAAATGATACATAGATAAAAAGATAGGAAGACAAGTAGATAGGTAAGTAGATAGACTGATCCACCAAGCCCCAATCTCTTTCTTGTTGCTGGAAACAGAGTAGCTCTTATTAAGAGAGGTAGTCTCGAGGCTAATAAAAGAAGGCCCCCATAAAACTGAATATGAATCAGTGAACTGAATTAGATGAAAGAATTCACGGAACTGTGTGAGCATGCACATGGTGTGCAAGCAGAGTCGGACACCCCATGGATGCATTATGTCTTTTGAGGACTTTAGGAATGTTTGCCTTTGTGGGCAGAAATTTATTTGCTTAAATAATGTTTTATGATAGCACCGGTAGCAAACGTTTTCATGGTCAGTTCAGTTCAGTCGCTCAGTCGTGTCTGACTCTTTGTGACCCCATGAATCTCAGCATGCCAGGCCTCCCTGTCCATCACCAACTCCCAGAGTCCACTCAGACTCACGTCCATTGAGTCAGTGATGCCATCCAGCCATCTCATCCTGTTGTCCCCTTCTCCTCCTGCCCCCAATCCCTCCCAGCATCAGAGTCTTTTCCAATGAGTCAACTCTTCACATGAGGTGGCCAAAGTATTGGAGTTTCAGCTTCAGCATCAGTCTATCCAATGAACACCCAGGACTGGTCTCCTTCAGGATGGACTGGTTGGATCTCCTCGCAGTCCAGGGGACTCTCAAGAGTCTTCTCCAACACCACAGTTCACAAGCATCAATTCTTTGGTGCTCAGCTTTCTTCACAGTCCAACTCTCACATCCATACATGACTACTGGAAAAACCATAGCCTTGAGTAGATGGGCCATTGTTGGCAAAATAATATCTCTGCTTTTGAATATGCTATCTAGGTTAGTCATAACTTTCCCTCCAAGGAGTAGGGGTCTTTTAATTTTATGGCTGCAATCACCATCTGCAGTGATTTTAGAGCCCCCAAAAATTAAGTCTGACACTGTTTCCACTGTTTCCCCATCTATTTCCCATGAAGTCATGGGATCAGATGCCATGATCTTTATTTTCTGAATGTTGAGCTTTAAGCCAACTTTTCACTCTCCTCCTTCACTTTCATCAAGAGGCTTTTTAGTTTCTCTTCACTTTATGTCATAAGGGTGGTATCATTTGCATATCTGAGGTTATTGACATTTCTCCTGGCAATCTTGATTCCAGCCTGTGCTTCTTCCAGTCCAGCATTTCTCATGATGTACTCTGCATAGAAGTTAAATAAGCAGGGTGAAAATATATAGCCTTGACGTACTCCTTTTCCTATTTGGAACTAGTCTGTTGTTTCATGTCCAGTTCTAACTGTTGCTTCCTGACCTGCATATAGGTTTCTCAAGAGGCAGGTCAGGTGGTCTGGTATTCCCATCTCATTAAGAATTTTCCACAGTTTATTGTGATCCACACAGTCAAAGGCTTTGGCATAATCAATAAAGCAGAAATAGATGTTTTTCTGGAACTCTCTTGCTTTTTCCATGATCCAGCGGATGTTGGCAATTTGATCTCTGATTCCTCTGCCTTTTCTAAAACCAGCTTGAACATCTGGAAGTTCACTGTTCACGTATTGCTGAAGCCTGGCTTGGAGAATTTTGAGCATTACTTTACTAGCGTGAGATGAGTGCAATTGTGCTGTAGTTTGAGCATTCTTTGGCATTGCCTTTCTTTGGGATTGGAATGAAAACTGACCTTTTCCGGTCCTGTTCAGTTCAGTTCAGTTCAGTCGCTCAGTCATGTCCGACTCTTTGCAGCCGCATGAATCGCAGCACTCCAGGCCTCCCTGTCCATCACCAGCTCCCGGAGTTCACTCAAACTCACGTCCACCGAGTCAGTGATGCCATCCAGCCATCTCATCCTCTGTCGTCCCCTTCTCCTTCTGTCCCCAATCCCTCCCAGCATCAGAGTCTTTTCCAATGAGTCAGCTCTTTGCATGAGGTGGCCAAAGTACTGGAGTTTCAGCTTTAGCATCATTCCTTCCAAAGAACACCCAGGACTGATCTCCTTTAGAATGGACAGGTTGGATCTCCTTGCAGTCCAAGGGACTCTTAAGAGTCTTCTCCAACACCACAGTTCAAAAGCACCAATTCTTTGGTGCTCAGCTTTCTTCACAGTCCAACTCTCACATCCATATATGACTACTAGAAAAACCATAGCCTTGACTGGATGGACCTTTGTTGGCAAAGTAATGTCTCTGCTTTTGAATATGCTATCTAGGTTGGTCATAACTTTCCTTCCAAGGAGTAAGCGTCTTTTAATTTTATGGCTGCAATCACCATCTGCAGTGATTTTGGAGCCCCCAGAAATAAAGTCGGACACTGTTTCCACTGTTTCCCCATCTATTTCCCATGAAGTGATGGGACCAGATGCCATTATCTTAGTGTTCTGAATGTTGAGCTTTAAGCCAATTTTTCATTCTCCTCTTTCACTTTCATCAAGAGGCTTTTTACTTCCTCTTCACTTTCTTCCCTAAGGGTGGTATCATCTGCATATCTGAGGTTATTGATATTTCTCCCCTCCCCCCCAGTCCTGTTTCTGCTGCTACTGCTGCTAAGTCGCTTCAGTCATGTCCAACTTTGTGCGACCCCATAGACAGCAGCCCATCAGGCTCCCCCGTCCCTGGGATTCTCCAGGCAAGAACATTAGAGTGGGTTGCCATTTCCTTCTCCAATGCATGAAAGTGAAAAGTGAAAGTGAAGTCACTCAGTTGTGTCCGACTCTTCGCGACCCCATGGACTACAGCCTACCAGGCTCCTCCGTCCATGGGATCAGTTCAGTTCAGTTGCTCAGTCGTGTCTGACTCTTTGCGACCCCATGAATTGCAGCACGCCAGGCCTCCCTGTCCATCACCAACTCCTGGAGTTCACCCAGACTCACGTCCATCAAGTCAGTGATGCCATCCAGCCATCTCATCCTCTGTCGTTCCCTTCTCCTCCTGCCCCCAAACCCTCCCAGCATTAGAGTCTTTCCAATGAGTCAACTCTTCGCATGAGGTGGCCAAAGTACTGGAGTTTCAGCTTTAGCATCATTCCTTCCAAAGAAATCCCAGGGCTGATCTCCTTCAGAAGACACTAAAACATTTTCCTGGTTACTAAAAGCATGCAGGGCTCTAGCACGCCCCCTGGTGCTCAGAGCCTGGACATACTGCAGCCTCTTCCTCCTGAGTGGGTGCTAAGTCCCTTCAGTCCCGTTCAGCTCTTTGCAACCCCATGGACTTTTGCCCGCCAGGCTCCTCTGTCCTTGGAATTCTCCAGACAAGAATAATGGAGTGGGTTGCCATTTTATTCTCCCGAGGATCTTCCTGACCCAGAGATCGAACCCGCATCTCTTATGTCTCCTGCACTGGCTGGTGATTTCTTTACCACTAGTGCCACATGGGATGCTCTTAAAATGTTTTTAGTCATGTCCAACTCTCCAAGGCTCCATGGACCATGGCCCATCAGGCGAATTTTCTTTCCTGGATAATTTTATTTTTTGAAGCAAATCCAGACATGAAATATAATGGTATTCATGGATATTTAATATGTATATCTAAAAGATAAGGATTCTTTTAAAAAAACAAAATGCCATTATCACACAAGAATAATTATCAATGATTTATTAATATCATCAAATATCCATTCATACTTCATATTTCTAGTGAGACTGTCCTTCAACTCCAGTTAATAACAATGTGGAATCTGTGAAGATTGAAAACAAAGGATTTACTCTGATATCTCAGAGAGACATGAGGATTTTGTAGAACAAGTTTATCTCAGTTCTGTACCCTTGTATCAAAAGCCTTCTTTAAGCTTTTCACAAAATATTTACATTTTTATACCAAAAGGAAAATGCATTTGCCTACTATTATTAAAAGTTGCCATCTCCAGGAGTGAAATCATTTTTAGAAAGGGAGGAAGTCTTGAATTTACCTGGATTTTAGAAAAAATTCTTTAGTGACTATTGTTACACCAAAAAATACATACTCCATAGAGTGCTTACACTTTAAAAGCTGAAACACACTGTGAAAAGACATCCAAATATTTAACATCTATGCAGCCCTATGCAAGGGAATCACTGTAACAGAGTAAGGAAAGTGAAAACCTAAAAATTCCTAAGCTGCTCCACTTGGAGTGGTGGCATTTGATGCTTCCTATTGTTTGTTTATTTGTTTATACTTTTTGCCCAATGACTTCAGATCTTTGAAGATAAAAGCTAATAAAAAAGTGGCACAATACTTCCCAACTTTTGCATAAAAGAAATCACCTGTACCAAAGGAGATTTTCATGGCCCTCAGCTAACAGATCTCATCTGGTGATATACTGAGAATTGGATTCTATTTTAATAGATGATGGGCTTCTCTTGTGGCTCAGCTGGTAAAAAATCTGCCTGTAATGTGGGAGACCTGGGTTCGATCCCTGGGTTGGGAAGAGCCCCTGGAGAAGGGCACGGCTACCCACTCCAGTATTCTGGCCTGGAGAATTTCACGGTCTGTATAGTCCATGGGGTCGCATAGAGTCAGACTAAGTGACTTTCACTCACTTAATAGATGATAAAATTATAGCCAAAAAGACCTCTGTGGATCAAGGAGAAAAGAGGACCATGCACATCAAAGACCATCTAGGAGCCTGTTCTTAGCCTGGAGTCAAGAGCAGGGAGTAGAGGTTCTGTGACTGAACCACTGACCTTTGGAACAATACCATGAAGGGAGTCTGTGCAATCACAGGCTGGTGACTAGTTCTCAAGAGGCCAGGCTCTACAGACAACCAGATTGAATGCCACTGCAGAATAGCTATGTGACCCTCTAAAGCTCAGCCTCTTTGTCCATAAAATAGGAATGATACCAGCACTTGCTTTCTATGTATTGTTGAAAGTATTAAGAAAATGCCTGTGAAACATTTTAACATAGAGCCTAGAATTTACTTTCTTCTTCATAAGTGTTAGCTAATTCTATTATTATTTCACATTTACAAATTCAGCTGTATATCTGCTTTCTTAAGTTGCTTCAGTTGTGTCCAACTCTTTGCAACCCTATGGAGTATAGCCCGCCAGGCTCCTCTGTCCATGGGATTCTCCAGGCAAGAACACTGGAGTGGGTTGCCACGTCCTTCTCCAGAGGATCTTACCAACCCAGGCATCCCACCTACGTCTCTTATGTCTCCTGCATCTGCAGGCAGGATTTTTACCACTAGTGCCACCGAGAAAGTCCCATTAAAAAAGTTGATGAAGAAAAATCTCCAGGAGTATAAATTTGCTGACAAATAATCCAAGTCATGTGACCAACTTAGATATGACCATTCTTTTCATATACTCAGGTGCAAGCAACTTGCACAGGGCCATGCTTAGTTCATGAATTACAGAGTCTAGATTCAATTAAGAAGCTAACCAAATCACTTAGTTGCCTAATAGAGCTACCAACTTAATAAGAAAATCCATCAAAATAAAAATGATTTACATATTTAATGTGATTCCCATCAAAGTTTCAGCATGTTTTTTGGTGGAAATTGACAAGCTGGTTCTAAAAGATATATGCAAAAGTAAAGGAACTAAAAGAGTCAAAGCAAACTTGAAAAAGAGGAACAAAGTTAGAGGACTTATACTAGATAATCTGAGGACTTTCTATAAAGCTGTGGTAACCAAGAGAGTATGCTATTGGCATAAGGAGGGACAAGTAGATAAATGGAACAGAATAGAGAATTCAGACTTTGACCCACGCTTATGCAGTAAATTGATTTTCAATAAAGAACATGCAGTCCAATAGAAAAAGGAAACTGTTTCCAGCAAATGGTACTGAACAACCAGGGAAAAAGGAAACCTTGGCTCCTACGTCAAGGTGACCCAATGCATAAAAAATAATTCAAGATGGATCGCAGGCTTCAGAATAAAAGCTAAAACTATAAAGCTTCTAGAGAAAAACATGGGAGGATAGATTGTCATCTTAATAGAAGTAGAAAAATCATTTGACAAAAATTCAAAACACTTTTATTAGAAAAACACTCAACAAAGTAGTAATAGAAGGGAACTTCTTTAGTGGGATAAAGGGCTGCTGCTGCTGCTAAGTCACATCAGTCGTATCCGACTCTGTGGGACCCCATAGACGGCAGCCCACCAGGCTCACCCATCCCTGGGATTCTCCAGGCAAGAACACTGGAGTGGGTTGCCATTTCTTTCTCCAATGCATGAAAGTGAAAAGTGAAAGTGAACATCTATAAGAAAAAAAAAACCCACAAAGCAACATGACATTTGATGGTGAAAGACTAAAATCTCCCCACCCCCACACCCCGCCCAAAGATCAGGAACAAGACAAGGATGTCCACTCTGGTATATCTATTCAACATTTTATTGGGGGTCATAGCATTTAGGCAAGAAAAAGAAATAAAAGACATGTAGATTGTTAAACACAAAGTAAAACTACTTCTATTTCAAGATGATATGATATTTCATGTAGGAAATTCTAAAGATTTCACAAAAATGTCATTAGATATAATAAGAGAGTTCAGCCAGGTTGCAGGATAGATCAAGAAAACAAAAATCAATTTCTATGCACTAGCAACAAACCATCTGAGAACAAAACTATAAAAACAATTCCATTTACAATAGTACCCAAAATAAATGTAACAGAAGAAGCACAAGCCTTGTATTCGGAAAACAAGAAAACATTATTGTGGGAGGGAGGTATGCCTTCCCGTGAAGAGAGAATGTGTGAGAGAACAGAGTGAGAAGGACTAGCCTACCACCACTGGCTTTGAAGACAGAGAACCATATCGTGAGCCAAGAAAAGAAGAAGGTCGCTAGAAGCTAGAAAAGACAAAAAAATAAGATTCTCCTTTGAAGCATCCAGGGAGGAACACAAAGTTGCCGGCACCTTGATTTTGGTGAATCCATGTGGGATTTGTGACCTACAGAACTGTAAGATAAAAAAATTCTATTGTTTAAAGCCACTAAGTTGGTGCTAATATATAACAGTAGCCATAGAAAATTAATACAGATGGTTAACATTCTCAAACACTCCCAAGGCAATCTTGAAAAGGAACAAAGTTGGAAAACTCACAATTCCCAGTTTTACAACAGAGTACAAAGTTCCAGGAATCAAAGTGTGGATAAAGTCAGACATAAAATATTGGAATCAACTGAGAGTCCAGAAATAAACCTTCACATTCACAGTCAACTGATTTTCAGCCAGGGTACCTAGATAATTATATGGGGAAAAGAATGGTCTTTTCAACAAGTGGTGCTGGAACAACTGGATATCCTGGACATCCACATGCAAAAGATACATGTGGATCAATAGCTTGCTTATAAGATGGGCTTCCCTGGTAGCTCAGCTGGTAAAGAATTCACCTGCAATGCAGGAGACCCTGGTTCGATTCCTGGGTCAGGAAGATCCCCTGGAGAAGGAATAAGCTACCCACTCCAGTACTCTTGGGCTTCCCTGGTAGCTCAGATGGTAAAGAATCTGCCTGCAATGCAGGAGACGTGGGTTCGATCCCTGGAAGATCCCTGGAGAAGGAAATGGGAGCCCTCTCCAGTATTCTTGCCTAGATAATCACCATGGACAGAGAAACCTGGCAGGCTACAGTCCATGGGATAGCAAAGAGTCAGACATGACTGAGCGACTAAGCACAGCACAGTACACCTTATGAGATATACAAAAATTAATTCACAATGGATCAAAGTCTCTAAATGCAACAGCTAAAACTGTAAAAATTTCGAAATAAAACATAGGCATAAAACTTTGTGACTTTGGATTTGACAGTGGTTTATGTCAAAAACATAATCAACAGCAAAAAATGACAAATTGGACTTCATCAAAATTAATTTCTGTGCTTCAAGGACACAGTAAAGTGGAAGGACAACCTACAGAATGGATAAAAACACTTGCAGTCATATATCTTATAAGGAACTTTTCAATTCAACAATAAAAGGACAAATAAGCAAATTTTAAGGGCAAAAAGTTTAAACAGGCATTCCTCCAAAGAAGACACATAAATGGCCTATAAGTACATAGAAAGATGCTCAAAATAATTAGCCATTAGGAGACACAAATCAAAACCACAATGATAAGCCACCCACTTTGCTGGCTTTAGTAAAAAAGGGCTGATAATAACAAGTTTGGTGAGGATGTACATAAAATAGACCCTTCATATAATGCTAGTAGAAACATGGAATAGTATAGCTGCTTTGGGACAGTCCTCAGTAACTAAGCAAAGTTAATAAAAGACCCAGGAGTTCACTCCCAAGTCCATATTCAAGAGAATTGAAAATGTATGGACACACAAAAACTTATAAATACATATTCAAAGGAAGCAGAATCCTTAATGGCCAGAAAGCAACTGAAATGTCCATCATTTGATGAATAGACAAATTAAATGTGATACCTCCATACGATAGAATATTATTCAGCAATGCAAAAGGAATGAAATATTGATACATGTCACAACATGGATAAACCTTGGGAACAGTTTGCTAAGTGAGAGAAACTAGACACAGAAGGCCACATATAGAATGATTTCATCTGTGTGCAATGTCCAGAGTAGGCAAATCTATCAAGGCAGAAAGTAGATTTTTCAGCCCACAGTTGACAGGGGCTGGGAGGAGAGGAAATGGGGACTGACTGCTAATAGTTACTAGGTTTCTTTTGGAGGAACTGAAACTGTTTTGGAATTAGATATACCACTCTGTGAATAATCTAAAAACCACTGAATTATACCCCATAAGAGAGTGAATTTTATGGAATGCAAATCATTTCTCAATAAAATAGAATGTTACGACCATTTGAAGAACAATCTGGAAGTACTTAGTGATACTAAATATGTGTATCCCTATGATTCAGCAATCTCACTCCTGTCTAAATACTTCTGATAATCAGATGCATAGGGGTATATACATGGAGATGTTTATTGTGTTGTTTTTGGCAGCAGGATGTTAGAAACAACTTGAAGGTCCATCACTAGGGAAATAGATAAATAAAGTGGGGTGAATGTATACTATCAAACATCATGCAGCTGTAAGCAGCAATGAGCCAGATGGACGTTTGCACTATAAATAGATCATACAAACAGTGAATAATAAAAAGAAACAGAACAAGACCTATAGCAAGCACCATTTATGTAAATTGGAAATGCGTAAATACAATATATTCCTCAATGATGCATGCAAATGCAAGAATATAGCACTTTTAGAATGGCCACTAGTGGTAGGAGGGGGCAGTGAGAGTAACGATTCAGGAGAAAGGGGGAAAACAATAAAACAGAAGCAAAGCCAAGGACATGCTAATGTTGATAATGTGCCACGACTGAAAAGTACCAATAACTCAACTCTCTGCCCTTGAGGTCCAAAGAGAGAAAGAGAAAGGGGACGATAAGAAAGGGGGTGGATGAGGGGCACAGGAGGGCAGAAAGAAACTAGATCAGATGCCCTCCAAATTCTAACAGAGTTTCTCCAAAAGGTGGGATTGTGATGGGGTTTATTTCTCCATTTCTTAAAAAAAATTTTTTTAATATTTTTAGTTTTAAAAGTGCACTGGGAGGGAGGAGCCAAGATGGCGGAGGAGTAGGATGGGGAGAACACTTTCTCGCCCACAAATTCATCAAAAGAGCATTTAAACATCGAGTAAATTCCACAAAACAACTTCTGAATGCCGGCAGAGGACATCAGGCACCCAGAAAAGCAGCCCAACTCTTCGAAAGGAGGTAGGAAAAAATATAAAAGACAAAAAAAGAGACAAAAGAGGGAGGGACGGAGTTCCGTCCCAGGAAGGGAGTCTTAAAAAGAGAGAAGTTTCCAAACACCAGGAAACCCTCTCACTGCTGAATCAGTGCCGAGCTTTGGAAGCACAGAGGGCAACATAAAAGGGAGGGGGAAAAAAAAAATAAACAATTAAAAATCGCAGATTGTGAGCCCTACGGTAACTCCCCCAGCGGAGAAGCAGCGCAAACGCCTGCACACGGCATTAGCAAGCGGGGGCTGGGCAGGGAAGTGCGGCGCGGGCTGTGTCCCTTAGAGTAAGAATTGGGCCGAATGTCCTGAGCGCTATCTGAGCGAAATAATTTGGGCTAGCAAACCAGACTGTGGGATATCTACCACGCGAAAAGCCAGCCCTAACCTAAGACACCGCCAGGCCCGCGCACAGAACAAAGGACTGAACAGAGATAGCCGGCTGCAGACCTTCCCCCTCCGGTGACAGGCAGCCAGAGCCGGAAGGGGGCAATCGCAGCCCCAGAGAGACACTATCTATAAAACTGTAAGCAGGCTTCTTTGCTAACTAAAACTTCTTGGGGGTCTGGACGGTCAACAGCTGCCTGAGAAGGTGCGCCGGTTTTACACCCAGATAACCGAGTGGCGGGGAGGCGATAAGTCGCAGCATTGGCGCCCACCAAACACCTCATCACCAGAGCTGCTCGGATCTGGGAAGAACACAAAACGCAGGCCCAACCGAGTCTGCGCCTCTGAGGACTACCCGAGTGCCTGAACCTGAGCGGCTTGGACCTGGGAGCTCAGCCCAGGGCCGGCCTCTGATTGTTCCCGGCGGAACAACCTAGAGCCCAAGCAGTGTGGGCAGGGAGGCTACACGCGCCGTGAGCGGGGGCAGACCCAGTGTGGCTGAGGCACTGCGAGCGCACGCCAGTGTTATCTGTTTGCAGCATCCCTCCCTCCCTCCCCACAGCGCGGCTGAACAAGTGAGCCTAAATTAAAAAAAAAAAAAATAGTGTCCTCAACCGTCCCCTTTGTGTCAGGGCGGGAACCAGACACTGAAGAGACCAGCAAACAGAAGAAGCTATAACAGAGGGAAACGCCTTGGAAGCTACAGGCCATAGATTAAAACCCTGTGGTTACTACGGATTACATAAGAAGGGGCCTATAGATCTTGAGAAATATAAGTCGGACTAAGGAACTGCCAAAAATGAAATGAACCCACAATACTCACAACAAAACCAGAGAAAGACCTAGATATATTTTTACTATTTTTACAATCAATCTTTCTTTCTTTCTTTCTTTTTTAATTAAAAAAAAAATTTTAAGTCCTCTATTGTCCTTTAATTTTCACTTTTATAACTATTATTTTGCAAAAAAAAAAAAAGACCCTATTTTTTTTTCTTCTTCAGCAAACTTCATATATATATTTTATAATTTTTTGACTGTGTTTTTTTTTTTTTCTTTTTTCTTTTTCTTCTTTTCTTTAACATTGTATTTTTGAAATTCCAAACTCTACTCTAGATTTTTAGTTTTAGCCTTTTGGTATATGTTATCAATTTTGTACCTATAGTTTTTTTCATAATTTCTGTGACTTTTTTTTCCCCTCTGTTTCTTTCTCTTCTTCTTTTATATAATATCGTATATCTGCAATTCCAAACTCTACTCAAGATTTTTAATTTATGCTTTTTGGTATTTGATATCAATTTTGTACCTGTATTTTCTTTATAATTTTTGCAACATTGTTTTTGTTGGTTTGTTTGTTTTCTCTCTTTATTTTTCTTCTTCTTCTTTTTTTTTTTTTTTTTTAACGTTGTATTTTTGAAATTCCAAACTCTACTCTAGATTTTTAATTTTTGCTTTTTGGTATTAGTTATCAATTTTGTACCTGTAGTTTCTTTATAATTTTCACGACCTTGTTTGTTTTTCTTTGTTCGTTTTTTCTCTCTTTCTTTTCCTTCTTCTTTTCATTAACATCACATTTTTGAAATTCCAAACTCTACTCTAGATTTTTAATTTTTGCTTTTATGTATTTGTTACCAATTTTGTACCTTTAAGAACCCAATCTTCAGGACCCATTTTTCACTAGGGTACGAGATTACTGGCTTGACTGCTCTCTCTCCCTTTGGACTCTCCATTTTCTCCACCAGGTCACCTGTATCTCCTCCCTAACCCCTCTCTACTCTACCCAACTCTGTGAATTTCTGTGTGTTCCAGATGGTGGAGAACACTTAAGGAACTGATTACTGGCTGGATCTGTCTCCCTCCTTTTCATTTCCCCCTTTTATCCTTCTGGCCACCTCTGTCTCCTGCCTCCTTCTTCTCTTCTCTGTATAACTCCGTGAACATCTCTGAGCGGTCCAGTTGTGGAGTGCACACTCTCTCCACTATTGATTCCACCTCATCTCATTTGGGTCACCTCTAACTCCCTCCTCCCTCTTCTCTTCTCCATGTAACGCTGTGAACCTCTCTGAGTGACCCTCACAGTAAAGAAACTTTTCATCTCTAACGTAGATGTTTTATCAGTGGTGCTGTATAGAAGGAGAAGTTTTGAAACTACTGTAAAAATAAGACCGATAACTGGAAGTAGGAGGCTTAAGTCCAAACCCTGACTCCAGGGAACTCCTGACTCCAAGGAACATTAATTGACAGGAGCTCATCAAATGCCTCCATACCGACACTGAAACCAAGCACCACACAAGAGCCAACAAGTTCCAGGGAAAGACATAACAAGCAAAGTCTCCAGCAACAAAGGAACACAGCCCTGAGCTTCAAGATACAGGCTGCCCAAAGTCACCCCAAAACCATAGACATCTCATAACTCATTACTGGACATTTCATTACACTCCAGAGAGAAGAAATACAGCTCCATCCACCAGAACATCGACACAAGCTTCCCTAACCAGGAAACCTTGACAAGCCACCTGTACAAACCTACACACAGCGAGGAAACGCCACAATAAAGAGAACTCCACAAACTGCCAGAATACAGAAAGGACACCCTAAATTCAGCAATTTAAACAAGATGAAGAGACAGAGGAATAGCCAGCAGATAAAGGAACAGGATAAATGCCCACCAAACCAAACAAAAGAGGAAGAGATAGGGAATCTACCTGATAAAGAATTCCGAATAATGATAGTGAAATTGATCCAAAATCTTGAAATTAAAATGGAATCACAGATAAATAGCCTGGAGGCAAGGATTGAGAAGATGCAAGAAAGGTTTAACAAGGACTTAGAAGAAATAAAAAAGAGTCAATATATAATGAATAATGCAATAAGTGAAATTAAAAACACTCTGGAGGCAACAAATAGTAGAATAACAGAGGCAGAAGATAGGATTAGTGAATTAGAAGATAGAATGGTAGAAATAAATGAATCAGAGAGGATAAAAGAAAAACGAATTAAAAGAAATGAGGACAATCTCAGAGACCTCCAGGACAATATTAAATGCTACAACATTCGAATCATAGGGGTCGCAGAAGAAGAAGACAAAAAGAAAGAAGGTGAGAAAATACTTGAGGAGATAATAGTTGAAAACTTCCCTAAAATGGGGAAGGAAATAATCACCCAAGTCCAAGAAACCCAGAGAGTCCCAAACAGGATAAACCCAAGGCGAAACACCCCAAGACACATAGTAATCAAATTAACAAAGATAAAACACAAAGAACAAATATTAAAAGCAGCAAGGGAAAAACAACAAATAA
Organism: Bubalus kerabau; assembly: GCF_029407905.1. NCBI lineage: Eukaryota > Metazoa > Chordata > Mammalia > Artiodactyla > Bovidae > Bubalus > Bubalus kerabau. Next base: position 57,021,670 of record NC_073633.1, on the reverse strand, counting down.
CACACAAGGGAATACCCCATAAGGATAACAGCTGATCTTTCAATAGAAACTCTTCAAGCCAGGAGGGAATGGCAAGACATACTTAAAGTGATGAAAGAAAATAACCTACAGCCCAGATTATTGTACCCAGCAAGGATCTCATTCAAGTATGAAGGAGAAATCAAAAGCTTTTCAGACAAGCAAAAGCTGAGAGAATTCTGCACCACCAAACCAGCTCTCCAACAAATACTAAAGGATATTCTCTAGACAGGAAACACAAAAATTGTGTATAAATTTGAACCCAAAACAATAAAGTAAATGGCAACGGGGTCATACTTATCAGTAATTACCTTAAACGTAAATGGGTTGAATGCCCCAACCAAAAGACAAAGACTGGCTGAATGGATACAAAAACAAGACCCCTACATATGTTGTCTACAAGAGACCCACCTCAAAACAGGGGACACATACAGACTGAAAGTGAAGGGCTGGAAAAAGATTTTCCATGCAAATAGGGACCAAAAGAAAGCAGGAGTAGCAATACTCATATCAGATAAAATAGACTTTAAAACAAAGACTGTGAAAAGAGACAAAGATGGTCACTACATAATGATCAAAGGATCAATCCAAGAAGAAGATATAACAATTATAAATATATATGCACCCAACATGGGAGCACCGCAGTATGTAAGACAAATGCTAACAAGTATGAAAGAAGAAATTAACAATAACACAATAATAGTGGTAGACTTTAATACCCCACTCACACCTATGGATAGATCAACTAAACAGAAAATTAACAAGGAAACACAAACTTTAAACGATACAATAGACCAGTTAGACCTAATTGATATCTATAGGACATTTCATCCCAAAACAATGAATTTCACCTTCTTCTCAAGCGCACATGGAACCTTCTCCAGGATAGATCATATCCTGGGCCATAAAGCTAGCCTTGGTAAATTCAAAAAAATAGAAATCATTCCAAGCATCTTTTCTGACCACAATGCAGTAAGATTAGATCTCAATTACAGGAGAAAAACTATTAAAAAATCCAACATATGGAGGCTGAACAACACGCTGCTGAATAACCAACAAATCACAGAAGAAATCAAAAAAGAAATCAAAATTTGCATAGAAACGAATGAAAATGAAAACACAACAACCCAAAACCTGTGGGACACGGTAAAAGCAGTCCTAAGGGGAAAGTTCATAGCAATACAGGCACACCTCAAGAAACAAGAAAAAAGTCAAATAAATAACCTAACTCTACACCTAAAGCAACTAGAAAAGGAAGAAATGAAGAACCCCAGGGTTAGTAGAAGGAAAGAAATCTTAAAAATTAGAGCAGAAATAAATGCAAAAGAAACAAAAGATACCATAGCAAAAATCAACAAAACCAAAAGCTGGTTCTTTGAAAGGATAAATAAAATTGACAAAGCATTAGCCAGACTCATCAAGAAACAAAGGGAGAAAAATCAAATCAATAAAATTAGAAATGAAAATGGAGAGATCACAACAGACAACACAGAAATACAAAGGATCATAAGAGACTACTATCAACAATTATATGCCAATAAAATGGACAACGAGGAAGAAATGGACAAATTCTTAGAAAAGTACAACTTTCCAAAACTCGACCAGGAAGAAATAGAAAATCTTAACAGACCCCTCACAAGCACGGAAATTGAAACTGTAATCAAAAATCTTCCAGCAAACAAAAGCCCAGGTCCAGACGGCTTCACAGCTGAATTCTACCAAAAATTTAGAGAAGAGCTAACACCTATCCTGCTCAAACTCTTCCAGAAAATTGCAGAGGATGGTAAACTTCCAAACTCATTCTATGAGGCCACCATCACCCTAATACCAAAACCTGACAAAGATCCCACAAAAAAAGAAAACTACAGGCCAATATCACTGATGAACATAGATGCAAAAATCCTTAACAAAATTCTAGCAATCAGAATCCAACAACACATTAAAAAGATCATACACCATGACCAAGTGGGCTTTATCCTAGGGATGCAAGGATTCTTCAATATCCACAAATCAATCAATGTAATACACCACATTAACAAATTGAAAAATAAAAACCATATGATTATCTCAATAGATGCAGAGAAAGCCTTTGACAAAATTCAACATCCATTTATGATAAAAACTCTCCAGAAAGCAGGAATAGAAGGAACATACCTCAACATAATAAAAGCTATATATGACAAACCCACAGCAAACATTATCCTCAATGGTGAAAAATTGAAAGCATTTCCTCTAAAGTCAGGAACAAGACAAGGGTGCCCACTTTCACCATTACTATTCAACATAGTTTTGGACATTTTGGCCACAGCAATCAGAACAGAAAAAGAAATAAAAGGAATCCAAATTGGAAAAGAAGAAGTAAAGCTCTCACTGTTTGCAGATGACATGATCCTCTACATAGAAAACCCTAAAGACTCCACCAGAAAATTACTAGAACTAATCAATGACTATAGTAAAGTTGCAGGATATAAAATCAACACACAGAAATCCCTTGCATTCCTATACACTAATAATGAGAAAACAGAAAGAGAAATTAAGGAAACAATTCCATTCACCATTGCAACGGAAAGAATAAAATACTTAGGAATATATCTACCTAAAGAATCTAAAGACCTATATATAGAAAACTATAAAACACTGGTGAAAGAAATCAAAGAGGACACCAACAGATGGAGAAATATACCATGTTCATGGATTGGAAGAATCAATATAGTGAAAATGAGTATACTACCCAAAGCAATCTATAGATTCAATGCAATCCCTATCAAGCTACCAACAGCATTCTTGACAGAGCTAGAACAAATAATTTCACAATTTGTATGGAAATACAAAAAACCTCGAATAGCCAAAGCGATCTTGAGAAAGAAGAATGGAACTGGAGGAATCAACCTACCTGACTTCAGGCTCTACTACAAAGCCACAGTTATCAAGACAGTGTGGTACTGGCACAAAGACAGAAATATAGATCAATGGAACAAAATAGAAAGCCCAGAGATAAATCCACGCACATATGGACACCTTATCTTTGACAAAGGAGGCAAGAATATACAATGGATTAAAGACAATCTCTTTAACAAGTGGTGCTGGGAACTCTGGTCAACCACTTGTAAAAGAATGAAACTAGAACACTTTCTAACACCATACACAAAAATAAACTCAAAATGGATTAAAGATCTAAACGTAAGACCAGAAACTATAAAACTCCTAGAGGAGAACATAGGCAAAACACTCTCTGACATACATCACAACAGGATCCTCTATGACCCACCTCCCAGAATATTGGAAATAAAAGCAAAAATAAACAAATGGGACCTAATTAACCTTAAAAGCTTCTGCACATCAAAGGAAACTATTAGCAAGGTGAAAAGACAGCCTTCAGAATGGGAGAAGATAATAGCAAATGAAGCAACTGACAAACAACTAATCTCAAAAATATACAAGCAACTCCTACAGCTCAACTCCAGAAAAATAAATGACCCAATCAAAAAATGGGCCAAAGAACTAAATAGACATTTCTCCAAAGAAGACATACAGATGGCTAACAAACACATGAAAAGATGCTCAACATCACTCATTATCAGAGAAATGCAAATCAAAACCACTATGAGGTACCATTTCACACCAGTCAGAATGGCTGTGATCCAAAAGTCTACAAGTAATAAATGCTGGAGAGGGTGTGGAGAAAAGGGAACCCTCTTACACTGTTGGTGGGAATGCAAACTAGTACAGCCACTATGGAGAACAGTGTGGAGATTCCTTAAAAAACTGGAAATAGATCTGCCTTATGATCCAGCAATCCCACTGCTGGGCATACACACTGAGGAAACCAGAAGGGAAAGAGACACGTGTACCCCCAATGTTCATCGCAGCACTGTTTATAATAGCCAGGACATGGAAGCAACCTAGATGTCCATCAGCAGATGAATGGATAAGAAAGCTGTGGTACATATACACAATGGAGTATTATTCAGCCATTAAAAAGAATACATTTGAATCAGTTCTAATGAGGTGGATGAAACTGGAGCCTATTATACAGAGTGAAGTAAGCCAGAAAGAAAAACACCAATACAGTATACTAACACATATATATGGAATTTAGAAAGATGGTAACAATAACCCTGTGTACGAGACAGCAAAACAGACACTGATGTATAGAACAGTCTTATGGACTCTGTGGGAGAGGGAGAGGGTGGGAAGATTTGGGAGAATGGCATTGAAACATGTAAAATATCATGTATGAAATGAGTTGCCAGTCCAGGTTCGATGCACGATACTGGATGCTAGGGGCTGGTGCACTGGGACGACCCAGAGGGATGGAATGGGGAGGGAGGAGGGAGGAGGGTTCAGGATGGGGAACACATGTATACCTGTGGCGGATTCATTTTGATATTTGGCAAAACTAATACAGTTATGTAAAGTTTAAAAATAAAATAAAATTTAAAAAAACAAAACAAACAAACAAACAAACAAAAAACAAAAAAACAAAACAACAAAAAAAAAAAGTGCACTGGGATGACCCAGAGGGATGGGATGGGGAGGGAGGTGGGGGGGAGGTTCAGGATGGGGAACACATGTACACCCATGGCGGATTCATGTCAATGTATGGCAAACCAATACAATATTATAAAGTAATTAGCCTCCAATTAAATAAATTTATTTTAAAAAATTAAATTAAAATTCTGACCTAAAAAAAATAAGTAAAAGATTTAAAAATGGTAAAAGTCTTAGATGGCTTTTGAGTGACATTTAAGAGCACCTTGATAGTACAGATAACCATAGAATTACAACCAGTACCAGTCCCTTGTGTCATTAAAGTGGATTAAAAATGACTGCCCTGTGAAGCAAAACCTATCGCTGCCTCTGTCCATTCTTATCAGATCTGTCCTAGCCTTGAACTGACATTTTGAGTACTCAGAGAGTCATCAGTGACCTGGATCCCACCTAGTTGTAGTTAAATACTGTCATTCTGCTGAAAGAAAGGCATCTGATAGATTTCTGACTGGCCTCGGAATAAGGTCATCTCACAAAAGGCTCAGAAAAGTGTAAGAAGAAGGACCAGCTGGGATAATCAAATGGGGTGGGCAAGCATCAGGAATCTTGGAAATTCTCTTGGAGGATATCTTAGTACCTTGCCTGGCTCTCTGCTGGGGTAGCCCAGTAACCCACCACTGCTGAGCCACCTGATTATAGAATCAACTCAAACCCAAGATCTGGTACCACAAAATTAGAGGTGGGTTTGTACTTCCTGGTGTCTCATTGTGTTGGCCTGGTGCCTGGTTCCACTGCTTGGTAACCAGATACTTGTTACCATTATCCTGTTTCATTTCCCTTCCGGGTGCTCTAGTTTCCCCATGACTAGGATGCTCCCCAACTTCTCCAAGTCCTGCTCCCTAACCCTAGATCGCATGATTTCTTGCTGTTGACTGGTTTTCTATTCCATTCTGGAAGACCTAAATGATCTCAAGGTCTGGTCTTAGAGGTAATGACAGACCTCTGCAAGAAGGCAGGAACAAAGGATGGCCCCAATGGGTCTGTGTGACAGCAGATGGAGTCCCAAAAGAGTTGAGCCTTGAGAAACATGCTGAGGCTGAAAAAGGTTCAAGTTGGGCAAAGGGATGGGGTGACATTTTAATCAACGTTTTGAGCAAGAAGAACAAAGAAAGGGATAGGCCCACAGCTTTGGGCAGATGGTTCAAGTCAACAGATGGCAGATAGAAAGCAGCACTATCTTTATTTTTATTATATTCTTCAACACAGTGCCATAAGACTAGGGATAGGCATGTGTTATTCAAATTTTCAGAAAACAGAAAGAGGTCACTTTTAGAAACTACAGATTGAGTCACTTATGATTACAATTAAAAAAAACAACAACAACAACTAACAATCATGAAACTCAACATGTGTTGACTTAGTACATGCCAGGCATAATGTTGTCTGCTTTTGACATATTATTTCATTTTAATGAAATAATCACACCAAAACCATAAAGAAAGTATTCTTATTCTCAGACGAAGAAACTGAGGCTCAGAGAAAGTGAGTAACTTGCTTCGCTTGTGTGTGCTTGTGCATAGTCACTCAGTTGTGTCTGACTCTTTCGACCCTGTAGACTGTAACTTGCCAGGCTCCTCTATCCATGGGATATTTTTCAGGCGAGCATACTGGACTGGGTTGCCATTTTCTCCTACAGGGGATCTTCCCAGCCCATGGATTGAACCCAAGTCTGTGGTGTCTCCTGCATTGCAGGCAGGTTCTTTACCCACTGAGCCATCAGGGAAGTCCTAACTTGCCTTAGTTCACAGCAAAAGTAGCCAGGATTTCAAACCAGGTATTTGACAACAAAACTTGTGCTCTTCAAATTCTAAAATAGATTGCTCATGACATGGAGGAAATAAAGTGGTGTCCATTAGGAGCCCACATGAGTTGATTAACAGCAGCCAGAAATGCCAGATTAAATTGGAAAGTTTTACCCAGAAAATTCAGGAAAAGGCTGCTGCTGCTGCTAAGTCACTTCAGTCGTGTCCGACCCTGTGTGACCCCATAGACGGCAGCCCACCAGGCTCCCCCGTCCCTGGGATTCTCCAAGCAAGAACACTGGAGTGGGTTGCCATTTCCATCTCCAATGCATGAAAGTGAAGTCGCTCAGTCGTGTCCAACTCATAGCGACCCCATGGACTGCAGCCTATCAGGCTCCTCCATCCATGGGATTTTCCAGGCAAGAGTACTGGAGTGGGGTGCCATTGCCTTCTCCAGGAAAAGGCTAGAGGCCAGATATCCCTTGACTTAATAAGGCACAGGGTCTGCAATGTCATTGTGAATCTAAAGAAGAAAAGCAGCTTGGTGGACAACAAATTAGACAGACTTGTAGCTGGATTGATCATTTCCTAAAAGTGGTCCTCAATCAACAGAACAAACCTACTGAGCAGGAAGACATTAGTGCCCTGCCAAGGGACCCTGAGTTGCCCCATCCTAGCCAACCATTTTATCAATGACTTGACTAAAATATGTATGGCATGTGTTAACTTGCAGAGGACACTAGGGATAATTATTTCACTGGATGACTGATTTGAAGAGATTTTTTAGCTGAAATGTCCATTTCCTAAAAATGTTGTTAAATTAATGTATATGAATCTACTCAGAAGATCTTTGGTGCCTTAAAATTGATTGATATTGCCTGGTCCTATTCATCGATTTATCAGTAATTTTGATAAAATATGTATGACATGTTTGTCAAATTGCAGAGGATACAAGGGATAATTATTGTAATAGATGACAGAACTAAAATTTGTTCTACAACCCAATCAAAAAGTGGGCAAACGACTCAAAAAGTAGACAAAAGACCCAAACAGACATTTTGCTAAAGAAAACATACAGATGGCTAATAAACACATGAAAAGATGCTCAACTTCACTCATTATTAGAGAAATGCAAATAAAAACCACAATGAGCTATCATCTCATGCCAGTCAGACTGGCCATCATCAAAAAGTCCACAAACAATAGAGGCTGGAGAGGGTGTGGGGAAAAGGGAAACCTCTTACCCTGTTGGTGGGAATGCAAACTGGTACAGGCACCATGGAGAACAGTATGGAGATTCTTTAAAAAACTGGGACCAGAACTGCCATATGACCCAGCAATCCCACTGCTGGGCATACACCCCCAGAAAACCATAATTGAAAGAGACACATGTACCCCAATGTTCATTGCAACACTGTTTATAATAGCTAGGACATGGAAAAACCTAGATGTCCAGATGAATGGATAAGAAAGTTACATCTAGGTTGCTTCCATGTCCTGGCTATTATAAACAGTGCTGCGATGAACATTGGGGTACACGTGTCTCTTTCAATTCTGGTTTCCTCAGTGTGTATGCCCAGCAGTTGGATTGCTGGGTCATAAGGCAGTTCTATTTCCAGTTTTTTACGGAATCTCCACACTGTTCTCCATAGTGGCTGTACTAGTTTGCATTCCCACCAACAGTGTAAGAGGGTTCCCTTTTCTCCACACCCTCTCCAGCATTTATTACTTGTAGACTTTTGGATCACAGCCATTCTGACTGGTGTGAAATGGTACCTCATAGTGGTTTTGATTTGCATTTCTCTGATAATGAGTGATGTTGAGCATCTTTTCATGTGTTTGTTAGCCATCTGTATGTCTTCTTTGGAGAAATGTCTGTTTAGTTCTTTGGCCCATTTTTTGATTGGGTCATTTATTTTTCTGGAATTGAGCTGTAGGAATTGCTTGTATATTTTTGAGATTAGTTGTTTGTCAGTTGCTTCATTTGTTATTATTTTCCCCCATTCTGAAAGCTGTCCATCAGCAGACGAATGGATAAGAAAGCTGTGGTACATATACACAATGGAGTATTACTCAACCATTAAAAAGAGTACATTTGAATCAGTTCTAATGAGGTGGATGAAACTGGAGCCTATTATACAGAGTGAAGTAAGCCAGAAAGAAAAACACCAATACAGTATACTAACGCATATATATGGAATTTAGAAAGATGGTAACAATAACCCTGTATACGAGACACCAAAAGAGACACTGATGTATAGAACAGTCTTTTGGACTCGGTGGGAGAGGGAGAGGGTGGGATGATTTGGGAGAATGGCATTGAAACATGTATAATATCATATATGAAACGAGTCGCCAGTCCAGGTTCGATGCACGATACTGGATGCTTGGGGCTGGTGCACTGGGACGACCCAGAGGGATGGTATGGGGAGGGAGGAGGGAGGAGGGTTCAGGATGGGGAACACATGTATACCTGTGGTGGATTCATTTTGATATATGGCAAAACCAATACAATATTGTAAAGTTAAAAAATAAAAAAAAAAAAGAAAGATGCAGTACATACACACACTGGACTATTTCTCAGCTATAAAAAGGAACACATTTGAGTCAGTTCTAATGAGGTGGATGAACTTGGAGCCTATCATACAGAGTAAAATAAGTCAGAAAGAGAAAGACAAATACTGTATATTAACACATACATATTAGAAAGATGGTACCAATGAGCTTACATGCAGGGCAGCAAAGGAGACTCAGATGTAAGGAACAGACTTTTGGACTTAGTGGGAGAAGGCGACGGTGGTGTGATTTGAGAGAATAGTATTGAAACATGTACATTACCATGTATAAAATAGATGACCAGTGCGAGTTCAATGTATGAAGCAGGGAACCCAAAGCTGGTGCTCTGGGACAACCCAGAGGAATAGGGTGGAAAGGGAGGTGGGAGTGGGCTTCAGGATGGGGGGATACATGTATACCTGTGGCCGATTCATGTTGATGTATGGCAAAAATCATCACAATATTGTAAAGTAATTATCCTCCAATCAATATAAATTAATTGAAAAAAAAAATAAATAAAATTTGTTCTAAAAATCTCATCAGGATGGAATGATGAATCAAAACAGACAAGATGAAGAAGATCAGCAAGAAAAAATTAAAAGTCCTTTTTTTAGGTCATAATACCACTTAGGAAGACATTGGAGAGAAGCTACCAAACAACCGTCCTGTGACACATGCCAGTTCATGCGCCAGTTCATGACACATACACAGTTCAGTCTGATCATGTGGTTGCCAAGTGTAAATTAAATCCAGGACAGGTTTAACAGTGTCATGATAAACAGAGCTACTATTTTTTCCACCCGCAGCATTAGACATACTAACTTTGTTTCTTGAAATATTTTTGAATGGGATATTTCAAGTTGTCAATTGCTGTATAATAAATCACTCAAACTTACTGGCTTAAAAAAAAAAGTGTATTCTTATCTCTTATAATACTCTGCACTGATTGAGCTCAGATGAGTGGTTCTTCTGCTGGTTTTGCTTGGAATCTCGCTTGCACTTCTAGTCAGTTAGTAGTTACGTCTGCCAATGCTCTGGACAAGAGTCCTCCATGGGACTCCTGTCCCATGGCTCCTTCATCCACAGAGGTGATGCCTTAGTTCTCCTCCATATGCCATCCCATCCCCTGGGGCCCTTCCTCTTCAGCAGCATAGCCAAACTATCACATGGTGGCTAGCTTCTAAGAGCACAAAGATAAAGGCTGCTCATCTTTCTTAGGGCTTAGAACGAGAATAGCCACAGTCACTTCTCCCCATTCTGTGCAGGTCCAAGAAGAGCCAAAATTCAGTATGGAAGAGCACATGAAAGAATACCAGGAGGTATCATTATTGGAGGTCATCTTTGGAGTCCATTGGAAGAGGTAAATCATGTTTATAATGAATATTACTCTAAAATTCATGCATAACATGAAGGACAAATAAACTTGCGAATTTTAGCACAGACATGATTTTTGCAAGTTCATAGCAGGTGTTTACAAATTCTTGGAGGACAAAAGAGAGCTTAGATATATCCTGTATAGCCTCAGGGGACAAAATGAGGAATAGAGGTATCAGTTCAGTTCAGTCGCTCAGTTGTGTCCGACTCTTTGCGACCCCATGAATCGCAGCACTCCAGGCCTCCCTGTCCATCACCAACTCCCAGAGTTCACTCAGACTCATGTCCATCGAGTCAGTGATGCCATCCAGCCATCTCATCCTCTGTCGTCCCCTTCTCCTCCTGCCCCCAATCCCTCCCAGCATCAGAGTCTTTTCCAATGAGTCAACTCTTCGCATGAGGTGGCCAAAGTACTGGAGTTTCAGCTTTAGCGTATTCCTTCCAAAGAAATCCCAGGGCTGATCTCCTTCAGAATGGACTGGTTGGATCTCCTTGCAGTCCAAGGGACTCTCAAGAGTCTTCTCCAACACCACACTTCAAAAGCATCAATTCTTCGGCGCTCAGCTTTCTTCACAGCCTAACTCTCACATCCATACATGACCACTGGAAAAACCATAGCCTTGACTAGACGGATCTTTGTTGACAAAGTAATATCTCTGCTTTTCAATATGCTATCTAGGTTGGTCATAACTTTTCTTCCAAGGAGTAAGTGTCTTTTAATTTCATGGCTGCAGTCACCATCTGCAGTGATTTTGGAGCCCCAAAAAATAAAGTCTGACACTGTTTCCGCTGTTTCCCTATTTCCCGTGAAGTGATGGGCCAATTGCCATGATCTTAGTTTTCTGAATGTTGAGTTTTAAGCCAACTTTTTCACTCTCCACTTTAACCTTCATCAAGAGGCTTTTTAGTTCCTCTTCACTTTCTGCCATAAGGGTGGTGTCATCTGCATATCTGAGGTTATTGATATTTCTCCTGGCAATCTCGATTCCAGCTTGTGCTTCTTCCAGTCCAGCATTTCTCATGATGTACTCTGCACATAAGTTAAATAAGCAGGGTGACAATATACAGCCTTGATGTACTCCTTTTCCTATTTGGAACCAGTCTGTTGTTCCATGTCCAGTTCTAACTGTTGCTTCCTGACCTGCATATAGGTTTCTCAAGAGGCAGGTCAGGTGGACTGGTATTCCCATCTCTTTCAGAATTTTCCACAGTTTATTGTGATCCACACAGTCAAAGGCTTTGGCATAGTCAATAAAGCAGAAATAGATGTTTTTCTGGAACTCTCTTGCTTTTTCCATGATCCAGTGGATGCTGGCAATTTGGTCTCTGGTTCCTCTGCCTTTTCTAAAACCAGCTTGAACATCAGGAAGTTCACGGTTCACATATTGCTGAAGCCTGGCTTGGAGAATTTTGAGCATTACTTGACTAGCATGTGAGATGAGTGCAATTGTGTGGTAGTTTGAGCATTCTTTGGCATTGCCTTTTTTTGGGATTGGAGTGAAAACTGACCTTTTCTAGTCCTGTGGCCACTGCTGAGTTTTCAAAATTTGCTGGCATATTGAGTGCAGCACTTTCACAGCATCATCTTTCAGGATTTGAAATAGCTCAACTGGAATTCCATCACCTCCACTAGCTTTGTTTGTAGTGATGCTTTCTAAGGCCCACTTGACTTCACATTCCAGGATGTCTGGCTCTAGGTCAGTGATCACAACATCATGATTATCTGGGTCGTGAAGATCTTTTTTGTACAGTTCTTCTGTGTATTCTTGTCACCTCTTCTTAATGTCTTCTTAATATCTTCTTAATATCTTCTGCTTCTGTTAGGTCCATACCATTTCTGTCCTTTATCAAGCCCATCTTTGCATGAAATGTTCCCTTGGTATCTCTAATTTTCTTGAAGAGATCTCTAGTCTTTCCCATTCTGTTGTTTCCCTCTATTTCTTTGCATTGATCACTGAGGAAGGCTTTCTTATCTCTTCTTGCTATTCTTTGGAACTCTGCATTCAGATGCTTATATCTTTCCTTTTCTCCTTTGCTTTTCACTTCTCTTCTTTTCACAGCTGTTTGTAAGGCCTCCCCAGACAGCCATTTTGGTTTTTTGCATTTCTTTTCCATGGGGATGGTCTTGATCCCTGTCTCCTGTACAATGTCATGAACCTCATTCCATAGTTCATCAGGCACTCTATCTATCAGATCTAGGCCCTTAAATCTATTTCTCACTTCCACTGTATAATCATAAGGGATTTGATTTAGGTTTGCAGGGATTAGGAGAGAAGTTTCTGTCTGAACAGGAAGTTGTGTTAGTAACCTCTAAGTCTCCTTTCAACTCTCAAAATCTAAGCTTCTCATCACATGCCTCCTTCTGTTAATCATATCTTGGTATGTTAGTCCTATCTCTAGACAAAGCCATATTTTAAATTGAAGAAGCTGGATAGAGGGGTAAAAAGATTTCTGGACTAACTTCTGGTCTTAGCTTTGCCAACAGTTAACTACTGTGTGACTTTGGATCAGTCAAAGTCCCTGGGCCTCAATTTCTTCATTTGAAAACAGAGGGGATTGCATTCTAACCTCCCTCCCAGCACAAGTAAGTATAATAAATGGAATCTTTGATAGGTTTACTTAATAATAAAATGGAAATTAAAGTAGACAAAGTACTTTAAATACTGCCTGGGCTACTGTCAGTCCTTAATAAATATTAGCTCTCATTATTTCCATTTTTGTTCAGTCATTGAGTTATATCTGACTCTTTGCATGTGACCTTATGCAAAGCACACCAGGCTTCCCTGTCCTTCACTATCTCCTGGAGGTTGCTCAAACTCATGTCCATTGAGTGAGTGATGCCATCCAACCATCTTGTCTTCTGTTGCCCCTTTCTCCTGCCCTCAATCTTTTGGAGCATCAGGGTCTTTTCCAGTGAGTTGGTTCTTTGCAGCCAGTGGCCAAGTATTGGAGCTTCAGCTTTAGCATCAGTCCTTCCAATGAATATTCAGGGTTGATTTCCTTTAGGAGTCACTGGTTTGACCTCTTTGCTGTCCAAGGGACTCTCAAGAGTCTTCTCCAGCACCAAAGTTCGAAAGCATCAATTCTTCAGTACTCAGCCTTCTTCATGGTTCAACCCTCACATCCTTACATGACTACTGGAAAAACCATAATTTGACTATACAGACCTTTGTTGACAAAGTGATGTCTCTGCTTTTTAATATGCTGCCTGGATTTGTCTTAGCTTTTCTTCCAAGGATCAAGCATCTCTTAATTCCATGGTTGCAGTCACCGTCCACAGTGATTTTGGAGTCCAAGAAAATAAAATCTGTCATTGCTTCCACTTTTTCCCCTTCTATTTGCCATGAAGTGATGGGACTGGATGTCATGGTCTTAGGTTTTCTGTTGAGTTTTAAGCCAGCTTTTTCACTCTCCTCTTTCATGTTCATCTAGAGGCTCTTTAGTTCCTTTTGCTTTCTGCCACTAGGGTGGTATCATTTGCATATCTGAGGTTGTTGATAGTTCTCCTGGCAATCTTGATTCCACCTTCTGCTTCATCCAGCCTGGCATTTCACACAATGTACTCTGCATATAAGTTAAATAAGCAGGGTGACAATATACAGCCTTGACATACTCCTTTCCTAATTTTAAGCCAGACTGTTGTTCAATGTCCAGTTCTAACTGTTGCTTCTTGACCTGCATACAGGTTTCTCAAGAGGCAGTAAAATGGTGTGGTTTTCCCATCTCTTGAGGAATTTTCCACAGTTTGTTGTGATCCACACAGCGAAAGGCTTTCACATAGTCAATGAGGCAGAAGTAGATGTTTTTCTGGAATTCTCTTGCTTTTTCAATGATCCAACAGATGTTGCCAATTTGATCTCTGGTTCCTTTATCTTTTCTAAATCTAGTTTGTACATCTGAAAGTTCTTGGTTCATGTACTGTTGAAGCCTAGCTTGAGGGATTTTGAGCATTAACATGCTAGCATGTGAAATGAGCACAATTGTACAGTACTTTGTAGTTCTTTGGTATTGTCCTTCTCTGGGATTGGAATGAAAACTGACCTTTTCCAGTCCTGTGGCCACTGCTGCATTTTCCGAATTTGCTGGCATATTGAGTGCAGCACTTTAACAGCATCACCTTTTAGGATTTGAAATAGCTCAGCTGGTATTCCATCCCTCCTACTAGCTTGTTCGTACTAATGCTTCCTAAAGCCCCCTTGACTTCACACTCCAGAATGTCTGGCTCTAGGTGAGTGACCACACCACCATGGTTATCCTGGTCTTTAAGATCTTTTTTGTACATGGTTATTTCCATGGTTATCATTATTATAATATTTTCCAATTCTGCAATTATGTATACAATGGAATTGTGAGTTGCTTTAGACCTTCAGTTCATTTGTGTGCTCAATGGTGATCAAAAAATGACTCAGAATCATTTCCTGTCTAAGTCCCTTCACCTGGTAACCAGGCGTCCTTCATGCCCTTGTATAGGGCAAGCCCTTCATAAATAATTGGATTAAATCTGAAGTGGCTCCTCTCTTGCTCTGTGCCCACCAGAGGGCACCAAAGAAAAAGAACAAATCTACTCTCAGCTAAGGCACCAAACACAGGAAGATAGGGCTTCCCTGGTGGCTCAGTGGCAAAGAATCCGCCTGCCAAGCAGCAGTCTCAGGGGATTAGATCCGTGGGTCAGGAAGATCCCTCGGAGAAGGAAATGGCAACCAGCTCCAGTATTCTTGCCTGGAAAATCCCATGGACAGAGGAGCCTGGCAGGGTATAGTCCATGGGGTCGCAAAAGAGTCAGACACAACTTAGCTTTTGGAAGTCTCCTGTTTCACCCCATCCACAAAGAACTCAACACAAAAGAGGAAAGGGGATTTCCCAAGGTTACCAAGTAAGAAGTGGTTGAAAAGTGAAAGTGAAAGCTGCTGAGTTGTGTTTGACTCTTTGAGACCCCATGGACTATACAGTCCATGGAATTCTCCAGGCTGGAATACTGGAATGGGTAGCCGTTCCCTTCTCCAAGGGATCTTCCCAACCTGGGGATCGAACCCAGGTCTCCCTCATTGCAGGTGGATTCTTTACCAGATGAGTCACCAGGGAAGCCCAGTTAGTGGTTAAGTCCTCAGAAAAGCAAGCCTGTGATCTCAGTCCTCGTTCTCGAGTCTTTGACCTATAGTAATTTTTATGTTTCCATGTTGCTTCCTTAGCGAAAAAGCACTGTAAACTCAGCATCCTCTGTGGCCTCAGTTCTCTCACAGCATGGTCTTGGGTTTGAATCCTGACTCTACTCCTCACCAACTGTGTGACCATGGGCAAGTTACACAACCTCTCCAAGGTTTGGAATCATGTCTTAACGATTATTATGGTTATAATAATTACACTTCTTTCAAAGGGTTGTTGAGAAGAGTAAATAAAAAACTGTGATGGAAGTAATGTAATGGAAAATGCCCTGTGGCATTTTACGCCTTGAATTTACAAGATGCCTTCATAGCTATAAATACTTATTTTTGTAAAAAAAATTTTTTATCTAAATGAATTGAAACTGAATAATGTAGGTCTCAAATTCAGATGCTTTTAGGAGCCAGCCATTTGAATAAAGCAGCCTGGATATACAACAACAAGGACTTCTAGGGATTGTGGCAAAACAATTGTGGCCATGGGAGACAATTAACCTTTACCAGGAGAAAATTCAAGCCTAGTATTGCCAGATCTTCCAAAATGTCAAGAGAAATCAGCAATCTGGGTTTTTATGTGCAGATTTCTGATTTTTTAAGAAATACTGTACAGACAAAATAAAATCCAGACCAGCAGCTTGTTATGCCTGCTTTCAAAGCTAATTTTAGAGTTCCATATGCAGACACACAGCACACTAGAATTGAGAAGCTCAATCCAACAAATTCAGGAGAAGAAATGCTGCCTCTAATTTGGAGGGAATGTGCCAATAATACAAACACACAGGGTTGTTTTTCCAAGGACCTTACTCAGCAGACACATTGAACCCCTGGGTTCAATCTTGCCATCTCTGATATATCCTCCAGCATTCCTTGATATCTTTAGTTTTTCTGCTCATTCCATGCCTGATACCATTTAAATTGCCACAGTCTTCCAGGTTGCCTATAAATTATACATTCCACATGATATATATATTTTCTTTATCAGGTAGAAAATAACATTTCACAATTTTATAAATATAACATTCATTTTTATTTAACAGCTACCTTCATTAGATATTCATTGAAAAGTCCTCTGTAAGCAATGACTAGATGGGGAAAAGGGGTTGAGTTGTGTAGAATCTTTTTATATCAAACTCTCAATACACAGTAAAAAGTCATTTTGTGCCAGTCAGCGAAGGAAAATAAACTGTGGGCACATCAGACCAGCAAAGAGAAAATGCAGTATTAAGTGAAAGTGCAAAAAGGGGGCAGTGTGAACTAGCAGAATAGTTCAATCGAAACTTCTTAAAGATCCTTAGTTGTTTTCAGCTCTCCACCTTGACAGGTTCAAGCCCTGCAGCTTTTGCTTAATTTTCATAGAGCATCTCCACCACATCTCCCTTCCTTTGTGGAAGAGGGCTGATTGGGAAACCTGTTTGTTTTTCACTGGTTTACAATCTTGTGAAATGTCCTTGGGCAAACTCAGCCTGGTGGTTTTACTTATAGATTACTGTGTTTCAGGCTACCCTTTGGACATTGTGAGAAGACACTGACCTATGTATAGCCTTTTGTTTAAACCTGAGGTTTCCAATTAGCACGGCCAAAATATAATTATGTCAACTTGGTTCTGTTATGATTTGTTTCAAAGAAGCGTTTTTAAAGTCAGCCAAAGAATGTTAAAGAAACATGCCATAGCCAGGTCAGTGAGAGTGGCACCAAGTTAATGAAACGAGGAGACAGTGAGGCGGGGGAGACATGACAGGGATTGAGTGAGAGGGCCTATGAGCACAAGGCGTCCTGTAGTCTAGACACTCGTGTCTAATGAGGAGAGAGACAGGGAACCAATATCAAGGGCTTGTGTGTGCCCTGCCTTCCCCCAGTGTGATACTCAAAGAGATTAAAAATAATTTTACATGCCAAAGAAAGTGAGGTTAATTTTTATGAGACACAGTGAAGAATAGTGGAAATAACACCAAAGACTCAGTCCTCTTGCTTGTTAACTGTGGTCTTAGACAAGCTGTTAACGTCTTTGGGTTTTAATCTTACACTCTACAAAATGAAAGGTTTAGAAGACAAAAGTCCAAGGACTCCTCCAGGTCTGATGGTGTCTTGTCTGCATTTTCACCAATTTTTTTTTTTTTTAAATTTCAAGTCTATAGAAAAGATAAATGACTTAAAGTAACATCCATATACTCTTCACTTAGATTTACCAGTTGTCAACATTTTGCTGAATTTGCTTTAACTTTCTTTCTCTGTTGCTATCTATCAATCAATCAATCATCTTTCTATTCATATACAGAGGAAATACAGGAGGAAAAAGCGTATGTTTTTATTATCTGTTATTAAGTCTTTTAAATCAAGTTGCAGACATTCATGACATTTCATCACTAAATAGTTCACCATGCATCTCCTGAGAATAAAGATCTTCTACATAACCACAGTGTCACAATCACATCCAAGAAAATGACAATTCCATGGTAAAGAATCTGCCTACAATGCAGGAGATGCAGCTTCAATCCCTGGGTTGGGAAGATCCTCTGGAGAAGGAAATGGCAACCCACTCCAGTATTCTTGCTTGGAGAATCCCATGGACATAGGAGCCTGGCAGGCTGCAGTCCATGGGATCACAAAGAGTTGGACAAAACTTAGTGACTAAATAACAACAACAATATAATCTAATACCCAATTCATATTCATATTTCTACAACTGTACCAAATTCTTGCACTGATTGTTATGCTTTTAGCCTTTCAGGCCATAGTGTTTCAAAAGAGTGAACAGTGCTCCTCTTTCTCTTTATCCTTTGTTTAAACTTATATATGTTGACTTTTTGAGAAATTCAGTTATTTTTAGAACATTTTGCACACTCCGGATAAGGCAGATTCTTTCCTTGTGGTGTAGTTAACATGCTCCTCTAACTCTACATTTCCTGTACACTGAAAGGGCTGGCAGCTTGATCAGATGCAGATTAGACATTTCTGCCAAGATGCATCTTAAGCAATTTTGTGTTCCTCACGTTGCATCATGCCAGAAGTCATACAATGGGTTGTCCCAGTATCTGTGATGTTAAGCTTGGCCTCTTAGTTAAGGTGGTGATGGCCAGATCTCTCCAGAGTAAAAGTACATTTCTTCTCCTTTGTATTAGTAATCTCTGGGTTAAAACTGTGATGCCATATGAATAGACCGTCTTAGCATCCTCTGAAGATCCTCACCTGAATTCATCATTATGTTGGGATTGCAGAGACTGTCTCATTTTAGCCTTCCTTCTATGTTTATTAACTACCATTCTTTTGTAAAAATGAGCTTTCTTTTTATTCTTCCTTCTCTCTCTCTCTCTTTCTCTGTTCTCTATTTCTCTTCTCTCTCTTTCTGTTCTCTGTTTCTCTCTCTATTCTCCCTTTCTCTCTCTCCCTCCCCCTGCCGCCCCCACCCTTTCCTTCTCCCTCTCTTTCAAATTACTATGGTCTCATGAATTGCATATATATTTAATGTGTTATAAACAATTACATTCTTTGTTCTTTTCAATGTCCAAATGGTCCCAAATGTGGCTAGAGGCAGAGCCTTTAAGATAGATCCTGAATTGCTTTTTATAAGAACACACTGGTTTTTAAGTTTCTCCTTGTCGTCTAGCAATATAAAATATTTCTGATTCACTACATACAGATTCAGCCATTCTCTAAGGAGTCCTTTTTCTTTTTAATGGAAAATGACATTCACATTGAGATCTAGGCAATAAGTGTGCTCACTGCCACTAAGTGCCATTACTTGTAAGTCCTTTCAAGTGGGTGAAGCTAGGAAACATATATGAATATGAATATACGAACATATTCCCATATGAAACATATAGGAATATGAATTCCTATATTCAAATTTAATATAAAAGGTTTTTTTATAAAAAACTTCTTTTATTTTCTATTTTTATTTCTTTTCTCTTAAAATCTTGATTCCTAATACTATATCTACTTACATATTTTTTAATATTGACATATAGTTTCGAAGTATAATACTAACATTACTAACAACTAATGGGCGTACTAAATCTTTAGTTGCCTTTGAATTCCTTTTGTTAAAGTAGATCCCACTAAGGGATGGTGAGCCAAGCTCCTGATACATACTAAATTTTACTTGAATCAATTCTTTTCTCTGTGTGGTTATTTTATCAATATGATATACAGCTAGATTCATTTGTTTTTAAAATTGTATTCCAATTTAGAGTTTGCTTTTCTTTTAATTTAATTTTCCAGATAAATAATATACATCCTCCTGTATCCACTCCTTCTACCCCAGTCCCACTCCTCCTCCTTATAAATATTACTACTTTCTGGTTTATCCCTTGTGTGTGTGTGTGTCTGTGTGTCTGCTTGTTTTTGTTTGTTTGCTTGCTTTGCAAAACACACCTTTTCCTTTCTTCCTGGGCAGAGGATATCCTACTGTACATGTTTTTCTACCTTGCTTCTTTCACCAAACAATGTATCCTAAAAGTTACTCCAAATTCATTCATAAAGATCTTCCTCACTCTTTTTCCTATATCACCAGATATTTTCAAAGGAATATTTTCAAAGTGAGACTTCAGAAAATAAGAACTAATATGTACTTGACACTGTGTCAGAAGATTTTAAAGGTGGAAATGGAAATCAAGTAAACCAATTTCTCCACTTCACAGCTGTTGAAACTGAGGCTCAGAGGAGTGAGATGACTGACCCCATGGAGCAGATGCTGGCCTCAAGGCCCAGATTCCCCATCAGGACTGCAGAGCTAATCCCAGAGGCCAGGAAAGCTGCTGTGAAAGCCCATTGCTAGCATTCCTTCTGGGATTGCCCTGCTCCAGAGAGAGCTACCTCAGCAAAGATCCCACTCCCTCCAAAGTAAGCCTGCCTCCACAGACAGGCTGATGCTGAGGGTATAAGGGTATGGAGAAAGTGGAACCTTCTTACACTGTTGGTGGGAATGCAAACTGATAACCACTATGGAGAACAATACGGAGATTTCTTTAAAAACTAGGAATAAAACTACTATACAATCCAGCAAGCCCACTACTGGACATATACCCTGCTGCCACTGCTGCTAAGTTGCTTCAGTCGTGTCCGACTCTGTGCGACCCCAGAGACGGCAGCCCACCAGGCTCCCCCGTCCCTGGGATTCTCCAGGCAAGAACTGGAGTGGGTTGCCATTTCCATTTCCAATGCATGAAAATGAAAAGTGAAAGTGAAGTCGCTCAGTCGTGTCCGACTCCTAGCAACCCCATGGACTGCCACCTACCAGGCTCCTCCGTCCATGGGATTTTCCAGGCAAGAGTACTGGAGTGGGTTGCCATTGCCTTCTCCGGATGTATGGCAAAAACCATCACAATATTGTAAAGTAATTAGCCTCCAGTTTAAACAAAAAAAAAGGCCAAGTCCCCTTAGCCTCAACTCAGGACATTCTGAAGGGCCACCCCAGCTCCAAAATCCCATGGGGTAAGCTGAGCCCTTGTGACTGTATCCTAGCCCCACTTATCTTCTACCCAGTCCCACTTCCTGACTTTCCAGGCTTTGGCCCCAAGGACATGACCTAGAAAAACCTCCTACATATAGATCTCTATCTCAGGGTACACCTCTTAGGGAACCCAACTTGAGACACCCAAAGTCATCCAGTTATGAGTAGGATCAAAACTAGACACTGAATCTTCTGACAATAAATCTGCTATATTGTACTATATCATATCACCTTTCAGTTCTTTATCAATTCACTTAACTATTATAAAAAAAAAAAAACATGGATGCCACTAGTCAAAATTTCTGGGGCAAAAGAGTCTCTATCTTTAGACTTCAGTTCAGTTCAGTTCAGTTCAATTGCTCAGTTGTGTCCGACTCTTTGTGACCCCATGGACTGCAGCACACCAGGCTTCCCTGTCCATCACCAACTCCTGGAGCCTGCTCAAACTCATGTCCATTGAGTCGGTGATACCATCCAACCATCTCATCCTCTGTCATCCCCTTTTCCTCCTGCCTTCAATCCTTCCCAGCACCAGGGTCTTTTCAAATGAGTCAGCTCTTCACATCAGGTGGCCAAAGTATTGGAGTTTCAGCTTCAACATCAGTCCTTCCAATGAACATTCAGGACTAATTTCCTTTAGGATGGACTGGTTGGATCTCCTTGCAGTCCAAGGGACTCTCAAGAGTCTTCCCCAACACCCTCTTTAGACTTAGTTACCATCAAAGATAATATTTTATTTTTGCTTTATTTAAAACACAGTGTGTAACCCAGATACCAGCTAAGATCTCTGAATGCTTTGCCATTTGGCTAAGACTCACTCAAAGTCCCATTCCATGCTATGTGGAAATACAAAACTTTTCTCGAGATTTTTGAAAATTCTCAAAGAGCTTATATTTTTAAAACAATTTTGGCTCTGGTTCCTGCTTCTAAAATTGCTGTCTGGAACATATTAGGCATCAATAAATATTTATTGTTTGTCAGCCAAGAAACTCTTCCTTCTTCCGAGAATAATGCCCCCTTCTTTTGGGGAAACAACTTCTTTTCCCTCAACTCTTTCCATACTATAACATGTGATCCAAAGGAGAGTAGCTGTATTTTTACACATGGATATTTTAGCTGTCATGTTTGGCTCAGGGATGATCATAGGGCCTGATCCAAGCCAATTAAAACTCCCTTCTTGCTCAGTGGTAAAGAATCTGTGTGCCAATGCAGGAGACACAGGAGACCCTGGTTCGATCCCTGGGTTGGGAAGATTCCCTGGAGGAGGAAATGGCAACCCACTCAAGTAGTCTTGCCTGGGAAATCCCATGGACAGAGGAGCCTGGTGCACTATAGCCCATGGTTCACAAAGAGTCAGACATGACTAAGCACGCATGTGTACTGCATGTACGCTGGGGGGCTCTAGAAAATTGGAACAAAAGGAAAATAGTCTTTTCCCCTCTGGTAGAAAAGCTCTCTGAGGATAAGAGCCTGGAAGCTTCTGCTAGGTACAACCCCTGTTGAATGAAGTTTACCTGTACTAGGAATAAATAATGCCAGCGAACAACGATCAAGAGGGAAATCTGATGGTGTCTGAGTCCCTACATATGAGTCTCTAAAGCCAGCTCTACATTCACCTTTTCCACAATATGAACAGAAAAAAATGACATAGTTATCAATAGAGCAAGCTAAATTACCTCCCCAAAAGATGGAGATGATGATAAGTTGCAGTAACTGTATTGCAAAAGGAATGTAGAATTAGAAAATAACATTACAAAATCAAGGTGAAAACTGCACAAGAGGTAATGAGGAGGTTTCAGATTAGGACTTTCTACTGTGTTTCACAGTTCATTCAAATGCAGCCTGTAATGGGAGAACACGCCCTCCCTACCTGACCGCTGTTCTTTCCTCACCAGGAAAACATGTGATTCAACAACAGGTCATGGTCTCCTCCAGAAGGAAATTCAGTGGTTTCTCCTATCTAACCTCCTAACCCTAATTCTTTGTCTAAATACTTATCAAGCAAGTTTCAAAGAGCTAGGAGGGCTTCTATTATCTATGCCCCACAGAACAGTGACCTTTCAGTTAGCAAAATGGCCTTAAATTGGCTGTCTGTATAATCAGTTTCATCAAACAGTCACAGCTGGAATTGCTGGCCCCAGGGCTTTGGGAAGTGGAGGTTTCATCTTTTATAAATTTTGATACTGCTTTCTCTCTCTTTTTCTAGACGGGGAAGAAAGGTTTAGCCCAGTTTTAAAGGCCAGAAGAAGAAGATCTTTGTTTCAGTGGAATTAATTTGCAAAATCATTCTTTTTGGATTCTAGGCAGAGTAACTTGCTGAAATGATGGACCCATCATTTCATGTAATTGATGACAGCAACCTGCTAACGTCAACCCCTGCCTCCCCACCATTTAGCATCCCAGAGGTGCTATTCAGAAAAGTCCCACCAAAAGCCTCCCCATACTGGGGCCTATGAGTTCTTTCAGACAAAAGGTCTTTTGGCCATGATACCAAGTCCTTCCTCAACAAAGACTGTAAGTCCAATTGACTAGGTTACTGCTGGGGTCTTGATCATGGATACTTTCCTAGTGATACATCAAAAATCCTCCAGGATTAACTTTTCCTGACTACAGGGTGACCATAAGGAGATGCAAAACACCACTTTAAACACCAAACACTAGCTTATCATCTGTGTACTTGTGCTCAGTCATGTCCAACTCTTTGTGACCCCATGGACTGTAGCCCGCCAGGCTCCTCTGTCCATGGGATTCTCCAGACATGAATACTGGAGCGGGTTGCCATGCTCTCCTGCAGGGGATCTTCCCAACCCAGGGGTATAACCCACATCCTGTGTTTCCTGCATTGCAGGCAGATTCTTTACCACTGAGCCATCGAGGAAGCCCCCATAGCTTATCATATTGATTTTCAAAACTTAAAGTCCATGAGCTGCAATTTCTGCAACCATAAGATGAAGAAATAGAATACTACCTCAGAAGGGTATTTTGCTCAGGGAACACTGATTGAGTAAGCGCATCACTGAACTAATTACTTTGCTAACTAGATGAGTCAGAGTTCTTGGTTGCAAGCAATAGAATTCAATATGATTAACTAAAGCAGGAAGGGAGTCTAGCCAAGATACCAAGGAGCTCAGAGAACTGGACAGAAACTGAAGAGCCAGCCCAGGAATGTGGGCTGGAACCTAAGCAGCAGGAAGACAGCCAAGGCCCTGCCGCAGGGACAGTCCCTTAGCGTGCAGGGCGCGCACCTCCCCACTCTGGCTGCCCCCGCTGCTGCTGGGCCCTCCACACTGTGCCAACTCATTTGCTAATACAATGCTCCTGTCCAAAAAGAAACTGAAATTACATTCTATTTCTGGGATACAAGTCTGTACTTTTGGGTCTCTTAGCTTCATCATCCAATGTTTCCAAAATGTGTGAATTCAAATATGTGAAGAAATTACCACAATTTTGAAATGACCATTTCTTCTACCACCTGAGAAATACCTGCTTCTGCCAAAGATCTGGACCTTTTTCTGAAGATTAAAATTCAGTATTGAAAAAAAAATAGATGGGCAGACAGATGGACAGATAGACAGATAATTCAGAAAAAAAAATAAAAAAGAAACAACTGAAAGAAATACGTCTCAGGCACCTGACTTGAGCACCGAAGACTTGGAGGCAAATGTGATGGATTCTTTAAGTTTTAATTTTCCTTTTTCACACCAGGATTTTATCTACAGAGACAAATGGTTTCTGGCAATTATCTCATGCAAAAGCTTTAGGTTTTATATGGAAGGTGTTACATGAGATAGTAGACCATATCACCAATTATGGTTTCACCAGTTCAAAAAAGCCTTTACAAATGAATAAACCTCATGCGGAATGTTTTCTAAAGGCAAATCTTTATCCCAGAACTGTTCTGCCAGCCATACTGAGGACAGGGCCAGGTGCTTGGGCTCCTCCAGTGTAGTTCACCCCAGACACAGCCTAAAGGATCTGGATGTTCGCTCAGCAGCTGCCTCCACAGACCTCCCCTCCAGTGCTGGTTGTGCTGGAGTGAGGCTTCAGCACGGATGTGCCCACCATGAATGGATGAACCAACCTCCAAACATGTTCCCGCAGCACTGGGTTTAGGCCTTGGACTCCAGACAGGAAGGGGCGGATGGGCATCTTGTTCAAGAAGGTTTAAAACGTGACATGTGCTCTGGCCCAGGGAGCATCATGGGCCTCAGTAGTAGGAGTAGTGTCTGCAGAGGGAATTGCTGCTTCTTTTTCATTTTCTGGAAAAAGCTCAGTAGCTGCTCCAACTCCAGCACAGTAATAAAGGTTCTATCACCCGAGAGGCAGCCTTCAGCCATGGGGACGCTTGGCAGAAACTGCATCACCAAGGGTGGGACTGACATTGGAAGCCAAGAGGTAAATCCTAAGCCATTAGTTCACACAGAAGAGAGTTGGGAAAGGCCATTAAAAATATATATATACTGGAAAAATTAGTCATTAGAACCTGCAAAACAGCAGTGAATTTAAATGCTTGTAAATACAACCAAAATGCTGCAAACCTCAATTCATTCCAAAGATTTGAGACCGATTTTCTTTCCTTTTTTCCATTTTAGAAAGAAATTAAGATGCAGACAAAAATAAAATTAGGTTAGCAAGGTAAGGTCTGACATCACACAGTATTTTCCAGAAATGTAAGCCACATGACCCCATCCAAGCTGGACGAATGAATGTCCATGCCTCTTGGCAAGGAGGTGCTGTTAGGGTGGGGAATGGGAAAGAGGCCTGACCAGCTCAGAAGAAGGAACGGTGGGACCTGGGTGGAAGCATTTTCCTTTCTTGGAAAGGTTTGGTTTCTCACACCCCATTCTCCCTGCTGAAGTCTGCTTCCTCAGAACTAGGCATGGACCTCACCACTCCAGGATGCCCCCGCCTTGTGGCTCCCCCTGCCCTGACTCAGCTATCCCTCCCAGCCCCTCTGGCTCCCAGAACACCTCTCACACCTTCATTCAAGGGAGTGAAAGGTTTTGACTCTTCCGGAAGGAACACCAGTTACACAAGCAGGTGGGAAGATGGTCACAGAGTGTATGTTCCCTTCCTTTGTTTTTGTTTGTTTGTTGATGAGGGCAGAGTTGGGGGGCTGAGAAAGACAATAAAACAGGGAATTCTCCTGTCCCTAGAATCAGATTGTTCCTAAGACTGGACCTGGAGGTAGAATTATTTTCCTCATAGAAGGAAGGGGGAGGAAAGGGAGGATCATCCCTCCCGTTCTCCCCACTCCCATACTCTCCACTTTCCCTTAATCCTACTTGTTCCCTCTGTGGTAGCATGCCTGGGACACAGGCTCTGGATCCCAGCCTAACTCATCACGGCCCTCCAACCCCACAGAACCCCACACCCAATTTAGGCCTGGTGCTCTGCCTGTCTGGCAGCTTTTTCCAGTGTGGGGGAAGGGAGAGGCTTGGGGTGTGCAAAAGAGTGCCTAGGAAAAGTCCTGGCAGAATGAGAACCAGCAGGCAGAGAGAATTAGGATTCCTGAGCGCATCTCAGGGGACTTAGTCTTGGGATCTAAACAGAGGGCAGAAGGCAGCCAAAGGCAAGGCAGTAAGATCTAGAATTTTTGTCTTCAATTTGCAAGTGATAATGATGCCCCTGAGATTAACATCAGGATAACAATTCACACATACACACACACACCCCATATTTGACTCTCACACCAACCTCTTGGCATATGTGATGACTGTCTCAACATTACAGACCCTGAAACCCAGCCCTAGGAAACTGAAATGACTTCCACCAAAGAAAGTGCAAAATATATGAGAGAGGTTTGAGTATTCTATTCTCAGCATATTAGTGATAAACAACCCATGAACTTCAGCAATTATTGCTGATGATTAAGATTTACCAAAACAAAAAGAGGGGAAAAGATTATAAAGGAAAAAAAGTACATTTTTTTTCTTTATAAAAGGAATCACAGTTAAATCCCCTGATGTGAACTAATAACTGGAACTCAGTGTGATAATGGATATGATGAGCCATGTCTGATTAATAAATCCCTTACAAGTTTTGTTTGATTATTATAATCTAATAAGATCTATATACACTTACGAGATTTTCACAAATTAAGTACTTCGTGGCGTTTTCTTACAACATTATTTTTCAAAGAGATTAACATAATCAATAATTTTATAAGGTTTCATGGGCTCATGAAGCTTCACATGATGAAACATAAACCAAATACAAAGATAATCTTTGTTCCAAATTGTTCCTACATTTCAAATACGGATGACAGTATCATGTAAGATAAGTTGGTATCTTTATGGTTTGCTTTTTAAGAATCAGTTCCCCAAGGTGAGGTTTTTAGGACATACAAACACACAGAGAGACAGAGAGACAGACAGACACACACACACACACAAAGGTGGGGTGGTGAAAGTCGCTCAGTCGTGTCCGACTCTTTGCAACCCCACGGACTATACAGTCCATGGAATTCTCAAGGCCAAAACACTGGAGTGGGTAGCCTTTCCCTTCTCCAGGGGATCTTCCCAGCCCAGGGATTGAACCCAGGTCTCCCGCATTGCAGGTGGATTCTTTACCAGTTGAGCCACAAGGGAAGCCCAAGAACAGGAGAGGTAGGTGGTCAGGATTTAATAACTCACACTGCCAGCAGGTGGAGGCAAAGTGCCATGGGTCACAAAGCCTAGAAGGGTAATGGAGAATTTGCTAAAATTACAGCTTGTAGTTCTGAGTTCAAACCTTACAGCTTTATGATCATAAATCTTTCTATTTCTTATTATAGATATTTACTGAAGTATCAAGGCAAGCTATAAGCAAACATTTAAAATAGCTCTCTAGAGGGGTTTTACAAATGAAAAATCACTAAAAATCCCTTCAATCACTGAAAATTCCTTTTCTCACAAATACCTTCAAAAAAACACTGCTAGCTCCTCCTAATGGTGCTTTAAATGTGAAACTCCCCCAAATCTGGATTATATCTTGCAAAACTTCAGCTTGAGGGCTCTGACCTCTTTCCCAGAGTAAGAAAGAGGGGTGAAGGGAATTTGAAGGGTGGTGGTGGGGAAGGCAACAGATGGTGACCAGCTGGCCTGTTTGCCCAAGACAGTCCCAGTTTTAGCAGTGAATATCCCATATCCGGGAAAATCCCTTAGTCTCAAGAAGAGCAAAAATATATACATAGCTTCTCATTTCAGACTCTCTGCTCCAAAACATTCATTTCTTCTCATTAGGGAAAAAAAAGGCAAACGCCCTATCATCTGATGAACTGTACACATCCCATGTATGGAAATCCTCCTTTAAGCATGAGTCTACTGCTAGGTCAGGGGTGTGCTTTATATATTACATGGAGGCAGAATATACTGCAGATGTACAACGTGTGTGCTGAGGAATGGTGATGCAGAGCAGGTGGGACCAGTATTGTATGTAAAAAGACAAGGCCTGTAAGAAGTCCCTCAGTTCCCCATCCTGACTTCTGAGGCTGACCCTTGAGGTCGCTGATGAGGCTGCCAGGTAGAAGGGAAGCGGGAAAGAAACCAGCCTGGGCTGACAGCGGATGCTGACTCTGGAGCAAAGACCAGAGGCTCCAGGAAGGCTATATTTAGCCCAGCCCTGTTAACAGCTCACCCCCTTGGATATCCTCAGGAATGTAACAAGGAGGGTTCTTGACAGTGAACCGTGAGTGAAATAACATGGACAGGTTTATGACTTGAAAAGAATACCTTTAAGGAAATGACCTAAAAAGGACAACTCCGTGGGGATTCGATGAAAATGTTAATGTTATTTTGTGAATTGCTTTCCTGAGCAATATAGGTTCATTATATTCATTTCCTGTTCCTTCTCACATAATTGGCTCAATCATAATTTAGCTTTTGTTTAGGACACGCATTCCTTATCAAGTTCACGCTCTTGGTCACACAGCACCAGCGAAGCCTGCTCTGTACACCTGTCCCCTGCCAGTGCCTACTCATTGAGGAAACCAACAGACTGTGATAGCGTTCTTAAAAACACTGGTCTGGTAAGAATTATTTCCAGACCCTCCAAAAGGCAGGCCAGAGATGCTGACCGTGGAGGAGGCAATGTCACACGAGGATGGTTCTCTTGCCCTGGGGTTGCGAGCGGCACAGACAATGAACAAATGCAGCATGACGGAACACACACTACTAGAACAACACATTTATTTATTGAAGCTGAGGCCAGGGAACAGAAGACAGCTGAGAAATATGGTCGAGTTCCTAACTTGACAATGAATAAGCAGGCTCTAATTTACAATTGCAAGGGTGTGAGACTGCCATATGTTATGTAAATAGCTGTGTGTCCCTTTAAGAAAAGAAGTGGCGTGAAGACAAAGCCCTTTTGTACTACTGACTGAGCCTACCTTGATCTTCAGAAAATAAAAAGGCACCTGAATAGAGTTGCCAGATAAAATATAGGACGCCCAGTTACATTTAAATGTCAGATAAATAATGAAAACATTTTGGTATAAGTATGTCCCAGTATTGCATAGCCATGCTCATACTAAAAATACTCTCCATTGTTTATCTACAGTTAAAATTGAATAGAATGCCCTGTATTTGTATTTGCTGGATCTGGTAACCCTACCCCGGGGAACAAAAAGGAAGGGACTGTGAGATGGAGAGAGGAGTCGTCACGAAGGCAAAGGAAGAGGAAGCTGACCGAGCATCAGTAACACCCAAGAGAGGAGAAGCCCAAACAGAGAGAAAGTCCAGGAGCACAGAGAAAACATTATATACTCTTTCTCTCCTTAGAAAAGAAAAAGGATGTGATTAAAATGGAACAGCTGGAGAACAAAATAATCTTGGAAATTTTCAGCATAATACCAAAATACAAACTCAATAGAAGGCTTTGTTTATAAAGAAGAGTATCTCTCCCACAAAATAGAACAAAAAGACAAAGATCTGGTAAATACCACAGAAACTATAACAGACAGAGAGAATCAATTCAGGAAGACCAATATTGACATTATAATGTTTCAGAAATACAGAACTGAAGAAAAACAGAGGAAACTACCAAAAATTGATATTGAAAAGTTCATGGAACTGAATAATAATAGCGAACATTTATTGGGTGATTACTATGTGTTTTATAAGTATTAATTTATTTAAATCTCCAAACATCCTGAGGTAGCCACTATTATTAGCCCCATTTCACAGATGAAGAAACTGAAGCACAGAGAAGTTAAGTAACTTGTGGCCAACAAGGCCAAGACCAAGATTCAAATCTGGAGGCCAACTCCAGGGCCCAAGTTCTTGAAGTCAGTGTGTCTTAGTCTGGATTCCCTACAAAAATAGAGCCAAAGACACAGGTTTACTTGCTATCCCTTCACCTGGGAGGGCAAGCCTAGGAAAGCAGGAATGAGGGAAAAGAGGGAGGAAGGCAGGTAAGGAGGAGAACAAATACCACCAGAGAAGGTGCTCTCAGGCTAGCCATGGACTTGTAGTAAATATAGCTGGTTGTTTTACAGCCTCTTGACAAACCAACCAGGAGACAGTAGGCTCCATTGGCCAAACATTCCCACGGGGTTTTAACCCTCCCTCCCTGCACTTCTTAGTTGTTCCACCTGGCCTTTCAGAGGCCGCCAAAGAAGACAGATCCACGGCATCCAGACAAGTGCACACAGGCCGGTAGCATGTCTGTGTGCTTGTACATCTCCTGGCAGTTTCTTGGGCATTGCTTGGGGAGCCAACAAGCATGTGTAGATGTTGGGTGGATCCAGAGCCTCAGGCATCAGTGGGAACAGGGAATCCCTAGGGCAGGAAGTAAAAGACAAGTGGCATGAAGAATGAGGCAGAATCCTGCCAAATCATGCCTGTGAGTGACAGGAAAGCTTGGAGTAGTTGCCACTGAAGGCCTGGCCAGCCAAGCAGATGATGATGGAGACAGAGCTCAACAAGAACTGGAACTTCTCCTCTGGGGCCTTGAAGAATGTTGGTTGGTGCCAGGTGATCCTCTGGAGGGCTATCAGTAAATGGCAGCTGGACCCACCTGGAGAGATGCATAATTGGATTGGGCACATTTTTCTACGCTGAGTCCACAGAACTGAATACTGACAATGACTCTATCAATACAGCAAAAACATTTACTGAGGTGGTACCCAGTGCCAGGCACTATTCTAATGCTACATTTATGTTATTCATTTTAATCTGACAGTGGTATCAGAAGGTTCCTGGTGATTTTACAGACAAAGATACTAGCACAGAGAGGGTTAGTAACTCAGCCAGCACCGCAGTTGGCTTTTGATATAAAGCTCTGGGGAGCTGGTTTTGAATCTGGGTCATCTCACTCTGGTGTCAGTTCATTTAACTATCAAAAGCCCACTGAATGATCAGCAAACACATGAGAAAACTTCCCCAAATGTGGAAGCTTGAAACATCAGGAATAAAAAGATGATTCTAAAAGTTTCCAGGAGGACAAATCACAAGAAAATGAGACTCGGGATGCTTATTAGTCTTCCTAACAGCAATACTAAATGCAGGCAACAACAGAGCAATGACTTCAAATTTTTAAAGAAAATAAATTTTCAACCTAGAATTT
This sequence comes from Bubalus kerabau, assembly GCF_029407905.1. Lineage (NCBI taxonomy): Eukaryota > Metazoa > Chordata > Mammalia > Artiodactyla > Bovidae > Bubalus > Bubalus kerabau. Next base: position 56,990,276 of record NC_073633.1, on the reverse strand, counting down.
TACATCCAGTCAATTTGTCAAGTATGAAAACACAATAAAGACACATACAGACAGGTTTAGGCTCAGAAAATTGACACTTTTTTTTCTTAGAAAGTTACTAGAGGATTCTAGAGATGCTAAATCCAACCTAGAAAATCCATTAAGAGAAGATCTCAGGTTGATAACTGTGTCACAGGACCAGAGAGTCATCCACCCCATAGCAAAGCTGGAAAACAGAGGGTTCACAAGAGTGTCCAGGAAAAAAGTGGACCCATAGGTGATACAATAGATGAGATGTTGAAGCAACTGAAAATAAGAAGCAATTTAGTTCAGTTCAGTCACTCAGTTGTGTCCGACTCTTTGCGACCCCATGAATTGCAGCATGCCAGGCCTCCCTATCCATCACCAACTCCCGGAGTTCACTCAGACTCACGTCCATCAAGTAGGTGATGCCATCCAGCCATCTCATCCTCTGTCGATCCCTTCTCTTCCTGCCCCCAATCCCTCCCAGCATCAGAGTCTTTTCCAACGAGTCAACTCTTCACATGAGGTGGCCAAAGTATTGGAGTTTCAGCTTTACCATCAGTCCTTCCAATGAACACCCAGGACTGATCTCCTTTAGAATGGACTGGTTAGATCTCCTTGCAGTCCAAGGGACTCTCAAGAGTCTTCTCCAACACCACAGTTCAAAAGCATCAGTTCTTCAGCACTCAGCTTTCTTCACAGTCCAACTCTCACATCCATACATGACCACTGGAAAAACCATACCCTTGACTAGACGGACCTTTATTGGCAGAGTAATGTCTCTGCTTTTCAATATGCTATCTAGGTTGGTCATAACTTTCCTTCCAAGGAGTAAGCGTCATTTAATTTCATGGCTGCAGTCACCAACTGCAGTGATTTTGGAGCCCCCAGAAATAAAGTCTGACACTGTTTCCACTGTTTCCCCATCTATTTCCCATGAAGTGATGGGACCAGATGCCATGATCTTCGTTTTCTGAATGTTGAGCTTTAAGCCAACTTTTTCACTCTCCTCTTTCACTTTCATCAAGAAGCTTTTTAGTTCCTCTTCACTTTCTGCCATAAGAGTGGTGTCATCTGCATATTAGGCAACTGTTAATTTAAAGAATGACAAAAGGCTATATAAGAAAAGACATGTAATCACAGTGTTATTGGTTTAATGATACAAACACTAATTATTGGTATAATTAAAAGTATAATAAAATTTGGGGGAGAGGATGAGGAAAGAGAATTTGAGTTATTAAATCTTCATCTAACACTTATAAATTAAAAAAAAATTTTTTATTGTATGTGTATGAGATGATGGATGTGAAGTAAGCCTATTGTGGCAATCATTTTACAAGATATATATAAATCAAATCATAATGCTCTGCACCTTAAACTTATACAGTGATGTACATCAACTATTTCTCAATAAAACTGGAAAAAAAAACTTTTAAAATTGCAATATATGAATATTATCTAAACATTTGAGAGTGGATACCAGAGAAACCAAATAAAATTTCAAAGGAGTTATCTTTAGCAAAAGATTAGCAGCTGGTGTAGTGTTGTGTAGGATAGTACTTTGTATTATAAGCATTTTTAGCATTATTTAAAGGTCTGTCTAGTCAAGGCTATGGTTTTTCCAGTGGTCATGTATGGATGTGAGAGTTGGACTATGAAGACAGCTGAGTGACAAAGAACTGATGCTTTTGAACTGTGGTGTTGGAGGAGACTCTTGAGAGTCCCTTGGACTACAAGGAGATCCAACCAGTCCATCCTAAAGAAGATCAGTCCTGGGTGTTCACTGGAAGGACTGATGCTAAAGCTGAAACTCCAATACTTTGGCCACCTCATGCAAAGAGTTGACTCATTGGAAAAGACCCTGATCTGGGAGGGATTGGGGGCAGGAGGAGAAGGGGATGACAGAGGATGAGATGGCTGGATGGCATCACCGACTCAATGGACAAGAGTTTGGGTGAACTCTGGGAGTTGGTGATGGACAGAGAGGCCTGGCGTGCTGCAGTTCATGGGGTCACAAAGAGTCGGACATGACTGAGTGACTGAACTGAACTGAATTTCTTAATTATGTATATAATTAATTTTTAAAAAATAGAACTTATTTTTTAAAGAGGGAAGACCATAAAAAGAATTCATGCAATTAAGAATAAAGCCTCATGGAGCTCCCAAGTTCTTTTCACAGTTCTTCCCCTTGGCACTTGACCAGCTTCATGAATTCCCATCCTTTGACTTCTCACCTGTGTCTCCTGGTTGCTCTCCATCTCTGATTTTGATGATCTGGTGGCATCTGGTTCCCCATTCTGACATCCCCTGCTCACACAACATCCAAGCTCACTTTCTGACACTGACTTTGATATCTTCCTCTCCCCCTGCCCATTTCTCCAACTTATACACAAGTGGCTCAGAAGTGTGGATTTAATCAAAAAAATTATAGGAAATATAATCTGCCGTGACTTTGACCCAGTCACCTCACTTCTCATAATTCCTTTTCTGTAAAGTGAGAAATTGAACCTTTATGATCTTTAATCTCTTTATATCAATAACATTCTGTTATTTGTATCTTGATCAGAAGGCTTGGTTGGCAGAGGTGTATAAAAATAATCACAAAGAAAGTGATATCATCTATCCTATGTTAAAGGAAAATAAATCAGTGAAGTATCATACTGGGCTCTGTTCACTTTAAAAAGAAGTTTGAAACTCTATACCTGAAACCTAAATAATCAAGGGTCTAGATCTGAATCAAGCCAGTCGAAAGCTTAAACGGAGAATAGAGTGCTCCAAAATCATTAAACTAGTCAGTCTTGATCAAACCTCTTTTATGATCCCTTTTAAGAAAGAGGTATTCAAATCCAGATTATAACAGTGGCTCTGGTGACCAGCACAATGGAGGGAGTTTGGCTTTAAACCCCCAACCACTTAGAAGTGACGGAGGCATTAGGAAACAAAGGCAGAAAGATGGTCCCTGTCATGTTGATGTACGGCAGAAACCAACGCGATATTGTAAGCAATTATCGTCCAATTAAAAATAAATAAAATTTTTAAAAAATCATTAAACCCCACAAAGATGGTCCCCCGGCCCCTGTCCAGCATGAAGAAGTTTCAGAAGAGGCCTTTGGCCCCTCACCTCTTAAGAATAAGGGTGTAGAATCTCTCAGTGGGGAATGAGAAAGGCTTGAACCCTGGGACCCTTTGCTGCAGTGCTACAAAGCACTATCCTTGAGCAACAAAATAGAAAAAAACTATATGGGACTACAAAGAATGTTGCACAGTTAGGGCAAATTCTGGACAAAATATACAGAGACCATAAACCCCAATTGTCACTTCTGAAGAGCCCAGAGCAAATACAGAGCATGACCCATGCACACAATCCCATCTAAGGGATGGACAAACCACCTAAGTCATCCCTCCAGCCCAACCCCTGGACACATCTCCACCCTCACCCCATGTAAGGAATAAGCTTACCCCACCCCTCAGGGAGCAACCAAGCAAGGGAACCTGTCATTTGTTCTCACTCAACCCTGATGCAGGAGGGGCCCCAATAAAGCCTTGCCTGAGGGCTTACCCGGTGGTCCAGTGGTTAAGAATCTGGCCTGCAATGCAAAGAACACTGGTCTGGGAAGATCCCACATACTGCAGAGCAACTAAGCTCATGTGCCACAAGTACTGAGCCAGCACTCTAGAGCTGGCAAGCTGAGACTACCGAGCCCGTGCACTGCAACTACCGAAGCTTGTGTTCTAGAGCCTGTACTTTGCAACAGGGAAGCCACCACAATGAGAAGCCCAAGCACCATGAGAAGAGTAGCCCCTGCTCACTGCAATAAGAGAAAGCCCCCATGCAACAATTAAGACCTACCATAGCCAAAAAATAAAATAAATAAATCTTAAAAAAAAAAAAAATGGGGGAAGAAAGATAGATGGTCCCAAATGACAAAACAGTCGAATAAGGACTCAAAGATGCACATATTTCCCTAGTTAAGGGAAAGGAAGATTTTACTGTAATAGGCCTTTTTCCCTTTCTCCCAAAATACGGAATACCAAACTCTATGAACTAATCCACTTGTGTTGGGCTGTATTCCAGAGGTCTGCAGGCCCTGTACTTGCCCGGCCTCAAGACTGAAGAAAGAGCTTGGAGTCAGTGACAGAGACAGTAATGGTTTAATGGTTAGAGGGTTCTTATGCACCCAAAGCAAAAAGGAACCTAGAGTGACACTCATTCACAGATGGTGAGTCACAGGCAAGACATGGCAGCAGTCTTTGCTACCAGGAGGAGAGGGGGACGACAGAGGATGAGATGGTTGGATGGCATCACCAACTCAATGGACATGAGTTTGAGCAAGCTCCAGGAGATGGTGAAGGGCAGGGAAGCCTGGCATGCTGCAGTCCACGGGGTCACAGAGAGTTGGACACGACTGAGCGACTGAACAACAACACATCCAAAGCAAAAAGGATCCTGGAGTGACATACATTCATGGGTAGTGGATTGCAGGCAGGATGTGGTGGCAGTCTTTGCTAATGGGGAGAGGGACGATTACCAGTTACAGAGGAGATTGAGGTCAGGTTGGCTCATCAGTTGCCAGGGAAACCAGCAGAGGAGCATCACTGCTCCCCATGAACTATCATGGTAGGGACACTTCTTATCTAAAGATTAGAACAATCACTATCTGGGGCTGGGGGAAAGTACATAGGTATTTCCTGACTAGACTCTATGACTGAGAGGGAAAGTCAGGTGAGGAAGGTGTGGGTGAGGCGGGGGCAGGTTGAGCAGGGAATGTACAGAGAGCAAGAGGGCAGCCATCTTGGGTGGCCTGATCATATAATTTGTCAAGTCAGCCTTAGGACCAAAAGAGAAATAATTACTAACTGGGAAGATGTAAATGGCTGGTTTAACATACCTTCTAGGATTAAAGAGAAAATGCTAGATACATGAGGTCCCAAAGCCCTTGTGTCACTAAGTAGATTAGACTTGATGGAAACTTGCCATTGTGTCCCAGAAAAACACACAGGGATCTAGGGAGGTCAATCTTTTGAAGGATTAATGATCCACAAGTCTTTTACAAATATAAGAAATTAAGCAAATTAGATATATATTGAAGTAGTAGACACTCATACACATATAAACACACACACGCATTCTGAGAAGCAGATAGTAAACAGAATACCAGAAGAAAAGGAATAGAAATGAACCTTAAAATCCTAAAGAAGAAGGAGAAATCACTAAGGATTCCCAGGCCTCTGCTAAAACTGGATTGATTTTTTAAAAACTGGGAAGTCCAACCCCGCTAAAGGGCTTATGTTATAGCACTGATTGCTGAACTGGGCCACACGGGCATAAACAATAAAGGTGTTCCTTGGAGGTGGAACGTTTTCCGCCAGTACATACTCAGTACACATTTACTGAAGCATGGGAATATTCATGGAAACTTTCCAATGTGCCTGGCACGGCACTCACTGCCTTGCATACTTTGGCCCATTTCATAACAACCCTGTGAAGCATGAACTATCAGTGGCCTCATTTCACAGATGAAGAAATGCACACAGAAAGGTTAGGGAACATGCCCAGATTTCACAACTAGAAGGCCATGTTCTGAATTATGGTGCTGCTTGTTGGTCCAGCAGCAGTGATGGGAGAGGTGACCCCAACTCTGAGTGGAATTAGATGTGATGATCTGAGAGGGGCCTAGAAACAAAAAATAGACAGGCATTTCAGGTCATCTAATAGGATGAATAGTTAAGAATAAAGACTACTTGGTGTTAGACATGATTTTCAAAATATTTAAACACCATTTAAGAGGAGTCACCGCTCTGGCTTCCAGTGAAGGTTTGGAGGGGTCAGTGGGTGACCTGAGTCCCTGGATAGATAACTGCTGTCAGATGCCTGTCAGAGAGACCTAATGAAAAAGACCCAGTTCAAAAGTCTGCACTATAAACTAAACTCGCGGGCAGACTTTCCATATTGGATAATAAGAGAGACAGAATCAAGAGGTTCCTTCACCTCCTTGGACCCAAAGGCCCCTATGCCTGTTACTGGGGTTGTAAATATCTCTCTGGGGATGGTTAGGGTATGTGATAGACGTGTGTGTGTGTGTGTGTGTGTGTGTGTGCAGCAGTGAGGGGGGGATAGTGGGGAGTGGGGATGAGTGGGTCAAAGAAGTTCTTCACAAGCCCAAAGATGTCTTTGAGATCTTATATTTATCTTTAAAATTATGCTAATTTAAAATTCTTTCCCATAATGGATCAGTCCTTGATTTAACAACAACAAAAAAAATCCCTTCTGAAATACTTAGTAAATTTGATGCTCCAAAGAGAGGCCCCATAATTGTCTAAAAGCTTCAAGAACCACAGTGCAGACCCACATATGGTACCCTGTGCGCTTGCTCCTCAAACGAGTGACTGGTAAGCTGAGGATGCTCTGGACAAGCCAATGGAAAGAAGGAAGGAAGGAAGGAAATGAGCAAAGTGGGGGTGACTCCTTAGGGAACACCAGCTTCAAGGAGGCCTATCCATGTCCCTTGTGACCCATCTCCACTGCAGAAGGTGAGCAGTTTGTTTTTTTTTTTTTTACTGATACCCAAGGCATAAGCCAAACACAAGCATTCAAGACAGATTTTCAGAACAGACCCTGGAGATGCCAAAGGACAGATCTAACAGGAATAATTAATCACCTAGGAAAACAGAACCTGAACCTGAGAGACAAAGCAGCTGACAAGAAGGGAATTCTATATGGAAAACTATTAGACATGGGTGTTAAACATCCCTACCGTCTGTGGCAGGAGAATAAATCATGTCACCAAGAGCAATTTGCAGGTAAAGGAAAGTTAAGGAGAACAGAACAGGGGAGCCAGAAATGCAGAAGGGTCTCTCAGGTGGGAAGAAGATCCATGATCTGGGCCAGACCCCCAACCCAGAGAGCGAGACACACCAGGTACCCTGAAGGCAGCAATGGTGACCTGGCTCAAAACCAAATGAGCGGGCTTACAGAGAGCAATATCAGAGGTCTCCTCTCAGAATGCTGGGCGGTTACCTGGCAAAGTGGTACAAGAGACTGGGAAGCGTGGCCATTCAAATTCAGGTATGTGACAGCTGAATAACTGCATGCCATTTTTCACCCTGATATGGAATAATATTTGCATTTTTGTGCGCTTCAAACATGAAGGACATAGCATTTGTGTATTCTATGCATATTATATACATATATTCATATTAATATATGTAATGTGCTGTGCTGTGTAACTCAGTCATGTCCAACTCTTTGCAACCCCATGGACTATGGCCCACCAGGCTCCTCTGTCCTTGGGGATTCTCCAGGCATGAACACTGAAGTGGGTTGCCATGTCCTCCTCCAGGGGATCTTCCCTACCTTCCCTCCCTCAGGATCTGTAATCTGCCTTGACTCCTGGGCTAGAGTTTGATGTATGTGGATTTTAGAGTCTGAAAACCAGCTGATAGGAAATATGCAGAACGAGCAAGTCCGTCTACAGAGGTGGACAGTAGACTGGTGGCTGCACAGGACTGAGAGAGGGAGTTGGGAGAAATGGAGGGTGACTGACAGTAGGTCTGAGGCTTCTTTATGGGGTGATCAAAACTTACTAGAATGAATTGCGGTAATGGTCACACAACTCTGCAAACATACTAAAAACCATTGGATTGTGCACATGAGGTGAACGAGTTGCATGTGAATTATATCTCAATAAAACTATTAAAAGAAACCAGAAAACCTTGAGTTAGTGTCCTCATACTGCCATTTACTAGCTAGATGCCCTTGAGAAAGTTCTTTACCCTTGTCTCAGTGTCTCCCTCTGTAAAGCAGGGATGATACTCAGTACTATCTAGCTTATAAGGGAGCTGTGAGTTCTCAGTGAGATCACACCCGTGAGACAGCCTGGCATCAAGTCCTGTATATGGCAGAGATGCCATATACAGGTATATGTAAAGCTGTAAATGTCAGCTTTGTGCCCATTTATCTCAATGTAACAAACAGATGAATTCATCTGAGAAGTGAGGTTTGGCGTTAGATTGATACTTCTTGATAGAGGGCCCTCAGACCTCCAGAGAGGCTAGAAAACTGTCACTGGGCTTCCTCTGGATACCTTCTACCAGAAAACCTCCCTGAAGTTGTCGTCACCAGAGATCAGGCTGCCCCAGACTGCTTAAAAACATCAAGTTTCTTTGGACTGGAATTAGACGAACTCAGCATAATTATTTGCAAATTCAAACTTTCAGTTTAGCAATTATATTAGCCTTTGGTTAATTAACTTATTGTTGTTGTTAGTCGTGTTCAACTCTTGCAACATCATGGACCGCAGCCTGCTAGGTTCCTCTGTCCATGGGATTTCCCAGGCAAAAGTACTCGAGTGGGTTGCCATTTCCTTCTTTGGGGGAGCTTCCTGACCCAGGAGTCAAACCCACGTCTCCTGCATTGGCAGGTGGATTCATTACCACTGAATTACCTGGGAAGCCCAATTATCTTATTGTTACCTGTTAAATGTGGTTTATCTGGGAGATAAAAATCTTTCAAAACACAGGACCCACAGAATAAACTCTGAAAAGGGGTTTGGATGGTGAAAAGGTGGACAACCATTGAACCAGTTTCTCCAAGCTCCTTCAGCTCTATTTTGGATTTTGGAGGAAGGGTGTTTGCCAGAGACAGGGAGCAAAGGTGTTTTGTGCATTCCCGTGTGCTGAAACGGCAGCATGAGTGACAGCAGAAGGGAAGCAAGGGCTCTGATCCTTTCTGGCTGCTTCTCAGCATGGCTCAGTGTGTAAAGAATACACCTGCAATTCAGGAGACACAGGAGACATGGGTTCCATCCCTGGGTTGGGAAGATGCCCTGGAGGAGGAAATGGCAACCCACTCAAATATTCTTGCCTGGAGAATTCCATGGACAGAGGAGCCTGATGGGCTACAGTCCATGGGGTTGTAAAGAGTCAGACATGACTGAGCACATGGCACACTCAACCACTAATTCTGGCTAAGCCACCTAATTCTGGCTTCAGAATCTAGACATTTTAAAGGCCAGTGCAAGGCAATCTAGTTCATAGTCCTGTCACTAAGGTCATCTTTTATTTGCAACACAGGTGAGGTCAAAGCCACAGTCCTAGTTACTCCTGTTCCAGGACAAACAAAGGCTTGATGTGGCTTGTTTCACCTCCCAAGTAAATTCTTAGGAAGCACTTTGAGTCTTCAGAGGCATCTTCCGTGCTCAGCAGCAGAGCTATTTGCTAGAAGGAAGGGTCACTTGGGGCTTTGGTTCTAAGTGGATCTGATCCTGCTCGGGGTGCTCAGTGTCCCTCCCCATGGGCCATGCACACAGCTTGTTGGATGATGGCCCATTTCTAGACTTGGGAGCTGCCCCCTTGTCTATGTGTCAGCTGGCAGAGAAAGACTTCTGCCTATAGAAGGTCAAAGTAAGTATAAGACTGGCAGCTGTCTTCTAAGAGGTTTCCCAGCATGGCAGGTACTCATTTAAGGACTTGACAGTGATTCATGGCCTGACCTTTGGTCTTAGGGTAGACACAAAGAGGACAACTGACTATGATCACGTAGCTGATGCCTAAAGCCATTCTCCTCCTGAAGACAGATCTGGGACAGAGATCCACTCATGGGCTGTGGAAAGGTGTTTTGTGGCCCTGAATCAGGACAGAGAGGAGTCTGGCAGCTGAAAGTGGCAACTATCCCCCATTGCAGGGTCTAATTTCATAGTCATTTGGGAAACCTTACAAGTTGATGGTTAATGCTCCAGGTGCAGCCACCAACCGAAAGAGAGCTCAGGTGGGCAAAGTCCACCTTTGTCTCCGGGCCTCTCCTTTTTCTAGCTTCCATGGTGATTATGCCCTTGTGACTGACTGACATCACCTATCTTTAAATGCACTAAAATATTCAATCAAATTATTCAGATTTCAGAAGCCTGGGAGCCAAGGTGTATCTCTCAAACTCTGCCCATAACTGGACCCTCAAAGGATAATTTATTTCCCATTCTTTGAAGGGGGTCTCACTGCAGCCTCTGAGCATTAATAATCACATACTAATATTTACTAAGTGCCTACAAAGTGCCAGGCAGAGCGCCAAGTACTAACTCATCTAATCCTCATAAAAACCTCATGAGGAGGCTTCTGCTACTATCTCCATTTGCAAATAAGGAACCTGAGGCACAGAGAGGTAAAGTAACTTGCCAAAGAGCATGCAGTTCCTAAGTGGAGGAGGCAGTATCGGAATGTAGACAATCCAGCTCCAAAGGCAATACCTTAATTGGATGAGTCACTGCTTGAAAGGTCTTCCCCAAGGGAAATAAAATTAACTGGATTTCAGAGAAAACAGATGGAATTTTCTGGAGATTTAAGGCTCTGGCTCAGTGCTGAATCCAGCCTTTATGAATAAGTAGAATGTGCAGTGGCTAGAAAGGGGGAGGAGGCACAGGTAAGCAGCCCCTTGTCCTGGGAATGCCCTCCCTCCTGTCTGGTTTGGATTTCCTGCTTTTGTGGTCATCGCTTTGACTCACTCTATTACTCATTCAGGAAATTTGTATTAACTACTTTCTATGCAATAGACCCTTACTCCTGGAAGGAAAGTTATGACCAACCTAGATAGCATATTCAAAAACAGAGACATTACTTTGCTAAGAAAGGTCCATATAGTCAAGGCTATGGTTTTTCCAGTGGTCATGTATGGATGTGAGAGTTGGACTGTGAAGAAAGCTGAGCACTGAAGAATTGATGCTTTTGAACTGTGGTGTTGGAGAAGACTCTTGAGAGTCCTTTGGACTGCAAGGAGATCCAACCAGTCTATTCTGAAGGAGACCAGTCCTGGGATTTCTTTGGAAGGAATACGCTAAAGCTGAAACTCCAATACTTTGGCCACCTCATGCAAAGAGTTGACTCACTGGAAAAGACTCTGATGCTGGGAGGGATTGGGGGCAGGAGGAGAAGGGGACGACAGAGGATGAGATGGCTGGATGGTATCACTGACTCGATGGATTTGAGTCTGAGCGAACTCTGGGAGTTGGTGATGGACAGGGAGGCCTGGCGTGCTGCGATTCATGGGGTTGCAGAGTTGGCCACGACTGAGCAACTGAACTGACTGATGCAACAGACACTGAAGATGCCGAAGAAAGACACAGAGCTGCTACCCTCGAGGATCTCCCATGGTAAGACTCTAGCATGCGTTGCCACCTGTATTATCTAGTTGGGCTTCCCACGTGGCTGAGTGGTAAAGAATCCACCTGCCAAGCAGGAGACATAGGTTAAGTCCCTCAGTCGGGAAAATCCCCTGGAGAAGGAACTGGTAACCCATTCCAGTATTATTGTCTGGAAAATCCCATGGACAGAAAAGTCTGACAGGCTATAGACCATGGGGTCTCAAAGAGTCAGGCATGACTTAGTGACAACAAGAACAACATATTATCTAGTTAATCTAATCCTTGGAATCATACTGAGAAGTAGGCAAGATGGGAATTGATGTACCCATTTTTATAATTGGGAATACTGAGGCATTAAATAGCTAATTGCTCTGCCCTGGTGTCTCCCAAAATCCAATCCACTGGAATTCCAAATGAAGCTCTATTTCAAGTGTTTTCTGTCTTCTTGCCTTTGTTTATATTAAAGAAAGTGAAAGTGTTAGTCACTCAGCGGTGTCCCACTCTTTGTGATCCCAGGACTGTAGCCCACCAGGCTCCTCTGTCCATGGGATTCTCCAGGCAAGAATACTGGAGTAAGCAGCCATTTCCTTCTCCAGGAGATATTCCCGACCCAGAGATTGAACCCAGGTCTCCCACATTGCAGGCAGATTCTTTACCACTCAGCCACTAGGGAAGCTTGTTTATATTAATGATGTGGCCAACTTGCTAGCAGGCTTTCACTAGTCATCAATGAAATGAGGGAAAAAAAGATAACAGAGTTTTTTTGTTAAACTAAATTTCTCCCACTTAAAGACCTATCCTCTAACTCTAAAAGTATGTCCTTCCTACTTTTTGGTATTAAAATGCCCTTTTACAAATACTGGTAGTTTTTATTTTCTTCTCAATGCATTTACATGGCAGAACAAAATGTTAGTAATTTAGTTGTTTCCCAAACATGTTCGCTGGTCTTTGAACCCTCATTACATAATTCCTGAGAGAGACAGAAAGTCCATCCCATCATCCAGAGGTGTAGATAAGCCTCCCACCACTTGTAGTACCTAAGGACCTGAGACCATGGCCTTGACTGGGAGGACAGGGAGGCTCGGAGGGAGCTTCGAATGAGGAAGACAAAGAATGATATGCTGTGGTCCTTTTTCTCTGATTTATGTGATGCCTGACTTTCCATAGCCATGGCAACTGGCCAAAAATGATAAGGCTGATTAATTCCACAAGTGCGTTATTCACATGTCACCAAATATTGACTCTTACCAACCTCCTTCCCCTCACCCTTCTGCCCTGATGTGTCAAATCAAAATAAATCAACAAACAAAAAGTGGCAGGCAGATGACACCCCAGGGATGCTGCAGCTAATTACAGAGTTGCCTGTCCTAGAGTCCCGAGCAGCTGCCCCATTTCTCCATCTCCCTTCTTCCCTAGTGACCAGGGGTACAATCACACACACATGCACACGAACACACACACACACACATTTTAGATGGGAATAGTTGAATATGTGAGGGGGGAAAGGGTTGGGGGCAGCAGGGGTGAAAAAGACTTAAAAGATCCTAGGGAGTAATGGTAACTGCAGACCATTTATTACTATGTGCCAGGTGTATTAGTGCCACCGCAACTCCAAGATGTAAACACTATTACTATTATTCCCACTTTACAGATGAAAAGCTAAAACTTATTTACATTAATCAACTTGTTCAAAGCCAAATATGTAGCATTTTATGGTCTGAACTCCAAATTAGTGCCTTTAATCCCTCCCTGGCCACCTTGCATTTACAGCTACCTGGATGCATTTTTCAATCACTCTGTGCTTTCATTTCTACATCATGATAATGGGACAATTATGGTACCCAGCTCACAGGGTTGTTGTGAGAAATCAATGAGTTAACACATGTAATGTACTTACAGTCGCTTTGGTACGTATGTGCCCAGTATGTGTCGGGTTATTATCAATATTGTTGTTATTTTTATTACACGGTATTGTCTTCTTTAGCTGGATGAAGGGAGTGTGGAGGTCACAGATGTTATAAGCAAAGAGGATATATTTGGGTGTATGAGAATTCTTGGGATCTAGTGCCAAGAGAACTACATTTCTACTCCAAGGCAGAGTGTAAGCCATTTTCTCTACACCTGCCCATACCAGGTTGAACATTGCCATGACTTGTAGATTTCTGAGCTCTTGTTCTCTTCACTTCCTTCTGCCTCCTCTCTTCTGACAGCTCACCAGAGAAACCACTCCCCCCACATTTCAGAGCCCTCTCTCCACTGAGTCACAAGCTGTTAGACTGCACAGCCCCACAGCAGTGGTGGGAATGAATTGCCACACCAATGGCTGGGTGGTGATGTGTACCACACCTGCAGAAACTCCCGATGAAGCATAGAGGGAGACGAGCTCATCGCTCCAGCCTGCTATTTTTAAAAGCAATTTCCAGCATTCTCCCCCTTCACTGCTTTCCACCAAACTATGAGAAAACATCACAATTAATTGACTGGAACATTCCCAACAGCTGCTACCCAGCTCCATTCAGGGCAAGTGGTACACACAAATGACTTTAAATTTAGTCTTACATTTTGTAACATGGAAAATAAAACCAATCACCCCTGTGAACATGAGTTATGAGTTTCCTTTTCCAGCTTCTGTAAATATGACTAAAGTCTCAGTCACCAGCCTGAGTGTGTCACAAATATGCTTCTTTCTCTCATGACCTTCTTCCGTCACTGACTGCATTTTCAAAAGTGGCCCGAGGCTGGGGACCAGCTGTTCTCTGGTTCCCTCAAGAGCTGGTTGCAAATGGTGCATCACTGGCTTGTGGGGTTTTTTTTCTTGATTCTTTGAGGGAGGCATTTAAATGTGCTAAATGGAAGTGAAGAATCATAGGATGGATAATAGGATGTTAAAATGGAAAGTTTCTACCAGTAGCCAAGATAGAACAGATGTGAGCGTAAAAAGCAAAGTATAGATTAAAAAAAAAAAAAAAAGGCGCAAGCTCCATGACTGCTTGTGCTGGATTGTTCTAGTGTCAGTTTATTTACAGTTGCTCAGTCCTATCCAATCCTTTGCAACCCCATGGACTGCAGCCCGCCAGGCTCCTCTGTCCATGGGATTCTCCAGGCAAGAATACTGGAGTGGGTTGTCATTTCCTCTTCCAGGGGATCTTCTCAACCCAGGGATCGAACCTGTGTCTCCTGTATTTCCTACATTGGCAGGTGAATTCTTAACCACTGAGCCACTGGGAAGGCTTTACACTGGGTGCTACATTTTCCAGGAAACTTTACAGAGTGTTCTGGATTTGAGTTTATCAGATGTGAACCTGGAGGGTCCTGGGATGTAGAAGTGAAGCAGCCACTCTGCTCACTGATGCTTGCTGTTGGTTAAGGGCAGTAGACCAAGGCACAGGCTCCAATGGATTCCAGTTCATCTTCACTTTTCCCTGTTGGGTGTCCAGCTCTCCTTCTCAGCTGCTGACCCAGCTGCCCAGCAGTGACCCCAGGCCCACCACAGGCACTTAGCGTGAGGTGAGGAAGCAGCCAGGAAGAGCAGACACCCTTCCCCAGGGGTCCATACCTACCTCCTTCTCACACCTACTCCAGCAGCTGGAAGAGCCCAGGTTCCAGGCTTCCCTGACAACTCTGACTCATCAGCCTGTGCTAGGGCTGATTCATGGTCTTTCCTTTCAAACCTATCCTTCCCCTTGTGCCTCCAGCAACTGTGTATGCTCTAACTGCTGAAGTACATTCCTGACTCCATAATGCTCATAAGAATCTACACATCCCTGGTTAGATCCTGAATGATGTCTTCCTGGAAAACCCCAGAGTCAGAAAACCCCAGAGTCAGATCAAGGATAAAGAGGAGTTGGAGTGTGGAGCAAAGAGAATTTTCAAGCTGAGAGATACAGCTGTGCCCTGTGTGCCTGTGCACGTGTGCTCAGTCGTGACCAACTCTTTGTGACTCCATGAACTGTAGCCCGCCAGGCTCCTCTGTCCATGGGCTTTTCCAGGCATGAACACAGGAGTGGGTTGCCATTTTCTGGATCTCTTGAGTCTCCCGCATTGGCAGGAGGATTCTTTATGACTAGCACCACCTGGGAAGCCCACCCTGTGTGCCCACCTCCTTCTATACCTCCAGTCTCATGAAGGACCCCATGCGCCCCTCAGAGAACCCTGACCTGTTGCTGACCCAGCAGCTGAGATATGGAGAGCTGCCACCTAACTCACGCCTGAGAAAGCTGTCGGAGAGAATCAAGGTAGCCATACTGGGTTTTACAGGGTTGCCCAGAGTTCAGGGGGTCCTATCATTGTCCCTGGAATGTCATTGGAAAGTCCCCAATGCTGGGAAAGACTGAGGGAAGAAGGAGAAGAGGGCATCAGAGGATGAGATGGCTGGATGGCATCACTGATGCAATGGACATGAACTTGGGCAAACTTCGGAAGATGGTGAGGGACAGGGAAGTCTGGCGTGCTACAGAGTCACAAGGAGTTGGACACGGCTAGACAACTGAACAATGAACAACAACAACAGTGCTGTCCTGGGTCCTGACCAATAGGACTAGCAGGAGGGGCAAAGCAAGCCCAGGGGCAAAGAGCTGGAGGTAGATGCAGGATTCCCAGGAAGGAAGCACCACCAGCAACCCCAGGAATGGAGCTGCATCCCCCAAATGGAGGGATCTGCAGGAGTGCTACAGCCATGGGAATGAGAATGCTGGAGAAGCCCAGCAGAGCAGCTCACAGGAGAAATAGGGTTCAGTAGCAGCCGCCAGGCAAGCATTCAGTTACCTCTCCTTTCTCCCTCCTCTCTGACCCTGGAGAGGTCACAAAGTGCCTAGTAAACTGACATGGGGGTGGCTGGGAGGACAGACAAGGCATAAAGATTTGCTTTGGCAAATCTAATACAGTTATGTAAAGTTTAAAAATAAAATAAAATTTTAAAAAAAAAAAAATTTAAGTTCCGAGTTTTGGTTAATTTCTTGGATTGAGCACGGCTGAGTTGCGATTATGTTTTGCAACTTAAACTGACCATGTTAATTGAGAGTGAGCTGGAAATTAAGAGCCTGCTGGAGTTTTCAGCCTAGAGGTGGAGAGAGCATTTCCATTTAATTTACCATAAGGTGGGAAAGGAAAACAAAGTTGTGGTTGCTCAAGGCCAGCGACCAGGCCTTGTGTAAGCCAGTTACAACTGCCAAGGCAGGGAGAATCCAGGCCCTGTGAACCTCATGCTGGGTTTGTAGAGCTCTGGGTTCCTCTAATAATGCCGCAGGGAGAAGAGGAGCCAGACAGATGGCCAGAGGATGGGATTTGGGGGTTGTCTACTTTTCAGAGCTTTTGCTACTTTTTGTATTGGAGTTAGAGTATGTTTTCAACTGAAGGCAGAATAGAATTCTATCACTTAGGTCTTAAAAACTACTTTCTGTCTTACCCCCATTTAACCACTGGAGAAATGAGGGCTATAGAGGGGAAGAGATGTGCCTGTGTCGAAGCAGGACCCAAACCAGTGCTCTGACTCATAGTCCTGAACCTTCTCCCCACCACCCACAACCTCCAACCCCAGCATCCACATGGCGCTCTGCTGGCTGATTTCTGATTTCTCCACAACTGTCTCACTTTAGATTTTTCATCTTCAAAATAAATGTAAAGGCGTATATGAAACAGGACAGAAAACTAGGTCAGCAAGTGCAGGGCCAAGCGAAAGAAAGGTTTGGGGGAAGAAACGAGAGTCTGAGCTGCTGGGGAACAAGCTCAGCCTCTGAGTCACCCTTGGCCTCAGTGGTGCCGTCACCTGTGGAAACTGAAGAGGCAGATTCCGAGTCCCCAGGCTTCCAGATGCACGACCCCGGAATCTGGGTTTTCACAATCTGACTGCCAGGGCGGGTTTGGTTGTACGTGCCAGGCCCAGGGTGCCCCGTGCGCATGGTGACAGCACACTGGCACTGCCCCTGGGCCCCCTCCCCACTGAGGCATACCCTGGAGCAGGGCCCGAGGGTTTCAGCAGGCCGGGCGGGGACTCAGGCTTGGAGGAGCTTAAAAGGGTGATCTCTAGGCTGAGGAGGAGAAGCTGAGGGAAGCCACGGGTAATCCACGCAGGGACCAGTTCTAGAAGCTAGCCTAGGAGAGGCAGGGTGTCTGGCTGTGTGATGGATGGCACAGAGAATGAAGCAGAGGCAAGAGCCGGCCCTAGGCCAGTCTTGGGAGGGGAGTCCTAAAGCCTGGGAAGTGGAGAGAGTCCAGAGTTCCAGGTGACAGGGACCACTGTGAGGGAAGGAGATGTCAAAGGATGAGAAAAGGTCTGTGCTAAACTGGCAATCTCTGGATAACTCTTTGGTCACAGACCTTCATGGAAAGGTTTTTGTGCTTTCACAACCAGTCTGAATCCCAGAGTGGCTGAAAATATGTTTACTCTTGCTCCTCTATGACAGTGGTTCTCAACCAGGGGCAACTGTGGCACCCAGGGGACATTTGACAGCATCAGGAGAAAACTGGTTGCACAAACTGAGAGGTGGTGGGTGTGTGACCCCGTCATCCACGGAAGGCAGGGGAGCCAGGGGAGCTGCTGGGCACCCAACCACACAAGGGACTTCCCCCCAGCAAATAAACGCCCATCCCAGAAGGTCAATAGTGCCGTGGTGGAGACTATGATGGAATCATTCAGAGAACCCATCATCCTTTGGGGAAACGCACATCTGAGATGCTCATGATAAAAAGCCCTGGGTTAATTCTGTCCACACACACTAGAGTCCTCTCACTCTGGAGGGCAGCCAGGCCTAAAGCCAGGCACCAGTGTAGCCGCTGAGTTTCATAGTGAGTTTTATTAAAAGAAAAAATAAACAGCAGCACATTTTATATTTGGCTAATGATCAGCGTCAAAGCCTGTTGGAGTCATACCTCCATGCTCCCACTGCACTCCTATCTTGCCATCTCCCACTGTCCCACAGAGATGGCTCTGCAGCATCCCAGGTCACAGAACAAAGACTTTTGCATCCTTAACCTCCATCCGTCACTAGGACTCTGCTTATTCAGTTTCCAGCAGGCACAGCTGATGTCTCTTGCAAACCAAGGGGGCCAAGGCAGAGGTTAGTGTTGGCAGGGGGTGGGGGTGGTGGTGGTGGTCATGGCTTCTCCTCCAAGAAAAGCCAATTAACTTTCTTTATGGGCTCCTCAGTTTCCAGATTTGTAAGTGCACCCTGATCCTGGCTAATTTCCTACCTTTCAACTACAGGTGTGAGTATGTGTCCCCAGGATACTGCTCCAACTTGTCCAGGCTGCAGCACCCCACTTTCTCCCTATTTGCTTTTACTGTGGCACTCAGCATTGTCCCTCTAAGATTCCAGGGTACCTGGGTCCTCTTCATCTCTCAAAGTGTACAGCCAAGTCCTTTAAGGCAGTGGTCCCCAACACTTTTGATCCCAGGGACCAGTTTCTTGTAAGACAACTTTGCCACAGATAGGACAGGGTCGGGGGTGGTGGAGGCGGCGGTGCTAGTGATAAGGAGTGATGGGGAGAGGAAGATGAAGCTTCGCTTGCTTGCCTGCCACTCACCTCCTGATGTGCAGCCCAGTTCCTAAAGGCCATGGACTGGTACCAGGGGTTGGGGACCCCTATCTTAAAGGGCATGGTGGGGAGCAGAATTTCAGAGAGCTCAGAATTCGAGCTCTACCTAAGGAGGGTGCTGCCAGATTTCTTTCCACACTGGAAACAAACCCATTTGTTACTTTGAGTTGTGACTGAGATGACATTTATGACATATAGCAATGTGGGAATTATCTTTAGGAGCAGAAAGACAAAGACATACTGTAGGTCTGATAAGATAAAAGCAGCAGCAGATAAAAACATTTATAAAGGGAGATGATGTCTATCTGCCAAACAGCAGCAAGGAATCTCAGCCACTAAACACAAAGAAATGAAAAGAAGTCAAGCCAGATTCTCTGATGGGTTGCACACTAGCCTCCATCCTTTCCTGCAAGAAGATTCAGCAAAAGGAGAGAAAATGGAAAGCGATGTTGGGTGTTGGGTTTAGAGACCTGGTGTGACCTTGGACAGAAGTTTCCTGGGCACAAGAAGGGAAGGAGGTGGCCCTATTTACCTCTCATGGTCAAGGTGATGTTTAAGTAAGTTCAGTTCAGTTCAGTTCAGTTGCTCAGTTGTGTCCAACTCTTCACGACCCCATGAAACACAGCACGCCAGGCCTCCCTGTCCATCACCAACTCCTGCAGTTCACCCAAACTCATGTGCATTGAGTCGGTGATGCCATCCAGCCATCTCATCCTCTGTCGTCCCCTTCTCTTCCTGCCCCCAATCCCTCCCAGCATCAAAGTCTTTTCCAATGAGTCAACTCTTTGCATGAGGTGGCCAAAGTATTGGAGTTTCAGCCTCAGCATCAGTCCTTCCAGTGAACACCCAGGACTGGTCTCCTTTAGGATGGACTGGTTGGATCTCCTTGCAGTCCAAGGGACTCTCAAGAGTCTTCTCCAACACCACAGTTCAAAAGCATCAATTCTTCAGTGCTCAGCTTTCTTCACAGTCCAATTCTCACATCCATACATGACTACTGGAAAAACCATAGCCTTGACTAGACGGACCTTTCTTGGCAAAGTAATGTCTCTGCTTTTCAATACGCTGTCTAGGTTGGTCATAACTTTCCTTTCAAGGAGTAAGCGTCTTTTAATTTCATGGCTGCAGTCACCATCTGCAGTGATTTTGGATCCCAGAAAAGTAAAGTCAGCCACTGTTTCCACTGTTTCCCCATCTATTTGCCATGAAGTGATGGGACCGGATGCCATGATCTTCGTTTTCTGAATGTTGAGCTTTAAGCCAACTTCTTCACTCTCCTCTTTCACTTTCATCAAGAGGCTTTTGAGTTCCTCTTCACTTTCTGCCATAAGGGTGGTGTCATCTGCATATCTGAGGTTATTGACATTTCTCCTGGCAATCTTGATTCCAGCTTGTGCTTCTTCCAGCCCAGCGTTTCTTATGATGTACTCTGCACATAAGTTAAATAAGCAGGGTGACAATATACAGCCTTGATGTACTCTTTTTCCTATTTGGAACCAGTCTGTTGTTCCATGTCCAGTTCTAACTGTTGCTTCCTGACCTGCATACAGGTTTCTCAAGAGTCAGGTCAGGTGGTCTGGTATTCCCATCTCTTTCAGAATTTTCCACAGTTTATTGTGATTCACACAATCAAAGGCTTTGGCATAGTCAATAAAGCAGAAATAGATGTTTTTCTGAAACCCTCTTGCTTTTTCGATGATCCATCGGATGTTGGCAATTTGATCTCTGGTTCCTCTGCCTTTTCTAAAACCAGCTTGAACATCTGAAAGTTCACAGACCAGACAGATGTAGGGACCTTAACTTTTTGTTTCCTCTACACAAGAAATTGTAGCCAGGATTAACAGTGTGAGCTGAATAAGCCCTGAGACTATCACCAGAATGGGGGATCCTAGAAGTAGGAAAAGACACTCTCAATAGTGAGAGATCAAAGATGTGTGCTTATTTCTCATTCAAACTGGTAACAAAGCAGTGACTGGAACTGAGGTTATAGCTACTCACTGGCTTTGTCTTTTTCCTTGTTTAAATCAACTTGGATTAAAGAAAAAGGAAAAATGCTCAAGGTGTTAGCTATGAAAATAATCCACTGGGTAACCCACCGCACTTTGGGCTTATCAAATGGTCTTCATTCTCTGAACAGAGCAAAGATGTGCAGCTACACTAGAAAGAATGATTGCCCTGCCAACCCTCGGAAGTCCCAAAGAAGCCCTCAAGTTCCTTCCCTTTTTCCTATTTATCTTGGTAATGAATTCTCTGAGCCTTTGACCTGCCAGTTCAGTTATCTTTCCCCGTCTCTGACAAAAGCCTTGCTGTGGGGAAAGATAATATTTTCTTAATCAGATGAGTTATCAGTGAGATCTATGGAGTACCTTTGGCTTCTCTTAGGAGGAAGCCTTTGGATAGAATAAGAATATTAAGGAATATTTTAGATTTATTCAACTCATTTTTTTTAACTTTAAGAGTTGGCTAGAGGAAACCTTGAACTTTCTAGCCTTCTCTACACAATTAAAGGGGGAAATGTGAAGAATTCTAAAGATTTTGTGCTTCCCAGGTGGCACTAGAGGTAAAGAACTTGCCTGCCAATGCAGGAGACTCGGGTTTGATCCCTGGGTTAGGAATATCCCCTGGAGAAGGGAATGGCAACCCATTCCAGTACTCTTGGCTGGAGAATCCCATGAACAGAGGAGCCTGGAGGGCAACAGTCCATGGGGTCACAAAGAGTCGGACACAACTGAAGTGACGCAGCACGCACACACATAAAGATGTTATCAGTCTCTACTTCCAGTCAGGATCCAACTTTAAGGCATGATTACCTAGGGTTTTGAAAGATCTAGGTTATCATACTCTCAGTTACTTAACTGCTACAGTTTCCGACTCAATGGACATGAGTTTGAGCAAACTCCAGGAGATGGTGAAAGACAGGGAAGACTGGAGTGCTGCAGTTCATGAGGTCGCAAAGAGTCAGACACAACTTAGCAACTGAACAGCAACAAGTTTCCAAGCTTATACAAAGGGACCATCATAGTGCCTGCCTCGTAGAGATATTGTTAGGATTACACACAATCACGACCATAAGCATTTAAGACAGAGCCTAGTTCAGTAAATGTTAGTTTTCTTTCCTATATCAACCGAAGGATTATCTTAAATTTCCATTTTATTTTGTCAAGACATGGCTTCTAAACATTCTGGACATCACAGGGTACCTCTAACAGTGAACAAATAGCCCCTCTGAGTAAAATGAAGTTAGCACAACCTGTGTATCTATTACTTGGAAAAAGAAAGTGGCTAAAGGATTACCATATTTGCTTCCTAGAGCTGACAAAACAGTTTCCCACAAACTGGGTGGCTTGAAAAAAAAAAAAGAACTTTATTCCCTTATAGTTGTGGAGATCAGAAGTCCAAAGTCAAGGTGTCAACAGGATGAGTTTCTTCTGGAAGATTTGTGAGAGAAAATATTCCATGCCTCTCCCAGATTCTGGGAAAGGGAGCCCCTCACAGAGGTTGGGACAGGTACACCTTCTCAGATACTGAGATGCCTAACTTGATCCTAATGTTAACATCAAGCCGTGGGTCTCACAATATGGTGGACTGAAGGATCACCCAGGAATAAAACAGAACAGCAAGTGCCTTGACTTTATTATTTCTAGCCCTGGGAGTTATCCTGCCAGATAGAAATTACAATCCTCATTTTTCAGATTAGACAACTAAGGCTCAGAGGGTTTAACTCACTCAAGATAATCCACCCAGGAGATGTCTGACTAGGACTTCAAAGTCAGTCCAACCTCAAAGTTCACAGTTCCTTTACATTGTTGCACTGCTCTGAACATTCAGGTCCCCAGAGGAGAGACTCCTGGGACCTGTCCACTAAACAGCCACAGGACTCGATGTGGACTGAAGATAAAGGTATCTGCCCTGCTATATAACATTGGGCTCTAGATTTATTCATGTTTCCCTTGGGGTGATAGAACAGCAGATATGTAAACTGTATTCCACAATGTTTTAGGCACTGTTCTTTTCTGTTGGGAATGAAATGGACCAAGTGCTCTTACAGAGCTTCTCATTGAGGAGATAGACAGTAAACACATAAACAATAAATATATGACAACTGGTGAATAAGTACTATAAAGAGGAAATAACACAAAGTAAGAAAAAAATGAGAAGCAGAAGAATCGTGATCTGACGGAGGTTTTAAAAGAGGTACTTGGGCTGATACATAGGTTACATACTGTAGAGAAGCAAGGGGGTAAACCCAGGGACATCACTTGAGAAGTGACGGCAGTTTCAACTAGGGTTGCTGGTGGCCATGGAGGTGGTGGAAGTTGGTAAATTCTCAACATGTTTTGAAAGTTGAACTGACATAATCTGCTGAGAGATTGGGTAAGAGGTATAAAAGAAAAATAATAAAAGGACCCTGTGGCTGGTTCCCCAAAAGATATGTGAATGTTACCTTATATGGCAAAAAAAAAAAAAAATAACCTTTGCATATGTGATTAAAATCAGTTTAAAATGAGATTATATCCTGGATAATTTGGGTGGACCCTAAATGCAGTCACATGTAACTTCAAAAGAGGGAGGGAGACGGAGATCTAACACACACAGGACAAGGTGATGTGAAGATGGAGCAGAATGATTTGAAGATGCTGGCCTTGAAGACTGGAATGATGTGGCCACAAGCCAAGGAATGCCAGCAAGCATCAGAAGTGGAAGAGGAAAGGAATGGGTTTTCGCATAGAGCCTCCAGAGGAACCAACACCTTGATTCCAGCACAGTGATACTGAGTTTGAACTCCTGGTCTCCAGAACTTGAGAGAATACAGTTGTATTGTTCAAAGCTGCCCAATTTGTGTTCATTTGTTTCAGCAGCCATAGAAAACTAATACAGACCCCCCTTCTCCAACATTCCTCTGCACACTAAACATATTCTCTATGTGACTGGTATATGGCCTGATATAAGTACATGAATTTGTAAGAAAATGAATTGCTGTTTGAAATATGCTTATATTTTTATTCATATTATTCAGGTTATGCTCTAGATCTTATACTCTTTCCTTCTGTACTCTATATATTTAAGGTCTATCCATGCTGTCATGTGTATGCCTGGTATGATATATCTATCTAGTATAGAACATTCTGCTTCCAACAGAAATCCCTTTTCCATTCTGGTAGAGATGGACATCTAGGTTGCTTCCAGCTCACTGCTGTCAAACTACAACTTGAATAGAATTTTAAAATCAAGAATCAGATAATTGCTGATGCAGTCTTTTTAGGATCAGGTGAAAAGAACAGATATTACAGTTGGACCAAAACCATATGATAAACCATCAGCTGTGCAAGGGTTTAAATGAGTAACAATTATGAATCTTAGATTCCCCTTGGCCCATTCTTTCCTCACAAGTCCCTCTGCACTGACTTTCCCTCTCCCCAAGAGATCCCAGGAAATTGAATGACCTAAAAATTCCAGCTGCCTTGCTTGACAAATTGGAATGGAAGTCGACAGCTGTTTTCCCTCCAGCATCCTCTGGGAAATCCACCCAACTCTATGTTCCTGGCCTGCCCTTGATTTCAAAGCTATAATGTTCAATACCAAGTGGCAAGTGCCATGTATAGGATGTTAGCATCAGGAAGCAATCCAAGAGCTAGAAGGGGCAGAGACAGCCCCTGGGAGCAAAAGAAGCCAAAGCTGGTTAGCTAGGAGAAATGTGGATGAGGTGGGCTCAGGTGGCTCCAAGTGTGTAAAGAATGATGCTAAAAGCAATTGTGCTTCTACTTAGTCAAGAAACAGACACAGTAGACCTGAACTGCTAAGAACCACTTGGCACAGACATTCAGAAGGACTTCGTAAATAAGTGAGGTTAGAGGCAACAATCATGCAGTCTCAAAGTTGGAAGATGTAGATTCAGATAAGCTGTGTAAGAGCAAACACCTTGTCTGGAACAGACCCTAACTAGCTATCTTACCTCTATCACTAGTTTGCTTCAGAACATGAGCTAAGCCTGCTGCTTTGGTTTCCTTATCTGTCAAAAGGTGGAGGGGGGGGGGGGGTTCAAAAGATGTGGCTACATAAAAATAACTCAAAATGCATCACAGAATTAAACATAAGAGCTAGAGTTGCAAAACCCCAAGAGGAAAACACAGGAGACAGTCTTTATGACCTTGAATTAGACAGATTTCTTAAATATGACACCAAAAGCATGATCCATAAAAGATGAAGATTGACAAGTTGGACTTTTTCAAAATTAAAACCTTTTGCTCTTCAAACACCACTAAAAAAATCAAAATATAAGCCAAAAACTAAGGTTATATAAACAGTAATTTATGTAACTGATAAAGGCATGAATCCAAAATATGTATAGAACTCTAAGGGACTTTCCCTGGTGGTCAAGTGCCTAAGACTCTGCACTCCCAATACAAGGGGCCCAGGTTCAATCCCTGCTCAGGGAACTAGATATTGCATGCCACAAATAAGACCCAGTGCAGCCAAATTTTTTTTTTTAATTAAAAAAAAAAGTATGTAAAGAACTCTTAAAATTCAATAATGAAACAAGATTTGAATCTTTAACCAAAGATATATGAATGACTAATAGACATACGAAAAGATGTTCAACAACATTATACATTCAGATCATATCAGATCAGTCGCTCAGTCGTGTCCGACTCTTTGTGACCCCATGAATCACAGCACACCAGTCCTCCCTGTCCATTACCAACTCCCGGAGTTCACTGAGACTCACGTCCATCGAGTCAGTGATGCCATCCAGCCATCTCATCCTCTGTCTTCCCCTTCTCCTCCTGCCCCCAATCCCTCCCAGCATCAGAGTCTTTTCTAACGAGTCAACTCTTTGCATGAGGTGGCCAAAGTACTGGAGTTTCAGCTTTAGCATCAGTCCTTCCAAAGAAATCCCAGGGCTGATCTCCTTCAGAATGGACTGGTTGGATCTCCTTGCAGTCCAAGGGACTCTCAAGAGTCTTCTCCAACACCACACTTCAAAAGCATCAATTCTTCAGCGCTCAGCCTTCTTCACAGTCCAACTCTCACATCCATACATGACCACAGGAAAAACCATAGCCTTGACTAGACAAACCTTTGTTGGCAAAGTAATGTCTCTGCTTTTGAATATGCTATCTAGGTTGGTCATAACTTTCCTTCCAAGGAGTAAGCATCTTTTAATTTCATGGCTGCAGTCACCATCTGCAGTGATTTTGGAGCCCAGAAAAATATTATACATTAGGGAAATACAAATTAAGAGCATGATAAGTTATCACCACATATTCACTGAAATGACTACAAGCAAGAAGTCTAACAATGCCAAATGTTCACAAGGATGTGGGGAAACCGGAACATTCATATACTCACTGCTTGTGGAACACAGAATGGCTACAGTCACTTGGGGGAAAAGTTTGGGGGTTTCTTAAGTAGCTAAACATACACCTACCATACAAACCAGCAATTATCTCCTAGGTGTATACCCAAGAGAAATGAAACTATGTCAACACATAGACATGTGTGTTCATAGTAGCAGTAGCCACAATATCCCAACACTGGCAAAATCCAAATGTCCATCAGCTGGTGAACAGATAATCAAATATAGTCTATCCATACAATGGAATAGGAATGAAGCAATATATGAGATCAATACTGTAATGTAAGTAATAACAGGATTGAATCTCAAAAACATTCCTTGAAGTGAGAAAAGCAAATACAAAAGGCTACATATGTAGGATTCCATTTGTATGAAATCTCTAGTAAAGGCAAAACTATAGATATAGAAAATATTGATTAACCTGGAACTGGGGGTAGGAATGGGGAATGAACATAGTCACAACAAGGAAACGTGGGGCTGATGGAAGTGGTAATGGCTTCAAAACGGTACGCTGTTGTTAGAGCCACTAAGTCACGTCCAACTCTTTTGCGACCTTGCGGACTGTAGCCTGCCAGGCTCCTCTGTCAATGGGATTTCCCAGGCAAGAATACTGGAGTGGGCTGCCATGCCCTCCTTCAGGGGGTCTTCCTGACCGAGGGATCAAATCTGTGTTTTCTGCGTCTCCTGCGTTGGCAGGCTGGTTCTTTACTGCTCGTGCCACTGTGTGCTTGTATGTTCTTGTTACTGAGGACAGTGGTAGAGAGCAGCCCCTGGGACTAGGGTGAAGCAAGAGGTGCTGAGGGTGCAACATTTAAGGAGACTCTCACTCCCAGGCATCAGCTCTGCCTTGAGAGATCCTGAGAAATGAGTGCCTCCTTAAGTGTGGGCCCTGCAGGCATAACCTCTAAGGAGGCACTCACTCTCAGGGTGGAAAGTGTAGGGTGGTCCAGAGAGTGGCCTCCTCCAGTGCTGCACTCTCACACCTCATTGGCCTTGCCTTAGTCACAGCCCTGCTGCAGGGGGCCTGGACCCAAGTCCACATGCTAGAGTTATACCTACTAGATGTGTGACTGCAGACAAGTTTATGCCCCTATTTTCTTGCCTGTTCTGACTCCATGATTCCAGGGCCACTTTATTCTCCTCTACAGTAAAGCAAAACAATTATGGAAATAACACTCCATCTATGAGATCCCAATTTAAATTTCCTATCTTCACAGAAGCAACCCCCTTGGCCGTGTAAACCACCCTCTGTCATGTGTTCTTAGCAACTTGTTCATTTTATTCACAGCAGTTATATTTATACTATTTTACTTTATTGCTTTATATCAGTCAAGATAGTTTGGATTACAGTGCAGTAATAAAACCCTCAAAATCTCAGGGGCTTAAAACAGCAAGGGTTTATTGCTTTCTCACTCCACATGTCTGCTGTGTCAGCTGGGAGGTTCAGCTCAGGGACCCCACCTATGGATCAGCCACATATGCAGCACTTAGCTGGTCTTTGTGGCAGAGGGGAAAGAGCTCCAGGGGGCACACATTAACCGCTCAGCCCAGCAGGAGCACGAACCATGTCCAGTCATGAGTCACTGGCCAGCACTCATCAGTGTCCCCACCCACCCACAGGGGACCCCTGCTACTGCACTCCTAATATGAGCCTGAAAGGCAGAAAGTGGGAAAGGTTTAGGCTCTCTGATGACTCTGCATTATTTATTTGCTTAGGTCCAAATCCCCCGACCAGCATGGCCCATTAGGCAGGATTGCCTGTCTTGTTCGCCACTGTATCCCCAGTGCTGGCACCTTTGTGGCGGTCGTTCAGTTGGTCAGTCATGTCCAACTCTTAGAGACCCCATGGACTGCAGCACTCTAGGCTCCCCTGTCCTCCATTACCTCCCAAAGCTTGCTCGAACTCATGTCCATTAAGTCCATGATGCTATCTAACCATCTCATCCTCTGCTGCCCACTTCTCTTTTTTCCCTTCAATCTTTCCCAGCATCAGGGTCTTTTCCAATGGGTCAGCTCTCCACATCAGGTGGCCAAAGTACTGAAGCTTCAGCTTCAGCATCAGTCCTTCCAATGGATATTCGGGAGGAGATCCTGAATATTCACTGGCACCTAGCTGGTGCTTAATAATGATTTGCTGCCCAACTGAACAGTTCTGGCAGTTTAGGATTGGTGACTAAGACTATTGGTTGGATGAATGTTAGCTCCCAGCAAACTGCTCAGACCCTAGAGGACTCAGAGCCCAGTTCTCCCATGTCAACTGGACCCTTCTGAAAGGTGAAGAATAATTTCTCTAACTGCTGCTTTCCCTCATTTTCTCCTGGAATGTCTAACTACAGAGGCCAATGAACAAGAACCTCTAAGAGTCTGGGACTGTGGTCCAAAGCGATGATCCAAAATCTGAAATCTGTTTGTAATTTTATTCTTCATCTTAAAA
This sequence comes from Bubalus kerabau, assembly GCF_029407905.1. NCBI lineage: Eukaryota > Metazoa > Chordata > Mammalia > Artiodactyla > Bovidae > Bubalus > Bubalus kerabau. Next base: position 56,961,820 of record NC_073633.1, on the reverse strand, counting down.
GTTCATACTTATTATGAATTTTATAATTTTTCTGTTATATTTATAGTCATAAAAAAGTTTTAAAATATTTAACTGAGCTTAATTAAGGCTTCACATATATGTGTCATGCTTATCTCACAGTTTCAAGGTCCCCCCAATAGCCCACACACCCACACCCCTAGAGTTGTTTGCTCCAATCCAGGAAACATAGTTCCAAGACACCTTAGATAGGGCCTTAAGGCTTAAATTTAGAGCATTAAGAACATCCTCTGCAATTTGCTTCCTTTCTATGGTGACACTTTTTCTCTTGTGGGAATAAAATTCTTTTTGCATGTGGGATTTGCCTTTGTCTAATGAAATGAGGAAGCAGTGGTGTTAAAGGTCTCATTTTCTTTCCCACAGGTTGATAGACTAAATTTGCCCAAAACAATATTTCTCAAATATTTTTTTTATCATGGCCCACACAAAGAAGGGCATTTCATATCACTTTCTATAATCGGCGCCATTGGTAACTCCCTGCTGGCTGGGGTGCCCATCCCCCAGGGACTGAGTGTTGGCTGCTGAAGGCCACAGCTGCCTCTTTCTGTAGAGATTTGCTCATGGCTGAGCAGGAGCTGCCTTTCCAGAAGATTATGCACTCCTCTTCCTCAGAGCAGCCTGCAGCCAGTGCCTGGTTGTTGACATGGGGGTTCAAGAGGCTACCTGCTTGTCTTAGGCAGTACCAACGCTGATATAATTCAAGCTTCAGGGCCCCACATGTGATCAGGCTGGAGAGCAATTCCTCACAGCTCCTCCACTGCTCATCCAGCTCCCCCACTGCTCATCCAGCTCCCCTCGCTCTCTTCTTGTCTGAGTGTGTGTGTGCTCTCAGTTGTGTCTGACTCTTTGCAACCCCATGGACTGTAGCCCACCAGGCTCCTCTGTTCATGGAATTTCCCAGGCAAGAATACTGGAGCAGGTTGCCATTTCCTGCTCCCAGGGATCTTCTTGACCCCGGGATCAAACCTACATCTCGTGCACTGCTCGCAGATTCTTTACCCCTGAGCCACCTGCTCAGTGAGATCACATACACCCAAAGCCTTTTTATGGAGCTCTGCTCCTAGAGAACCTGACTTAAGACAGTACTCAATATACACACATTCCTGAAATAAAATTTCCAAAAATAATATTTACACTTACTTTATGTGATGCACTCTGATATTTTCTATACTATTCTATTCTGTTTGTTTTTTTTTTTTCGAACTGTGAGCCTCTAATTTGCCTTTGTAATCCACCAATAAGCCACAGTCCAGCAATTAGAAAAACACTGCACTAAACCTTTCCAAGTTCACTTTCTGGAGGTTGGTGTTCACTTGGGCAGGTTACGGAGAAGGTGGAACAAAGGGACTCTGTCTCAGTGTGCACAGCATCAAGAGTTGAGGGACACAGGAAATTGATCCTTAGGGCGGAGCCCCTCAAGGGAGCAGCAAGGGTCAAGTGCCATCTGACAGCAGGGCTGGCCACCAGCCTTCTCCACACTGTTCCCCAGTGGCACATGCACTTACCTGGGGCTTCAGTAGGAAATGTGGGTTCCCAGAGGATAAAGCAATTTTCAACATTAAACAAAGGCATGAAGATGAACATGTGAGAATATTTATTTCAGCATTACCTGTAATGGCCAAAACGGAAACATCCCAAATGGCCATCATTAGATGAACTACAGTGTAACTGGACAAAGATAACTGTGTATCCATTAAAAATAATGAAGTAGGTATCTAAGTATAGTAAATTTTCCATGCTATGGGTATGCTAAGTAGAAAAATCAACTGAATTTATAGTTCACCAATATAACTCCATGTTTATATTAATTAGTTCAAGCTTTATATAGTGAAAATATGGAAAAATACACTCAAAATTATTTACAATAATCATCTGCAGGAGCATGATTATGGGAGACTTTTATTTTGTAAGTCATATATTTCCATAACATTTGAACTTTTTGCCACAAGCATGATTTACTATTGAAATGAGAAAAAGCAATAATTCTCACTCTAAAAAAGTAAAACACAAAAAGAAGCTCTAAAGCAGGAGCATGTGTTCCTTTGAAGTCACAAAGCACCCCTTCAGCAGGTAAAATGTGCTTTCAAGAGTCTGAGATAGAAACCATTTCTAGGAGTTCATGCTCTAAGGCTACACTTTTGCTCCAACATATAGAAATTTTAGACAAAATACAAACTGAAGAAATTTACAGATCATAGCAAGGCTCAGAAACTAGATAAATGTCCCTATGCACCCGGAACAGAAGAAAAACCCCCTATCCAGGAGCAGGACTGAAGCCAGAGCCTGTGGGTCAGGTTTTACAAGCAAACAAAGGTGGCTTCCCTGGTGGCTCAATGTTAAAGAATCCTCCTGCAATGCAGGAGACTAGATTTCTATCTCTGAGTCAGGGAGATCCCCTGCAGAAGGGAATGGCAACCCACTCCAGTATTCTTGCCTGGACAGAAGAGTCTGGTGGGCTACAGTCCATGGCGTTGCAAAGGTTAGACGCAACTGAGTGACTAACACTTTCACTTTCAAAGGTGGTTCCAGCAAGGCCATAGGGACTAAGGGGTGGGGCTGTGGAGTGAGATGCTGGGAACAGGGACTAGAGGCCTGCTTCCCAACTGGGGAAAGCTGGCTGGGTTTTTGTTTGTTTGTTTCTGTTTTTAACATCAGGAATTGGTTACCCTGGATGCATCTTAAAATCAACTGAGGACAGAAACTCAGAGGCTCTGTAGCAAACTCGAGGGGTGGGGTGGGGAGGGAGATGGGAGGGAGGTCCAAGTGGGAAGGGACATGTGTATATCTATGGCTGATTTATGCCGGTATTTGGCAGAAAACAACAGAATTCTGTAAAGCAATCATTGTTCAATTAAAAAATAAATAAATATTTTAAAAATCACCTGAGGACTTTTTAAAAAACATCATTGCCACTGAAACTATGATTTAATTTTAAAATTCACCTCTTCCTCTGTCTCCACCTCTGCCTTTCTCTCTCCTCCCTATAAGTCTCCCTTGGAGATTCTAATACACACCCAAGACTGAGACCTCACTGAAATGTTGGGTTTATATAGAGGTCCAACAATACATGTACAAACTCTTTTCAGGCACTCTGCCAAATAAGCTACCTGTTTGGACATGAGATCTGAAAATTTCCCCATTATGACCCCAGAGTGGGCATTTCTACCCATCTCCAAGCCCAGCATGTGGGCTGGAGGCCTTGGGGAAGGGCCTAACAGAGTCAGGGTTGGGTAAAGAGACAGAGAGATAGATGGAGGAAAGATGCCAATCTGTAGGTAAATGGACAAATCCATGATACACATGATATATTCATATAACAGTATTATAACAGTGAAACTTAATACCCAGCAATAACATGGCACCTACATGGATAACTCTCAAAAACATAATAGTGAGATATAAAAGCAACTTGCAACATGGCATGTTTTTTATGATACCATTCATTTAAATTTTAAACTACAGGACATTAAAAGTATATATTGTTTTGTGGCTAAATACATATACACTAAAACTATAAAAATATTCATGAAAATCAACCATACTGACTTAAGGACTGCAGTTACTTTTGGAGAGGGGAGATGGGCAGGCAGGGATCAATAAAGAGGAACAAACTTGGATGAACCTCAAAAGCATCCCCATGCTTGTAAGAAACTAGTGTTTAAATGGTCACATTGTTTATGATTCCATTTACGATGTTTGTGAAAAAACAAAACTATAGTGATGAGAACAGATGAGCAGCTGCCAGAGGTCGGGGGATGGTATGGTTATAAAGAGTGTTTTGAGGGGTGATGAGGCCCTTTCCTGCACAATTGCACTCATCTCACACGCTAGTAAAGTAATGCTCAAAATTCTCCAAGCCAGGCTTCAGCAATACGTGAACCGTGAACTTCCTGATGTTCAAGCTGGTTTTAGAAAAGGCAGAGGAACCAGAGATCAAATTGCCAACATCCACTGGGGATCATGGAAAAAGCAAGAGAGTTCCAGAAAAGCATCTATTTCTGCTTTATTGACTATGCCAAAGCCTTTGACTGTGTGGATCACAATAAACTGTAGAAAATTCTGAAAGAGATGGGAATACCAGACCACCTGATCTGCCTCTTGAGAAATTTGTATGCAGGTCAGGAAGCAACAGTTAGAACTGGACATGGAACAACAGACTGGTTTCAAATAGGAAAAGGAGTTCGTCAAGGCTGTATATTGTCACCCTGCTTATTTAACTTATATGCAGAGTACATCATGAGAAACACTGGACTGGAAGAAACACAAGCTGGAATCAAGATTGCCGAGAGAAATATCAATAACCTCATATATGCAGATGATACCACCCTTATGGCAGAAAGTGAAGAAGAACTAAAAAGCCTCTTGATGAAAGTGAAAATGGAGAATGAAAAAGTTGGCTTAAAGCTCAACATTCAGAAAACGAAGATCATGGCATCTGGTCCCATCACTTCGTGGGAAATAGATGGGGAAACAGTGGAAACAGTGTCAGACTTTATTTTTCTGGGCTCCAAAATCACTGCAGATGGTGACTGCAGCCATGAAATTAAAAGATGCTTACTCCTTGGAAGTAAAGTTATGACCAACCTAGATAGCATATTGAAAAGCAGAGACATTACTTTGCCAACAAAGGTCCGTCTAGTCAAGGCTATGGTTTTTCCTGTGGTCATGTATGGATGTGAGAGTTGGACTGTGAAGAAGGCTGAGCGCTGAAGAATTGATGCTTTTGAACTGTGGTGCTGGAGAAGACTCTTGAGAGTCCCTCGGACTGCAAGGAGATCCAACCAGTCCATTCTAAATGAGATCAGCCCTGGGTGTTCTTTGGAAGGAATGCTGCTGATACTCCAGTACTTTGGCCACCTCATGGGAAGAGTTGACTCATTGGAAAAGACTCTGATGCTGGGAGGGATTGGGGGCAGGAGGAAAAAAGAGGACGAGATGGCTGGATGGCATCACTGAGTCTATAAACATGAGTTTGAGTGAACTCCGGGAGTTGGTGATGGACAGGGAGGCCTGGCGTGCTGCGATTCATGGGGTCGCAAAGAGTCGGACACGACTGAGCGACTGATCTGATCTGAGGCCCTTTCGTATCTTGAGTGTGGTGACAGTAATATCAATCTATGACGTACTGAAATTCATAGGACTAAAATTCACAAGGATAGTAGGACGAGAGTTTCCAGAGCCTCCGAGGAGGTGGACGTGGGAGTCATAGTTTGATGTGGAGGGAATGTCAACTTGAGAAGATGAAAAGTTCTGGAGATAAATGGTGGTGATTGTTACAGAACAATGTGAATGTATTCAATGCTGCTGAACTGTATACTTTAAAATGATTAAAATGGTAAATTTTGTTATCTATATTTTACCACAATAAGAAAGTTTAAAAATTCATAGGACAGTACAGTAGGGTAAAGAAAGCCAATTTTATTGAATTTTATTGCACGGTTATTGAAAAAACTAAAAGAAAAACCTGCAGCAAATACAGTATTGCAAAATGTTAAGATCTACTAAAGCTACATAGTAAATACATTTATGTCTGTTACTCCATTTTCTTCACTTTTCTGTATGTTTAAAATGTTCTAGGAAGTTTTTAATAGTTTAAGGTAGAATCAAACATTTAGGGGTGCAAAAAACTTTTGAGATCATTCCCTGCAGATTACTTATTTGAACAGAGAGAAACAGCTTTCTCAGCTAAAACTCCTGACTCCTAGGTCCCCTTTATCCATGCTGATAATTTGAAACTGAAGCTTTTTTGGAAAAAATAATTTTGTTTATTTATTTATGGCTGTACTGGGTCTTCATTGCTACACCGGCTTTCTCTAGCTGCGGCGAGAGGAGGCACTCTCTAGTTGCAGCGCACCAGCTTCTCACTGTGGTGGCTTCTCTTATTGAGGAACATGGGCTATAGGTGTGCAGGCTTCAGCAGCTGCACTCCCAAGCCCTAGAGCACAGGCTCAATAATTCTGGCACATGGGCTTAACTGCTCTATGGCATGTAGGATCCTCCCAGATCAGGGATTGAATTGTCTCCTGCATTGGCAGGTGGAGTCCTTACCACTGAGTCACCAGGGAAGCCCCTAAATGGAAGTTCTAAAATTAAAAATTTATTGATTAAAAATTTACACTTCTTCAATTTAAGGGGGTTGGAAAAAAAAAAAAAAAAAGCCAAACAAACCAAAACTGTGAAGTGTGGCGGGGAAACTCTGCAGGACCTGGGGATCAGAGTCCACTCTGTGCCTCTGTGGTTTACCAAACATTTGTTTACCAAACATTGGTTTTTCATCTTAATATGAAGCTCCTTCCTCCCCTTTGAAGTCCCAAATGACCAACCTTAACATCCTCTTTCATCTTTAGCTAAAGATATTATTTAAAGTGAAGGCTTCGGCTATTTTGGTGAGTTATTCAGTTTTCCTGGGTCTCTCCCATGTATATATCTTATTAAAATTTTGTTTGACTTGCTCCTGTTAATCTGTCTCATGTCAGCTTAATTTTTAGACCAGCCAGAAGAACATAGAAGGGTAGAAGAAAATTCCTTCCTCTCTGACAATATTCTCAAGAACAGAATTAAAATTTAATCAGTAGCTCTCTTCAGAAGAAGTGTTAAAACAATTTTAAAAGAAAAAGTCACCAAAATGTGTCAATTTTACTTTGAGCTACTCAAATTGATCTCATAAAACATTTTAATTTGTTTCATCTAATTTTTGCTTCTGTCTATCTTTGTTCTCACCCCACTCTCCTCCTGTCTGAATACAACTTCATCCTGAATAGCTTCTGTGACTTCTTCTCACTGTAACCAAGCCGGACCCCCATGGGCCCTGCCCAGGACAGACATCCCCACCGCCACCCCATGTCCTCTGCCTCCTTCTTCTTTCTGGCAAACTTGTAGTCCCAGGCCTCCCCAGCCTCCCAAAAGCCTGCCTCAAGAATTAACGATTGAAAGAATGTGAACATACAGCAACAACAAAAAATTGCAGTCGGGCCAGGAGAACTGGTAACAACTTAAACAGTAAATCAGCCATCTAGCAGTCACAGAGTCTTTAGTTTCTCCCTGAAGGACATAGACAACAGTATCTGATGCACATTTCCTGAGTTTAGTATCTGCTTTACAGACACTGAAGTGAAAGTGAAGTAGCTCAGTTGTGTCCGACTCTTTGTGACCCTGTGGACTGTAGCCTACCAGGCTCCTCCCTCCATGGGATTCTCCAGGCAAGAATACTGGAGTGGGTTGCCATTTCCTTCTCCAGGGGATGTTCCCAACCCAGGGATGGAACCTGGGTCTCCCACATTGCAGGCAGACGCTTTAACCTCTGAGCCATCAGGGAAGCCCTACAGATACTAAAACCCCCACCAAATGGAAGACGTTAACGACATGATGATCATGAGCATGTAACCCCTAGACTGGCTGGAGCCTGAGGACTGGCAATTTTAACCCCTGTGACACCACCCTGTTACCTCACCATCAATCAGAGAACTGTACATGAGGCCATCACATACCTTACAACTCCTCTCTCTCACCTCGCCCTTAAAAACTTTTCCCTAAAACCCTTCGGGGAGTTTGGGCTTTTGGGGCGTTAGCTCCCCTCACTCCTCTTTTGCACCTGCAATAAATGCTGTAATTTCCTTCACCACAACCTGGTGTCAGTTGCTTGCTTTTACTATGTGTGGGCAAGTAGACCAAGTTTGGCTCAGTAACACCACCCCACATCTATAGTCAGGGTTACTCAAGTTAGAACAGGCTATCTTTAGAAAAGTAGTACTCTGCAAAATTCTCAGGTGAGAAAAATCTTCCATCGCATCTGCAGGATTCTCCGTCACAAGCAATAGAACTGACACTGGAGCCCAAGGAAACCCAGGCCTACACAGGGAAATACGTGGGGAAGAAAGCCCAGCCAAGGAGCCCTCATCTTGCCAGAGAGGACTCATCTTGAGATAGTACTGCCTTTGGTATCATCGCCACCAGCAGGATTTGCACCTTGCTGCAGCCACCAGGAAGAATTTCTCAGCTGATGAAATTTCTCAGCCACTGCAACTTTCCTTTGTGCAACCAAAAATATATTCACCATTCCCTAGAGGAATGACACAACTCTGATGTCTGAAATGTCTGCTTCTACTCTTATCTCAGGAGAAGGCAATGGCACCCCACTCCAGTACTCTTGCCTGGAAAGTCCCATGGACAGAGGAGCCTGGTAGGCCGCAGTCCATGGGGTCACTAAGAGTCAGGCACAACAGAGCGACTTCACTTTCACTTTTTACTTTCATGCGTTGGAGAAGGAAACGGCAACCCACTCCAGTATTCTTGCCTGGAGAATCCCAGGGATGGAGGAGCCTGGTGGGCTGCTGTCTATGGGGTCGCACAGAGTCGGACATGACTGAGGCAACTTAGCAGCAGCAGCAGCACTCTTATCTCAGTCACTTGTCTACAGAGCAACCAGAGCGTCCTTCTAAAACCTAAAACAGATCTTGTCACTCCTATGCAGAAAGCCCTCCAAAGGCTCCCAAATCTTTACAATGGCCATCTAGACCTTACGTTATTATTCCCTCTCCACCACCTTGATCCCATCTCCTGTTACTCTCTTTTTCACTCTGTTCCAGCTGCCTGGCCCCATTTCTTGCTTTCTCCACACACCTAGCTTGTTCCCATCTTGGAAGCTTTATTTATTTTCCTTCCCTCAGATAAACACGTAACTTGCTCCCTATACCGTCCCCCTAAATAAAAGAGCACCTCATCACTCTTCCCCACTCTGTATTCTACTTAAGTTTTCTTTATGTTTTCACAGCTAATGGTGTTCTGTGTGGTCATCTGTTTATCATCCATCTCATTCTAGTGGAACATAAACCCTACAGTCAGTGCCTTATGTTTCCATTTCTGTATCCCCAGAACTTGGATTGGGGCCTGGCTGAGAGTAGGTGCTCAATAAACATTAGACTTTACTGAAGTGGAGGTGAAATCATCTGGTGAGAAAAAAGGGTGAGGAGGAGGGTGAGAGGGTCTTCCATTGAGGAGGAGCATGGCTGGGATTTGAGAAGGCTTTTCTGGTCAAGTGGAGAGAGCTGACCAGGAAATGCAAAGATCTGTCTCCAGAGCAATGAAAACACTAATGAGAATTGATATCAGGTAATAGGGACAAGAATCTGCAGTTGAGTAACTGTTTTTCTTTCAGCCCCACTCAGCAGCCTGGAGGCTTCCCCGGTGGCTCAGATGTAAAGAATCTTCCTGCAATTCAGGAGACCCAGGTTTGATCCCTCTGTCGGGAAGATCCCCAGGAGAAGGAAATGGCAACCCACTCCAGTATTCTTGCCTGGAGAATCCCATGGACAGAGGAGCCTGGTGGGCTACAGTCCATGGGGTTGCAAAGAGTCCAACATGACTGAGCGACTATCACTTTCATTTTCACAGCAGCCTGGAGGAAAGTGCACAGAAGCCACATTGCATTTATTCAGCAACAGGGGTGACCATGTGGGTGGGGCAAAGAGGACTGGCAGAAAGGACCTTGCGATTCATTGGAAAGAAAGTATTAGAGGGAATGGGCTTTGGGGTTTAAGCTGCTTCGGGAGGGAAGTAAAGACCAGGACGTGGTCCATAGTATGAAGATGCCTGCAGGTGAGGGATGGCACTGTCCAAAGGAGGCTAATGAGCAGAACCACGTGGGAGGACTGCTCCAGAGACGTGGAGAGCCAAGCCAGGAGGCTGAGCACAGTGGAAGAACGAATGGACAGGAAGGGCACGGCAAAGGGAGGGTACATTGAGTCTGAGATCTTGGAGCAAATCAGAGTCAGGTCATATGTGTGTGTGTGTTAGTCGCTCAGTCATGTCCGAATCTCTCACCCCGTGGACTGTCGCCCACCAGGCTCCTCTGTCCATGGAATTCTCCAGGCAAGAATACTGGAGTGGGTTGCCATTTCCTTTCCAGGGGATCTTCCCAACCTAATGATCGAACCCAGGTCGCCTGCATTGGAGGCAGATTCCCTACAGTCTGAGCCACCAGGGAAGACACAAGGTTATGGGTAAGGCCAGGATAATCACAGGCAGATGTACAATAGCATATGATTTTTGTAAATTTTAGTAATCATAAGCCCTTTAGCTGCAATAATATCTTTTTATTTTTATTGTCATTTCACACATTATGATAGAGTTGAAATCATTGATTTCCCAATGATACTTGAAGATCCTTTTTATTGTTGAACTACTCAGGTATTACTACATGAGAAGATCTAATGTAAAATATGGTGACTATAGTTGGTAACATTTTATTGCATAATTGAAATCAAACTTTGCTACACTGGCCAGCCTGTAAAGCCTTCTCTGTTAGTCTGCTAGAGCTGCCACAACAAAATTCCAGGCAGGATGGCTTAAACAACAGAAGTTTATTTTCTCACAGTTGTGGAGGTTGGAAGTTCAAGATCAAGGTGTTGCCAGAGTTGGGAGGCCAGAGTCTTTGGCTTCTCACTGCCTCTTCACAAGGCTGTCCCTCTGTGCACGTGCACCCCGGTGTCTGTGTATCCTAATGTCGCCTTAGAAGGATATGAGTCAGATTGGATTGGGGCCTACCCCGATGCCCTTATTTTCACTTAATTACCTCTTTGTAGGCCATATCGCCAATACAGTCACATTCTGAGGTTCTGGGCACTCGGGCTTCAAGATATGAATTGAGTTAGGGGAGGAGACACAATTCAACCTTTGACACGTTCCAAGCAAGCATTCTGTCTCAGACAATAAAACCAAAGGAAAACTCACTCATACCAAGCCACAGCATGCTAATTCATTATTTCATGCATTCTCATTCCACCAATATTTGATGAGAGCCATTTATGCAGTGACATGGTCTACATGAAACCAACAGAATAATCTTCCTAAAATGTGTGTCTGATTAGGTCTCCTTCCAGAAACTCTTGAATGCCCTTAGGAAGATTCCCAAACTTTAGCACAGTATACAAGGTAGCCAAAATGTGGATTCTGCTTACTTACACAGCTACAATCCCCTCACATGCCTTTTGCTCCAGCTAAACTCTTTGAGTACGGTGGTTCCCCAAATATATTATGCTGAGTTACTCCTAGCTGTATGGCCCTCGGCAAAAATGTATTTATTCAACAAATATTTTATTGTCATCTCCTTTATCAACTGTGCTAGACTGTGGGGATGATAACAAAACTACGCCCTTAAAGATCTCTTAGTATAAGGGAAATGTTAGACAAGCAATCAAAAATTACAATCAATTGATATGCAATGTAGTCTGTGTGTGTGTGTGTGTGTGTGTCTATCTGTTAGTTGCTCAGTCATGTCCAACTCTTTGTGATCCCATGGACTGAAGCCCACCAGGTTCCTTTGTTCATGGAATTTTCCAGGCAAGAATACTGGAGTGGGTTGCCATTCCCTTCTACAGAGGATCTTCCTGACCAAAGGACTGAACTTGAGTCTCCTGCATTGCAGGAAATTTTTACCTTCTGAGCCACTAGAGAAGCCTGCAATGTAGTCTAGAGGTATACAAAAATGTGTCAGGAGCTCAGAGGAGGATATTTATTTAAATTTACAGGGCATTAGTTTCTCCAGTAGAGTAATACACCAACCTCTAAAATTAGATGAAGGAGAAGGCCAATTTACAGCACAACCTATATGTTATGTTAATATATTGCTGAAATAAATCAAATATATGGTTCCAGTTATTAAGAATGAAATAAGTGACATCTTATGTAACTAATGAAATGGAAATTGGTTACACACCCACCTAAGTATACAGAACCATGAAGTGGAAGTTAAAAATCCTCCCTTGTCAGAATGAATCCATCTCTGGAGTGTTTTTAAAATGCATACATGACAATTGCATGGGGCACTCCACATGCCTAAGATACCCTAACTCATTAATCACGTGAAATTAGCAGCCATCATCAGTCAATGTACTTTTAGTATCATGCAAGTTGTAATAAAGATTATTTTATTTATACTTAAAACCTTTTAGCATGTCTTTCAAGAAGTTACCAGAAAGTTCAAAAGAAAACTGAAGAAAGAACAAGAGTGATATTGTTAAACAGCCAGGGTAATACAGACTGAAAAGCTTCCCTTTAGGACCACTTAGGAATTCTGGGTATAATGTGTGTCCCTTTGATTTTAGTGCGCCACTGAGTTCACAACAAGGAAGAGAAACTCCCAAGTGCTCCCAAGATAGAACATAAAAGAAAGTAATACGTAAGTGATACGATGATGCCAGTGGTAAAGAACCCGCCTACAAATACAGGAGACATAAGAGATGTGGGTTCAATCCCTGGGCTGGGGAGATTCCCCTGGAGGGAGGGCATGGCAACCCACTCCAGTATTCCTGTATGGAGAATCCCACGGACAGAGGAGCCTGGTGGGCTACAGTCCACAGGGTCACCAAGAGTTGGACACCACTGAAGTGGCTTAGCACGCATGCACAAGTGATACAATAACAAAGCAACTACTCAGCTGGGTGAGGTGATACTGATATGCTTCCAGTATGTGTGGATTTTAAAGCCCACGTCCTGAGTCCACCTTAGGTGGGCAGTGGGAAGAGGACCCCTATCTAAAGGCAGGACTCTCAAAAGGCAGCAACTTCAGAGAAAGGCAGACTAACAATACTGTGCCCACTGGCACAGAGATCAAGGCAGTGTCTTCACCCACATTCTGGGTTAGGAAAAATGTCAGTCCTGATGGGGCACTTACCAATATGTTGCCTCTCAGTTACAATTTCACCTTTGAGTACCTGGACTGTGGTAACAGATGGATTGGAGCCTGAAGCATTTCTCCTTTACAGTAAGCGTGATAGAATACTTTGTCAGCAGAGGGCGCTGGAGGGACATTGCAGGAGGAAGGGGGCTTCTTCCTGGTTCCTGTGTGCTGGGTTTGGCTTTTTCTTGCTCTTGTTGCATGCTGCGTCAGCAGCGTGGGTGTGCAGTCACATCCAGTTGTGTTCTGCCCAGCCTTTCAGTGACCTCAGTGCCCCAGTCCAGGCCTGGAGACCACCTTTCCATGGCCCTCCCAGCAGAGGCACCAAGTGCTCCAGACTTCTTGCCCACAGTGGCATTCAAATCCCTGTGTGCACACATGTAACAGCCTTGATATTGCCTGTACCCCAGAGAGCTCTTTCCTGCCTGCCCAGGAACTGTGCATCTGCTTGAGTCTAACCAGCCCTGTGAGCTTCTTGGTCTTCCTGTGAGCTTAACCACATCTTAGCAAAGAGGTCTGAACCCCAGCCTTGGGGTAAGGACCCCAGCCTAAGTTTGTCCTTCCTTTCAGCCTTCTCTTTACAGCTTTTTATTTACTCTCTTATCATAGCTTAATAGTTCTTTAAACTAACCTATTTAAATTATTGTGTGATTTCTGTCTCCTGACTAGACCCAGACTACTACAACTGAGAAATCAAAATCCCTGCCCTCTTCCTTATTAAGGGTTCAAATTTACATTACTCAGCAGAAATAAGCACAAAAACACTGTGAAGGAATATTTCCTAAACCTAGTTTGCCTGGCATTCTTACAGAGAAACCATGTTGAACACGAATTCATGATCCAAATTTTAACTACTCAGAAATAGATAATCCTTCATGAGGAAGTGTTGTTAAATATAACTATGGGGCTTAAACTATAATAATTTCTGATAATAAAACAATTCTAAAAGAAAAACTTATAAGTATGCTTAAAAGAAATTTTGTAACTTAGAAGAAACCACCTTAAATGTAAAGGGACTAAACAATTGAATGAAAAGACAAAGATTAAGATCTTTGTTTTACTTCCTGATTTGGATGGTATTTACATGGATATGTTCATTCTGAGAACAATTTATATAGCTATTCTTTCATAATTATGCACTTTTCTGAAGGCATCATCTACTTCTTATGTGTTTCTAAATATATATATATATATATATATTTATACGTAATTTGGTCAAAGAAACTAGAAATGTTTTAGAACTAAATCACAATAAAATACTATATATCAAAAGTTTGAGAATGTAGATAAAGCAGTACTTATAAAGAAGAAATTATAAAGAAAAAATGAACTAAGAAACTATACAAAGAAATTAGGCGAACAGTAAATTTCAGAGAATACAGAAGGGAGGAAATCATAAGGTAGGGAAAACATGCCTGAGAAATTGCCAGTATTAGTAACTCTTTTGGGGTTAATTTGTCCTTGCCTTCACAATAGGCAGTTCACCTATGGAAGCAGGAGACCTGAGCCTCGAAGCTACTTCTGCTCGCACGGCTTTGGTTGACTCACACAAATTTGGGCTTCAGTCTCAGTGGCCTCATCGCTGTTCACTTGCTAAGTTGTGTCTGACTCTGCGACCTCACAGAGTTAGAATCCCTTGGACAGCAAGGAGATCAAACCAGTTAATCCTAAAGGAAATCAACCCTGAATATTTATTGAAAGAATTAAAGCTAAAGCTGAAGCTCCAATACTTTGGCCACCTGATGGGAAGAGCCGACTCACTGAACAAGACCCTGATGCTGGGAAAGATTGAGGGCAGGAGGAAAAGGGGGAGACGAAGGACAAGATAGTTGGATAGCATCACCAAATGTACATGAGTTTGAGCAAACTCTGGGAGATAGTGAAGGACAGGGAAGCCTGGTGTCCGCGGGGTTGCAAAGAGTCAGACACGACTGACACTGAACAACAGCGTAAGAGTGAGAAAGAGGAAGCGATGGCCCAGGGTGCACTCTGACCCTGGGAACCCTCTTTGTTATCAATCTGGTTTCAAAAGGCTACACCCTGAGGGGAAAATGAACAGAAGTAAACCTGCCCTGAACTCAACCCCAGGGTACAAGCAAAAGTTGCCTCATGCTGAGGGCAGCTGGTGTTCAACTGAAACCTCCCCAGTTCTTCCTTTTTCCTTAAACTCTGGCCTGATGGTTCTTTACAGTCTCTTCATTTCTATAACATTTTTACTAGGTTTTAAAATATAATTTGGAGTAAAATATATATGTATACATATCTCTATATATTTTGGATTGTATTTACATGCATTTATCACGAGGAAGGGCTTGAAATACCTATCCCAGTGTTATCAGAAACCAAACCTCTTCATGTGGTGAACATATTAAAAAATCCCTCTAGGAGTTACATACACCGACCTAAAAGGTTAATGGTTATCTGTGGAATGGAAGGGAGGAAAAAGAGATGGAGATGAGTCTTTAGCTTTATTTGTAATGTTTTATATCTTTAAAAGAAAACAAATAATGAAGAAAATTTGCAAAATATTAACATCTTTTAAATCCTGGTAGTAAATGGAAACAGACACCGGTGGATCACTTGCCCGATATCCATTGTCTCTTCCTTATTAATCCCTAGATCAGGTAGATCCTCTGGAGAAGGGAATGGCAATCCACTTGGGTATTCTTGCCTGGAGAATTCCATGAACAGAGGAGCCTGGCAGGCTCTAATCCATGGGGTTGTGAAAGAGTCAGACACAACTTAGCAACTAAACAACAACAATTTTGATGAGGTTGGTAACGTCACCCTTCCAAAGGGTGGGCAAAAGTCTCAGCGAATGGCTTCTTGATGCAATAAAACAAAAACAACAAGATTATGTGTATGTTAAAGGCCCTTTTCTGTCTTCTTCCTACGTGGAATAGAAAAGATGATGGTGGCAGCAGCCTTCTTCACATCATGAGGATTGAAACCACTTAAAGTGAGGCTAAGGGCAGAGGAGAAGCAAGAGAGAAATCTGGCCCTTGCAGCATTTCTATGGTATTACATCTGCTTTGGACTGCCTCCCTCCAAACTTCTTGTGGCAGCAAAATTAAGTTTTTAAAGTCACTCTTTTTCCTTTTTTGTTAAAAGCTGTTGAACATAGTGCTGCAAAGTACACTGATACCCCGATTGTGTTGTTCGCTATACTGAAATGATTTTAAATTATTCAAAAATTGAAAGAAGCAACAGAAAATATAGGCAAGTAGGAACAATTTTACCAAATGACTTCAGCCTCTCTACTCTGTTTAGGCTAGCTGAAGGGAATTAATGGCTGTAACAGTGTGGTACCCTCTGTCTCTGAGAAGTTTCTTATACAGAATCAGATTTCTGATCCAACTTTGAAAAAGAAACACAAGTGGAGTCATGTTCAATTCTGCTGTGTCAGATCGTTTCTTCTGTGATTCTGAACACTAGTTGGGATGAGGACAGTCTTCTCGCCTGCTTGATACTACATCTCCAGCTTGTGGAACTAAGTCAGTTTGACTGATGTTACTGACATCACTTACTAAACACTGCTTGGTGGCTCATGGTCCTTAATCATATTGTGTCCTAAGGTGAATCACATTAAGGTGTTTTGTTAGCAAACAACAGAAAATAACTAGCAATTACACAGGAAAAGAATGTATGGGAAAGAAGCTCACATGACTGAAAAGGGAACTGAATGAACCGATGCAGGAGGATAGAGAAAGAGACATCTTCTAAGATTCTAGTGGCAAGAACAGCTCAAAGGTCTTGGCCGATCACTGATTGACTAAATGACTCCAATCATTTATCTCATCCTTGTGACACTTCAGTCCACATTCAAAGTCACAGATTTGTGTGTGTGAGAGACAGAGACAGACAGACAGACAGACAGAGACATATTAGTTCATCGTTAGCAGACTTCTTGTCTGCTATCAGGATTTAAAGAATAGGACAAACAGAACCTCTAGATTCTGAAAGGAAGAGCATGCCACTGATCTGTCATCTCCATGCACATATGAGAAGGTTCAGTGTTCTGAAAGTAATTTGGGCCACTATGACAAAGGAATCTGGGTGCCAGGCAGCTAAAACATTACCACTATCTAATGTCATTCTGTTAGGTCCATAAATTTCTGTCCTTTATTGTGCCCATCTTTGCATGAAATGTTCCCTCGGTATCTCAGTTTTCTTGAAGAGATCTCTAGTCTTTCCCATTCTATTGTTTTCCTCTATTTCTTTGCATTGATCACTGAGGAAGGCTTTCTTATCTCTTCTTGCTATTCTTTGGAACTCTGCATTCAAATGGGTATATCTTTCCTTTTCTCCTTTACTTTTCACTTCTCTTCTTTTCATAGCTATTTGTAAGCCCTCCCCAGACAACCATTTTGCCTTTTTGCATTTCTTTTTCTTGGGAATGGTCTTGATCCTTACCTCCTGTACAATGTCACGAAGCTCAGTCCATAGCTCTTCAGGCACTCTGCTGCTGCTGCTGCTGTCGCTTCAGTCGTGTCCGACTCTGTGTGACCCCACAGACGTCAGCCCACCAGGCTCCCCCGCCCCTGGGATCCTCCAGGCAAGAACACTGGAGTGGGTTGCTATTTCCTTCTCCAATGCAGGAAAGTGAAAAGGGAAAGTGAAGTCGCTCAGTCGTGTCTCTTAGCGACCCCATGGACTGCAGCCCATCAGGCTCCTCCATCCATGGGATTCTCCAGGCAAGAGTACTGGAGTGGGATGCCATTGCCTTCTCCCTCAGGCACTCTATCAGATTTCAATAATGGACAGAAATGGTATGGACCTAACAGAAGCAGAAGATATTAAGAAGAGGTGGCAAGAATACACAGAGGAACTATACAAAAAAGATCTTCATGACCCAGATAATCACAATGGTATGATCACTCACCAGACATCCAGACATAGAGCCAGACGTAGAGCCAGATATCCTGGAATGTGAAGTCATATGGGGCTTAGGAAGCATCACTATGAACAAAGCTAGTGGAGGCGATGGAATTCCAGTTGAGCTATTTCAAATCCTAAAAGATGATGCTGGGGAAGTGCTGCTTTCAATATGCCAGCAAATTTGGAAAACTCAGCAGTGACCACAGGAAAAGGTCAGTTTTCATTCCAATCCCAAAGAAAGGCTATGCCAAAGAATGCTCAAACTACTGCACAATAGCACTCATCTCACACACTAGTAAAGTGAAGTTGCTCAGTCGTGTCTGACTCTTTGCGACCCTATGGACTGTAGCCCACCAGGCTCCTCCATCCACGGAATTTTCTAGGCAAGAGTACTGGAGTGGGTTGCCATTTCCTTCTCCAGGGGATCTTCCCAACCCAGGGATCAAACCTGGGTCTCCCTCATGGTGGGCAGACGCTTTACCGTCTGAGCCATCAGGGAATCCCACACACTAATAAAGTAATGCTCAAGATTCTCTAAGCCAGGCTTCAACAGTATGTGAACGGTGAACTTCCAGATGTTCAAGCTGGATTTAGAAAAGGCAGAGGAACCAGAGATCAAATTGCCAACATCTGTTGGATCATCAAAAAAGCAAGAGAGTTACAGAAAAACATCTACTTCTGCTTTATTGACTATTCCAAAGCCTTTGGGTGGATTACAACAAACTGTGGAGAATCCTTAAAGAGATGGGAATACCAGACCACCTGACTGCCTCTTGAGAAATCTGTATGCAGTCAAGAAACAACAGTTAGAACTGGACATGGAACAACAGACTGGTTCCAAATAGGGAAAGGAGTACATCAAGGCTGTATATTGTCACCCTGCTTATTTAACTTATATGCAGAGTACATCATGAGAAATGCTGGGCTGGATGAAGCATAAGCTGGAATCAAGATTGCCAGGAGAAATATCAATTACCTCAGATATGCAGATGACACCACCTTTATAGCAGAAAGTGAAGAAGAACTAAGAGTCTCTTGATGAAAGTGAAAGAGGAGCATGAAAAAGTTGGTGTAAAACTCAACATTCAGAAAATGAAGATCATGACAACTGGTCCCATCAGTTCATGGTAAATAGATGGGGAAACAGTGGAAAAAGTGACAGACTTTATTTTTGGGGGCTCCAAAATCACTGCAGATGGTGACTGCAGCCATGAAATTAAAAGACACTTGCTCCTTGGAAGAAAAGTTATGACCAGCCTAGATAGCATATTAAAAAGCAGAGACATTACTTTGCCAACAAAGGTCCATCTAGTCAAGGCTATGGTTTTTCCAGTAGTCATGTATGGATGGGAGAGTTGGACCATAAAGAAAGCTGAGTGCCAAAGAATTGATGCTTTTGAACTGTGGTGTTGGAGAAGACTCTTGAAAGTCCCTTGGACTGCAAGAAGATCCAACCAGTCTATCCTAAAGGAAATCAGTCCTGAATATTCATTGAAAGGACTGATGCTGAAGCTGAAACTCCAATACTTTGACCACCTGACTCAAAGAACTAACTCATTGGAAAAGACCCTGATGCTGGAAAAGATTGAAGGCAGGAGGAGAAGGGGACGACAGAGGATGAGATGGCTGGATGGCATCACCGACTCAATGGACATGAGTTTGAGTAAACTCCGGGAATTGGTGAGGGACAGGGAGGCCTGGCATGCTGCAGTCCATGGGGTTACAGAGTCGGACACGACTGAGCAACTGAACTGAACTGAACTGATCTACTGTCAAGGTGTATGAGCAAAAGAAACTAATTTATTTACCCTAGATATTCTCTTAATCACCATTTTTTCCACAGTTTTAAACTGTACAGATATTGTTGGTTGGGACTCTTATTTTGCAGATTTTTAAAGCATATTTCTAAATATCTCTGTCAGATGAATGCAAAGGTATTATTGTTAACTGAAAAATATACTGCTCAAAGCCTGGACTTGTCAGATATTAGAAAAGAGCACCCTTTCAACTTATTTTTAAGAAGCCTTTATAGCTATGGTAACATGTAACCCCAATGAACAAGGACAATTAATATTACAAAAGCCCAATGGTTATTCCAAGGTAAAGTGTTACCATATAGCATCATTTATTCAAGCAAGATATTTTAAATAAATCAATATGTAGATAGTGATCTTCCATGTACAACATGTTTTTTAAAAAGCCATGAAAATCTTTGAAAATTGCTTTCTAGCAGTGTCATTTCTTTTCCATCATTTTAAAGTTCATTAACTAAATGGTAATTTTGTTTTTCTTAGAACTTAGGTTGACATTTCTATTTATTTTTCATCTGCATTTTTGTTGTACAATTAAAACCACTGAAGAATACAGAGCATATTTAAATCTTAAGTTTGAAAAAACTGTTGTAGTTTATGGTTCAGAATAATGCATGAACACACAAACACATATCTCCTCTTTCTCCAGAGACTACATCAAGATGAAACTAAAGACATGAAAAAGGACAAAGTCAACAACAATCAAGAGAATCCGAAGGGACCACAGATGGATGAGAAATTTCAACACATTTATACAAGATGTAAAGTAGATAGAAATGTTCACTTCTGGGAGCAGAATGGGTCAAATATTCTGAAGCTCCTGCTAAAAAAGTAAGACCTGCATAAATTACATGACTCTGAACAAATATGACTCTTAATGTATTGCTGAGATCACAAGAAAGTGAACAAAATCTCTAAAAGCTGAAAGTCAATAAAACATGAACAGAAGAAAAGGAGGAGGAGGGATAGGAAGGAGCAAAGAAAAAAAGTAAGTGAGCTAGACCAGTATCACAAAGTTTCATCCTTCATGTCACCTATATGCTTGTAAAAACCACCAAGCTATGGAATTTTGCAGAATAGGAAGAATAGCAGGGGGCTTCCCTGGTGGTTCAGTGGTTGAGAGTCTGCCTTGAAATCCCTGGTCCAGGAAGATGCTACCTGCTATGGGGCAACTACACCCACACGCTGCAACCATTGAGCGTTGAGTGCTGCAACCACTGAGGCCCGTGCACCCAGAACCTGTGCTGCACAAAAGAGAAGCCATGGCAGCAAGAAGCCAACGTACAGTGACAAAGGCCCAGTGCAGTCAAAAAGTAATCATTAATTTTTTAAAAGAAGAATAGGATACAGGATATACAGGAAAGTTAAGCTTTGAGTAACACATTCCAAACCTGTACAGTTTCATTTTTTAAATTACTGAAATATAATTAAGGTAAATAAATATATATATAAATGCTATTGCCAGTTTCATTTTCCAATAATTAAATGCAATAGTAATCGTACACAATTGAATGGTTTGATCTCCTGGCAGAGATCAAACCATTCAATTCTAAAGGAAATCAGTCCTGAATATTCATTGGAAGGACTGATGCTGAAGCTGAAGCTCCAATACTTTGACCACCTGATGTGAATAACTGACTCACTGGAAAAGACCCTGATGCTGGGAAAGATTGAAGGCAGGAGAAGAAGGGGACAACAGAGGATGAGATGGTTGGATGGCATCACTGACTCGATGGACATGAGTTTGAGCAAGCTCTGGGAGTTGGTGATGGACAGGGAAGCCTGGTGTGCTGCAGTCCGTGGGGGTCACAAAGAGTCAGAAGTGGCTGAGCAACTGAATTTAACTGAATGATACACAGAATACATAAGTTTCCTTGCTGTGGTCAAATGTCAGCTTCTGAGTCATGCAGAAAAGTAGAAGGAAGGACAACATCATTCTTAGGCTGAAATATTATGACACCAGATGTGAAGGGTTACAGTTCATTGTTTTCCTTTCTTTTACTCTGGTTTAAAATAGAAACCCTACCTATCTTGTTTCCCAGTTTTTTCCTTTCACAAAGAAGCTGTACACGCAGCTCCAGGTGCTTCCAGACACAGAGTGCCATCTTGCTGCTCTGAGCACTGTAGTTGTTAGCTCCAATCCTTACAAACACTTCCTAAGCCCAACTAGTAGAGAGGAGAACTGGGATGTGTCCATCTCTCCTCTCTTTTATTTTCTTCACAGTGTTGTCTCTGATGGGATACAACATAGACCCCTTCACTCCTAGGATATTACATATCCATTTGTTTCTTTTAAAATTATAGTTCCAGGCTACCCTTCAAAATTTTAAGACTTTCTTTTTTTATTTACCACTTGTATTCATATAACCAGAATTCTTACCTGCATTTGGAATGCTGTCTTAAATATTTATACTAAAAAGAATACATAAGCTTTGGAGAACAGTACAATGCATCCTAGCAGGTTTGATGGATAAATTGAGGAAAGAGGAAAGTTGAAAAGTATATATGTGCATGTATGTTTTGCAGCCTTTCATGCAACATTATGTTTAACAGGGTGGCTTTTTATTTACTGTTGTGTGGTTTTTTTTTTACTCTGATGTTTGGCTCAAGCATAATCAGAGTCAAAATGTGAAAAATCATGGATAGGCTAACACAATTTCTCGGTTTGGTGATTTTATTCTTTTGCTTATTTACCTAGAATGTATAAACTTACTGATTGCAAAGATAGGCACAATAAAGGACAGAAACTGTATGCAACTAATGGAAGCAGAAGATATTAAGAAGAGGTGGTAAGAATACACAGAAGAACTGTACAAAAAAGGTCTTAATGATCCAGATAACCATGATGGCATGATCACTCCCCTAGAGTCAGACATCCTGGAGTATGAAGTCAAGTGGGCCTTAGGAAGCATCACTATGAGCAAAGTTAGTGGAGGGGATGGGATACCAGCTGAGCTATTTCAAATCCTAAAAGATGATGCTGTTAAAGTGCTGCACTCAATATGCCAGCAAATCTGGGAAAACTCAGCAGTGGCCACAGGATTGGAAAAGGTCAGTTTTAATTACAATCCCAAAGAAGAGCAATGCCAAGGAATGTTCAAACTACTGCACAATTGTACTCATTTCACACGCTAGCAGGGTAATGCTCAAAATCCTTGAAGCTAGGCATCAATAGTATGTGAACCAAGAACTTCCAGATATACAAGCTGGATTTCGAAAAGACAGAGGAACCAGAGATCAAATTGCCAACATCTGTTGGATCATAGGGAAAGCAAAGGAATTCCAGAAAAACATCTGCTTCATTGACTATGCTAAAGCCTTTGACGGTGTAGATCACAACAAACTGGAAAATTCTTAAACAGATGGGAATACCAGATCACCTTACCTGCCTCCTGAGAAACCTGTATGCAGGTCAAGAATCAACAGTTAAAATAGGACATGGAACAAAGGACTGGTTCAAAATTGGGAAAGGAGTACATCAAGGCTGCATATTGTCACTCTGCTTATTTAACTTACATGCAGAGTACATCATGTGAAATGCTGGGCTGGAAAAAGCTCAAACTAGAATCAAAACTGCTGGGAGAAATATCAATAACCTCAGGTATGCAGATGACACCACCCTAATGGCAGAAAGCAAAGAGGATCTAAAGAGCCTCTTGATGAAGGTGAAAGAGCAGGGTAGAAAAGCTGGCTTAAAACTCAATATTCAAAAAACTAAGACCACGGCCTCCAGTCCCATCGCTTCATGACAGATATATGGGGAAAAATGGGAACAATAACATATTATATTTTCTTGGGCTCCAAAATCACTGTGGATGGTGACCACAGCCACAAAATTAAAAGACACTTACTTCTTGGA
Source organism: Bubalus kerabau (assembly GCF_029407905.1). Taxonomy (NCBI): domain Eukaryota; kingdom Metazoa; phylum Chordata; class Mammalia; order Artiodactyla; family Bovidae; genus Bubalus; species Bubalus kerabau. The sequence goes on along the minus strand of NC_073633.1, from coordinate 56,938,581 downwards.
AGAAAAGCTATGACAAACCTAACAATGTATTAAAAAGCAAAGACATCACTTTTCTGACAAAGGTCCATACAGTTAAAGCTATGGTTTTTCCAGTAGTCGTGTATAGATGTAAGAGTTGGACCATAAAGAAGGCTGAGTGCTGAAGAATTGATGTTTTTAGAATGTGGTGCTGGAGAAGACTCTTGAGAGTCCCTTGGACTGCAAGGAGATCCAACCAGTCCATCCTAAGGGAGATCAGTCCTGGGTATTCATTGGAAAGACTGATGCTGAAGCTGAAGCTCCAATACTTTGGCCACCTGGTGCAAAGAACTGACACATTTGAAAAGGCCCTGATGCTAGGAAAGATTGAGGATAGGAGGAGAAAGGGGTGACAGAGGATAAGACGGTTGGATGGCATCACCAACTCAATGGACATGAGTTTGAACAAATTCCAGGAGACAGTGAAGGACAGGGAAGCCTGGTGTGCTGCAGTCCATGGGGTCACAAAAAGTCAGACACAACTGAGCAACTGAACAACAACGGATTACAAACAAAGCAGAAGAAACTGTAATGATGGAAAAGGCAAGACTGCCCCAGAAGTGAATGTTGGTAATAGCTCTGTTATCTATAGACTAAACCTTTGGCCCACAGCAAAGTGGGTAAGCTAAGTCTTAGATTTATCCATTAAGATTATTAAAGGGGGCTGAAACATTCTTGGTGTCACCCCTACGTCCTAGCAGGACCGGAAACAGTCTTTCTGGCTGAAAGAAATCAAATTTAGGCTTTTGGGATTCCCACAAGCCATGACTATACAGGCATAATATATATTTTTAAATTTCTTACTTTATTCAGTAGTCAGTCAGGAAAAGAAATAAACTTTTGATCCAGCTGTATATATTTCATGTAAGATTTAATGCACAGAGAGGTTTACACAATAATTAGTAAGATTGATGGAGCAAAGATACAGGAACTATTGGTAAGGTGTGAAAAATTAGGAAGGGCAGGAATCATGAGAACCATCACCAATTATCTTTGTTCCATGTGGCAGCAGATAAGTCTCAGAACATCCTATGCCCAGAAGCTGCTGGCATAACAACTCATCTGCCATTTGCTGATACCTACTAGGTTACTAATGCTGAGACCAGTGGTTTCTCCTCCTCCTTTCCCTTCAATTTTACACCAGTGCCTCTCATTAGTACATTTTAGGTTGCAGTACTGCTGGCAACAGGGTCTGAGAAATGTCTGAGACAAGGGAGCGCTTAGAAGAGTGAGAACAATGCTGAGTATCAATAAGTAATATTTGCCACAGCGTCTAAGTCATGTAGTATATGTTCTGAGGTATCCCCAAACAAGGGAGAGAATAACTATATTTATGTGTTCATTTATCCATTCATTCATTGTGTCTGTTAGATGTCGGAATTTTTGCACCTCTAAATAAGATCAAATATGTAAAAGCACTTGTAATGTATGTTATTCTTTTGACTCCATTAACAAATCTCAATTGTGAGTTCCCCAAGTATCCTTCAGACTATTAAGGATGCATAGTAGTACTGTCGAGATAGATATTCTGACAGTGCCAAAGTCATCAAGGAAATACAGGCTTACATAAGTAATCTAGGCTTCCATTTACTTCAACTTTGACTTTTGCATCTGGACTCCTAATATTTCTGGAAACTAGTGTCAAAAACATTTCTGAAAAATCACATCTTATTCTTCCCAACTTTTAAGCAAAATATATGTAAAAGGATCATATATCAAAATTAAGTAGTGATTATTCTAGCAATTCAAAAGTAACTTAATATTTGTGAATAATGTGAATCACCCACGTCAACAAGTAAAAAAGAGGTGTAGATCATATGATAATCTCAATAGGTACAGAAAAAGCATTTGATAATTACTCTTAGCTAATTAGTAATACAAGTAAACTTCCTTAATCTGTTCTAGAGTATCCTTCTAAAAATCTATAGCAAACACCTTACTTCATGTTGAAATGTTAAGAGCATTCCCTTAGAATGGGAAATGAAGCAAGGATGCCTGCTATCTTAACTTTCATTTGTCACTGTGCTGGTTTTAAGGAAAGAAAAGAAATCATAAGGAAGGACTGGGAAGAAAAAAATTCTACTTTATTCACAGATGATATAGTTTTATATACAAAAGTCTAAAAACATCAAAAGGTAATTTCAGAATTATTAAGTAAATTTAGCAAGGTCATTCGATCCAAGATCCAAAACCCTGCTCTTTTTATGTCAGAATAAGCAAATAGAATATGAAAAGTTTAAATGACCCCATTACACTGGTATCAAAAAATTCAAAACTTCAGAGAAATGAAAATAAAAAAACCCAGTCTTACATGACTACCAACCCAATAGAATGGTTACAACAAAAAAGTCAAATGATACAAAACAGTGGCAAAAATGTGGGGTAACAGTAACTCTCCTACACCGTTGGTAGGAGTGCAAATTAGTGCAACTACTTTGGAAAACTGTTCAGCACTATCTAGTACAGTTGAACACATATGTACTCTGTGACCAGTATTACCACTTCTGGGCATATATCCAGTATAGATGTATACATGAGTTCATCAAAAATGCGTAATAATGCTTACTATAACACTCACAATGTCCAACTATTAGACCGACCATAAGTGCCCATCAACATTATTTTCATGTAATAAATACCACACAAAAACAAGAAGGAATGACATATAAGAACACCAACAACAGGGATAAATTTCACAAACAGAATGCTGAACAATAACAGAAAGCCAGGTACAATGGAGAATACACTAAATAGTTACATTTACAGTCAGCCCTCTATGACTGTGGGTTTTGCAATGACAGATTCAGCTGACCATGTATTGAACATGAGGACACAAAAGGCTGATTGTAAGGGATTTAAGCATCTCCTTATTTTGGTTTCCATGGGGGTCCTGGAACAAATTGAGAGACAAGTATATACAAAATTTAAAAAGAGATTGAACTTATCTACAAGTTTTACAAGTCAGAATAATAGTTACATTTGGTAGAAAGTAGTAAGTGGGACTTCCAGGTGGTGATAAAATTCTATTTCTAGATCTAAGTACTGGTTGCAGAGATGTGTTCACTTGTCAAACTTTTCACTATGATTTCTGGATATTTTTGCATATAATTATATCTCAATTAAAAACTTTTTAGAAAGGAAAAGAAAAGGAAGAGCCTAAGAAACTGGGAGGTGAAAGGGGATGATACAGGTAAAAAGGAGGGAGGAAACAATATTTTTATCTTAAAAATTGGGGAGTCAATAGATATTCATGCAACAAATAATGTAGGCTTAACTATTTTGAGGTGGCAAAGGTGGTGAACAGAGAAACAAAGACTAGTGTCAAAACTATAAAATGAGGATGTGTGGCAGGAAGGGGATGAAGTAATGAACTAAATCTTCATTTGTGATAGCAGTAAATTAATGGACAATCCCAAAACCAGAGAAAGAAACAAGGTACCTTAAAACAACAACTATTTGTTATTTCTCATAATTCTGTGGATTTGCTGGGCCCTTCCTCTACTGATTTTGCTTGGGCTCACCCATGGGCTTCATTCTCCCAGAAAGATGGCTGGGCTGGGCTGGATAGCCCAGTCCAAGGCGGCCTTACTTGCACATCTTGCTGTTGACGACGGCTGTCAACTAGGATACTTCAGTTCACCCCTATAGCCTAGGTTGGCTTCCCTAAATGACTATCTCAGTACAGAATTTATCCCAAAGGCCAAAAGTGAAAGCTGCAAGACCTATTAAAAACTCAGATTTTGCAAAAACATCACTTCTGTCTTATGCTATTAAACAAAGAATATACCAGGGCAACCCAGATTCAAGAGGTGGGGCAAATACTTTGCCTCTTGATGGAAGAAGTTGCAAAGTCATATTGTAAAGGGATGAACATAACGGGAAGAGGAACTTGTGGCCACATTTACAATCTACTACCATATTCCCTCTGTTCACAGTTATTTACATTTCCCTCTCCTGCAGAAGAACAGAAGCAAAGTTCAAACTGACTGTTTCTGGGAAGTATGTATAATACGGGGTAAAGAAGAGCAGGGGACATTTTTTAAAAAAATTCTAAGCCACATTATTATTGTTATTTTAATTATAAGTCACATTATCCCACATTATTCTTTTAAACACATTCATGTATAAAAATTAACATTTCTAACATTTATATAAGGTTTGGTACATATAAATTCCTTGCTTTGCAGAGAACAACAGGAAAGGCAGTTTCTCCTATTTTCATTTAATAAACGCTGAACAATATTTACTGAATATGTATTTTAAGATATGTGATGTCATTAAACTACTCAGAACCAATATTCTTCAGTTTTGTCCTACCTACTAAGGATACTGTTTAAAAATATGACTGTATGTATGAAACATGCTTCTTAAACTAAAGATGTTTTATAGCTCACAATACATTATCGACTGCTACTGTTTCTATGCTGTACCTGGCACTTTATTAAGCTGTGCAGAGGCCACAAAAGGACCAGAAAATAAGATTCCTGCCAGCAAGGAATTAACAGTCTAAGTGAAGAGACAAGGAGGCACTCACAAACCAATTATAGGACATTGTGCTGGAATGTAAGGATACATACAGACAGGGACATTACTCTGTTCACTGCAGCCTCATCAGGACCCCACATATAATACGATCTTAATAATTATGCATTAATGGAGGGAATGGATCAATTGCCAGGCAGCCCACAATTCAGAGCCCAGACACAGTATTGATGGGAGTGCTGGCACAATCAACAAGGCAGAAATCAGAGTAGTTAGTTGTACTCATCCATGGCATCAAGGCTGGGTTTTATGTCCCATCAGCGTGTGACAAAGTCATAGTGCTACAAAAGGAGAAGACGAATACTCCAGCCCAGAAAAGGAAAGACTCGGAGGTGGAAAGGAGTTCAGACCACCTTGGATGGAAGCAGAGGGCTGTAGGGTCTGGCTGTAGGGTCTTTGAGAGAGCCACCTTCTGCTTCTGTGGCAGCTGAGCAGAAAGGAAGCAAGAGTGGGGAGAAGTAGAGAGGATGGGTCTTTGAGAGAGTCCACCTTCTGCTTCTGTGGCAGCTGAGCAGACAGGAAGCAAGAGTGGGGAGAAGTAGAGAGGATGGGTCTTTGAGAGAGTCCACCTTCTGCTTCTGTGGCAGCTGAGCAGACAGGAAGCAAGAGTGGGGAGAAGTAGAGAGGATGGAGTCGGCAAGGGATGGGAAGTATGCAGGACACCTGAGGAGGAGGGAAGGAACAAACCCTACCTCCCAGAGGACCACAGCAGAGCCCCAGTCACAAATGGTGCTGCCCTCCACAGGGAAGATCTCCCTTCTCCTCACACGCCATTCATACCAGAACTAGCAGAGAAAACGGGTGAGTCGGACATTCTCCCACCCACCAGGGTGTTAAAGCCTTTTACAGTGCAAGAGACACCAGTTACGTGATGACTGAGGGTCTTGGAGCATTCCAGAATGGTGGAAAACCTAGGCTATAAGCGCAGCACCCCTGGGTTCCTATCCTGGTTCCAGTGCTCACAGCTCAAGATCCTCAGGCAAATGAACCTTTGTAAGTCTTAGTTTTGTCCTTTGAGATCAGTCTCTGCCTCACAGGTTGTGAGGATGAAATGAGGCCCTCCATGTAAAGGTCTAGGACCCCAGGGCCCTACAACTGTCAGGGAGAGTCATAGCTGTGAGACCAGGGAGGCTATATGCAGGTGCTGACTTTGATCTAGGGACTCAAAAATGAGTAGAATTTATTTAGTTTTTTATGTAAGCCATCTTTAAAGTCTTTATTGAATTTGTTACAACATTGTTTCTGTTGTTCATGTTCTGGTTTTTTGTTGTTGTTGTTGTTTGCTTGTTTTGTCATGAGGCATGTGAGATCTTAGCTCGCTAAACAGGATTGAACCCTGTTCAAGTCAGGTACTGGGATAAACGTTCCAGAGACCTGTAGGTGTTCTCAGACCAAATTGTTTCTTATGAAAAAAATTATAGGAATTACTGACACTAGTAAAGCAATTCCAAAATGAAATCTGATTCCATAAATTTTTTGTGCTGGTTTTAAAGTAAAACAGATTCATATAACATTATTTCCCTTTTGGATCTGGCAATGAGTGTTATTATTGCTACTGATAAGTCCACAAATATCAAGCCATTTATATGATATACATGTGATAAAAAAAAAAATAGACCCTTTCATATTTTCTCATTGAAAAGACAAGGTTCATGACAACTTTTACTCTCACTAACTCAAATTCTGATTAAGGTTTTAGTCTAGAGTTTAAGTTTTTATCTTCATATTAAAGAGGCTATTCAGTAATGAATGCAAATGTTATAAGACTACGGAACTCATATTTGTCCACATGAAACACTAGAGAGAGTTAAACCCACCATTTAAATAGAACATATTCTTATCTATTCAATCTTCAGTGGGTTTTACCTGTGGCATTTTCTTAGCTCAGATGAAGGTTTTTTATAAAAATTGAAAATAATAAAACCATATTTTAAAACATCTCTGAGTAATTCAAGCTAGACTTTCTTGAGTAGTCTGAACATGTGAAGTTTTATATATTGGCTTTAAGAAAAATTTTGAAAGCAGCCTTGCAGTTACTTTCAAACCATTCAGGTCTTCCCCTTCATCATAATTACTTCATGAAGCAGGATAAATGTGAGAGAATCAGAGTTCTTCCTTGCTGAGAACTAATGTAGACTCAAGAACTCAGGCAGAAAGGGACTATAATGAACACACATCAGAGAGCATAAAGAATTGACAGAATATGTATAAGAAAACCAACAGTTTGAAGGAAAGAAAAACTAGTATAAAACTAAAAAAACTTGATTTTAGGAATTAGAAATAATTCAAGGAACAGAAAGTATCAAATCATGAGCAATTAAGAAAGTTAATATTAAGACAAACTGTCTAATACCTAAAGGGAAATATTAAAATATATTTATTATATATAAATTTTATATACATAAAATTTTAATGCAAATATATGAATTATGTGTACATATATAAACTCAGGGTTTTGTTCTATGTTATTCTTATGTATATAAAAGTTTGTTACCATTTAGCAAGAGTCAAAAAACAAGGTTTGAAATTATAAAAAGTTTAAAAATTTAATAGTAGGGCTAAAAATAAACTAAAAGTAAGTCTTTTACATTAGAAAGCCAAAACCCAAATAGATAAGAAATATGACAGAAAATATGAGACATAGAAAGAGTATTTAAAGATCTAGTAGGCTTACTATCCAACTAATTGGTGTTATAAAAAAAAAAAAGTCTAAAGAAAATGGAAAGAAGGATTTTATCAAAAATAATAGAAAAAATTTCCCCCAAATGAAAGTTTTAAGTCATCAGACAATGACTTTTCCCAGCTCAATAAAACTTCTGAAAGATCTACAACCAGACATACGAATTCAAGACTAAAGAAATATAAAAAGCCTCCATGGTGTTTTGTGGGCGGTGGGGGTACAGAGTACCTACAAAAAACAAGAAACACTCTGACATTGGTATCTCATGAGCAATACTGGATGTCAGAATAAAACTGGAGGGAAATGAATTTTTAAGGTAGAGTTGTATACTCAGCCAAGCTATCAATCAAATGTGACTTACCTAAACAAAAACATTTTTGGACAAACAAGACCTCAAAAACTACTTCTGACTTTAAGAAGTTACTAAAGAACATACTCCAGAAAGACAAAGATGTGGATCTGGAAGGTTGTATAGAAAAGTCCCAGGACAGCTGTACAGAAGACAGAGACAGGTCCTAACTCAGGTCAGGGAGCCTAAGACCTGGAGAAAGACAGGGGCTCTTTAAGAGTTACTATACCTGAAAGGCTTACTAAACTTGAGGCTCTGGGAAAGTCACACTCTTCTTTTGGTCAGAAAGAAAAGAAGAGAGGGTGGGAGGAAGAAAAAAGAAAGATAAAAGATGAGAAATGGCAGGAAGAACAAAGCCTGTTTAAGAAGGTAGTGATCCACATCAGAGCAAAGTAAAGTTACATGATTTTAAGTAACCAACAGAGTGAAAGAAAAGAAAAGCCTTTTGACTTTGATGTTATTGTGACTCCTTCCTTTCAAGTAACCTGACAAAGGACCCTTAGATTGGAATATATAACCCAAGGATACTCCCCCTCCCTGCAGTGGGCAATAATTAGGAATCATAATAATGTGAAGGCCTTCTTTGTGAATTATAACTTTTAAGATCAACCATAGAGAAAGCAGGGAAGCCCTTATTACAATTGCAGAACAGAATGCAAATCTTACGAATGTTGATAACATAAGAGCAATGTACAGCTGACAAAAAGGGTTCCAGATTAATTCAAATGAAATTGCTGGGGAGGAATCCAGATGAATCACATCACTTTGAAATGCCAAAATCCTAAATTTGGTCGATTCAGCAAATTTGTTATTCATTAATTTGCGCTTTAGAGAATTGGGCTGCTTCTTACAGAAGATAAGAGATTAAAGAGAGAGAGTGATAACCTTAAGGGGACTAAAATTCTCACTGAAGGTGATAGAATAAGAAATAGAGATTTAACCATAAAGTTTAAAATATTAGCTATAGAGGAATTTTAGAAAATAATATAATTATCAAACATCAGGAAGGGAAGAGGTTAGGGATGTACAGGGACATGACTTAAATCCTCATCTATTATAACAAGGAGTCAATAGAATGTTATAAAGCTGATAAAACTAGGCAACAGCAATATAAGCTTATTGTTTTGAATTTCAGACTGAATCACAGAAGAAGGAAAAAGAAACAGCTAATAAAGTTTGTCTTAGAAGAAAGGGACTAGGGCTCGGGTGAAGTAGGCCAGGAGATGTTGCTTTTCATTGAATGCTTGCTTTTGGTATTAGCATTTTACTTTTATACTGAGTGCATCAATTGTATTAATAATATTTCTAGGTGTGTGTATGTGTATTTTCCTTACAGGCAAAGGAATTTTATTTTCCTTAGCTGTCTTTGTTTTCCTAGGTCTATCCTAGTGGTTGGCACAATAGTAATAAAATACCAACAATAATAGTAAAAGTATCTATTTGTTAAGCACCTACCATAACCCAAACATGTGCAAGTGCTTCACATATATATCACTATTCCTTACATAACCCTGCAAGGTAAATATTCCATCTTTCAAATAAAGAAATGGATATGAAGCAGTTAAAAGAAAAAAACTGTCCAAGGACACACATCTGGTTAGTGGTGGAATTTGAACCCAGGTTCTGAAAACCAACAGGATTTGAATCTAAAAAACTGTCTCTAAGAACTTTTAAGCAAAATTTGAAGAAACTATTGTGAATGAATGCGAATAAGTGAATGCATACAAAACTAAAAATTAATGTCAGTTACATTGCCCCATGCCTAAAACAAAAAAATCATTCTATCTTGCTACACGAATCACCACCTAGAACCAACCAAAACACTCTAGATTTATAAATCTCCTGTTCCTGAAATAACTTGAAAAGGCTATTATGTGAGGCAACAAATAAAGTGTGGTGGAAGCCAGAGGGAAAATTTAAATTCTCAGAAGTAAGTGGAGGGCTTCGCTGGTGGTCTAGTGGTTAAAAATCTGTCTGCCCAGCCTTCAGAATGGGAGAAAATAATAACAAATGAAGCAACTGACAAAGAAATAATCTCAAAAATATACAAGCAATTCCTGCAGCTCAATTCCATAAAAATAAATGACCCAGTCAAAAAATGGGCCAAAGAACTAAACAGACATTTCTCCAAAGAAGACATACAGATGGCTAACAAACACATGAAAAGATGCTCAACATCACTCATTATCAGAGAAATGCAAATCAAAACCACAATGAGGTACCATCTCACACCAGTCAGAATGGCTACTATCCAAAAAGTCTACAAACAATAAATGCTGGAGAGGGTGTGGAGAAAAGGGAACCCTCTTACACTGTTGGTGGGAATGCAAACTAGTACAGCCACTATGCAGAACAGTGGAGATTCCTAAAAAATTGGAAATAGAACTGCCATATGACCCAGCAATCCCACTGCTGGGCATACACACCAAGGAAACCAGAATTGAAAGAGACACGTGTACCCCAGTGTTCATCGCAGCACTGTTTATAATAGCCAGGACATGGAAGCAACCTAGATGTCCATCAGCAGATGAATGGATAACAAAACTGTGGTACAGATACACAATGGAGTATTACTCAGCCATTAAAAAGAATACATTTGAATCAGTTCTAATGAGGTTGATGAAATTGGAGCCTATTATACAGAGTGAAGTAAGCCAGAAAGAAAAACACCAGTACAGTAATAACAATGCATGTATATGGAATTTAGAAAGATGGTAACGATGACCCTATATGTGAGACAGCGAAAGAGACACAGATGTATAGGACAGTCTTTTGGACTTTGTGGGAGAAGGCAAGGGTGGGATGATTTGAGAGAATAGCACTGAAACATGTATATTATCATATGTGAAACAGATCACCAGTCCAGGTTTGATGCATGAGAGAAGGTGCTCAGGGCTGGTGCACTGGGATGACCCTGAGGGATGGGATGGGGAGGGAGGTGGGAGGGGGGTTCAGGATGGGAAACATGTACACCCATGGCTGATTCATGTCACTGTATGGCAAAATCCACTACAATATTGTAAAGTAATTAGCCTCCAATTAAAATAAACAAATTAAAAAAAAAAAGGACTGAGAAAAGAAAGAAAGGAAAAGAAAAAAAAGTACATTGACACCAAACACCTACTGTTGGAGAAAATAAAGCGGATTTACAGTACCTACAAAAAAAAAAAGAATCCGTCTGCCAATGCCAGGGACACAAGTTTGATCATCCTGGTCACACATACCAGGGAGCAACTAAAATCCGTGTGCCACAACTATGGAGCCCACGGTCTAGAGCCCACAAGCCGCAACTACTGAAGCCCACGCGCCTAGAGCCCGTGCTCAGCAACAAGAGAAGCCACCACATGAGAAGCTCGGCACAGCAATGAAGAGTAGCCCCGGCTCACCACCACTACAGAAAGCTCGTGTGCAGCAACAAAGCACAGCCAAAAATGAGTAAATAAATACATAAATAAATCTTTTTTTAAAAGACCAAATTATAAGGGAAAAAAAAGGCAAGTGAAGAGATTTTGCCCAGTATTAGAACAAATTGAAGTAATACAGGCAGAAGAAACACTGAGTCGTAAATACATATTGAGTCAATCTCAACATTTTCAGCCTTCTGAGTTAAGTATTATTTTCAAGCAGATTTAAATGGTTTAGGGATTAGGGCTTAACACAAAATTAATGTGCCTAAGTGGCTATGTCTTTGAGCCCAAGAAGGTCACAAGGCTGCAAGTGTGTATACTGCCTTAAGAGCACAGTACTGGTCCCTAGGCCCTTTTGATCATCTACTCTATCAATAAAAAAGACATATGTTATACTGATATTGAATTAAGATATGCATTATAGCACATATACAGATCAAAACTCCTTAAAAGAATGAAGTAAATCCAGCAAGTAAACAGAAGTTCTACTTTTTCTTCTTATCCTCCAATGGGTAATCTTTTACAAGCCTACCTTCAATTTAGAAGAACACTTATCTATGTGATTACCACACAATGAGCAAGTTGTGTATAAAATAAAACAAAAATATTATAATTAGAGCTAACCCTTATTAAGCACTTACTTGTACCAGGCTCTGTTCTAAGCAATCTATGTGGTTTTGTTTTAGCTCATTTAATCCTTAAGACAATCTTATGAGCAGTTGTATTATTAACCCCCATTTTACCAAAAAAAAAAGCTAAACCGAAAGACTAAATAAGTTTCCTGAGGTCATACAGCTGGTAAATATTGGATCTGGGCTACTTTTTAAAAAGTAAATGTTTTATTTTGGAATAATGTTTAATTAACAGGAAAGTTGCAAAGATAGTACAGAGTTCCCTTGTAACATTGCACAGCTTCCTCCATTGCTAAAATCCTATATAATCAGGATACATTCAGCAAAACTAAGAAATCAACAGTTGTACATTAACTCAATTCCAGGCTTTACTTGGGTTTCACCAGTTTTCCCACTATTATCCTCCTTCTGTTCCAGGATCAATCCAAAAGTGGTATGCACACTAAGTCACTTCAGTCATGTCCGACTCTTTGCAACCCTATGGACTGCAGCCCGCCAGGCTCCTCTGTCCATGGGACTCTCCAGGCAAGAATACTGGAGTGGGTTTTCCATTTCCTCCTGCAGGGGATATTGCCATACCCCTCCTGATTTGGTGCATCAGTGTTTTAACAGAGAAACAGTCACAGTAGGATGTGGAGGTGGACACGTATATATCGGTCCTTCCCTCTCCCTGATTCTGCAGGTCATCTTTCCTCTATGCATGTCTTTGTGTCCAAATTTCACCCCTGATAAAGACACAATAATATTGGATTAGGGCCCACCCTAACGACCTTGTCTTAAGTTGATCATCTACAAAGATCCTATTTCCGAAAAGTGCACATTAACAGTTATGGAGGGTGAGAACTGCATTTTGGAGGTAGTCACAATTGGAGAAGGAAATGGCAACCCACTCCAGTATTCTTGCCTGGAGAATACTATGGACAGAGGAACCAGGCTACAGTCCGTGGGATCTCAAGAGTCGGACACAACTTAACGACTAAACCACCACCACCACAATTCAGCTCATAACTAGGTACACCTGAAGTCAACAGGGCAGCCACCAGGAAGGGCAGACTAGAGAGACTCTTAGGAAGGGCCTGAGCTGCTGTCTACAGGCAGAATTTCTTCTGCTTCAGAGCATCCTTTGATCTTAAGGCTTTTCAACTGATTCAATCAAGCTCACCCAGATTATCTAGGATAATCATACTCATTTAAAGAAAACTGATTATGGACTTTAATCACATCTGCAGAATACCTTCACAACCATATCTACATTAGTGTTTGAATAACCAGCGACTGTAGCCTAGCCTGACACATAAAACTGTACATACCTTGTAATACATTTGGATTCCTAAACATAAAACATACTCCCTTAACCATGTTTAAGTGTACAGTTCTCCCTTTGTCTTTTGAGGTTGAACAAGTCTTCTACAAAGCCCAAATACTCCTCTAATGTTGACTGGTTTATTATTAAGGCTATGATGACACCTTCCCTTGCTAATCAGCAGAAAGGAAAAACCTGAAATAAATGTTCATAGGCCAAGGCAATAGGCCTTGCAAGGTAAGTGCAGCAGGTGGTCCAGGGTTCCCAGGCTTGTGCCTCCACTGGGGGAACGTCCAGATGGCAGCTCTGGGCTAGGGGTAGCAGAGGTCAAGAAGCCAACAGGGCCTAAGCAAACCTCTACAAGATTTTGTTAAGGGAAAATGTAGGTACTGTACAACTTTCTCTTCCTGCCTTCCTGATCTTTAAATTACTGTCAAGTTCTCAAGTGAGAATCTTGATAATCAACCGAAAGAGAGAACAATCTTCGGCTGGGTGTGGATCACCAGAATGGTAGTTAAGGAAAAGCAATCCCACCACCCTATCCACTGCAGACAACAAAGAACTTACTGTCCTGAAGCCTCATCATTAACCAGCCTGGTAACCCCCAGCAATGTCCAAGGCCTACTGAGGTCACATTCTGTACCTTTCACTACTTTACACATTTTTTAACAGAAAGGAACTACTTTTTAGAAGGGATTACAAGATTGTTTCCCTAAAATAGCTGCAGAGACTGGAGGATAGAGTCTTGGGGTATTGAAAAGAGGCTCCTTGGACAAGGGGCCCATCCTACTTCAGTGAAAGGAGCCTCCATTCACCTACAGCTCTTACCTGTTCAACTGCAACATACCTGCAGCTATCATCTGCTCCCCTACAACTCTCACCTGCTCACCTACAGCTCTGCTCTGCAGGTCAGAGGCTGACATCAAAAACCAGGACAAACTCTGAGGACAGAATGAGTAATTCTACAATCCTAGAAATCCAGTCTACTCCAGGTTGCTCATACAATACAACCTACCCCACTGCACAGATGAGATCTAATGCTTTGCCCTCCTTGAGGTCAATAGTGATTTCTCAAATACCACTGTGAACAACAATGACCCAAAGCAGCCCCCACACAGACCGTGGGCATCTTTGGGAACTTCTCTCCTTCTTTCCAGCCAGAGTCTCAGACCCATCCCAGAAAAGCTGAACCAAACATCTCCCCCTCTGCTACAGGAGCTTGCCTGGAGTCAAGGGTATTACAATGTGAGGCTAATTACTGTAGCCTTTTAACATGCTCTCCTCTGAAGCCCTCCCGGGAAGGATAAAATAAAACACTACATAATAATATATGAAATGAACGGTGGACCTGGAACCTTCAGTAATTGTGTGACCTTGGACAAAGCAGTTGACCCAGACTTGCAATCTCATTAACACAGGAGAGAGAGGGGAGAGGCCGTTTCCTTTCCCTTGCCAGGGTAAGAAGGGTCAGGCAGAGCCAGGGAGTTTCAAAGTGGACCCGGGAGAGGCCGCTGCCTTGTGGGAGACACTGAGCCTGGCTATTCTTTACCTACGCCCTACAATTTTTTTCAGCTGACAATCTCAATTTTATCTGCTGAAGTTGGGGTTTTTTTGCCTTGCTTTAACTATGAACTATGTTATACACACAGAAGGGTATAAGAAGCTTACCTACAGCTCTGCTCCGCAGGTCAGAGGCTGGCGTCAAAAAACAGGACAAACTTTGAGGATGGAATGACTAAGTCTACAATCCTGGAAATCTGTCTAGTCTACTCCAGGCTGCTCATACCATACAACCTATCCCACTGCACAGATAAGATCTGTGCAGAAGGGCATATATAAAACGTTTAGAAACCACTAACAACACGAACACCTGTGTATTTGTCTTTGGCAAAGTCCATTAACAATTCCCAGGAAATAAAAATAAAATCAGAGTGGTAGAACAAAATCTAACCGTCCTTCTTTGGTGCTCAGTCTGGTTTCACTTGCTCATACACAAGCCCCGCACCTGGCCCTTCAGACCAGAGATCCTTCTGGGAAATGGCCCAGCGGACACCCGAGCTCCCCAGCTCTGTGCAGAAGCGCCAAGCACGGTGCCTTAATTCAAGATGGCCGCAGCATCCCGGGCAGCAACGCTGCCAACAGTCGCAATCTGAGCCCTGAGCAGCACAGCTGCGCCCAGCCCAGAGAACTCCACCCTCGCCTATCTTCACCCACCTCAGAGACACCTGGCCTTTCAGGTGGGACTTGTGCTATACAGCAGGGGGTCCCCAACCTCCAGGATGTAATGCCTGATGATCTGAGGTGGAGATGATGTAACAGTAATAGAAATAAAGTGCATAATAAATACAATGAGCTGGAATCATCCCCAAACCATTCCCTCCCCCGACACACACGCTGTGGAAAAAATTATCTTCCACAAACCAGTCCCTGGTGCCAAAAATGTTTGGGACCCCTGATGTAGAGCATGAGCTTGCACCCCTCGATTCTTGGATCAAAGCGTAAACCTTTATTCTGCTTCTGAACTGAACTGGATGTCATTCTGTTGGCGCGAATGACACCAGGCAGGAGAATCATAGTTGGGACCCAACTTGAAAGGCTCAGTAACATATTCACCATTGCTGCTGCTGCTACTGCTAAGTTGCTTCAGTCGTGTCCGACTCTGTGCGACCCCAGAGAGGACAGCCCACCATTCGGGAATAGAAATAGAATCTTCCGGCTCAGTGGTAAAGAATCCGCCTGCCAATGCAGGAGAGATGCAGGTTCGATCCCTGGGTCGGGAAGGTCCCCTGGAGTAGGAAATGGCAACCCACTCCAGTATTCTTGCCTGGGAAATCCCATGGACAGAGGAGCCTGGCGGGCTACTGTCCATGGGGTCACAAAAAGCTAGACACAACTGAGAGACTGAGCATGCACAGAAGCAGGTATAGAATCTTACATACCTTAAAATTCCCACTGGACTCCTCCACATCACTTCCTCCTTCTTCCCCTGCTGACCTTACTAGGCTGATTTTGTGTTAATGGTTCTCTCTTTTCTTGTCACCCATGAATGTGTCTCTAAAAAAATAGACTAATTAAATTTGCTTTTTGACATTTATATCAATCCAGTCATACTGTTAGGAGTTGATCTGTGACTTGCATCTTGTGCTCAATTTTATGTTTTTAAGATTCCTTCATGCTTTTGAGGGCAGCTCTTGAGTAAGGCATTCATTTTCACTGCTGTCTCCTATTTCTTAATATATTGAATCAAATAAATCAGAATGTATGTATTCATTCTTCTGTTGATGGGCATTTGAGTTGTTTCCAGTTTGGAATCACTATCAATGCAGCTATGAACACTCTTGCATGTCTCCTGGCACACATGTGTAAGAGTTTCTTCAGCTAGGAGTGGAATTGCTGGACATAGAGTGTGTGGATGCTCAGGTTTACCAGGTAATACTAAGTAATGCTATCCTGTTAGTCAAAGTGATTGTACCAATTTATATTCCCACTAGCAGTTAATGAGCTCCTCGCAAACAACCTCAACACTCTAAATTATCAACTTTGTTGTTGCTAATTTATTAGTATAAAATGGCTTATCATTGCAGTTTGAATTTGTAATTCTCTGGTAAATAATGAGATTGGGCATCTTTCCATATGATTGTGAGTCATATGTGTGTTCTTCTGTAAAATGCCTTTGCCTACTATTTTGTCATTTGTTTTGTTTTTATTGCTTCATAAGAATTGTTATATATTCTGTAGTTATATACACTTGAAGCTATATATTGCAAATCTCTATCTATTGTATCATTTGTTCACTATCTTAAATGTATCTTCTAATAACAAAGTTCTTAAGTTGAACATAGTTGAATTTGCAACAATTTATAGAAGTTTTGATCTGTAATAGGGCCTATCAACTTCTGCAGCTTCTTCAGGATTGTTTGACTATCCTTGGCCTTTAAATTTCTGTGTAAAGTTAAGAATCTTCTAGCCAAGTTCTACCAAAAAATAAGCAAATAAAAACTCCTACTGGAATTTCACTAAATCTATAGATCAAAAAATGAAATTGTAAACTCGTTCATTTTTTGATCTATAGATTTAGTGAAATTCCAGTGGTACACATGGTGTATATCTGCATGGTTTTATGACTAAAATCTTTCAGTAAAGTTTTAGAGCTTTAGCTCTACTTCCGTCTCTTTTATAAATGTATTTACTAAGCACTTAATTTTTTATTGCTAATGTAAGTGATATCTTAAATTTGTAGTTTCTAATTACTGCTGGTATATTGAAATACAATTAATTTTTACATTAATTTTATTTGCAGATATCTTGTTGAACTCTTAATAGCCCTAATAATTCATATATATTTTGGAATTTCTACTTCTACAAATAGTGACATTTGTTTCTTCCTTTCCAATTTTTAGACTTTTCATTTCTTTTTTTTTGTTTTACTACCCTAGCTATGAACTCCTATACATTGTTGAAAAGGAGTATTAGAAGGGGCCATCTCTGCCTTATCCCTTGAATTTAAATTTTTGACGATTAATAATGATGTTTGCTGTAGGTTTTTAAGAGGTTCTTTTCCAGATTAACAAATGCCTCTTCCATTTTTAGTTTGCTTTAACTGCATTCCAGAAGTTTTAAAACATCATATTCAGTTCCATGTATGTAAATTTCCATTAGACAGTTTCTTTGATCTATGAGTTGTTTAAAGTGTGCTTTTCATTGCTAAATATAAGGATGTTTCTCATTATGTTTTGTTATTATTTCTAACTTAATTACATTTGAAATTTATTCATAGGAAATTCCATGAGTGCTTAAAAAGAAGAAATAATCTCCAACTGCAGAGTCCAATGTTCTCCATTTGCCCGTTTTATCAAGTTTATTAATGTGTACTTTAAATCCTCTGTATCTTTACTGATTTTTTAGTTTAGTTCTTACTGTTTAGCTTCCCTGGTGGCTCAGAGGGTAAACCATCTGCCTGCAATGTGGGAGACCCAGGTTCGATCCCTGGGTTGGGAAGATCCCCTGGAGAAGGAAATGGCAACCCACTCCAGTATTCTCGCCTGGAGAATCCCATGGATGGAGGGGCCTGGTAGGCGACAGTCCACAGGGTCGCAAAGAGTTGCACACGACTGAGCGACTTCACTTTCTTTCTTTCTCTCTTACTGTTTAGTTTGTTAATTTTTGATACAAATGTGTTAAGATCTCCTTCTAGTGCAATAGATCTGTCTGGCTTCCATTTGTATTGTTTCTCATTTGTTTGCTATATGTATTTTGAGACTCCATGTGTATATATGTAATATATATTATATACATTTTAAATACATATCTTATTACTAATATATATGAGATGGTATTTCATATATGTCATATACATCTACATATAGCTATGTATGATGTATATATATAAGACATATACCTATGTCTTACAAGTTTAGAATTATTATATATTTGGGCAAAATTAAGCCTTTTACCATTATATGGTGACATTGCTCATAAAACTGTTTGGCTTAAAGTCTGCTTTTTTTTCTTTTTTTAAAAAATATTTTGGCTGCATAGTTGTGGCATGTGTGTGTCATATGGGATCTTTAGTTCCCCAGCCAGGGATTGAACCTGTGTCATCTGCATTAGAAGGTGGATTCTTAGCCATTGGACCACCAGAGAAGTGTCTATTTTTTTCTGATATTATTTTTCCATTTTTCTTTTGATCAGTAATTGCGTATTGTATCTCTTTTCATCCTTTAACTTTCAATATTTCTATATCCTTAGGTTTAAAAAGCATCTCATGTAAATAGCATATGCTAGGTTGTATTTCTTTATCCGAGGTATTGATTTTTGTCTATTAACTCAGGACATAAGTCTGTTGTATTCATAGTAATTACTGATATATTTGAGTTTATTTCTATCATCCTACTGTGTGTATATATTTGTTTCTCTTTATTCTTCTCCATACCCCACATCTTCTGAATTAAGCATGATTGCTGTTTGCATTTCATTTGTCTTTTATTCGTTTACAATTTATCATATCCATATCCTTTTTGTGGTTTGCCCCAAAAATTATAAAATGCATTTCTAACAATTTAATAATTCTATAATTAATAGTTTAACCCCCTCCTGAAAAAGTCAAGGTCCTTAATTTTTTTCCTTAATTCCAATTATCTGCCCACCTAATTCAGTGCTTATGTTGTGTGGTATTTTACTCCTAATATTTTTTTCCCTGAAAATAGGACATTTTAATCATGTTATATGTTAAGATTTATTTAGATTTAAGTTAAGGGTTAGAAGTTATGCTTGGTTGGTTCTTTTTCAAGTCTATTTGCTTCTTGTTCAAATTTTCAAGGCTTGTTCATATTTTGCATAGTTATTTTACTTGTGTTCAGTAAATCTAACATCTAATGCTCTGGCTGATCTACTTCTAGTATATGTTTGTTTATTATTATTTCTATTTTTTGCTAGTTCTGTCAATCATAATACTTTGTTTCCTTGTGTGTTTTTGAGTTTGTTTGTTTGTTTTAACTATAAGCTGATCATTCTCCTTGGATATTGTCTATGGAAATTCTGAGAGAACTGAGTTACAGCAGAATTCCTCCAGAATATATTTGTGTTTATGCAGCTGGTCATGTCAGGTATTACCAAACTGAGAACATGTTAAATGTTTACACCTAGATATTTAGGGCCACACATGTGGAATGAATGTGAATTGCATATACAAGAGAGAGTCAGTTTATGTCTGGTCCAAGTGATTATCGTGGTTGAGACCAATAACTTTTCTTGCTTCTCTTTCTGTGTTCACCATAAAACATTTGTAATCTTTTGGGATTCCAGCTTTATTTAAGGATCTCTTATGATGCACCCTACTTTGATCAAGCTCTGGACTTAAAATCCTCCATCCCATCCCCATCAACCTCCAAAACAGAAGACCAAGGTGCCGGCATCTGGCAGAAACTTCCAGGGTGGAGGCAAGCTTTGGAATTCATTTACCTCTCTGAGTTCTTGGTTTCAGTTTGTTTGGGAGCTAAGAGGATTTCTTACCTCCATGTCAGCTCAGAGAGGCATTTTTAAAGATTTTTTAAAAATATACTTTATTCAATACTTCAGTTTTTGGGGGGGGTGGGGTGGGAAAATTATTCTGGCTATCTAATTTACTCTATT
Source organism: Bubalus kerabau (assembly GCF_029407905.1). Taxonomy (NCBI): domain Eukaryota; kingdom Metazoa; phylum Chordata; class Mammalia; order Artiodactyla; family Bovidae; genus Bubalus; species Bubalus kerabau. The sequence goes on along the minus strand of NC_073633.1, from coordinate 56,918,519 downwards.
GCTGGAAACAGAAATGATCAAGCTGGTTTATTTTTAGCCAAGGCTAATTTACAGATCAGTCTGCACCTGTGAACCTGAACCAATTTGCATGAATGTGCCTTCCTTTTCCAGCTAAAAAGAATTTCTAAAGATGATAACCAATGGACTTTTGTTGGAGAAAAACAAATAGCATGCCAGTCTGGACTGATGTTGAAGCTGAAACTCCAATACTTTGGCCACCTGATGCGAAGAGCTGACTCATTGGAAAAGACCCTGATGCTGGGAAAGATTGAGGGCAGGAGAAGAAGGGGATGACAGAGGATGAGATGGTTGGATGGCATCACCAACTCGATGGACATGGGTTTGGGTGGACTCCAGGAGCTGGTGATGGACAGGGAGGCTTGTCATGCTGTGGTTCATGGGGTCGCAAAGAGTCGGACGACTGAGTGACTGAACTGAACTGAACTACCTCTTGCAGAGGCTCCCAGAAATAACAATGCTATCCTACACCTGAAACTATCATGTCAAACGTGTTAATAATTACAATAGCTAGTGTCCTTCAGGGTAGGCTGATTATCATTTGCAGAACCCTAGGTAATGATATGTATTACCTCAGCCTTCACAATAACCATCTGCAGGAGACATTATTGTTAGTTCCATTTTACAGATGAGGAAACTGAAGAGTGGAATGGTTAAGTAATTTGCCCAAAGAATGTGGTGGAAGTGGGAGGTGCTTGGGTTCCAGAACACATGGCCCTAGCCTTATCAGCTCTGTTAGAAGATAAACTATCAGTGAAAAACTAGCTTCCTGAGAAATACAGCCCATATCAGATTATTCAGGAGGACTGAATAGTCTAATATTATTCAGGGGGATTGAATAATCTAATATTCCTCTACAACATGGTCCTTAATTGAGCAGCCCATCAGAAATACTCAGGGAATGTTTAGACATTCTAATCTAGTTGGTATGGGGTGGGGCCTCGACCTCTTTATTTTGTCAAGTCTCCGCAGACAGTTCTGGTGAACACCTTTGATTAGAACCAGGCCACCACCCTGGATAGCCTCTTTTCTCCCTTTGTTCACATGTAAGAACACTTTACTAGGTCTCAACTTCCCAGAAAAAAACAGGCCTTTGGCAGGAAAGAGAGTTGTCATCTTACTAGTCACCATCTGTATGTCCTTAGGCGGTCAAGACTCTCAGGTTTCTGAGTGGGCATTGAATAAACCCTGTCTCTTTGGGGTTAGCACTGTGTAGCAATGGGTCAGGCCAGGGGGAGGGGCAGCTCTGGCTTAAACCCAGGTGCGGGGAATATTTATGCATTTCATGTATCCATCCCTCCTTGCCTGTGGATATTTGGGAGTGAGAGTCACTGTGGAATGCTACACCTAAGTGATCCTGGATGATCTCCAACACATTTCCCTCGCTGACAGTCCATCTTCTCTCCTTCCTAGTTAAGTGCTTGAGAAACGTGAGAAGTACAATTTAACTTGGGAAGAGTCACTAAGGGACAAAGTCCTAAAAAAGAAGGAGAGGCTCAGATTGAGAATGCCACCCACCTCCACACACACACACAGCACCCTTCTGTCAAGGCTTCTGAAGCCATCTGGGCAGAAAGAAACTGCTTTTAAGGAATTTGGCTCTGTTGGGCCTGCATATACAATTCCAACACAGATGTTCCTTGGCAACCAGGCACCTGGCTTCTCTGGGACAACATGGCAACAATCCTCACTCCCCAGCTGGTTCTAGGCCCAGGTCTGCATCACCAACTTAGTCCTTCCATTCAGCACTTCCGGCCTGAGCCCTTCCAGCTGTACTGGGTCCCTCCCAGGAGGTGAGTGAATACTTCACCGCAGGGCCTAGCCTGGATGCCCTACTCAGTGCTCCCTGCTGTGTGCTTTGTAGGGCTTCACGGCTCTGCCCTGCACTCACAGTCTTCCCAGCCCTCAGAGGTGATGGGCAAAAGCCACTCCATGTGCAAATAGAAAGGTGCCAGGGGGGTGGGCTGGGCTTTCTGAGGAGCCTTGACCAGCCATAGGCCCTGGTTCATAATGCAACTTCATCCACTTCAGGCAGGACTCCCCTGAGAGGTGACTGGGCTCACCTGCTAGCCCTGAGTCTGTGTCAGGATCAGCAACGAGGCCTGGCCATATCCCCTGGCCACTTATGCTTCCTGCGGCTGCAGCTGTAGAGCCCAGGTGAGGCCTCAGACAGGTATCAGTTCTTAAGGAGGTGGGGTAAGGCCCAAGTTCTGCTCTGCCAGGAGTTTCCTTAGAAAGGCCTCTGGATGGGAGGTTGGAGGGGAGAGTGGCAGAGGGAATGAGGCCATGAAGACCTGGTTCTGTGTCAAGTGAGCTAATGTGCTGAGGGCATTACCTGCAGCATTGTGAGCGCTCATTACCTCTCTGCTGTTACCGCAGACTACTAGGCAGTGTGACCGATCTCCCAGACCCTCTACATAGACTCTCCATGAGTCTTAATCAAGTTCCTGCAGGGCAGGTATTAAATTAGAAGTTCAGAGAGGTTAAGTAACTTGACCAATATCACACAGCCTACGACAGAGTCTGAGTTCAAATACGAATGAGTCCAGCTCCAAAACTGGACTCTTTCCTACTTCTAGTCTGTCATATCTCCCTTATACAATGGCAAATTTATCAACACATTTGTTTTTTAAAATGACTAATAAAGCATTTTTTAAAAGACTGCTGCTGCTAAATCGCTTCAGTCGTGTCCGACTCTGTGTGACCCCATAGACAGCAGCCCACCAGGCTCCCCCGTCCCTGGGATTCTCCAGGCAAGAACACTGGAGTGAGTTGCCATTTCCTTCTCCAATGCATGAAAGTGAGAAGTGAAAGTGAAGTCGCTCAGTCATGTCCGACTCTCCGCGACCCCATGGACTGCAGCCCACCAGGCTCATCCATCCATGGGATTTTCCAGGCAAGAGTACTGGAGTGGGGTGCCATTGCCTCCTCCATTTAAAGGACTAATAAGAGCTATATGGAAAAAAAAAAAAAAGGCCAAATGCCAATCATTACAATCAATGTGGTGTGTTTGAGCTTCAAACTGCTCTGGCCTCTTGGAACCCCAAAGAGGGAAATAAAATAGGTGAAGTTTGTCTTCCTGGGCCCTCCTTTTCTGATGATTCTTGCTCCCACAACCCCAACCTTTATCCTTCTTACAGAAGAATTCTAGTATATAGTTCTTGATCACCACCTGGAGCAGCATCCCATGTCGTTTTTCATCCCTTGTCCCTACAGCCTGCGGGACATCCGTGATCATTTTCTCCTTCATTCTATGTGAGCATAAAAATCAGAGAATAAGTCACAGGCAGCAAAGAACTGATCTGGGAGCACAGGTAATTACAGGGCAGACCCCAATGAAGGGACAAATTTGAGCTTCAGACAGGAAGGGCAGTAGGCATAGGGCAGTAGGCATGTCTCCAGTGCAGGGAGCATCTCCCCTGGGTGGCAGGGGTGTAAGGGATAATTCAGAGTGGAAATATCTTTGGGGACCCTACATATTGTACCCTAGAGTCCCTGACTGCTCTACCATGGATTGGGCTGCTCATTCTCTTAACAAGGAAGTACAAGGTTAAGCAACTTTCACTAAGTAATCCTGGAAGAACAGAACTTCTTCCCTGAACATGTGTCTATCTCCTGCTATTCTGGTGTGTGGAGCAAAGGCAGCTAATGAAATCCTATTACTAAGATGGAGCAGGTCAACTCATTCTTCCCAATTCCTGGAGACTGAAGGTATTCTGAGAATTCACACGTGCACCAAGCATTTACTGTGGACTGAATCACTAGGTCTCCCACTACTATCAGCACCATTTCACAAAGGTAGTGGATACTACTGAGCTTTTGTGTAGGTTCTTTTGATTTTACGGAACAAAGGGAGAAATGCTCTTTGGTAGCAGTACCATGGAGTGATGCAGAAGGTAGAGTTTCAAGGGGTATCAGTCAGGGCTCTCTAGAGAAAGAGAAGCAAGAGTTGATACTGCCATCTTACAGCAGAATTTCTTCTCGAGGAAACCTCAACTTGTGCTTTTAAGGTCTTCAATTGATTGAGTGAAACTTAACCACAGTATTGAGACAGAACCCCCTTAACTTAAATTCAGCTGATTTTAAATGTTAACCACATTTACAAAATATCTTCACAGCAAAACCTGGATCAGAAGTTGATTAAATACCCAGGTAGTACAGCCTAGCCAAGTTGGCATAAACCAACCTTGACACATGCATACTCAGGAACAGGGGCCATCATGGCTCATGGAGCCAGGAAGGAAGGATTGTCTAGATCTACTAGCACCCAGACATCAATGTGATTCAGCCACCTCATCGTAACTCTTCTATCCCCAGGTAGCAAATTCTTTTGAACATTTGGTTAAGATTTCCAAGAGAGAAAATCTGTTTATTCAGGCCACTTTTACATAGCAGGCTACGTTAAGGCCATAGCAGGCTATGTGAAGACTGGTTGTCCTGGAGTCAGGCAACCTCCCATGACTGAGGCAGTGGTTTCTCCTGTGAAAGACCAGCTAAAAGCTCCATTTCAGAGCAGGTGGCTGTGGGCCATGGAGTTCCTGCTCCAGAGAATGTGGAACGTGGCAAGGCCCTGACTGTACATGTACAACACACCCTCCTGTCTTCACAGTTCCAACCCCGTGTATCTGACTCATCACACACACACAGCTGCACACAACTCATCTGCTCCCAGCAAGAAGACCACCAAAGGCATGCACCCTGCAGGTATGACCAGGTCATGCGTTCACTTATTAAGCTATTTTTCAGTGTTAAACCCATGATCTCCTGACAATACTCAATCCTCTTGTGTTCCCTCCGCTATCCTTTCTAGGGATTACTCCTCATCATTTTGCAAACTCAGGGCAAATAATGAATGTAATCACCACCAACACACCTGATAAATATGGTGGGAGGAATACAGAACACTCTTAAGTTAACAATAGCTAAAATAATAACATCCATCTTGTTTTTAAAAAATGTTGGAGGAAAATGGGGTAAAAGTCTCTCAATTTTCAGATATGTTATCAAATAGGGGAGTGTATACCTGAGAAAGAGGTAGGGACCATGCCTTTAATTCTATAATTGATCCTGAGGCTGTAACTAACATCTATTTCTCCCCTCATCTAAGTTTCTTTCAGTTTTTTCCCAATGGGGTGACTCTAGCTTTTGCTATCAGGAGATCTTTTGGCTGCAAATAATAGAAAATCCAGCTAACAGTGGCTTAAATAAATAGGGATTCATTTTTCTCACATAACAAGAAATTGAAAGCAATTTCTGGGGTTGGTTTAGCTACAGGGTCGGATCTCTGGGTCACACCTCAATTCCACTCTTGCCCTTTGCCTCATGATCAGAAGATGTCACCATGGACATCCTGGCCATGTTCACGGCAGGAAATCTAAAGAGGGATTGAGACCAGCTACAACTGGACTTTTCATCAGCAAAGCCAAAGCTTTCCTTTAAGCTTCCAGAAACGTTTTTTCCATCTTCTTGGCCAGAACCACAACACAGGACCACTCCTGATACACTGAAGACTGCAAAATCAAATATCTAGCAAGGGGGAAGAGGAGGGTCATAACCGAGTTAAAGCAAATGTGATTCTTTAGCTGGATCATGGCAGATTACCTTCCTTTAGTCAAGATGAGCATGAAAAGTGGGAAATGGATCATTGGCACACCTGCTAATCCCTATAATCTGCCTCTGGTTCAATAGTTGGACCTCCCCTGGTAGTCAACATCAAGTTCCTTTGCCAACACCCTGTAGCCTCAGCAGTTAGCACATCTCCAGTTCTCCAGTGGCAGTCCTTGGTCTGTAGGAGTTTACCGTGTCTCTCAGTGGAAGTATCTCTCCACTGGGTAGGGAAACTTGCAGGCTAGCAGGGTCCAGCTGCATGGTGAGACTGCCCTGTCAGGTGTGAGCGTGAGCAACATCCCCATCTCCACCTGGGGATTCATGGCTCTTTCCCCCTGCCTGTGGGGAAAGGCGGCATCATATAAAAGAATTTTAAATTATTAATGAATTCACAGTGGCTTTTCTCATCACCTATTTTCTCAACCAATCATTACCAAGCAAGAGTTACATAAGTATCTCTGAAATGGTTTTGACTTCCCAAAAAATGATTCCTCACAACTGAAGACAGATGAAGACTCACTGATCCCATGGGGAGATGTCCAGGAGTCAGGACACTTTGCGCTAAGCCTGGCTCTGCAGCTAGCTAAGCTGCTGCACAACTCTAGAGAAACTACCTCCCCTCTCTGGACTGCAGTTGTACACACTGTAAGATCAGCAGATTGGACTAGAAAAGTCACCAAGGTCCTTCCAGCTTGCAACATTTTCTACTAATTCACTGGCATCTTGGGATTCTAAAATCCTAAGATCTGATTACTTTCAGGGTTAAACATTCTTGCTCTTCTTAGTTGACCTTTATTTTAGACACCGAAGATAGATATTTTCTCACTTCCTCTAAAGCAAAGGGCTTTCTCTCTAAACTAACTGTCTGGAATGCAGCAGTAGCATGTGAAAAGCCTCCCAGTGGTCATCGGTCCCACTGTATTATTCACAACTTCTATTTTCAAAAAGAAGAAAAGAAAGGAAGGATGGAATTCAGTTTCAGAAATCTTAAATCTCCCCAAAAGAAAAAGGAAGCCAATTGACACTGGCTATTACTGGGGCCTTATACCTTCTAGGCTAATTGCCAATGCATCAAAAGTATCACAAGGTTCTAACAGAATTCATTAATGCCAAAGTTCATTTATTCACACATGGTGCAAAAATGATGATGTTCCATGGCAAAATAAATCTTCACTTTAAAAATAAGTGTCAAAGCTGTTTGAAGATTTTTTTTTTTAATTAATTGTTTGGGTTTTTATGCCCCTCATTCTTACCCATGTGTGATTACATGGTATGCTACAGAAAACACAGAGCTGGGGATCAGTGGTCAGAAATCTTTGGCTGCACTAATTGTGTGATCCTCACCAAGTCCTTTTACACTCTTTAGCTTTAAAATAGAAATTATAATAATTAACCTTCAAGGGCTTTTGTGAGAATAAAATCACACCATAAGAAATATGGTAATGTGTGCCAAAGTTTTTATAAACCATAAAATAAAAGTAAAATTAACTCCTTATGAGCTAACACAGAAATAATAAAAAAAAAGAATAGTTTGTAGAATATGTGATTTGTGATTTATAATTTTGTTTGAAGTTTAAAAAATCCTCTACATCTGAGTTTTTAAAAGATATATTTGCCAAAATTCAAAGCAGTTAAACTCACATAAATATACACACACCCACACATACACATACTGCTTTAGTAGGATTTTATAAATTTGTGTTCATTTACTCAGAAAATAAAGAAAAAAAATTCTTTTCATTACCTTAATTTCAATTATTGTTTTACAGGTATATATATGTCAAAACATCAAATTACACACTTATAAATGTATACAGTTTATTATGTATCAATTATACCTTAACAAAACTATAAAAATATACTGATTCTAGAAGGTCATTTCCCTGTATGTTCCTTCATTTCTAGAAAATTTCTGAGGGACCATCTCTAGTACTGAGCTATTTCCAGTTGGAGTTGACCTAGGGCCAAGACTTCACCACCACCTCTGGCAGTCATGAGGGAGAAAAGGAAGATGGGGACTCTGGAAGAACATTTGTTCCTGGCAGGAACCCAGCTGTGACCTAGCAGGTGGGGGTAGAATGGGCCACTGCCCACCTCTGAAATTTCTCACCCAAATGCTCAGCTTGTCTTTTTCTGGTAATTCAGCACCAAAGATCAGGCTGTCAGCATATTCCTTAGGGAAATAAACAGATGGGGGCAGGGTGAGGGGGTGTAGGGGAGTGTTAGCAGGGCCTGAGTGGAGTTTGAGATAGAAGAGAGAAAAGTCTCTGTAGCACTATTTATAATAGCCAGGACATGGAAGTAACCTAAAAACAGCCATCAACATAGGAGTGGATTAAGAAGATGTGGTATATATACACAATGGAATATTACTCAGCCATAAAAAATAGCAAAATAATGCAATTTGCAGCAACATAGATGGACCTGGAGATTGTCATACTGAGTGAAGTAAGTCAGACAAATTTCATATGATATCACAAATGCAGAATCTAAAAAAAAAAATGGTACAAATGAACTGATATACAAAACAAAGAGTTCTAGATGTAGAAAATAAGCTTATGGTTTTCAGCGGGTAAGTAGGAGAGAGATAAATTGGGAGACTGTAATTGTCATATACACACTACTATATATAGAATAGATAACTAATAAGGACCTACCATGTGGCACAGGGATCTCTACTGAATACTTTGTAATGGTCTATATGGGAAAAGAATCTAAAACAGAATGGATTTATGTATAACTGATTCACTTTCCTGTACACCTGAAACTAAGATAGCACTGTAAATCAACTATACTCCAATGACTGGTACTGACCACTGTCTCCTAGCATCTGCCCCCTTGTCCTGATGTCTGGCTGCTAGGCACATGGTGGGAGGCCAAACCCAGGACAGATTTTACTGAAAGTCATTTTTACCCAGCACAGAGATCTCTAAACAGATAGACTATTTCAGGCTTAATAGAGAAGAAATCTACTTCTGCTTCATTGACTACACTAAAGCCTTTGACTGTATGGATCACAATAAACTATGAAAAATTCTTAAAGAGAGATATGAATACCAGACCACTTACCTGCCTCCTGAGAAACCTGTATGCAGGTCAAGAAGCAACAGTTAGAACCAGACATGGAACAATAGATTGGTAAAATTGGGAAAGGAGTACATCAAGGCTGTATATTGTCACTCTGCTTATTTAACTTATATGCACAGTACATCATGCAAAATGCCAGGCTGGATGAAGCACAAGCTGGAGTCAAGATTGCTGGGAGAAACATCAATAACCTCAGATATGCAGATGATACCACATTTAAGGCAGAAAGCCAAGAGGAACTAAAGGGCCTCTTGATGAAAGTGAGAGAGGAGAGTAAGAAAGTTGGCTTAAAACTCAACATTCAAAAAAAAAAGAAGATCATGGCATCCAGTCCCATCATTTCACGGCAAATAGATGGGGAAACAATGGAAACAATGACAGATTTTATTTTCCTGAGCTCCAAAATCACTGCAGATGGTGACTGCAGCCATGAAATTAAAAGTCATTTGCTCCTTGGAAAAAAAGCTATGACCAACCTAGATAGCATATTAAAAAGCAGAGACAAAAAAATAAAAAAATTAAAAAAATAAAAATAAAAAGCAGAGACATTACTTTGCTAGCAAAGGTCCGTCTAGTCAAAACTATGGTTTTTCCAGTAGTCATGTATGGATGTGAGAGTTGGACAATAAAAAAAGCTGAGCACTGAAGAATTGATGCTTTTTTTAAAATATAAATTTATTTATTTTAATTTGAGGTTAATTACTTTACAGTATTGTATTGGTTTTGCCATACATCAACATGAATCTGCCATGGGTGTACAAGTGTTCCCCATCCTGAACCCCCTTCTCTCCTCCCTCCCTGTACCATCCCTCTGGGTCGTCCCAGTGCACCAGCCCCAAGCATCCAGTATCATGCATTGAACCTGGACTGGCGATTTGTTTCTTACATGATATTATACATGTTTCAATGCCATTCTCCCAAATCATCCCACCCTCGCCCTCTCCCACAGAGTCCAAAAGACTGTTCTATACATCTGTGTCTCTTTTGCTGTCTCGCATACAAGGTTATCGTTACCATCTTTCTAAATTCCATATATATGCATTAGTATACTGTATTGGTGTTTTTCTTTCTGTCTTACTTCACTCTGTATAATAGGCTTTTTAACTGTGGTGTTGGAGAAAACTCTTGAGAGTCCCTTTGACTGCAAGGAGATCAAACCAGTCCATCCTGAAGGAAATCAGTCCTGAATATTCATTGGAAGGACTGATGCTGAAGCTGAAACTCCAATACTTTGGCTACCTGGTGCAAAGAGCTGACTTGTTAGAAAAGACCCTGATGCTGGGAAAGATTGAAGGCAGGAGGAAAAGGGGACTACAGAGGATGAGATGGTTAGAAGGCATCACTGACTCAATGGACATGAGCAAGCTCTGGGAGATAATGAAGGACAGGGAGAACTGGCATGCTGCACTTCATGGGTTGCAGAGAGTCAGACACGACTGAGCAACGGAACAACAGAGAAGAGATGACACAGGACATTTGCAAGGTGATGGGAAGTCTAAGCAGGGATGGTCAAGAGAAGGCTATTCTGCCCACATTGAGTTGACTGAACAGCAGTTAATGATTAATTCTTGGACTTTAAGGTTTTGACTTTCATACAAAGTAAATTCTTCTAGGAATATAATGTTCAGATAACATTTCTGTTTTCAGATAGGCTTGATAAGGATCAGAAAGCCCTAGCAGTGGTTCTCAGGATTATCTACCCATTGAAAATGACCTGATTATCCGATACCTGCATCACTGATACCTGGATCTCATCTCAACAGATTCTTATTTAGTTGGTCTGGGCTGCAGTCTAGGGCATAGGGATTCTTTTTAAGTCCCCCAGGTGACCCCAATGCCCAGTCAAGGCTGAGAACCTTCTCCCTGGGCAATGTACACACATCTGGCTGATAACCCCCTAAAACAGAATTTCCAAACTTTTTGGCACTGGGGACCAGTTTTGTGGAAGATAATTTTTCCACAGACCTGACAGAGGACAGGGGATGGTTTGGGGATGATTCAAATGCACTGCATTTATTGTGCACTTCATTTCCATTATTATTACATCAGCTCACCTTGAATCATCAGGCATTATATCACAGAGGTTGGGGACCCCTACTCTAAATCCCCCCAGGAGCATGGTGAACATACAGATGTGGGGACCCGCCTCAGACCCTCTGTTCAGGACTTCTGGTAGTTTATCAGGAAGCCCTTGATTTGTCCTGGTACTAATGCCTCCAAGAAAGTACTTACATCCACTGCTGGCCACTCTGATCTCACCCACAGATTAAGGCCAAAAGCAGTGCTTCTCATTGTGCATTCACATTACCCAAGGATCTTGTTAAATACAGATTCTGATCAATATGGAAGAGGTCTGAAATTCTGCATTTTAACTAGCTCCCACCTGATGCCCAAGACACTTGTCTGTGGACCACATTTTAAGGATAATAGCCAGGTGCTGCTGTTAAGTTGCTAAGTCACGTCTGACTCTTGCAACCCCATGGACTGTAGCCCCTGTCAGGCTCCTCTGTCCATGGGATTTCCCAGGCAAGAATGCCAGAGTGGGTTGCCATTTCCTTCGCCAAGGGATCTTCGCAACCCAGAAATCGAACATGAACCTCCTGCTTGACAGGCAGATTCTTTACCATTGAGCCACCAGGGAAGCCCTGATGTCTGGGAAATTCTGATTCAGTTGGTCTGGAGTAGAGCCTGGGGTACACTGGGACTGTTTGAAAGGCTCCCCAGGCTATTCTTAGGTGCAGCCAGAGTTAAGAACTGCAAATAATCAAAAACGAAAAGTGATTTTAAAGGGATACCAGCTTCAGGATTTTGGCAAAGTTCAATGCTTTAAACTTATAACAGAAACAAAAAATGTTAAAGGTATATATAATTTCTCTGCAGAGAGTGGATCTTGGGGAAGAGTGTTTTGTTTGTTGAAAAACAATGGTAAAAATGCAGAAGCTAGTGGTCAAAAGGGAACTCCTTCTACATAAAATGATCCCAATACTGGGTGACATCTGGAGAGAGAGAAAAGGTAGCTGCTGTGAGGCTGGAACTTAGATAAGAGGAGGAAACGTCTCAAGAGCTTTAAGGAAGTTTCACTGTGTGTAGGCCACGTTTCCTCCTTCTTCAGTGTCCTCGAGAAACCCTGAACGAACACCTAGTCCAAACGCCAGACTGCAGTGGGTTTTGCTCAGGTTTTGGCTGCATCACTCCGTCTAATAGGGTCTCTATATCTATATGGAAAGTACTGTCACTACCTGTGTATCACAGATGAGGAAACTGAGATTGAAGGTCAATCATCTGCCCCAAGTCTTGCAGCTGCCATACAGAGCCAGAGCTGAGACCTGAGTCCAGTGACTCAACTGCAGAGCCCAGGCCTCAGGAGTGATCTGCATGAGAAAAGGCCTCCAGGCAGAGAAAATATGGAGCTGGATGCAGGAATGATGATTTTGCTGCAAATGGGAAGTCTACCAGCTCAGCACTGGCCTGTCACTCAGACCACACTCCAGGCCTGAAGACCAGGGAAAGAGGAGTGGGAGAGAGGAGGATGGGAGTGAACAGTGAGAGAGCTTTTTCTTCAGCAATCTCTGGGCAGAGGTGGGTTCACAAGACAGCCTGCCTTGAGATCCAAATAACAGTGAAACACAAAGGTAGGCCAGAAAATCTCCCCACTTTGGCAGGAAACACCGCTTCAAGAGCTCTGTGGAGCACCACCTTCATTCAGCAAAGCATTTACTCAGCACCTACTTTGTGCCAGCATTGAGCATTCAGTGAGGACCAATCCCAGTGCTTGAATAAGGGCACTTTTCCCTAGATGGGACCCTCACCAATCCTTGTGCCTGGCTCAGCCCAGGGCAGAGGTGCCCCCTAGGTTGTTCTGGCTACCCTCACATCTTGAACTTCACTCATCTCACCAGGGAAAAATTATTTCTAACCTCCTTTATGCTTCACGTTTTCTGGAAGGCAAAGACAAGAGGAAAGTGTCCATAAGATTTAAACAATGGCCCAGTGGCTGGGAAGAAGTATCTCTCTTGCTCCTTTAGGAATACACAAAGCATAATATAATCCACAAATCAACAACAGCCTTATTATAAGAGTTTCAAGGGTTATTTCTTCAGTTGTTCACCAATATAAGTTTGCATATCATGCCAAAGTGCAATTCAGCAGAACAATTCCACAGAGGACCATTCAGCAAGAGCATGCCCATGGAGGGGGGGGGATGGGTGGTGGAGCTTCTTCCAGGAAGATGTTAAAATAATAATTCTTACATTTGGAGGTTGGGTGGGGCATGGGAATTCCCCTCAGGAGTCTGAAGAAAGCTGGAAGGAAATGGACAGTTCACACAAATACACAAAATGCTGCCTGGGACTCCTGTTCCCAGAGCCCTGAACCCCAGTCACAGACCTGTTAAAACTGGTGGAACCTAAAGGTGAGTGCCTCACCAGAGGAACAGGCCATCCTTCACAAGTACACCCTCTTTTCAACTGGGCTTTGGAGAAGAAGGCAGCCTTGAGTTTGAGGTTATATTCTCCACAGGAGGCTGAAGCAGCTGCTACTCTACAGTGTCAGGAATGCAGGGGAATCTTCACGACTCCTCAGGCTCAACTAATTCCTGCAGTTAGAATCCCCACCTCCTAGCTCATCTCATGTCAGCTGGCTTTGAAGAGGCATCACCTTCAATAACCCACACAAAGATATAAATGACTAAGAGCCCCAAGCCCTTCCAGGACCATTTCCATTTCAAAAAGTGGTTAACTGTTTATCCAATGGTGACATTTAAAAACAAGTAAAAAAGGAAAATAAACCATTCGAGCTGGAAAAGAGAAAGGAAAATCATCACTGAGCACCTGTCATGTGTCAGGCGCTGATGTATCCATTTGATTTTCTCAGCTGATGAGCTGGGCATTGTCTACTTTTTACTGAGAAGGACTCCTGTGCCCAAAAGACATAATAACTCACTTAATGTCTGAGAGCAGGAGTCTCAACTTGCCTGCACATTGGAGCTTCAAAGACACTGGGTTCCAACCCAGAAATTATGGCCTTTGGCATTTTTGAAAGGTCCTCTGGGGATTCTACTGTGCAGACAGTTTGGGGACCATTGCCAGAGGGTGGGTAGTGGAAATTTAATTGGTCTAGTTCTTTCTTACTCTTAGGCAGTTATTCTACTGGGACACAGCTGTGTGGTCACCCCAGTTGTATAAACTTTGAGCTGGTTTCATATCAGTTGGTATCAAGCTGCTGACTCAAACCCCTGTCCTCTCCCACATCTCTCCTCCTTGCCCTGCCTCACTTGTCCCTCTCCCGCAGAGCTAGAAGAAAACCTCTGACTGGCTCTGCCCAGGCCAGAAATTTTGTTAAATATCTTGACAATCACTCCTGGCAGTTTCAAGGCCCACTTTCCTTTCATAATACCTTAATACATGTGGGCAATATCAGACAGACAATTCCAAGCAAACAGCTTTCCTGACATAAGTTACACAAAGCTGAGAACCTCAACCCTACCTGTTCACATGCTGACACTTACTGGAAATGTCCATAGCAAATTGGAACCTTTGCTCAGGTCTTGCAAGAGACAGCTCCAGATTTTGAGGTTTTGTTCACAAATGTACCAAGTTTATATCCATGTCAACTCCTTGAGTTGTCCAGAGAATTAGAGACACTAAGAAATAAAAAAGACACAGGAAATCATCTCCTATTTCCCAACCAACTACATTTTCCTATAAGATGATGAGTATGCCAAACATATCTGAGATTTGAGCAAGAAATTCCTGTCCTCTTTGGGGCAGAAGGCAGGAGCGCAGTTTTCCATCATTAACCAGAGTAAACCACATTAAATGGGACAATCAGGCAACACAAAACACACTGGCAGCATCTGGCCTCTGCAGATCTGGTCAGAGATAGTAAATAGAGAAAATGAAAACAATGTATTTTACTGGTAGATTTGTGGCTCAGTGGCAAAGAATCTGCCTGCAATGCAGGAGATGCTCGGGAGACATGGGTTTGATTCCTGTATCAGGAAGATCCCCCAGAGAAGGAAATGGCAACCCACTTCATTGTTCTTGCCAGGAAAATCCCACAGACAGAGGAGCCTGGTGGGCTACAGTCCACGGGGTTGCAAAGAATTGGACATGGCTGAGTTACTGAACACATCCTCTTTCATAATTAACTGCAGAAAAATACAAGTAGTGATAAAGGTCTTCATCTTTTTTGGGGTACCTCATCTCTCTATCCATCCCCAGATTTATTGTGTGTAGAAAGTTGCTGTTCAGTTGCTCAGTCATGTCTGCCTCTATGTGAACCCATGGACTGCAGCACGCCGGGCTTCCCTGTCCTTCACTATCTCCTGGAGTTTGCTCAAACTTATATCCACTGAGTCGGTGATGCCATCCAACCATCTCAAAGTAGGACCCTTGTTTATTCATTTAACAAACATCGGTTGAGCAGTTACTATTTGCCAGGGACTCTGCTAGGATCAAGGGTGAAATGCAAGCCTGAGTAAGACACAATGTTGGCTCCCAGGAGCCTATAACCCAGGAGACAGACATGCAAACAAATAATTACAATGCACTCTGGGAAAAGTTGTAGCCAATGCCTGTGCAAGTGTCGTGGGAGCTCAGAGCAGGGAGTAATTAGTTGGCTGCCAGGTTAGGAAGGACCTCATGGGGAGGCAGTATCTGAAACGATATTACAGAGGGACAAGTACAGGTGATTCCAACTCTGTCTTTAACTTATGTAAAAGACAGTGAAAACACACACTAGGAACAGACCTGGATCGAGCATGGATATTTTTTAAAGGCTTAGACCAAGGGTTGGAGACTCCTTATGCATCACTGAGATCCAAAAGACTGGCCTGCTAATATCTGCTGGGTCTTGAAAAGTGTCAGGCTAAGTAAGATATGGCTTGGAAATTATGCCATGACATTAAACAATTGGTCTTCAGGGAGAAAATGGTGAATTCCTTTTCTATGAATCATGTATTTCCCAGAAGCCTCTGATTCCCTGAAATTTCCCTTGGAGATTCCCAGATGTACTAATGAGTTTTTCAAATGGCATCATTTCTGATCATGTTTATCATGTTTGCTTTGGTGTTCCAGTAAGGAAAACTGGATTTACATTGAAGACTCACACTGAAGGTTTGGTAGGGTTTCACTTCTTCATCTCCCGCTGCTTCTTTTTCTGGGCTGCCTTGGAATGGACATTTAAAATAAAATAAAAATTTAAAGGAAACCCTTGATATTCCTAAACAGAGGCCTTGAGGGGAGAAAACCTGACAACCCTTTGGTTTGGGGTCACTGGATGTTCTTCCCTAAAGAAAAGTCCTCTTTCCAGGTCCACTGTCTGGAAGCTGAAGGGAGGTCAGGCAGGGGGAGGGAGGAATTTATTCTAGAAGCAAACCTAAGAGTAGACTTTGGTAGAAGGGAAAAGCAACAGATTCATCAATTCTGATTCCTCTCACTCCCATCCAACCATCTCTGCCGGGAGGGGCTCTTCCATAAATTTAGTTGGTATGTTTATTTCCCTATGCACTAGGACTACAGCCAGGCGCTAAAGATGAAGAATGAGGTTCTCAAAGGAACTTACACTCTATTTATAGACATGCACATTGATTTTACTTTTTAAAAATCTTCAACAAAGCATAGGGCAGTGTGGAATAGGAAAGTATCCTGTTTTGGCTGCTAGACTAGAGCCTGGCATGAGGTGTGAAGAGACAGAAGCAAATTCTGTGACTGAACATGAACTCAGGGAGTCGTCCCAGGTCCGGGGTGGGACAGTTTGCTGAAGAACCAGGAGTGTGGGGTACTCTCTTTGATCAGCTCCTGGAGACTGCCCTCCTCCCAGGCTGTGGGTATCCATGGATTCAAGGCAGCACTGTCTGTGATGGGGCACACAGGTGCTTGCTACATTACACTGAGGATGGTGAGCCCAAGAGAAGACAGATGGCTGACTGAAAGCTTCATGGGGGATAAAAGCACTTCACAGGAAGTCAGGACACCTGGGTTCTGCTCAGCTTTGTCACCCTAGCCCCAAGGCAGACAACCTGCTCAGCCTCTCAACCTTGGCTTCCTCACCTGTAACAATGGAGAATGGTCATATCTTCTCTGAGTTCCATCTCAGGATTCCCCAGGACCTGTGTGAACTGTCACTCCAGGGGCCACCCTGGCCCTCACTGGGGCTCTCAGAATCCTGGGATAACTAATGTAGCTTCCCCGAGAAGGCAATGAATGCCATGGCAAGGAGAATGCCTTTCCTGTTCCAGCTGGAAAGAAGTAAGGTTGTTATCTGGTTCACAACCTTCATCTATCTTCTCCACTCTGGCCAGTCCAAGGTCACTGACAAGGCTGAAGGAATATCACTGGGGTGATACCACCCAGGTCCTCCTGCAGGCACCTCCTGATGACTCCTTATTTAGTTCACTTTCTTCCATAAAGTTGCCAAGTACTTACTGAGACCCTCCTAGCCAGGATCTGCAGTCTAGTTGGGGACAAAGACATTGTTACAGGTTGAATTGTATCCCCTTTAAATTCATAAGTTGAAGTCTCACCCCCAGTATTCAGAATGTGACCTTTTTCAGAAACAGGGTTGCAACAGGTGTAATTATCTAAGATGAGGTCATTAACATGGGCCCTAACTGACATTACAGGTGTCCTTACAGAAAGGATTAATTTGGATGCAGACAGGTACACAGAAAGAACATCATGTAGAGACCCAGGGAGAAGGTGGCCAACCACAAGCCAAGGAGAGGAGCCTGGAACAAATTCTTCCTCACAGCCGTTAGAGGGAATCAATCCTGCCAACACCATGATTGTGGTGTCTAGAAGTCTTGAAGCCCACCGCAGAAGGCAATGGCACCCCACTCCAGTACTCTTGCCTGGAAAATCCCATGGACAGAGGAGCCTGGTGGGCTGCAGTCCATGGGATCGCTGAGGGTCGGACATGACTGAGCGACTTCACTCTCACTTTTCACTTTCATGCATTGGAGAAGGAAATGGCAACTCACTCCAGTGTTCTTGCTGGAGAATCCCAGGGATGGGGGAGCCTGGTGGGCTGCCGCCTATGGAGTCGCACAGAGTTGGACACAACTGAAGTGACTTATCAGCACCAACAGCATATATATATATATGTATATGTATAAGTGAAGTCAAGTGGGCTTTAGAAAGCATCACTGCAAACAAAGCTAGTGGAGGTGATGGAATTTCAGTTGAGCTATTTCAAATCCTAAAAGATGATGCTGTGAAAGTGCTGCACTCAATATACCAGCAAATTTGGAAAACTCAGCAGTGGCCACAGGACTGGAAGAGGTCACTGTCCAATTTGTGAGGTTAATATGTGTGCCTTTCAGTGTATGTACTTCAAAAATATATAAAGATAATAACCACCATCCCAAATCACACCAGTCAAAGATAATCTATTAAAACTTTTAAAATTATGTTATGGACTTATTTTTCCTTGCAAAGGTAATATAGTTGAGATCATACTGAATATACAATTTTGAATTTTTTAAAGTTTATGTTAAAAAAAATCTTCCTTGATCATTAAAACTGCTTAGTTAACATCATTTTTAAGTAACTGCCTAGGACTGTATTGTTTGGATGTACTATAATCTGAACACCATCCCACAGCACTGGGAATTTAGGTTGCTTTGTTAATAATAAATAATGCCGTGATTAACATCTGTGCCCATACATCTTTGTCTGCAATTCTGATTATTTCGCTAAAAGATTTCTGGTAGAGGAATTACTAGGTAAAGAGTATGAATATTTCAAGGCTTTGCAAAGCCTGTTGCCAAATTGCTTTCCTGAAGAGTGTGGGCACAGTGCTTTCCCCCACAGCCTCACCAGCCTTGAGTGCTGTGAGTGCTGCTTCAGTGGTAATCTTGCACAGTGAAGCAGGGGGCAGAAAGTATTTTATTGTCGTGATTGCATTTCTGTGATTACTGGTAAAGCCGAACATTTCCCCATACATTTATAAGCCATTTTTATTTCCTTATCCGTGAACTGTCTGTTCATGTCCCATACCCATTTTCCTATATTGATATTGTAGTTTTTTTTTTTTTTAATCAAATAGAAACAGTTTAAAGTTTGAGGCTATCAACCTCTCCACCACATTTGTGACACACACTTATTCCTAGTTGGCTTTTAATTTTCGGGTTTTTTTTTTAACTTGTTCCTAGTTTCCTTTCTTTGTCAGAGCTCCTGGTGACTCAGGGTAGCACATTCTAGGTGGAGCCACCATGTAAGCTACACCTGGAATCTGGAGAGCAGTAATAAGGCTGAAAAAGAGGGACTAAAGATATATATAGATATATCCATTTGAAGAAAATAGACACCTTAACAATATATACAGTGCTATGAAAAAGTGAAAAAAAGTGAAAGTATTAGCCTCACCACTGTGTCCGAATTTCCGTACTGATCTATATATGTATATATGTGCTGTGTGCTAAGTTGCTGCAGCCGTGTCCAACTCTCTGCGATCCCAGGGACTGTAGCCCAACAGGCTCCTCTGTCCATAGAATTCTCCAGGAAAGAATACTGGAGTGGGTTGCCAAGCTCTCCTCCAGGGGATCTTCCCAACCCAGACATCAAAACCATATCTCTTACATCTCCTGCATTGGCAGGCAGTTCTTTACCACTAATGCCACCTGGGAAGCCCATATGTATATGATGTCAATTTTCTTCAAATTGATCTATAGATTCAAATCTATTATAATCAAAATTCCAGATGGCTACTTTAAATAAAGTAACAAACTGGTTCTAAAGGACATAGAATAATTAAAACAAATCTGAAGAAGAACAAAATTAAGTGGCTAACACTACCTGATTTGAAAAATTATTACAAAGCTCTAGCAGTCAAGACAGTGTAATATTATCATAAAGATAGACAGATTAGATCACTGGAACAGAATAGAGTTCAGAGATCAACCACACATGTATGGACAAGTGATTTTAACAAAGGCTCAAGGCAATACAGTGAAGAAATGACAGCCTTTTCAACAAACTATGCTGAGAAAATTAATTAGTGAAGTCACTCAGTCGTGTCTTACTCTTCCCGACCCCATGGACTGTAGCCTACCAGGCTCCTCCATCCATGGGATTTTCCAGGCAAGAGTACTGGAGTGTGTTGCCATTTCCTTCTCCAGGGGATCCTCCCAATCCAGGGATTGAACCAAGGTCTCCTGCATGGCAGGCAGACGCTTTACTGTCTGAGCCACCAGGGAAATTAACTAGATATAAATAAAATAAATTTGAGTCCATAGTTCATACCATATACAAAAATTAAACAAAATGGATCATAGACCTAAATGTAAAACTTAAAACAATAAAACTTGTAGAAGAAAGCATAGGATAAAATCTTCATCACCTGGGGTTAGAGGAAAATATTTCAAAGGATTTCATATAATGCCAGAAGCACTATACATAAGCAAAGCAAGCTGATCAACATTAAAAAAAAAAAAAAAAAAAAAACTTCTGCTCTTTAAAAGACATTTAAGAGAATGAAAAGAGAGGCCAAAAACATGGGAGGAGCCTTTGCAAAGCATGTAACTGGTAAAGGACTTGTATCTAGAATATATAGAGAACTCTCAAAATTCAGCAAGAAGGAAATAAACAACCCAACTCTTTAAATGTGCAAAAGAGTTAAACAGATATTTCATCAAAGAAGATATACAGATGGCAAATAAACACATAAAAATGCCCAATATCATTAGTCATTGGGGATATACAAATTAAAATCACCATCAGATACTACTACATACACCAATTGGAATGGTCCAAATTTAAGAAGACTAGCTATACCAAGTTTCACAAGAACATGAAGAAACTAGAGCCCTCCACACACCCCTGGTGGAAATGCAAAATGGTGCAACCACTTTGGCAAACACTTTGGCAGTTTCTTAAAAAGTTTAAGATACACCTGCCATATAATCCAGCCATTATACTCCTGGAAATTTACCTTAGAGAAAAGGAAATACGTGTCTATACAATGGCTTATATAGCAATGTTCATAGGAGTTTTTGTAGTAGCCAAAAAATAGAAATTCAAATGTTCATCATAAACAAATGTGTTCATCAACACAATGAAATACTGCCCAACAATAAAAATGAACAAAGTATTGATGCAACAACATGGATGTCTCAAAATAAGTATTCTGAAAGAACTAAGACAGACTAAAGAGTACTCACTGTATATTCCATTTATATAAAATTCTAGAAATATAAACTAATATGTAGTGATAGAAATTGGATCAGTAGTTGCTTGAGAATAGAGACCTGAGCTGGGCAGATAGGGAGGAGGGATCACAAAGGAAACTTTTGGAGGTGATAAGCATG